>NC_139962.1:33140203-33700203 GCF_963454915.1 Gymnoscopelus microlampas | reverse complement strand
GAAATGCCCGACAACAACAATATCAGACACTGGCTAAAGAAACAAAAATCGTGCAGGGTGATATTATATAATTATCGTAATATGAAACTAGACATTGCCTGGGATATTGTAATATCGTGATATAGCATATTTGTTGACTTTTCCTCATTTTAATCACTTTCAACATGGTGTCCCTATTTTGGGCATCTCATTATTGACAACTGTCACAAAATGGAAAATAAATGTACTAAAATTGTGAATATTGCAGATCTACAAGCTCAATAGCTCTACAAACTTGATGTGTACCTTTATTTTTATTTTATTTTATTTGAACCCCAAAACATTGCGTTGCATAGTGAGCTTGTAGATCGTCTATTTCCGCTGCACGACACCACTGTACGACGAAGTATGGAATAGGGCTTAACCACATGAACCCTATGGCATCCCTATTCAGGGGCAAACATTCAGCACAAATAGCTGATTTACAAGTTCAAAGTTTATTTAATCTATTTAAGTTCACAACGCAACGTGTAGAGAGCCATCTATTTCATGCAAGCTATCTATTTTACGTTTACGCAAAGATATTTAGTGGAGATGGAAAACAGGAGGGGGCCTAGTATACAGCGTTACAAAGTGATGTCATTTCATGAACTAACTTTACGATAGCTTTTTTTTAATGACTTACTTAATTAAAACTTAGTTATTAACCCATTAAAACTGGGAAAGCAGTCATTTTAGATTTTTGCGAGTAAAAAAAGCTGATATACAAGCTCGCAGTGCGTCACTTTGAGCTTGTACGTTCACATTTTTTAAATATTTTGAAAGTGTAAGAACAATATAGCCCTTGCTGAAGATGATTTATCCAAAATCTCATTGTGTAGATATTTTGTGAAAGCACCAGTAGTCCGCACAATATTGTCACAATATCGATATTGAGGTATTTAGTCGAAAATAATTGTGATATTCTATTTTGTCCATATGGCCCAGCCCTAACATGAAGCACGTTTTTACTCCATTAATGTTTACTCACTGTTTAAAGCTATGATTCAAAGGAAGTGCCTCCACTAGCAATATAAACAGATCATCATTCCACTCAGGTTTTGAACCCTTTTTATATCTCAGAATCAGAATTGACAAACACATGGGAGAACACTGATGTTTGCTCTGCCCAAGAACAGAGAAACGCAAACAAACAAATAAATTCAACGTCTGAAGCCTATGGACGAAGTTCAAAGGCGGTGGAATAAAGGCATTGTGTGTTTTCTTATCAGGCTGTGCGAGTTCTGTGCTCATAAACTTTGGTTCAAACTCATCTGGTGCCACGCAGATTCAATTTGAGCCTCACTCCGGCAGACCGATGGTTCACGGAGCTCAAGTGCCCAACATGTCTTATTCTTCAATATATTGTGCATTCAGCGGCGTATCGGCGGCCGTTTGAAAAATGGAATCCACCTGGAGGGGCGAACCCTGCCTGCACCGCCATCGTCTCGTTCTGCGCCTCGACATTCCTGAGATATGAGCCCATTGTAACCTCAATTTTTGATGTGACCTTTGTTTTTGATTTTTTTTCACCCAAAAGTTAATAATCTCTTCGGGGCAGCATGCTGATCAGCCTGGTGATCAGTTTTATGAAAATCCACCTTCATCCATTCCCAAGTTATTTTGTTGACACACACACACACACACGTTTGTATTACTATACTAGTGTGGACATCAATGTTATGATTTTTTTACAATGCTTTGTCATTTTTAACCGTAAGTCTAAAGCCAATTATACTTACAGTATAGTAATACAAACACACAGAGAGAAGAAACTATCGTGTGTGTGACAAAAAAAAAACTCTGTACAGACAGGAGGACTGCTTGCAAATTCCTCGCCATGCATTGCTGTAGGTAAACTCTGAGAGTTAAAGCGATCCATAACTTTCACATCCTACCCGGGATTGGAACCCGGCACGAGTGCTGCACTATGAGCTTCTAGATCTGCTATTTTTGAAAAAGTATTTTTAAAGTGATTTTTTTTTTCACTCAAATCTTTGCTTCTGGGGGGTCCCTGGAACAACATATTTTGTAATGGGGGTCCACAGCCAAATGCATATCATTTTGGGGGCTTAACATGAAAAAAGTTTGAGAACCACTGATATTATAGCAATATAAGTTTTTTTTTAAAACTGTTAGGATTTAAAAGACATTTGTAGAATCCCCAGAAGCAAAGATTTGACCTAAAATGTTTGCTTTAAAAAATATCTATTCAAAGATTTGCACAAAATGTCCACGATTTTCTTTTTTAAATAGCCAACGAAATCTTAAAAGGGCACAGATGCGTTCCCGGTCTTAATGGGTTAACATAGTACGCTAAACAGAGTTGTCAAAATAACATTCTATTCACAAAAAAATAAGTTATTGATTGCAGCTTTAATTACAGGAACCCTATTGACCCTGTTCTGAGCATGGCATAATGGGTTTGGCAAAGAATTTGAGTTAGAGGGAGTATAGACCAAGTACAGACCTCGGAGGGGACACACCGGTCAACAAAGTATGGATTTAAGTGGTTAAAGAAACACTGATGATTTTACTGTGCAGACTAAACGGTTTTAAAAAGTGAATCATTATACTGTAGGTTCACCGGCAATAACCTTAACATGCCGAACAATCTTTCTCAACATCCAAAACTCCATCTAATCACTGTGACAGATGTTATTTCACAAGTCAAAATACACTTGGCCGCAATGCACAACAGCGGAATACGCCAGAATATCTAATGTAATTGGTCTCCCACTTAATTTAATGAGAGCCCATGGAGAACAGCAAAGTGATAGCGCATCTCCGCCACAGTTCAGAAGGCATAAAGATGACTGTCTATTTGAGAAGAATCAACGCACACAGCCTCTTTAAAATAATGTTTCAGAACCAGGGATTTATCAACCCTAATAACTGTACACATTTTTCACTGGACCATGCTTATTCAACATTCCGCAGAGAAGGCGCTTAAGTGTGACCGCACGACTCATTACCTTCCTTCATTGGGCAGCACTGTTGGAAAGTAAACTAAGTACATTTAATCAAGTACTGTACTTAAGTACTTGAGCAAATGTCAATACATTATACTAATACTCCACTACATCTCTCAGGGGCAAATATTGTACTTTGGACTCCACTGCAATCGTGCTGCATTATTTTACAGCTACTGGCTGCATTACAGATATATATTATCATTACAAAACATACATTAACCACTTAAGCCCTATTTTATCCCTCAGCTACTGGGAAATAGCCGATCTACCATCCCGCTATTAATGTTTGACAAGTTTAGATTTACATTTCATATATATCTTTAATACAGGCCTTTTACTTGTAACACAGTATTTCTACATTGTGGAAGTTGTAGTGATAAAAACAATCTTAGTACTTCTTCCACCACTGTTGGGCATTAAAAAAAAAAGGAAGAAAAATCATTTGAGCGTCTCTCCTCAAAGCAGTGAGGTGTTTCTGGAGGATCGCCCCGCCCGGGACCCCCAAGAGATGATGGCTGCAAATTAATCTGTGACACTCGGAATTGATTTTCTAATCCCTCATGGTATTTGATAAATAACCCTTCAGAAAACGAACACTTCAGACGATAAATACAGTTATTATCTCTTGGAGGGATAATTAGTGCTTCCTTGCAATGACGGAGCATCCTTGGCCCACTGCTGCTTGACACCCGGCCAGTGATGAAAGTTCCATTATCAGCGCATAATGCACAAACAATGGGATGGATGTCTCGTTTCACAAGCTGCCGGTGACTTGCGAAGGGTTACAGGTGGGGCAACAACTACACTATAGTCTACAGTAGATGCAGCTTTGTCCTTGTGGAGAAGCTTCAGTGGTGGAAAGTAACAGAGTACATGTACTCAGTTACTGTACTTGAGTAGAACAAATTCAAATATCTAAATACTGAATCAAGCAACTTAAAAACTGTCTGGGGTGCTCACAAAAGCCTGAGTAGACGATTAAATGACCCAAACGTTTTTTGAAAGTGAAATATCCCTTTAAACTATTTTATATGTCGTTTTATACGTATTACCGATCTACATCTGCTATTTTTTTACATTTAAAAATTTTTACAAAATGTGAATTTATTTGTGATTTAGTTTTTTACACAAATCTTTTCTTATGGTGGTCCACTCCCTGGCACAAAATCTTTTCAGATGGGGGTCCCCAGCCAAGTCCTTGGTGTGGTGAGTACCAATGGAACCAAATAGCCCCGGCCGTAAGGGTCCATTTGGTTCCATTTGCACCCTCATTTTAAATGGTAAATGGTGCATTGATATAGTGCTTTTATCCAAAGCGCTTTCATAGATTGTGCATTACATTCACCCATTCACACACACACCGATGGCAGAGGAAACCATGTAAGGCACCAACCTGTTCATCGGGAGCAATTAGGGGTTCAGCGCCTTGCTCAAGGACACTTCGACACTATACTAACTCTGGGGGAGCCCGGGATCGAACTGGGAACCTCACGGTTGCCATCCGGCCACTCTACCCCTGAGCCACTGCCGTCCATTTTACCCCCATTTTAGTAAAATGAACACTGACGACTTTACTGTGTATTGTTTGAGCTCTCTGTGGATGAAGACAAGGTTTTGTCCAACTAGAGACGTAGCCACGGCCTGGTATTCACTCTAAATGGAAATGAGTGGTCAGGTAACATATACGCCTCGAATGTGATGTCCTAGTTTGGCTTCAGAGATGATGAGCGCACCGGCGCCGCTGCATGGCAAAACACTCAACGCCATACATAAAACACAATGCATCATGAGGATGAAACAAGACTTCATGGAAGCAGACAAAGGCAAAGATACATGTGTGCATGCATATGACAGGATCATCTGCACCCACATGCACGCACACACAAACACACAGATAAAGATGCATGAGGACTGACGCAGAAGCAAATCTATTTGAATCCTATTCACTTGTTTATGTACAAATATATACAATCCTTGCACAAACACACACTCACACTCACACACACACACACACACACACACACACACACAAATATGCATGCCCACATGCCCATAATTTCACTCATATCAACAGGCTGTCCCACACCAATATATATGCCTCCCGCCAACACACACACACACACACACACACAAACATTGCAGAGGATGAATTGAATTGTACTTGGCAATTACAACCACATGCGCGCGCACGCACACACTTCATTGGGAAACGTGGGCAAATTGTATATAGTTGTTTTCATATTTAACATAAACGTTTCCTATTCAACTCTATGGTATCTCCAGGCTATGGTATAGATTATCACCTTGGTTGGTCTGACAACGAACTAGCCAATCGCAGAGCAATTGTCCCTCCAGAATATCGGAATAATGGGATAAACACAACTAGCCTCAGGTGCTACGAAAAAGAAGGGTGCTCTATTGTGCAACAGCACAACAGCAAATACTTAAATGACACTAATTATCCCCTATAGTTAATGCATCCCAAAAGCCCACAACAAAACTAACAAACATAAACCCTGACATATATATTTCCCACCTCCTACCCAATCCTATCCGCTGGAACCCTCCTGGAATGATAAAAGAGGTTGTTGTTCCCCCGGGGACTCTTTTACCTGCGCACCCTGGGAGCTGGAGACAGGAGAGTAAGTGTTGAACATATGACATGACACACACTGCATTATAACTCACGTTAACATAAAAATAACTACATGCACTTTATCTGCGTACTTCATGTCACAGGACTGAGCCACAGAATAGCCGTTCTGAGTCAACTCTATTCACACCCTGTCGTTATATTATATATATATATATATATATATATATATATATATATATATATATATATATATATATATATATATATATATATACACATACATACATACATACATACATGTGTGTGTGTGTGTGTGTGTGTGTGTGTGTGTGTGTGTGTGTGTGTGTGTGTGTGTGTGTGTGTGTGTGTGTGTGTGTGTGTGTGTGTGTGTGTGTGTGTCTTTCAACAGGTGGCGTAGCCACTCCAACCACCTGACGTCTAGAACAAACATATCAGCATGCATGCAGAAAGACACACAAATGTTAAGAGCAGACCTTCCAATAAAAACAACTGCTTGTTATTATAGGCTATACTATACATGTGGAATGCATTATCATACTTTACTGCAGTGGGTCCCGAAGTAGCGACTGCAGTCACCACCAGGGGTTCCAGGGGGGTCCTCAGCAAAACGAGGAATAGTTTAAACACTTAATTTGAAAATAGCTAATCTACAAGATCACTATACGTGTCGCGTTGTGATGCGTTGTGAGCTTTTGAAAGATTTTGAACGCAACTCTTCTCTTGTGGGGGTCCCTGGCACAACATCTTTTCAGATGGGGATCCACGGCCACATACATATCAATCTGGGAGTCCTGACATGAAAATGTTTGAGAACCAGTGCTTTACTGTGCATGCTGTGCAATTAAGTGCAATTATGCTTTGCCAGTAATGAAGCTTCTGACGCTCCCATGCTATTGGCTGACGGACCATTATTCCAAAACCCCAATAGTCCGAGAAATTTCCCATTGGACCAAAATCCCATTAGGCCGACGGGTCATTATCCTGAAAACAAATTCCCATTGTTCTGAAGGCCCATTGCTCCACAAATACACTCTGGACCTGTGCCCTGTCCATGGTGCTGAATCGGCTGAAACGGATGCACTGTCATTATTTATGGTTAGGCGTTGCCCTTCACCACTTAAACCGTGTACTTTGTTGACCGGGGTCTTCCAGAGGTCTATACTTGATCCCCTCCTTTTCAGACAATCTACAAGCTCCCAACATGCCACGTTGTGATGCGTTGTGAGATTGTAGATCTTCTGTTTTTGCAGAGTAACATCGTATGATGAAGTATGAATCAGGCTTCAGTGTCAGAGTGTCCAGACTGAGACACATCTTTATAAATCAGATCATAATCACATTTCATACCATCTAGGAATGTCGTTCAAATATGATTCACAAAGATCAGTTTCCATGTGTTTCTTTTTGCTGTTCAGACATGATAAAACCAATCTGATTCCAGCCTGGATAGGTCAAAAATAAATTGGATCTGGGCTGCCAGTCTGAAGTACATAGCCATAGAACAAGCCAAGGTGATTCTGTTCGCAGGCTTTGATCAGCCGCTCATGTCAGTCCTCATGAGAAAGAGACAAAGACAAAGGTAAAGGAGTTGTAAAAAAAAAATAAGGCTTAATTCAACTTTATATTGAAGCTGCAATCCATAACATCTCCCACATGCAAGCACCCAGATTCCTGCTGTTGAGTTATAATGGAAAGCCTGTTCGGGCAGAGGATATATTGCACTTTGACCTCCTTCACACAATACCTCCCGTCATCCAGTACCGATCCTACCCGACCATCCTTATGTCTCAACAGATGAGCAGGTAGACCAACCACAACCACCGCAGGTGTGACAGTTATACTGTATTAAAGGTAGGGCAACAGATAATGGACAACTCTTGATATTTACATACCAATCCATATCTAAACAACAATATCAGTTTCATTTTCACGTAATTACATGGAAGTGACTTAAAATGAGAAGTTTTGAAAAAAATCCTATCCTTGTATTTGTCTATAGTGAGTATAACAGCTTGGACATCCTCCACTCCTGACATCACAAAACTGCTCAACTGAATGTTGCGTGCGGGGCAGATCATTAGCTGTTCAAACAGCCTTTTCCGACATTTAAAGACCATAGATCTTGTTTATGAGAATGCCAAATTTTAACATAAGGTTCAAGATTAAAATGTATTGTCAACAATACCAATTGTACGCTAAAGAACAGCACGGCAGCTTTAGTCTCAAGATCTCAAGAGTATCACGTTAAAGAGTTGTGTCAAATGTGTTCTGTGTTAAAAACTAAACTGCTTAAATAAATAAATATCTATATAAAAGATCTAAACTACCTTTAAGTGCAAAATAGCTCAAGTGCAAACTGCACTAGTTGGGATGGTATGGTGGATGTCCCCAAAAATCCATTCAACCCTGGGCACGCATCGCCTCTCGTATATTCCCTAAGTACTGTTTTTCACATTATTTGAGTATCTTATAAAAACAGGGCAAAATGATCTGTTGCCCTGACTTTGAAATAACTGTACTCTTCACACAAAGTTATGGATTACAGCTTTAAGTCACAACAACGCTAACATTTAACACGCTCAGCCCAGAAACAGAAAATGAAAGATAAAAGCCGTGCTACAACAGGGCAACAATAATTATAACACCGTAGCATGACCATTATGAGTAGAGATACCACTTCCAAAATAATCTGTTTAAGGCTGCCAGATCTTTTAAGTAAGCTCGCTGTTCTGTTGTGCAGAACATAATGTGGTTTTCTCTAGAGCGATACATCTGCTCATCTGTGAGAGACATTCTGCTGTTGGGAGGGAGGACAGGCATTCGTGCGTGAAATTGCAATACACCTCCCGGTAAAACCAGACTATCTACTGCACGTGAACTATGTTTTAGAATAGTTTTTGAAGCTCTGAAGTTGGTATTGGAGACTCAATCTGGACTCCTTCCAAGTTGTTATACTGTAGATAGATTAACAACTGTGTGGCTTGTGAGGAGTGTATTAGTGTATACCGGTGTTTCTCAGCATGAGGTTTGGGGACCCCCAGGGGGTCCTTGTGTGAGTGCCTGGGGGTCCCCCACAAAATGAGGAACAGTTTAACTACTGTAAACCTATTTTATACTTTAGCTTTACTTTAGATTGGTTATTACTTCGAAAATAACCAATCCACAAGCTCACAATGCGTTGCGTTAGGATGCATTGATCTGCTATTTTACAAAATAAATAATGTAATCTATTTTTTACAAATGTGTAATAATCGTGAATATTTTCAACACAATTCTTCTCTTATGGGGTGCCTGGTAGAAAATCTGTTCAGATGGGGGTTCGCGGCCAAAATAAATCAATTTGTGGATCATTGACATCAAAATGTTTGAAAACCACTGCTCTGCACACATCGGGGAGCAAGCATCGTTGTTCTCCCCACTGCGGACTGAGGCTTTAATGTGACAACGGATGAGGCTGGCTGGCAGGGAGGGTCTGTGTCTTAACGGCAGGAGTTTCCTGGGTGCCTGAGAGGAGGTGGACAGCCAGAGGGAATGTGGACTGGAGATGGTAGGAGGCGGGCATATGCCAGCAGAGCACTGGGGAATTAGAGAGAGAGAGAGAGAGAGAGAGAGAGAGAGAGAGAGAGAGAGAGAGAGAGAGAGAGAGAGAGAGAGAGAGAGAGAGAGAGAGAGAGAGAGAGAGAGAGAGAGAGAGAGAGAGAGAGAGAGAGTGTGTGTGTGTGTGTGTGTGTGTGTGTGTGTGTGTGTGTGTGTGTGTGTGTGTGTGTGAAGCTGATCCCTTGGGGCAAAGAGGTAGTGAGTTGAGTGGCAGCAGACTGACGTCCGGCTGCCGGTGGAATCCAACCTGCAGGAGGGGAACCTTGCGCACGCACGCACTCACGCACACACACACACACACACAATATACTTGTGAGGACATCAAGATTATACAACAGCTATTTTATTTATACGTATTTTCTTAAAATTTTTCAGTGAAGCTATAAACAACGTATCTACAACGCTCAGAACGCATCACAGTGTGACGCTTTGTGAGCTTGTAGATCAGCTATTTCTATTTTCATGACAACGATGCGCAACTAAGTTTAAATCAAGGCAACATTTCAACCTTAAAGGCTAAACCTAACCTCTAAATGTCTGATCCCAAACCCAATCTTATCCTGATTGTAAGCCTACCCCCCATACATTTTATTTGTTTTACTATTAAAACAACCATTTCTCTCGTGAGGACCAGGAAATTGTCCTCACGATGTCTACTTGTCAAATACTCCACCATACTTGTGGGGAAATTTGGCCCTCACAAGTATAGTAAAACAAGTACACACACACACACACACACACACACACACACACACACACACACACACACACACACACACACACACACACACACACACACACACACACACACACACACACACACACACACACACACACACACACACACACACACACACACACACAGGCCTCCCTGCAGGGGTCTGTCTACAGACTGTCAATCTGCGGACCCCCTCCCCTCTCTGGCCCGCTGAACTGTACAGCAGTTCAGCTGTTTTCCTGGAAGAGACACTCAGAGAGGACATATTCACCACAGTTAAAATAAAGAAAACAAGTCTTTAAAACTCCTTTAAAACATAAACAGCCCCCGGCTAATCTTTGAATGTTCGTATCAAACTGCTTTGAGCATCCAGTTCAAACACAAGATTTTTTTTTTTTTTTTTTTTTTGGGTGTGTCAGACTATCCTGTATAACCTGCATCAAGGAAGGAAGAGACAAAACAGAATAAATTAAACATAGGTCGATGAAAGCGCTGTCGGGCTCAGCATATAATGCAAAACCAAAAACTTGTAATGACATATTTGCCACCAGGCAACATATTTGACTTAATGTTGGAGACAGTTGCTTATTAGAACATAATTATTAACGCCAGTGTAAGAGGAAGCAATTATTCTATTGATGACTTTTTTTTCTTAATCTAATAATTGAGGTGTTTTTTTTTATATATCATTGCTATTACAAATCAACTAAATTTGTCTGATTAAGCACTTACACCACACAATTACACAATGGTGCCTTAATTGTCTCCGCCAGGCCGAAAGGCATGGCGAGAGAGTCCGTCCGTCCGTCCGTCCGTGTGTCCGTCCGTCTGTGACCAGCTAATCTCCGGCACCGTTGTCTTGATCGCAGCGAAACTGTGCACACACACTCCCTGGATGCCAATTCAGAACCTTTGCCCCAAATTCTTCTCATGGGCCTTTTATAGCGCCACCAGGAGGCCGATTTGTGCAAAACATCTTTTTTGACAGTACTCCTACAGATTTTGTCCAAAAGTCACGCAAATCGGTACACAGTATCTCTATAGTTATTAAACGAAACGGGTCTTTCAGATTTCTCATATTCCATCTTGATTGGCTAAAAATGGCTTCCAAAGTTTCCAGGAGTGCTCCGTTTTGAACAAAATGCCTCACAGCATGCAATTTCTGTGAAATGTTGCACTCACATTCCCATTAGGCCGAGGAAGAACTACCATTTGCATTTTTTCAAATCAGCCTCATGGTGGCGCTATAACAGGCCGATTCGTGTTTTTACCTATAACTGCACCGATCTGTGTAAAACTTTGTATGCGCACTCCCTAGAGGTCAAGGAAAAACCTCTGCCCTGCTTTTTTCACATTTGCCTTTTATAGCGCCACCAGGAGGCCGACTTATGTAAAACACATTATTTTATACTACTCCTTCCAGTTTTATCCAAATTTCACGCAAATCGGTACACATGATCTCTATAGTCATGTGATCACGACGGATGTGTTTGATTTTTCATATTCCATACTGATTGGCTAAGATTGACATCTAAAGTTTGCATTATTGGCTTGTTTTGAACAAAATTCTGCAAATCATGAACGCACGCACCGTCCGATTGCGGTCCAACTTTGTACGCACATTCACACTATGTTGAGGAACAAATGCCACCCTTTTAACATTGGCCTGTTATAGCGCCACCAGCAGGTCTAATTTAGCGAAACAAATGTTTTTTAACAAAATGCCTCAAACCATGAATGCTGTCAGTGTCCGATTGTCGTGCAAGGCCTAAGAAGAAATGGCACCCTTTTCACGTTGGCCTATTATAGCACCACCAGGAGGCCACAATAGCCTACCTGACCTGGCGGAGACCTGTGCTCCGAGGAGCACTTTTTCTAGTTGAATTTATTTTTCTTCATATTTTTGCATTTTCAGAATATCTTTATAAAGCCTGGGATAGAAGGAGAAGGGTGACTTATAATAAATGAATTTCTTTATAAAGTGTATGTATTCTATGTGCAGGTATATATAAATGTATGTACTGTATGTGGTTTGTTTCAAATCAGGCTGTACTATGAGTTGCTGGTTGGGTGTACACTGGAATGTTTGTAACTTTGTTTTTTTTTATTTCTAAAATTGATGTGTCTGATAATCCCATGTGGGATGGGTCAAGAAATTGTCCGGACACGGAAATAAAACATTCATTCATTCACCCTATATTATACTTTGTCATACAACGGTGTCATGCAAAAATAGCGATTACAGTATATAACAGATTGCTTCAACAGATCTACAAGCTACAACAATCTGCTATTTTTCCTATTTTCTGCTGCCCGCCCCCTCCCCCCAAAGAAAAAGTTGAAAAAAAGATTATGCTTCTAACTAATGAATTAATTCAATTAGTTAAATTAACTGTTGAACCCCTAACCTATATAGTAGTAAAATCCTGTCTGTCTGTCTGTCTGTCTGTCTGTCTGTCTGTCTGTCTGTCTGTCTGTCTGTCTGTGTGTGCTCTGACAGTAAACAACAGAGTGAAGTCCTCTGGGTGTCTTTGGGAGGAGGCCATATGAAGCAAACGTATGCTGCTCAGGTAGAACTGACGGTCAAGGACGCAGCGCCTGGGATCCACGCAGGCAGCCATGTTGTAAACAGAGCAGCCACTTACCTGTCAATCACCACACCTGCCACATCGCTGCAGGACTGGACACCCATCTCACAATATCCACAGTCAGCAGGCAAACAGGACATTTTGTGTGTGTGTGTGTGTGTGTGTGTGTGTGTGTGTGTGTGTGTGTGTGTGTGTGTGTGTGTGTGTGTGTGTGTGTGTGTGTGTGTGTGTGTGCGTGCGTGCGTGCGTGCGTGCGTGTGTGTGCGAGCGCACATGCGTTGCAAGAATGCTTTGCATCCAGAGTGCTTTAACCTCCAGGGTTGTTGTGAGATGTGAGTTGTGAGTGCGCTCTAAACAAAAATGGTCTAAGTCCTTGAAATCACAAGGGAACCTCTTTTGGTGCTACATGTAGCACATGTATTATAGTGCCTAAACCCTAAACCAAGCTGAAGAACCAGTAGAGAACAGGCTGAACAGGTTCTTGGTATGGCATCACTGCTATAGCATGCATCTCAACCACCCCAAATGCCCACTGAGGAACCACCATTAGTTTTTCTGAGTAGAGACCATGTCCTTCTCTTTCAATTGGTACTCGTTAGGTCTAAATCACAATAAAGTACCGAAGTCCTGATGCCACTCACTCATCCCCATGGTCACGGAAGTAATTTCTCTATGGAGAATAACATTGGGTCATCTTAGAATCGTCTCAAAAATAAACAAATTGTCCCGGTGCTATTGTCAGGGAGGTGGCTCTGTATCGTTTACGATACATGCTTCATATCCATATGAGTCACACCGCCGTGTTCATTTGTTTATGTTTGGAACACAGTTCTTATATGCCGTGATATTAAACACGTCTATGGGAATTCAGAATGGGGGAAAAAAATGTGACCCAGGTAATGTCTACACATTTGAAAACTTGAAATGGGACATTCCTCATCATGAGTACTTCTACTTTTGGTACTTTAAGTACATTTTGATGCCAATACTTTTGTATTTTACTCAAGTACATTTTGAATTCTGGGCTTTTACTTGTAACTGAGTATTTTTACATTGCGGTATTGATACTTTTACTTAAGTAAGAAATATGAGTACCTTTTCCACCGCTGGAAACATGATGTCATCAGCTTGACAATACAGTACAGAAGAACAGAGTTAAGATACGGGTCCGTTTCATTACATTTGCACTCTCTGGGAGTTACAAATGGATACATTATCAACTGTGTGATTTAACAGTGTGTATTGTATAGTACTGCAAAGTGCTAAAATTCTATAAAAATGGACCTGTCTCCCCCTCAAGGCTTCCATTATCTTTCTCTCTTGCATGATCGTGTTTCTTCTCTCTCTGTGTCTATCTGTTCCTGACTTGAATGAGCCTGTTAAAAAGTGTCCTCGAGCAGAGAAGAAAAGTAAAATCTACCAAATCTAGTTAATAGGAAAGAGAAGGAGATGTACAGACGTACAGGAAAAGTTGATACAGTATAACAAGAGCTTTTAAGCAGTTAGTTGGGCAGGGTGCTCCATAATGATATTTCCATTTCAATTTTGCATATCAATTCACAAACATCTAAAAGATCTGTTTTTTTCTCCTTCCAGGTGTATTCCATTTGTAAGCCTCCTACCTGATGAAATCACATCACATTAGTCTGCCATTCTCTGTATATGGAATATAGGAATATGCCACAGAGAATGGCAGACTAATGTGATAAGCTACTCTATAATGGTGACTGTTATTGGCCGACACTGGAGAGATGTGGATGAACTTGGCAGCTTTTTATTTGTGCGTGCGTGCGTGCATATGTGAGATCCTTGTTTCTGTTTAAACTACCACTGCAGGCCATTTCTTCAAAAACACATTGTGTTCTTTGTCAAGTTACAGTACACCTGGTTAGATTACAGTTAACCCATTGAATCCGGGAACACATCTGTGTCATTTAAAATGTTAGCTATAACCATTATTTTATACATTGTGAGCTATTAAAAAATAGCAGATCTACAAGCTCATAGCGCAGCACAGAGTACCGCTCTATGAGCTTGTAGATCTGCTTTCTTTTCGTGAAGATTTTGACAAATCTTTGAATACAGTACATATTTTTTTTAAGCGAACATTTGTCACTCAAATCTTTGCTTCTGGAGGTCCCTGGAACAAATTATTTTACAAAATGTTCACTTTAAAAAATATATATTCAAAGATTTGCACAAATAGCCATTAGCCAAAGTATAAAATAATGGTTATAGCTAAAATCAAGAATGACACAGATGCGTTCCCGGATTGAATGGGTTAAACTCCCACTCCAGGCCATTTATTTAAATCACAATGTGTTCTTTGTCGACTTACAGTACAGTGCACCTGGTTAGATTACAGCTAACTATGTTCAGACGATCCACATTTGCAAAAAAACACAAACAACAAGCGTTATCATTGTAGAAGCATCACAGAAAAACAAAGCTCTCCAGCAGCACCATTGAGAGAGCATCATGACGAACTGCATGCCATGCACCACCGGCGGGTATATACGGGAACTGCACCGCCCTCGACCCGCAGAGCGCTACAGAGGGTGGTGCAGACGGGCCCCGCTCATTGTCGGGAGGTGAGCTTCCTTCCCCTTCAGGACAGATATACACCAAGCGGTGCGTAGCCAAGGCTAAGCGGATAATCAAAGACACTTACAGTACCACCCCAGACACAATCTGTTCATTCACGCTGCTACCGTCAGGCAGATGATACCAGCACATGCATCAAATGCCAAATGGACGGACCAAGGAACAGTTTCCTCCCCAGCCAGCCAGGCAATCAGGCTGCTGACTAGACGCTGCAGCTCTGTTGCCATATAATCAGTCTCACATCAAGACTCAAGATTTTTATGGTGGCATCTTGTGTGCCGACACCACAATTCTTTGGTTTTGATTCCACAAAACAGCCTTGTAGCAGCAACAGTAAAACAATAACAGAGAAAGAAATAATAATGAAGGGGAATGAATATCGGCGATACTAGACAAACAGTGACAAGAACATTAAAGAATAGCAGCAGTAGTAAGGACAGAATGTTAACAGTATAGTACTGTAAGTCACATTGGTACCACTATGTTTGAGGTGCTTATAGGTGCTGGCAGCTTTGTAAACTGTCTATTTACATGCGTCTCTATGTTTATGTACATTAACATTTTGTGCATAATGTTTTGATATTCAAAGTGGCGTGTGTGTGTGTGTGTGTGTGTGTGTGTGTGTGTGTGTGTGTGTGTGTGTGTGTGTGTGTGTGTGTGTGTGTGTGTGTGTGTGTGTGTGTGTGTGTGTGTGTGTGTGTGTGTGCGGTCCATTACATTGCTCTCTACACTTCAACTAGAATTTTATGTCTGACTGTGAACCCATTCCCACACTTTTTATGCATATTTGATGTCTATTGCTACTTGATGTCTTTTATATGCACAATGTATTAGAAACTATATATATTTGATTTATTTTTAATATTTGATATGTTTTACCTCTATTCTTATTCCGATTTAAAATGTAACTTAAATTCGGGTATAGCTTACACTAAAAGTAATTTCACCCTCTCTTGTACACCTGTAAATGTGTGCCAATAAAGTGAAGTTGAGCTGAAGAAAGCATTTCTCACAGAGGAGAACTGCAGCACAGTTCTGAAAGAGAGCGGGCTGCACTCAGCACATGGACTAAAACAATATGAACACCATTTCAGTGATTTACTGCGAGGCATGAACTAAATTGAGATTGCATATTCGTATCAGAGATATAGTCATTATTGCCACAGAGTGATATAAGGGCAGAGAGTGCCATTCCCCCTTGGTGCCCGGGTACAGTTTTCAGCTCAATGTGATTGCTCAATTGCATGTTTATCATCCATGACATTGGTGAAATGTTTCTTTGCCAGAGTCACCTCATAAAACCCTCATTTACAAAAGTTTAGCTGAGATTAGTCCATTAGCCAAATTACCTAGCCAAGCAGTTGATTCCCGAACGCGGTGTCTTCAATCTGCAGCACAGCATGGAACCTAGCTCCCATGAAGAGATGGGAGAGAGAGGGAGAGAGAGAGAGAGAGAGAGAGAGAGAGAGAGAGAGAGAGAGAGAGAGAGAGAGAGAGAGAGAGAGAGAGATGAAAAACAAGCTTGTCTTCAGCCAGGGAACATTGTCTGAACACGCTGATGGTTGCTGAATCATTCACTTTTTGCCTTCTGACTGGATTCAACCAAAAGATGCTGTTGACCTCTGAAGCTCTACACTACTTCGCCATAAGACAAATAGCAAAAATAGTGTTGCGATGTACATCTGCTATTTTTAGATTTATTTTTTTTGTAAATGCCTCGCATATGGCATTCCCAAAACACGGACACCCAGTTTAATGGGGGTCAGTATGTTCCCTCAGTTTGGGTTAACCCATTCAATCCGGGAACGCATCTACAAATGTCTCCTAAATCCTAACAGGTTTCTGAAAAACGTATGTTGCTATATCAGTGGTGCTCAAACTTCTTCATCTTCAGGTGGCTATAGGCTACATGATATGTAGCCTATAGCCACCGATCCCCATCTCAAAATATTTAGCTTCAGTGACCCCCAGAAAGAAAGATTTGAGTTACAAATGTTCGGTTTAAGAAAAATATACTCAAAATGTACAAACATTTTCATGATTTTTCAAAAAATTAGCAGATCTACAAGCTCATAGCATGGCACTTGGTGCCGCACTACGAGCTTGTATTTCTGCTATTTTTGAATAGCCAAAGTATAAAATAGGCTAATGGTTAAATGGTTAAAATCTAAAATGACACAGATGCGTTCCCGGATTGAATGGTTTAAGGTTAAGGGAATTCATGGTTGAGGGGACATACTGTATATGCCCCTGTTGACAGTGTTTCATGTCAGGTAACTGTTATCCATCCAAATCGACCGCACCATCTCAACACCCTGATCTCTGTCTAATGAAGGATCACAGATAAAGTGAGATGATTTTGTATATATTTGTTACATAATGTCTGTATGCCTGCATTAATGATATGCCCTCAAAAGCAGATCAGTCACAGCTCATGTGATCCACGTGTGTAACAGCATATTTATACATCTGTTACTCGTGCGTAAAGTCACAAAGGAGCACCTCCGGCCATGAAAGCCGGAAATATAAATATCTGGTGAAAAGTGAAACTTGAGTGACGTGAAAGGTGAGTCAAAGGACAGACTAAGTATAATGTTAGAGGTACATGAATCTACTCAAAAGTAAAAACCAGAACAAATGCCAAACAAAAATGTATAACATTCGCAGGAGTAACGTTGTGGAACAGCCTCGATAAAGATGTGAAGCTCATTAAACATATAAAAAAAAAAAAAAGATGATAGATAATTATAAAAAAAACATAAAAGGAATGTGCCTTATTTATTATAGCATATACTTGTACAGTACAGCAAACAAGTACATGTACAGCCAAGTGTCTTGTCCTTATTTTCTTTTTTTTTGTTTTTCTTTCCTCCATTTTGACAACTTTTCATCTTTCTTTGTTTTGTAGTAGGTGAAATAACTAAGCTATGGCTTCAGCCTATACCTTTTTGGTCAGAAATGTTTTGTTTGTTTGTTTGTTTGTTTGTTTTTTTGTTTGTTTTTTGTATTACCTATGAAATTTTAACTATGTTACCACAAAATTGACTGAAATAAACTAAATGTATAAAGGTGAAAGTGTATAAAGATCATATCTAATTTCTATTTGGTCAATGAGGCGTAAACAGGCACCACACTAGGACATGCACACAACATTACATTACATTACAGTCATTTAGCAGACGCTTTTATCCAAAGCGACTTAAAATAAGTGCATTCAATAAAGGTAGGCAAGAAAACTACTAATCACCAGAAGTCTTAAGTGCATTCTCCTCCTTCTCAAACAAGCAACTAAGAGCATACCTAGCGCTATGGTAAAAGTGCAATATATCAGCTACCTACTTTTTTGAACAGATGAGACAAATAGGAAAATCAAATGAGCACAAGTGTATCAAATAAACAGGATCCAATAAAACAAGAGCTCATACAAATAATTGACAACAAGTAGGCAAGGAGAGGAAGGGTCAGGGTAGTGTTTCCTGAAGAGGTGGGTTTTCAGCCTGCGGCGAAAGATGGGCAGTGACTCTGCTGTCCTGACTTCAGTGGGGAGTTCATTTCCACACAAGCCTGTAATAGTTCAGCTTCACCTCTGACCACCACATTATGATTTGTGTGACTTTGTTCAAACACTTCACACATAGTAACTTACAATCGATACAGTAGCTAAAGATTGGAAAGGGAGGCAACACTGTTATTAGACTCCTTGTCTAGTTTGTATATATTTCAAACATATGGCAATTGAGAGAAAGACACAGGCTCCCTGCATTTCTTATTAGTCTAATTACAAAGTGTGTCGTGTTGGAGCCTGGTGGGCTCAGTCAGTTAGTGCACAGACCATGTATCACATATACTATGAGCACCAGACTCATAGTATATGTAGTGAAGAATTTGAATAAAAGTGTTTTGTGAGGTCACAATGACCTCGAACTTTGATCTTTGAAGGTAAAGTTAAACTTTGAGTCCAAGTGGGGATTTATAACAAATGTTGTGAAATTCCTTCGAGGCGTTCCTGAGATATCCTGTTCATGACGTCCATGTGGACGGACAACCCAAAAAACATACCGGTAATGCCTCTCGCCGTGGCTGTCTGGTGGTGGAGCCACAAAAATAACAAAAAAGGGAAAACTAAACTGTGTAGTGGACAGCTGGGGAGACGATGACCCTTGGTTGAAGGTTTCATAAAGACTCTGTTCAAATGAAGTCTTGGACCAGTCTGCTCAGATTAGGTCAATAAGTCAGTCCTTTCATTTTCCAATACCGCATTCAGTCCCTTGCTAAACTATTTCCTTCTGTCTGTCGCTTTTCCACTTTTTCATTAACACTCAATGGCTGAGAAGCAAGAGATTAAAAGGCATTAATTCCAGAGTACAATCACTCAATTTTCTTCCCCCAACCCTGTCACTCTGTCCCTTCACCCATCCCTCTCTTTCTGTCTCTCTCTCTCTCTCTCTCCCTCTCCGCTGTGCTCTTTGGGACAGGTCTGCTCTCAAACACTATGACTTGACCCCCTATTTGAATAAGTTAATGCATTGGCTGGTTCGCGGAGAGAGAAAACGGGGGAAGCCTATATCAGTTCCATACAGTTGGCTCCGGGGAGAATTTGATTCCTTTTCATGTGTCACTCTGAAGGTGTCACTCTCCTCCCAGGTTGTTATCGCTGTACGAGCGGTGACAGCTTCAAGCCGCTTCCCCAAGCAAGAAAAAAAAAAGAAAAAAGAAACAACAGTCCCAAAGCTTGACGGTGAACGCATTTCAAAGAGACGGAACGGATATGATATACAGTATCGTTTATGAGCAGACGTGTATGTGATGCTTCATTACAATGCATTTTAATAGAATAAATATTAGCACAATGTTATTTTGTGTGACTCAAGTGTAATTCACGGATTAGTTTGCAAGCTCTTGTTAATGCCCATTGTTGTCTGAAATAATCTTGAGTGTTCCATTCGAAAGCCAATGTAAACAAAGCCACGTCTGGTGCAGTAGCTCTGAAGTGTGCAGCAGTTAGGTACAACTAACAGCCGGATTAAGACTATATAGACTCCAGGGCTTTGACCAGCTTCTGTTAAGAAATGTAGACCCTGTGGTTGGGTACAGCAGTACCGCTACTCGAATGGAAACCACTCACCTTCCCAAACAAACCCTCTGCTTATTTATTTTTTATTTTTTTGTATTTATTTAGAGTAGCCAATAATTGTTTACCCCCTTTTTCTTCCCAATTTTATGCCAATTAATTCCTCCCCACACACATTTCTGTGTTGTCACTGCTGTTGTATCCTACTGAGCCCCCACCAGGAGGACGTAAAGCTTTCGTCCCACTCCTCCCGCCCAACACTCCCTGCTGACAGGTGCCGCCCCCAGCCTGTAGGAATATATGCAGTGAAAAATAACACCCTCCCTGCCCGACTTCCCTCCCCCTACAACGGGCTAATTGTGTTCGCATAGACGCCAGACGAAGCCGGATGCACCACAGTGGATTCGAACCCACAACCTCCGTGCTGGTGGACAGGGACTTTACCACTGCGCCACCCGAGCGCCAAACAAGCCCTCTGTTATACTGTAGCTGAACAGTAAACATTTTTGCGCTATATCTAGAGGGGATCCAAGTTCAACTCCTGCATAGGGCATGAAAGTTATGGATTGTAGCTTCATGACAAAGTAAGACCACATCATCATAGCACTCGAAACAATTAATATTGTCTTTGGAAATATGTAAATCCAAGTGATTGACAAAATAATGGACCTGAACATGTCACATCATCATTAGACTTAGCAGTTGGTGAGAACTTTGATAAAAAAATATATACTACCCACGTAGAAGCAATATTTACCACAATAACATCAGTGAATCCCAGTTTCCTTAACAAGTCTCTTTCTAGAGACATGTGAGTCAGATGACTCCGTCTGGTTTGTCCCATGGTGGATCTCATTTCGTTTTTGATCAACGAGAGTTTAGAAAAGAAACTTGTTTTCTTTGTTTTTGTTTTTGACGTCCACCAGACATAGCTGCCGCCACGAGGCGAATAGTTCACTAGGCTAGATCAGAATCGCAGAATAGCTTGGCAGATCTAAAGCTGTCACAGACCGACCCATGTAGCCGGCCAGCCTAAAATGTAATTGGACCATAACAGTGAGAGAAACAAGCCAAGACCATCACGCACGCACGCACGCACACACGCACGCACACACACTACACACACACACAAAGGATGGAAAAGACTGTCACAGTTTGTAGTGAAAAAATAAAGAGTATGATTGATTGGAGCTTGCTGGTCGCCAGGCCCTCTAGAGATTTGAGCCCTGAGCGTTAATATGGGCTTGGGTGCAACAATTTGCATACACCCATCTGTATCACAAGCTTAAACAGGATGCAAATAATTGTTAATTATAGCTAATAACATAAAATCAAGAAAACTGACTGTCAGTCATCCATTGCTCATAGGCATTGATCATGGGCAATGCAGGGAGTGAGAAAGCTGATTTCCAGTAGTGGAAAGTAACTAAGCACATGTACTCAAGTATCAAGTACAAATACCTCAAAATTATACTTAAGGACAGTACTTGACAGTACTTACATCTCAGAGGCAAATATTGTGCTTTTACTCCACTACAATTATTTGAAAACTTTAGTTACTAGTTACTTTGTAAATTTTGATTATTATTACAAAACATACAGTAACCACTTCAGCCCTACATTTCCGCCATTTGAAAATAGCATCGCGACGCATTGTGAGCTTGTAGATCTGCTATTTTCAAAAGACATTTATACATTTGAAAACGTGAAATGCAACATTTTGCATAATGAGTACTTTTACCTTTGATACTTTAAAGGACGACTTTACCACTTTTCAACATATCTTCATATAATAGGTCCTCACTAATGCTCATGATAAAATGGTAACATTTTTTTCTAATCAGTCTGTGTCTCAGAGGAGGGCTGTAGACAGTTCAGAAACCCGTCTACCAGTGACATCATCGATAGGGAATCCAAGCTAATAGAAACTGCAGGCTTTGTATTCCTGGAAAGTTGCAATGCAAAAATAGATCCCATTGTTCTCGCCTTAATAAAAATCGGAATATTTTTTTTTAAATCTTTTTGGAAAAAAAAATCCTGCCTAACGATGATGTCACTGGTAGACGGGTTTCTGGACTGTCCACAGCCCTCCTATGAGACACAGACCAAGTAGAAAAAAATGGTACCATTTTATCATGAGTATTAGTGAGGACCAATTATATGAAGATACTGTAGGTTGAAAAGTGGTGAAGTCGTCCTTTAAGTACATTTTTATGCGAATACCTTTGTACTTTTACTCAAGTAAATATTAATTCCGGACTTTTACTTAAGTAAAACATTTGAGTACTTTTTCCACCTCTGCTGATTTCTCACTTTCCACAAATGTAAGCTGTTTATTGGCATTTTCGCCACGGGCTATGGAATCTGTAGTCACGGCCAGAGCCTGGACAGACAGCCATGCTCTATTGGTTGTTAGTTGATTGTCAGGATGACTGTGGCAGTGGTGTGTGACTCGGGCTCTGCTGTGCCAGGGTTAATTGATCGACAGGTATTTCTAATTGTCTAATTCTCCTCTTGTGCTGGACCTGGGCTCAGGTCAATACACACACAACACCAGAGAGAAAACCAACAGAGAGAGAGACCTGGCTCAACAGTGCAAAGTTATAAAGGTCTTTGATTTAAACGCATACGGCAAGCAGCAGGCCCAGAGAAACTGGGCTATATACTGTCTAGACTCTGTACACCGATACGATTCTGTGTTGTTCGTTTACATGTGTAGTCAACAAAGCACAGATGCTTTAACCCAGTCAATCCGGGAACGCATCTGTGTCATTTTTGAGATTTCTTTGGCTATTCAAAAAATAGCAGATATACAAGCTCATACTGCGGCACTGCCTGCTTCTGGGGGTCCCTGGAACAAAATATTTTGAGATAGTGGGGGGGGGGGGGGGGTCCGCGGACAAATACATATCATTTTGGGGGTCCTTGAAATGAAAACAGTTTTAGAACCACTGATATTATGGCAACATACGTTGTTTTTTTTTCGCCCCAAAAAAAATGGGATTTAGAAGACATCCTCCTATAATTTGAGTAACCTCTGTCCGTTTGTCTGTAGTGGTGTAGTGGTGAATGTAGTGGTGAAGCTACCCGGTTCTCCTCAGTGGCTGGAGCAATTGCTCTGATTTTGCACACAGCCATTGACCATTACCATCTGAACTTAACTGTGAAGCCCGTTTTTCAATTTCATCAAATCTCAGCTTCTTATTAGCGTTTATGTGTCAAACAATGGTGGACTCTTGATCAAACTGCGCATGCGTCGCGCCTGTGTGTGTCTACAGTGCGGACCTTTTACCCCCGGTCTCAGTAGCGGGGGGCGGGGCGGGTGCGGGGAGAGACAGGCGAGTTGAGTGAAACGACTTGGGGAAGCACACTGCTCACGCGACAGGACATGCAATAACCCCACGATTGCAACTACTTTCGCCTGCACACTTCACCGGGTATGGTCTAGTTAGTATAATCCCCAGAAGCAAAGATTAGAGTTAAAATGTTCACTTTAAAAAACAAAAAGAATAGCAGATCTACAAGCTCGTAGCGCGGGACTCGGTGCCGCTCCATGAGCTTGTAGATCTGCTATTTTTGAATAGCCCAAGTATAAGATAATGGTTTAAAGTGGTTAAAATTTCCCGGTCTTAATGGGTTAATTACAAAACAGTCTCATCAATTGTGTTGCCAAGAAGGCACAGTAGGTAGCACTCAGCATGCTACAGAGACACAATGACCAATCGCAAGACAGGGACATTTATACAGTTCCATGGCCGTTCTCATGTGCAAATGCTCAATCGATCTGAAATGTGCACATTGAAATTGACCATTGTTATATTCCGGGAAAGACTAAGCAGATTTTTTACTTTTCCCATATTAAAGCTGTTTATTAGCATTTTTGCCACAGCCTATACAATCTAATCACGGTTGCATATAGTCTATTTTGGGCGCACACATCCCTGAGTATGGACTAGTACAGTGGTTCTAAAAGTGGGGTCCAGGGACCCTCAGAGTTCCTTGAGGGGGCTCCAAATGGACCCATGTAGATGGTTAGATAGATATACTGTAGATATTTGAGTAAAGAGCACACTATTAAGAGTGATAAAAGCAGCCTAATGCCATGGCAATTAAAATTAAATGATATGAAAATCTGCTCTGGATTCACATTCCCTCAACATACTGTAATTTGAATAGCTAGCACTGAAGTCCTCACAGTGGAGCCAGTTGGGATTTGAAGGTTCAAAGCTCAAACAAACCAGAGGCAGATTTTTGGATCGAAATGTTGACAGCAATAAAGAAAATAGTGTTTTTTTTCTCTACCAGTGTTCAGACTTTATTTCGTTGAATTGTTGTTTGTCCTGCACCTGGGCATTCAGAGTAGATGTGCGTGTATTATCTTTTCATGCAGGAAATTCGGAAAACACCCTGGAGACTCAACTAGTATCATGTTGACTTCATGGCTAAATATATTTTCCTGTTATTTGGGGTGTCCAGCTCAGGGCATCTCTCTCTCTCTCTCTCTCTCTCTCTCTCTCTCTCTCTCTCTCTCTCTCTCTCTCTCTCTCTCTCTCTCTCTCTCTCTCTCTCTCTCTCTCTCTCTCTCTCTCTCTCTCTCTCTCTCTCTCTCTCTCTCTCTCTCTCTCTCTCTCTCTCTCTCTCTCTCTCTCTCTCTCTCTCTCTCTCTCTCTCTCTCTCTCTCTCTCTCTCTCTCTCATTGCCAAAGATTGATGACATACAGTATGATAAAAAAATAATACATATTCAGAATCAGAACAATAGATGTATCTCTCTCTGTAATCTTCTATCTACTGTATCTATCTGTATAATGTCCGTCCGTCCGTCCGTGTGTCTATAGTTACATTCTAATCCGATTCGTAACTATATTAAAAGGGCTTATGTTACAGCTGACTTGAAATTCCCTTCAGTTGATTGATATTGATTATTAATTTAGTCTCAGAGCAGGTGCCGTATGTGGGCTGCCTGTTTGATGTCATGGGATTGACTACTTGGTGGGAACCTGTTGACTGATCAGTTTCAGCTGGGAAGGATTCACAGACTTGATTTCTCCCCTCCTTTGGCTTTGTGACCAGAGTAGGATGTGGATTGATACTGAGCTTAGTTTTTGCTGTTCCATGTAGCCGGTGCTTCATGTTTAAACCTTTATAATATTCATTGAATGTAGATTGTACTTATACATATTTTTTTGTATTCCATGACCTTTGTATACATCAATGTTTTTATACTTCTGTCAATAATGGTAACCAATTACCCTCCCAGGGTGTTGGCCAGATTGAGGACACGCCCTGATGAGTGGTTCACCTTTGTCCCAGAAATGTGAGCAGTGTATCCATACCTATCAAACCCTGAAGAAGACTTGTGTCGAAACGTTGGCGTTTTTTCTAAATAAAGAAGTAATTGCATCGTGGCTACGAGCTGTGACCTCCTCCCTTTTGCACAGTTATATATCTCCCGTGGTCAGCACCTCCCCAGTGCTGGTGTGCGCTCCCGTTCCATTGTTTGAAGGATTCACAGTGTGACACACAGAGACACAGTGGGATACGGGAACTCCATGGGGCACAACACCACTGGAGAGTGGAGTGCTAGCGAGGGGAATACTTTTTTGGCATGCTCACTGTACAAAGAGCAGGGGTGTAGTGGGATTTTTCTTTTCACCGCAGGAGCTCTTTTTCACGCCGTTGCATGCATTGCACGCACACGCTTGCACGCACACACGCACACACACACAGTTAGATTTAATATATCACCAGACAACTTGTGTTCGCTTTAACTGCTGTATAACAAAAAACCTCAGTGCGATAAATACTGACTATCTGGGGAGAAATGTGTTATGCATATCAAAGAATAATGAAAAAATAATTGACTTTTGAAATACTGATGATAGCAAATGAAATCCTGCTTGGTTTTAAAATTGACGATTAATGAAGAAAGAAGACAGTTTCTCAAATATCAAGATGTTTATTTGACAACTTGACACAGCAGAATAACACTGTTAAAATGAATTAAATAATCCAAGCAGGTGATTACCTATTGGATTTGAATATGAAATGAAACCCAAACAAAACAGACAGACAGACAGACAAACAGACAGACAGACAGACAGACAGACAGACAGACAGACAGACAGACAGACGGACAGACAGACAGACAGACAGACAACCAGTCAGTGATGGATTGGTATGAGACACAACCAAAAATGTTACATGCAGCATGCACAAACATAAAGAGTAACGTACAATTATTCAATGCCCACAAAAAGCCTACAGAGAGGGAGGGAGGGAGAGAGAGATAGATACAAGCCCCCCTTAGGAACCTTAAACATCAGTGTTGTCAGTCCAGTCTGGTTTATTTTTCATGTAGTCTTGTGAGCTAGACTGTTGCCTCCCACAATTTTCAAAATTCCTCAAGCGATAAAGCGGATGTGATGCCTCCACTTACGTTTCATCTTTACAGTCGAGCAATGTATCCGGATATAAATCTAAATCATCTACACATACTTAGCTTGCTGCTTAGCAGAAATGTCAATTTAAAATAATAATATGAAGATATTTTAAGATATATTTTCGTGAACGGAAATGAAAACAGATGACAGCTTCCTCTCTCGGATTTAGGGAGGTGTAGTTCCAGACTCATTATAGCATTCGGAGATTGTGGAATAGTTGTCTGGCTACGCGAGACTATTGTTCATGTGTACACCCAGGAACGTGTAGGTGTCTACCATCTCCACCACCTCTTCTTACTCCACTGATAGTCCACCCTCCACTGATATTGCAAGTGGGGCCCCAAATAATTGGCAAAACACACTATTAATACAAAATAAATGATGTAAAACCTTGAATGAGTTTTCATTGTGATATCTGTAAATAGGAATTTAATGTATACTATGTTAGTTTCATTAATTCAAGCTGTAACGCAATGGATTGATTGATTGATCATAAAAATAAACATCTGAAAACAATTTGAAAATGTGCGCTTCCCACCCATCTGACCACTTAACACGGCAGCAGAAAGATTTTCAAGCGGGCCCTGATTCAGAAAATGTTTTGTAACCACTGCTCTGGGTTATCCACCCTGCAGATGTAGAGAGAACCCCCCCCCCCTCCCATTCTATTCCCTCTTCACCTCTTTCCATGAGCAAAACATAAATATAAAATAGAAACACGCAGCGATCAAGCCAGGAATCCCTAGACACCCAGAGATTGTAATAATCTCTTCTCTTCTTTACACTCCTCAATCCCTAATGCGTTCATACAAAACCGAAATTTATGGTAATCCCCGCGATGCATACTCATCGCTGTTGTCAAATCCACATGAGGGCAGACGAATGTGCATTTTCTCCCCGTTTTTCCTCTCTCAAAGTATGGAGGCACTGCAGTGTTGTGCTCTGTGGCGTTTACTTCAACCTGGTGGGTTCTGTTCACATACTGCACTATACAGTAGATGAATGCTTAGCCACTTTCATCCTGCCGTCCCTTTTTTTGGCCATGTCATTAATAGGCAAGAACATGTTAAAAGTCAAGACGACTTAACCCATTAAGACTGGGAAAAGCATCTGTCATTTTAGATTTTAACCCATGATTTTATACTTTGGCTATTCAAAAATAGCAGATCTACAAATAGCAGATTTACAGATCTACTGGATGAGATCCTACCTGGAAGGGAGGGAGCAAGTGGTGGAAGTAAACGGCACCCAGTCCCCTCCCCTCCCAGTGACTTGTGGTGTTCCTCAAGGAAGTATACTAGGACCTTTACGGTTCCTGATATTTGTGAATGATATGTCTTCAGCCTGCGACTACAAACTGTTCCTGTTCGCAGATGACTCGGCTCTGCTGGTCTCGGACAGGGACAGGCTGCAGGTTGAGAAAACTCTCAGCACTGAACTCAAAAAGATCTGCATCTGGCTCTCCGACAACAAACTTTCATTACCTGGGTAAAACTGAAACCATCCTCTTTGGGTCCAGACCTTAGCAAGGCTGAGAGTTTCACGATCAAAGTGGGTGATGATGATGTTATCACAAGAAAGGAGGAAAATACCTATCTTGGAGGCAAACCTCTCCGGTAACAAAAACGCCGAAAGAACGATCAAAAAGGTCAACCAAACAACACGCTATTTGTGGAGGATTGATCGTCTAGTCAGTAAGAATACTCTGAAGATTCTTGCAGGGGCCCTCATACAAGGTCATTATGATTATGCATGCACTTCATGGTATCACAACACCTCCAAGGCCTTAAAAACAAGGCTCCAAACATCCCAAAACAAACTTGTAAGGCTACGTCTCAATCACAAAACCCATCTAACCCCTGCTCATTTTTGCTAGGATTGGATGGCTTAGGGTTGAGGACCGAGTACAGCAACTTGCTATGGGCCTGGTCTTCAAGATACACCACAACATTGGAATCCCCCTGTATTTGTCAAAATACTTCCAAAATGTTAATGAAGTCCATGATCATAACACCAGAGGCAGCTCCACAAATCATGTTCAACCCAGATTTGGCTCAACAAAGGGAATGAACTCGTTCTCATGCTATTCATCAAAATGCCCTACCAAAAGGAGTAAAGGAGTGTAAAACCCTACTCACTTTCAAAACTGCCCTAAAGATACACCTTCAGGAGGCTGCAATTCAAAAATGGCCCCTGTCCAAGTCCTAACCTACCCCATGTCCTAACCTAACCTACCCCCCTACCCCCCCTCTCTCTTTCTTCTTTTGTACATATTTTTCACTTATCATACCAGTAACCTGTAAACTGATTGTATGACATTCTGTATAGTAGCGTGTATATATGTCTGTCTCTTATATGTCATCATGATTTGTGTGCATGGGGATCTCATCTTTAACAGGCTTAGTGCTTAATTAATGAGCTTTCCAGTTCAGTAGACCTTGTATTGTGAATTTGTACTTCCATGTACTGTTATGTACTGTCATGTACTGTTCTCATGTCTTACTAAATAAAGTACATCAATCAATCAACAAGCTCTTAGCGCACCAAGTGCCATGCTACAAGCTTGTAGGTCTATTTTTGAAAAATAATGAAAATGTGTGCAAATCTTTGAATATATATTTTTAAAGCGAACATTTGTAACTCAAATCTTTGCTTCTGGGGGTCCCTGGAACTAAATATTTTGAGATGGGGGTCCGCGGCCGATTACATATACTTTCGGGGGTCCTCAACATGAAAGAGAACGACTGATATATTATAGCAACATAAGTGTTTCAGAAAACTGACATTTGTAGAATCGGCCTCAGGTCTTAATGGGTTAAAAAGTTTAAAGATTCTTCAAAAACGTTGCTAATTCATCCTATAGTGTATGACAGAGGCCAATTTCACGATGAATTAAAATCTCAGCGATACGATTATTGTGAGCGTTTTTTTAATCATAAACGATAAACGATAATAACGATTATCATCCATCCCTAATCCTCACGGCCCACCAGTGGGCCCCCGGCCCTCAGGTTGGGAATCCCTGAATTAGGCTACTCCATCTCAGTACTGATACTGAAGTATATGCACAATAGACCATTTTCCAGAATGGAATATTCATATTCCTTATTGTACAATCTGAAATGAGCATACACACTATAATCTGCTTTGATGGAATCTGTATCCATCACATACAGTAGCAGAGTGTGTGTGGAGTTATAGCAGACTTGCTAATCAACATATGTGAGGAGGGTTGTGTGTTATTAATGAAGCGAGGCTGCTGTTCGCTTGGCAGATTATGATTGCAAGCTCCATGTGTTCTCAGCTAATCACCGGCAGCTAAATGGGACTCTGTGCTAGCCTGTGTGTGTGTGTGTGTGTGTGTGTGTGTGTGTGTGTGTGTGTGTGTGTGTGTGTGTGTGTGTGTGTGTGTGTGTGTGTGTGTGTGTGTGTGTGTGTGTGTGTACGTGCGTGCGTGCATACGTGCATACGTGCAAGCAAGCTTGCATGCATGAGTGTGTGTGTGGTGATTGTGTATAACATAAACTTCAATGATGTGGAAAAACGAAACTATATCATTGCAGCAACATAGAAAGCTATAAGTAAGGATAATGAACAGTGAGGTGGTCGTTATTGTGAAATAAAGCCAGGCAGGGTGATGTAGGAGCTTGAAGGCCAGTGGAGGGGTCCACTGCATTAATCTGAAGGGCTTTCATTGGCAATAATGACCACCTCCCTGTTCATTATCCTGCTTATTAAACAGCTATTTACAAAATAAATTAATAATTCAACACAAACTATACAAAAAATGATATCCATTATATTGATCTAAAATTGATTTAATTGCTTACGCAAAAATTATAATGATAATAATAATGTGTTCATTCCACAGTTGGAACTGTAGGCATAACATAACCTCTGTGGCTTTGAGGCTGTACGTAATTCACGTTAAACTGAAGCAGGACCAATGCAAAGTTGTATATTATGCCACTTATTACATGGCTACAAATACAAATGTATATCAACCACTTTCAAATATTCCTTGCATGTCATTATGGGCAGGGAAAAGAAAACTGCAAAAATATTCAAAACATGTAGGTCTTACGTGGTTAACTCTTTGCCTGCCACTGACAAGTTCTGACAAGTTTTGCGTTTACAGTGGTTTTCCACCAGATGGCGCTGTTATCTACCCAATAAATGATGCTTTCACTGCCTGATGACAACAGACCCGGAATCGACGTAATTTAAAAAAATAAAAGCTTGTTTACTTCCTGCTTATTTCCTGTGGGGAAATGGCTATATCTCCGTTCCTCTTACTTTACGGCAAAACAAAGCCACATTCAAATGGCCACAGATGTGCAACGGATTACCGCAAGCAGATTTTTTTTTCTCTATACTACGAGAACCCTGTGCGTGTAATGAGGCAATCTCCGTGAGGACGGAGGTCACAGAGAATATTCCATGATTTATCAAAGGTACGGTAAAATCGCTCTTTTTCGCTGGCAGTAGCATCACACTATATTACACTATTACTCTGGCGGCTAAAGAGTTAAGCAATATTATTAGCTTAGACGAGTGTCCACTTCCATTGCATTGTAACGTAAACAGACGCAGAGCAGTGGTCTGTTATCGACAAATAACAGGCCACACAATGCAGTGACGGACTAATCCGAATTTGAGCATTCAACCAAAAGCTCGGTGTAAATATGGAAAACAAAGATAACTAGAAAAAGTGCTCCTCGGAGCACAAGTCTCCGCCAGCAGACTTGTGTTGGGAATGTTGGGAATGTTCTAATTCTTATGTTCTAATTAGAACATGTTACTGTGTCATAGTAACATGACACAAGTGTCCTATCCGTGTCCTATCCGTCTGTTTTATCCAAACCTTAGTTGGATAAAACTGGTATCCCCACCTGGAGTTACTGCATAACTGTCCTATCCGTCCTGTCTGTATAAGTGTCCTATCCGTCCTGTCTGTATAAGTGTCCTATCCGTCCTGTCTGTATAAGTGTCCTATCCGTCCTGTCTATGTAAGTGTCCCATCCGTCCTGTCTGTGTAAGTGTCCTATCTGTCCTGTCTGTGTAAGTGTCCTATCCAATTGTTACAGTATCCGCCATTTCTCAGCCATTTCGTGATTATTCCTGTCTTACCTCACTTTGAAAGAGGCAAAGACTCTTTCAAAGTGACACATGTATTTATAGCCAGTTATATGTCACTAGCCAATCAGATCACACTATTTCACCGTATTGTCAAGTGTCACGTGAGGCTCGACCAATGTTTGCTTGGCTGACGGAAAGTGAAAACAAACTCTCCTGGCGGAGACAACTACATGCCAAGTGAAGTGAAGTCAACTCAAATGTAGTTATACAGCATATTTCCCATAATGTAAACCAGTCCTGTGATAACTCAATTTTGTTTTGCACCTGTGTCCTTTAATCTAGTAGCAACCTATCCCTGTGTTGACTGTCAGTTAGTTCACCTGTGTCTAGCTAGTCTTTATTTAAATCCCCTGTTCCCAGTATTTCCTTGCTAGTTCGGGGTGAAATGTTACATGTGTTATCATTTTGACTCCAGTTGAATGTTCCTTGTAGCTTAGATCTCTTGAATATCTCTTCGTGTTCTATAGTGCTCCCAGTGATTTTGTTTGCTTGTATTACCTAGTTCCCGTTGCGTTATTAAACACTTCTGAATCGACCTACCCTGTCTCTGCCTCGTCTTGCCATTGGGTCCTACACTTTCTCCTTACTTATACCATGACACTCTCTAGATATACAATGTATACAAATGATGTAATCCATGTATATAAAAATATATGCAAACATACATAATGTACACGTGACAGTAATCCCTCCCTGTATACTGTATACAATATACAAAACACAATATACAGTAACCTGTACCATTCCTGTATATGTAATCCCTGTATACATCCCTGTATATGAAAGAAACATCTAAAGATAATACACCTACACGCACGGACATGTGTGTGTGTGTGTGTGTGTGTGTGTGTGTGTGTGTGTGTGTGTGTGTGTGTGTGTGTGTGTGTGTGTGTGTGTGTGTGTGTGTCTGTGTGTCTAAGTGTATGTGTGTCTCTGTGTGTGTGTGTGTGTGTGTGTGTGTGTGTGTGTGTGTGTGTGTGTGTGTGTGTGTGTGTGTGTGTGTGTGTGTGTGTGTGTGTGTGTGTGTGTACTGTATGCGACTGAGTATTACTGTACTGTATTACTGTGACTTACTGTGCAACTGTGCAAGCGTGCGTGTGCATAAGTACGTGTGTGTGTGTGTGTGTGTGTGTGTGTGTGTGTGTGTGTGTGTGTGTGTGTGTGTGTGTACCAGTAAGAGCAGAGGCTGTGCAGGCGCCTCACTAATAGGTTTCATGGTTTGGTGGCTCTGCTCCAGCTCTCTAAAGGTAATATGTCACACTCCGCGTCCCCTGGCCGTGTGGTCCGGCTCTGTGCCTCCCCTCTCCACTCCATCACACCATCCCTCAGCATACAGACTGTCCCCCAGAGACCACGCCTGCACGAGACTGCACTGTCTGGCAGGCCTTACGTACCACTGGATAGAGATATATAAGACTACAGCACCGTACGCCAGGCTCCCACGCTGCTCTGTGTGTGTGTGTGTGTGTGTGTGTGTGTGTGTGTGTGTGTGTGTGTGTGTGTGTGTGTGTGTGTGTGTGTGTGTGTGTGTGTGTGTGTGTGTGCAGGTGTGCGTGTGCGTGTGTAGGTGTGTGCGTGCAGGTGTGCATGTGCATATGTGTGTGTGTGTGTGTGTGTGTGTGTGTGTGTGTGTGTGTGTGTGTGTGTGTGTGTGTGTGTGTGTGTGTGTGTGTGTGTGTGTGTGTGTGTACTGTAGACTCCCGAGTGTTGATTTAACTCTGAGATTATACAAAACAGGTCCATTTGGTATTATTTGTACACACTAGAGTTACATTAACACTGGACATTTTACTGTGCGTGCGTGCGTGTTTTCTGCCTTACTCAATAACCTTTATTTTAGCAGGAATGTCTTAATGTGCATTGACCTTCAAGTGAAAGATTTTTACGAGAGAATGCGAAGCCTCAACCGCCAATTGTCAAAATGTTTGTAAATCATGATGGTTCACAAGCTCTGTCAATGTTTTCCTATCCATGTCTTAACTGTCTCCTTTCACTGAATGTCAGGCCCTTGTCACATGCATAACAGTATAGAACAGTAGAATTTCACTGTTCTAAACTGTTATGCATGTGACAAGGGCCTGACAAGTTATGGCTTTAAGTTGCCATAACTGTATTTTCAGTAGTACACTTCGCCCCAACGCTCTAATACAGGGGTACTCAACAGGCGGACCGCGGCACAACTCCCTGTGGACCCTGGGCAATCAAGTTTTTTTTTTTAAATATATTATTTGTAGGGCAGGATATTAATCTGCGAGTTACCGCAACCGCGATTCAGAATTTTCCTTGTATTCACTTCATGCAGCGATGCATGTGGACTGGCTCTGTGTGTGTGTGTGTGTGTGTGTGTTGCTAGCTGCCTGTTACCAACAGTAAAGACTACATATTGAACGTAGCATCGGAGTGCTCACTCAAGAGTGGCGTGGGTTTTGGGTAAGCACAAGAAGCCTTTCTCGTTCTGAGCTTGTAGATCTGCTCACAATATTTATCTGTGGAACCGAGTCAAACTAAATGTAATGCCTCAACTCCTACAATTCCAAGTGCTTGTCAGGGTGGGGGGGCCCTATTTCTATTCTTAGCTCCATCTCGAAAGTCATGGAAAAAATAGTCTATGAACAGGTCGATAAGTATCTTGCCGAGAAAAATCTAATTTACAAATTCCAATCTGGTTTCAGAACAAACCACTCCACTGACACATGCCTTCTCTATTTGAACGACTCTATCAAACAAGATGTCGACAATGGCAAATATTGCGGCATGGTCATGCTGGACCTCCAGAAGGCCTTTGACACCGTTAATTACCCAATTATGATCGATAAGCTCAAAGCAATAGGTTTTGATTATACGTTGGTGAACTGGATGAGATCCTACCTAGAAGAGAGGAAGCAAGTGGTGGAAGTAAACGGCACCCAGTCCCCTCCCCTCCCCTCCCAGTGACTTGTGGTGTTCCGCAAGGAAGTATACTTGGACCTTTACAGTTCCTGATATATGTGAACGATATGTCTTCAGCTTGCGACTGCAAACTGTTCCTGTTCGCAGATTCTCTGCGACTCGGCTCTGCTGGTCTCGGACAGGGACAGGCTGCAGGTTGAGAAGACTCTCAGCTCTGAACTCAACAAGATCTGCATCTGGCTCTCCGACAAAAAACTATCATTACACCTGGGTAAAACTGAATCCATCCTCTTTGGGTCCAGTTCTAACCTTAGCAAGGCTGAGAGTTTCACGATCAAAGTGGGTGATGATGTTATCACAAGAAAGGAGGAAATTACCTACCTGGGTTCCATCTTGGAGGCAAACCTCTCCGGTAACAAAAATGCAGAAAGAGTGATCAAAAAGGTAAACCAAAGAATACGCTTTTTGTATATGATTGGACGTCTAGTCAGTAAGAATACTCTGAAGATTCTTGCAGGGGCCCTCATACAAGGTTATTATGATTATGCATGCACTTCATGGTACCACAACACCTCCAAGGCCTTAAAAACAAGGCTCCAAACATCCCAAAACAAACTAGTAAGGCTACTTCTTGGCCTCAATCACAAAACCCATCTAATCCCTGCTCATTTTGCTAGATTGGATGGCTTAGGGTAGAGGACAGAGTACAGCAACTTGCTATGGGCCTGGTCTTCAAGATACACCACAACATTGGGATCCCCTGTATTTGTCTAAATACTTCCAAAATGTTAATGAAGTCCACGATCATAACACCAGAGGCAGCTCCACTAATCATGTTCAACCCAGATTTGGCTCAACAAAAGGGAATGAATTTGTTCGAACTTCTCATGCTATTCATCAAAAATGTGGAATGCCCTACCAAAAGGAGTAAAGAAGTGTAAAACCCTACTCACTTTCAAAACTTTCAAATAGATACACCTTCAGAAGGCTGCAATTCGAAAATGGCCCCTGTCTAAGTCTTAAAGACGCACTGAAGTGACATTTTCGGTCATTTTATTTTGAAGGTTCAGCCTGAAATGTCGGCTCAACGACTCTAAACCAATCAGAAGGTCCCATCCCTTCAGGCTATGGGAGTGGGACGTTGGATCTCAATCACTTCAGCCGTGCGGCACACGGCTAATGTTTGTTTACAAGTGAGAGAGAGACGGCCAGTGAAGCACGTTTGCTACTACCTGGCTTATTTCTAACCTATAATGTTTTCAGATACATATTTTAGTGTGCAGATGAAGTTTAAAATGAGTAATACACTCATCTTCAATGAGATTCAAAACGGAGTATCTCTGTAATTAAAATCAGCTGTGTTTGAAGAACGTGCAGCTATGGGAATCAAACAGGTGCATGTAATCAAGATTCATTTATTTTCATGAAGGCTGTGTTATGTCATCACGCAGCACGTTTTCGTTTACAGGAAGTAATTAAGATTGGCTTTTTAGGGACTTTAGATGTAAAAATACACAAAAATGTTTTTTTTTCATTTTTTTTGGCATCTATTGGTAGGTATGCCCATATGATGACCACGGATATGCTCTAAAAGTGTGAAAAACATATTTTTCATTTCACTACACCTTTAACCTACCCCCCCCCCCCCCCCATTTATTTTTCTTCTCTTGTACATTTTTTTCACTCTTCATACCAGTAACATTCTGTATAGTAGTGTGTATATCTGTCTGTCTCTTATATGTCATCATGATTTGTGTGCATGGGGATCTCATCTTAAACAAGCTTAGTGCTTAATGAGTCTTCCAGTTTAGTAGACCTTGTATTGTGAATTTGTACTTCCATGTACTGATGTTCTCATGTCTTACTAAATAAAGTACATCAATCAATCAATCAATGACCGGACCTTTGGCTTAGTCAAAAAATGTTTTGTGGACCTTCAAGATTTGTACTTGAGTGTGATTGTGATTCTGATTTTAATCTCAGATTTGACCAGATTTGAAATGTCCTTGATCAGGTGTACAGTTCTATGAGGCTACTTTAGCATTTGAAAGTATATATAAAAAATAAAATAAAACATTCATTGTTATGTTCAGCCATATCTTATTGTCTCCGCCAGGCCGAAGGCATGGCGAGAGAGTATGTTTTACCCTCCATCCGTCCGTGTGTGTGTCCGTGTGTGTGTGTGTGTGTGTGTCCGTGTGTCCGTGTGTGTGTGTCCTGTCTGTGTGTTAGCAGCTAATCTCTGGCACCGTTGGCCCGGTCGCTGCGAAACTGTGCACACACACCCCCTGGATGCCAATTCAGAACCTCTGCCTAATTTTTTTCACATGGGCCTGTTATAGCGCCACCTGGAGGCCGATTTTTTTTACATTACTCCTACAGATTTTATCCAAACGTCACGCAAATCGGTACACAGTATCTCTATAGTCATGTGATCAACACGGATCTGTCCGATTTCCCATATTCCATCCTCATTGGCTAAGGTTCGCTTCCAAAATTTGCAGGATTGGTCTGTTTTGAACAAAATGCCTCAAATCATGAACGCAGCTTGCAATTTCCGTGAAATTTCACAAACACATTCCCACTAGGCCAAGGAAGAAATGCCACCCTTTTTCAAATTGGCCTGTTATAGCGCCACCAGCAGGTCTAATTTAGCAAAACACATTTTTGGAACAAAATGCCTCAAATCATGACTGCAGTGTGTGATTGCCGTGAACGACCTAAGAATAAATGGCACCCTTTTCACATTGGCCTATTATAGCACCACCAGGAGGCCACAATAACGTACCTGACCTGGCGGAGACCTGTGCTCCGAGGAGCACTTTCTCTAGTTTATTCTGTGTTTCCAAAAATAAATATCATTATAGGCGGAAATTGACAAAATATTATGAAAACAGCAGATCCACAAGCATGCAATGTGTTGCAACATGTTGGTGAGCTTCTGGATCTGCTATTTTGCCATGCTACATCGTACAATGAAGTATAAGGTACAGTAAAAGTGCTTCAGCTTTGACAGAATCAAACACTTGAACATAATTAGTATGTGTGTTGCTGTGTCAGACAGAGGCTGTGCTCTCTCATCTCTGTCTTTGAGTACATATCAGCATTTCAAGTTTGGTCTCAAGGCATGCTCTTTAAAGCCTCTACTTAGCTTACAGTTGCCTAGTAACCGAGTCATCAACAATGTACAGTAGCTGGTGAAATGGGGGGGGGGGGGGGGCAGTACGTTTGGATAAATGGGATCACAAATGGGGTAATATTTCAAATGTTCCCACCAAAGTTTCTGCACAGACTTTTCTGACCTGTCAGAGTTCTATTTAAAATGCAATTAGATTAATTTTCTGTTGGATCGATTAAACCATTATTTACTTAATTGTACCCCTGATTGTATCAATCATTGTACCCCTATACCCAAAGTATGTCATTCTGTAAATTAACTTACATCCTCCCTGAATGGGATTTCAACACTGATTGTAGTAACCTCTGCCCCTTCCTCTGTCAAAGGCGAATCCTACTGCACAAGGGAATTGCTGGATGTTCTCCTATTTTCACTATATACTGTAGCTCTTTTATTTTTGAAGAATGTTCACCTATTATGACATTTCCAGAATAGGGATGCTAGGGTTCACGTGGTTAACCACTTAAGACCTACTTAATTCTTTTCAAAAATAGTGAAAATAGTCGATCTACGAGCTACAGTATATCGGCTAGATATGCTAGATCTGCTTTGCCAAGCTATTTTTTGCCTATAATGACAACTCCAAAAAAGGGACGCAGTGGTTAATTCTCCTTCATTAATGCCACCTCTGCACAGAAAGTGACATTATGACACATAATCAATAACAATCAATTATGAAGAACTATTTTACCATCCACTTGAGACATCTATAAACCAAACTAATGAGAAACCATCTGTGTTTTGTGTTACTGTGTTTGATCAGATGTACGTCTTTTTTTCTTTCTTTTTTTTTACTGCATAACGTGCAGTAGTTTAGGGCTTTATGTCTGGACCGATAATAATAACAGATTAGAAATTGCTATACAAAAACAAAGAATACAAAGAAGAAAGAAAGAAAGAAATACAGCCAGATAGCAATGAAGAAATAAAAACAACAAAGTAAAAATCATTAATTAAAAACAAATACAGCATCAAATAACTTTACCACAAAGAATGCAATGAACAAACACAAAAAGTTAAACGACAAAATAAGCACTGATAAAAGGTAATTAGATAAACACTATAAAAGAGGCCTCTGCATAAAAGTAGGTTTTTAGAAGAGATTTTAAAGACTTTGCAAGCCTTAGATCCTCAGGGAGCCTAGGTCCTCCAGAGCTTAGGTGGGCCGCAAAAGCCCGACACACACACACACACACACACACACGCACACAGACAGTACAGGGCTGTGATTTCACTCAGTGGTTAAGAATCTTTTCTGCAAATACAATAAAGTGTCCTTGGGTGGAATTTCACTTTTGAATGTCTCTCTAGGAAATGTTGTGCCATCTCCAGAACATGGCACTTAATATGATGTTTGAGGTAGACATGTAATCTTCCCTATAAAAAAACAGGGAGATTGATCTATGCTCCCACTTTAAGATTAACTTTGAACACAAACTCAGATTAGCCGATAAGCACCTGAGATACAATCTCACCTTGTGCTTGATTTAGATCATACATGGGCAACTGGCGGCCCGAGGCCACATGCGGCCCCCACCTTCACTTAACGCGGCCCGCAGGTAGGCATACTGATATTATTGATTTCAGCTGTTACAATTCCAAACATGCAAACATGACCCGCTTTAATTACTTCAGTCTATATAATTTTTTTTTTTTTTTGTTCTTTATTTACCCAGGGTAGTAGCTGAGCACAAGTGCTCATTTTCAGCAACGCCCTGCACATAGAAACACACAGACAGACAGACAGACAGACACATTAAAACCTGGGAGCTGACTAGTACAACCACAGTCTTATACTGTTGGCCACTACGCAGCTCCACTGGAGCAGTTGGGGTTCAGTGCGTTGCTCAAGGGCACTTCAGTGGTGTTGGGGAAGTGGTGAATATTCACTTCCCCACCCAGATTTTTCCTGCCGGTCCGGGGATTCGAACCGGCAACCTTCCAGCAACGAGGGCGCTCCTCTAACCTTTAGGCCACCACTGCCCCGAAAGTAGCTTAATGACTAGTATTAAAATTCTTTTGTCTTTTTTATGTCCAATGTATTTGTATTTAAGCTCATAAAGTTAACATAAGTATAACAAAATACATTTGAAATCAAATAAAAATGTTACTCTTCAGGATAACAAAAATAGCAAAAAGAAATTCTGGATTCAATTCAAAAATAGCAAAAATAGCAGATCTACAGTACAAGCTCAAAACGCGTCGCACTGCGACGCGTTTTGAGCTTGTAGATCGGCAATTTTAGCTACTTTTGGGCGACATAGAACGGCGAAAAAAGTTAAAATACGGAGAGAGAGAGTATATGCAATGTGGCCCTCTGGAGTGAGTGTGGAAGTATAGAGGCCCTCTCCATCATCAAAGTTGCCCACCCCTGATTTAGATTCTGTGTCTGTCGTACAAAGGTGTCAAGTGCCGGAAACAGCAGATCTACAAGCTCACAGTGCGTCACGAATCACGATGTGACGCACTGTGAGCTGTTAGATCGGGTATTTTCGGGACGTGACCTCCTAATACGGTGAAGTATAATTCAGGCTTTAGTCGCTGTCACCCGTTTGAATGTGGGATGTCTTGGAAAATCAAGTGAGCTGACTGTAATTTACATGTCATGAAGCTCTCCTCTGCTGAAAGCGCTCAGTGCTATTATTGTACCATTGTATTGTATCTGTTCAGGGTTTATCAGCCCAGAAATCGCTCTGTCATGCTTGATGTGAAGGCAACAACAGGAGATACAGCAGCTTTATCTGTCAGAGGACTCTCATCCTCCCTGTGTGTCGCTCTTTTATTTTCACTTTTTCTCTCTCTCTCTTGCTCCATTTTGTTCATGCTCTCTTCCTCTCACCCTTCCTCTCTTTCTGTCTCTCTCTCCCTCTCCCTCTCACACACACACACACACACACACACACACACACACACACACACACACACACACACACACACACACACACACACACACTTCCTCTCTTGCTGTCTCTCTCTCTCTCTCTCTCTCTCTCACACACAAACACACCCCCCCACACACACACAAACGCATGCACGCACACACACTTTCAGCAGGTACCAGAGGGTGTTGATTCCCTCCCTCTTTCCTTTTCTCACCCTTGCTCTTTCTCTCTCCAAAATGTTTCACTCTCCCTTTGGCTTCCTGCCTCTCTCTCTCTCTCTCTCACACACACACACACACACACACACACACACACACACACACACACACACACACACACACACACACACACACACACACACACACACACACACACACACACACACACACACACACACACACACACACACACACACACACACTCTTCCAGCAGAAGTTTTAGTGGGCATTGATCCTCTCTCTCTCCTCTCTCTATCTCCTTCCTGTGGTGGTGGCTGGTGTGGAAGGGCGTCGATTCTCCCCTCAGTTCATCAGAGAGCAGGCAGCGTGTCGCTATAGGCGAGAGAGGGAGAGGGCCGTGGACGTGTTGGAGCGAGCCATGGGGGGGGGGGGGTTCACCGATATGATTATCCCTGGGTGTCGATACAAAGGGAGGCGTGTGGAAGGGAAGGGGGCCCCCCGCTGAGCTGGAAAATGAATTGCTTTGACCTCATCAAACCTGCGGAAGCATCTCCCCTCGCTAATTAAGATTGAGCGGAGAGAAGTCATCAGCGCACTGGGCCGAACCATTTTTGGCTGAAGCTAATCAGCGCTCACTTCGCCGTGCCCCGCCGCCGTGTATTTATCAAAACGTGCATGCTAGCCCTGGCAGGAAGGGATAAAAGAGGGATGCTCTCGCCTGTGTTTTATAATCATAATAATGGATTTTCTCTCATAAAAGTGAGGAGACCGGTCCCACCCGCCCGGCGTATACCCTATACCCATCCCCATCTTGTAGCGTTTGCTCGTTTCGGTCGCATGCTAAAGGGAATGATGTCCCAATAAAGGGCTCGTTATTCCCAATTAAATCCCCTAACATCCATCATAAAATGCCATTGTAAACCATCTGAAAGTACCATTATACTGTAAGGCTCCTGTTAATGCTATACGTATACAGCCAGCCAGATGGAGTGTGTGTGTTGTGTGACGAGTTGGGAGTGAGAAAGAGCGTGTGTGTGTGTGTGTGTGTGTGTGTGTGTGTGTGTGTGTGTGTGTGTGTGTGTGTGTGTGTGTGTGTGTGTGTGTGTGTGTGTGTGTGTGTGTGTGTGTGTGTGTGTGTGTGTGTGTGCGCGTGTGTGTGTGTGAGTCATAAACCTGTTTGTTGTCTTGACATACTGATATGTGTGGAAAAAAGAAAACATACACAGAAACGGAAACAATGCTGGAGCACACAAACATGTGCACTTGTGAAAGTGCACACACACACACACACAGTATGGTTTTGAGCAATTACTGCAATAAACAGCTTGTCACTGTCTGAAAGCCAGCGAGCACACGAGCCGCAGTATTTTCTCCTGGTTTAATAAAGTCAAATCCCTTCATCCCCAAACCTACTCTAACACCTCGGCCCTGTGTCTGGCGCCAGCACCCTTTAGAGGCACCCTGTGGTGCTCATGTTGTAATCACAGTTTCAGAACACGGAAACACTGCAGGACCCTTTTGAGGCATGACTAACCAGAACTCAAGTAAAGCCTATAATTTACACTCTGTTTGTACGACAGTGTTGTTTACCAAAAATAACTGATCTACACGCTAAGAATGCATTGCGTCATGAGTCATGACGCATTGTTGGATCTTGCATGATTACACGATTCAAGAGATGTATTTGTCACGCTCATGTACGTGTCTTGGAGTCACATGCTCTACCAGACTGCGCTAACAATGAAAACACTAAACGAGATATAATATGAGGTAAAAATGGCGTATAAATGAAGGTTAAAGACAAGCTTAAATGTATTTTGAGAGTATTTAATTCACGTATCTTGCGCATCTCAGCCAATCACAGTGATGGGGGTTGGGGTTGAACCACACAGAACTTTGCAATCTCCAAACACCCACTATCTGTACGTCTTTTACCCGGCTATGAACACTCATATCCTGGGCATGTCGAGTACAATAACCTGCCTGGAGGTCACCCCGCTTGAACCACAAAGAAAAAAAATATCAAAAAAGGCAATGCATCAGGTTTCTGTCACTGCATTGCTTATTTCTCAACTCAAATGTTTTAAGAAACATATTTGTTTAGCTTTAAAATTAGATAACATTTATAACACGTCCGCTATGTTGGTGAATAATGCTAAGCTTAGCTCTTAGCTCTGTGATCGATAGACGGGTAGATGTCATGATATTATTGGTTGAAATTGGTTGGTATCTGCTGGTGTAAGCATGCTTGACATTTTTGTTTGACAGGAAATAATCAAGATTGGACTTTTGATATTAAATTATATTATTTTTTTCTTTTTCTTTTTTTTTACATTCATTGATAATCCCTAATATGACCGTGCTTGTGTTCTAAAAGGGTGAGAAAGATATTTTTAATTTCAGCTGGTCTTTAATGGATGGTAGTTGACCCAGCAGAGCCCACTGCCATCTGACCTGTTGCATTATTTACATGCCCAGTGCAAACCGACTGCCTGATTGAGATAAATTAATCTCTAGGGGAGGATTTCCAACGAGGTTGTTTCTGAACCTTGCAGAGTTCTTCTCTAATGGGGTTACGTCTTTGAACTGCATTTTTAAATTACTTTTTTTTATGATGTTTCCCAATGCTGTTTGGGGATGTTCCTGGAAGGTGTCCTTCAGTTCAAAAGAAGGAAGAGGCGGGCGTCTACACATCCCTGCGTCCACATGCCTGTCTGTCCGGACGTCCTGTCCCCGCATCTGTCCGTCCAGACGAACTGTCACCCAGTCCAGACGTATACTGTCTGCCAGTACTGTCCCTGTGTCCGTCCATCTATATCTAGAATGTCCGTCCATCTATAAGTACTGTCCCTGTGTCCGTCCATCTATATCTAGAATGTCCGTCCATCTAGAAGTACTGTCCCTGTGTCCGTCCGTCTAGAGGTACTGTCCCTGTCCCTGTCCATCTAGAAGTACTGTCCGTGCGTCCGGTCGTCCGTCCAGACGTTGTGTCCCTGCATGCTATTTGTTCTTCTGAAGGTCAGTCTAACAGTCCTGTTTACCACCTCTCTGCAGCACTGTGAAACCCATTATATTTCACACACAGGCACGTGAACGTACACACACACACACACACACACACACACACACACACACACACACACACACACACACACACACAGTTCTTTACTGCTTTTGGTGCGTGCTTTTGGTGCGTGGGGGCCTGTGTGCCGTGCACGCACGTGCATGTGCGTGCGTGTGTGTGTGCGTGCGTGCGTGTGCGTGTGTGCATGTACTGTATACACATGATGATTATTTACAGCTCAGGCGCATCATGGGGCAGGTTAGTCAGAGTATGAAAAATGATGGTTTATTTATCCTGGGTTTTTATATTGGGATGAATGTGAGATGATTATAAACCTGTCTTCATTATCTGAAAAATGGCGAGGCCCTCACTAATGTTCACTGATTTATTCAACAACCTTGGGGCATTGCTCTTGATTTATGCCACACAATGAAGGCTTGTGTAATCATACAAGTGTTGGTAAAATAGTGATGGATGGGGGTTGTCGTCCTCTGCAGTACCACTTCTGCTTTAACCTATTAGACTAAACCAGTGGTTCTCAACCTTCTCTGGATCAGGGCCCACTTGAGAATCTCGAAAGTGGCCCACCCATCTGACCACTAACACGGCAGCATGCCGTGTTAAGTGGTCAGATGCATTTTCAGAGCACGTTTCTTTTAATGATCAGGCGATAGTGTTTCGGATTAGATTACTGAAACTAACATTGTATACTTCAAGTTCATATGTATCTGTATCACAAAATTGTTTTAAATATTACAATTATCATGTCTGTCAAGTGTTTTGCCGATTACTTGGGGGCCCACTTGCAATATCCTCACGGCCCACCAGTGGCCCCTACACCATAGGTTGAGAACCACTGGACTAAACAATGGCCGCCCCAAACAATGGAAATGTGACACTGTGGAGAATGATCCAAACACAGCACATCTACCATGTTGTGGTAGAATGTGTGTCACGTTAGACTACCCCCCCCCCCCCCCATTGCTTTTCATCCTGTTTAATTGCTGCCATACACCCATCACCACAGACATACCTCTGCAGTGACAGCCAGAAGACAGTGCTTCTCTGCAACGCTCCCTGTCGTTGCTCTCCTGTGCCATCTACAGGCAGCATGAGGGACTGCCGGGACATTTTATTAATTTCCACTTCCCCTCTCTCTCCATCTCTCTCCCTCTCTCTCTCTCTCTCTCTCTCCCTCTCTCCGCGGTACCCACATCCACTCTCTCATCCACTCTTATGAACAGGAACAAACACTGTTCAAGCTGTGCATCTGCAGCTCTGTTCTCCTCTTTTTTTTTTTCCTTTTCTTTTTGGGATAAACTCCATTAATGTTTAATAGGATGCATGGGCACGCACACGTAAAAAATGAGGAGGATAAAAAGAGAAAAACATATGTAGCTTCACCAATTATTCTATTGGGCCTGTAACGGATTCAGGAGAACTAGGGCATCATCAGATCCACACCAGATGACCACCATCTGCTGGCAGCAATGTTGTTGTTGTTGCTGTGTGGAGAAACAAAGCAAAAGGCACAGCGCTTCCAGCTCAAATGAACCATATAAACTCTGCTCCATTGTCCCCTTTCCTATTGTTCTGTCATCGGCCCCCAAGTAGCCTTGAATCAGCCTTTGTGAGGCAGCGGGACGAGTAAACAATGAACACAGACAAAGCAGTACGGACGTTCTTTGCATCACTAAGGAGTGTGTAATCACATCGGTGTAGTAAAGATGAAAAGGTGATGTTTATCGAGCACTTTGACAAACTTTACCGATATTCACCATGTGCTGTATAACCAGCGATAACGGCAATTAGCTCTCTGTACGCACATGCGCATGTGTCGTATGTGTATGTGTATGTGTATGTGTATGTGTGTGTGTGTGTGTGTGTGTGTGTGTGTGTGTGTGTGTGTGTGTGTGTGTGTGTGTGCGTGCGTGCGTGCGTGCGTGCGTGTATGTGTACAGTACAGTATGTGTATGTGTGTGCGCGTGTTTGTGTGTGCTTGTATCACTATACTTGTGAGGGCCAAATGTCCCCACCATTAGAATTTGAGAAATAGAAATAAAAGGTTGTTTTATGGTTCAAAAAGTTAGGCGTTAGGAGTTACAGTAGGCTGACAATTAGGAAAAGATTCAGGTTCGGGATATGATTAGGCTTTTAGAGGTTAGGTTTAGGACAGAGTTAGGTTTAGAGTTATGCCTGATTTGTAATTAGTTGCGCACTGGTGTGAAGGACCAAACATTCCAGATATACAAGCTCAGTGACACTAACTATGTCAGCTTTTATATCGGTTATTTTCAGCGTGCAATACTGGCGCATAACGAATTATGACACAGACTTCAGGGTAAGGGTTAAAAATGGCAATTATGAAAGTGCCATCCTAACATTTTGATGTCCTCACAAACATAATAACACTGTACGAACAGTGCGTCTGTGCTTGCGTGCGTGCGTGTGAATGTGTGTGTATGAGACAGAGGCTATTGGCCGTAGCAGTGTAAACAGGTCTTGCTCTATCTGTTCAAAAGGAGAAGACAGGACCCTGGGGTGGAGCAGATACGATGGGCTCCATCTGGCGCGCGGGCAGCCAATGAAAAGAATAGGGAATTATGGGGTGCCAAGAAGAAGGGGAACATCATGAAACGATCCAATTGGGTTTGACGTCCAGTTCCCTGGCACCAGCCGCGAGGTGGATAACGAGGCAGGTGGTAAAACAGGAAGGAAGTAGACACGTCACCGACGCACGCACACCGTCTCTCCACACGGCGCTTTTTGCTTCTTTTTTTGTCAAGAAAAATAAATAAAGAATTCAGAGGGCGATGGAAGTGGGTATTTCTGGGTATTTTGGGGGTATTTCAGTAAACAATTAGGCTTCCTGTACAGTGCCTGGGCTTGTTCAGTCCTTAAAAATGAGTACCCTGTAGCCGCTCCCGTGGGTAGGAGTGTGTGCACAGCGCGTTATGCTCCCGAAGCATTATGGGAGAGGAAATGATGGTAAGCGGAGAGCCATCTGCTTTGCCACTTGCCACGTCTGTCGGTGCCAACACCTCCGCCTGCCTCCGGTTTCTCAGGTGGGGAATGAAGGGGATCTGCAGTATAGGTGTGTCTGTGCGCGCACACACACACGTGCGCACGTACACACACACACACACACACAGAGTGAAGTGTTAATTTAACTCTAGTGTGTGTACGAATAGAACCAAATGTACCTGTAACTCTGAGATTGTACGAATGCAACCGAACGGATGCAATCCGTTTGGTTGCATTTGTACAATCTCAGAGTTAACCAATTAAGACCGGGAACGCATCTGTGTGCCATTTTAAGATTTCTTTGGCTATTCAAAAATAGCAGATATACAAGCTCATAGCGCGGCACTCGAGCTTGTAGCTTGTTGCTTGTAGCTTGTTTTTTAAAATGTGCTAATTCTACAAATGTTTTCTAAATCCTAACCTATCCTATTCCAAGAATGTTGCTATATATCAGTACTTCTCAAACGTATTCATGTCAAGGACCCCCAAAATGATATGCATTTGGCCGTGGACCCCTATCTCAAAATATTTTGTTCCAGGGACCCCCAGAAGCAAAGATTTAAGTTACAAATGTTCGCTTTAAAAATATATATTTTAATTCAAAGAATTGCACAAATTATTCACGATTTTTCAAAAAATAGCAGATATACAAGCTCATAGCGCGGCACTCGATGCCGCGCTATGAGCTTGTAGATCTGCTAATTTTGAATAGCCTAAGAAATCTTAAAATGACACAGATGCGTTCCCGGTCTTAATGGATTAAATGAAGACTCAGGAGTTTACAGTGCGTGTGTTCACACGCGCACGAAGCTCTCACACGCGCACACACACACTCACACGCACTCAGACGTACGTGCGCTCACCCACACACACACACACACACACACACACACACACACACACACACACACACAGTCACAGACAGTCACTCACACACCCTACTTAACATACCTAAAGCCTCAAAGTGGGAACTGCAAGATGTATTAGACACAGTATGCAACTCCAGAGCATTTTTTTTAAAGCAAGCCCATGGCATATTTTCACACATCTACGATAATCACCGACCGGATGGAGCCCCGAAGCACGGCGGGGTCCGGCACAGATGGATATAACCTGTCATTGATAAGGGGAGCCAGTTTGGGAGACAAACAGAGGAGCAAAAGGCGTGTGTGTGTGTGTGTGTGTGTGTGTGTGTGAGTGTGTGTGTGCCTTCTATCTGTGTGGTGACTGTGAAGAGACGTACACGGCCACGGTCACAGCAAAGTCATTTTATTTCGGGCGTATGGACGCGCCAGGTCAAGTGGATTGAAGCTGAGCCTTTTGATTCGGCTTCCACCGGCATCGGCATGAGAGCGTGCACATTTCTATACTTGTGAGGACATTTTAGGACGTCAATTTTATAACATTCCCTGCCATTGACGGAGATCTCCATCATTTCAAATCCACCCGTTCACCGCCATTGACAGATATCTCAGTAATTTTTTCATTTTTTCATTGTTCACACAGAACTAGGAGATAACGCGATCCAAAGATTTACTGCTCCATTCACTTCCTGGTTAAAGTATTTGAGAAATATTCTGTATCTCGGCTCCTGTGTTTTACTATGTATTTTTGGCGAAACATGCTACTGTATTTTCAACTGGGTGTAACAAGCCAAAGGGAGGTCGCGATGACATTTATTTTTCTTCACGGAAGCACAGTGAAACCCTCCATGATTAGCAACCATCAGGGGATCGATCATACTGGAGATAAATATTCTGTGGTTCTTGAAAGATTAGTCAGAACGCTTAAAAATGCTGGCAGAAGCTACAGCCTGTTTTAGAAAACCCCTGGCAGTGGCTGTTAAAAATGGCATTTTGACAAAAAATGAAACTTGGGGGGGGGGGGATTTTTAACCGGGACCCTAATAAAGCCTGAGTTATAATTTGTTGCGCGCCGCGTCACACACTGAAAATAACCGACCTATAGGGAAAGGGCGTAGCGATGTCAAAGCAAAGCAAAAGCAAAGTTTGTTGTTTACCCAGGGTGTCGGACTAAGTACGAAACTTGTTTCCAGCCGGACCCTGCATGGAAGCCTTGCTCAAGGGCTATTCAGCGGTGATTCATGATCGATGTGATGAATTGGGGAATCGAACTAGGGACCTTCCGGTATCAAGGCCGCCCCTCTAACCACTAGGCCACCGCTGTCACAGTTTCGTCACGCCGTTAACTCCGCCCACTTTGGCCGCCATAAGCCTTAGCTTGTTTGGTCGCGCTGGTACATCCGTACATCACTCTGTAGTGAGCATGCAGCAAGTGTAGATGGTGTACATGATCTTCCATCTCTCTACTATCTTTGTGGTCGCGCTGGTACATCCTGGTACATCACTCTGTAGTCCTGTGCTCGTTGTTCTCAGCAAGCAGCAAGTGTAGACACTGTGTACATGATCTTCCATCTCTCTACTATCTATCTGGTCACGCTAGTACATCCTGGTACAACACTCTGTAGTCCTGCTCGTTCAGCAAGCAGCAATGTGTAGACGATGTACATTATCTTCCACCTCTCTTCTATCTATATCTAACTTGTATACTCTCTAACACATATGCTTCTGTGCTCAAACAAGCATGACAGCACACAATAAAAATATAAACATCTGTTGTGCTCAGAGTCTCAGAGCAGAGCATCGGCTAAGTGGCTAGGCTAGCAGTTTGAATGGGACGTTTACGGCAGTATTAGCTAAATCTGGCATTAAAAAAAAAAAGAATTTATATCGAATATCTTAAATACAATGAAACAAACACATTTAGGCTCTCTACCCGTGTTCAAACAAGCATGACAGCACACAATAAAAATATAAACATGTTGTGTTGATAAGACCGTTTCTGGGAGAGAATCAGCGTTGCCATGTCGGCTTATTATAAGCGACTTTGGGCAGAACCTTTTCTGGCTTTTTCTGTTAAGTTGCTTGTAAAATTGGTATTTGCGGCGGGTTGCGTTTTTTGTGTGGCTTATTTATAAAGTGTTATTGCTTATTTAGGCTTGTTTCCAAAAAAATACAAAATAAACCAGTGGTTCTCAAATATAGTCATGAAAATGTTCTGTGCCAGGGAGCATTTGTGTTGTTAGAATGTTAAAAAAAAAATCCAAATATTGTTTATTTTATTGCAAGAGTTTTTTTTTAAATAGCCTATGTACAAGCTCACGTGAGCTTGTAGATCGGCTATTTTTTTCAAGTAGCCAATGTCACAAAGCCACTTCTTTTGGGCTTGTTTTCATATACCTGGTTGCTTATTTGTCTCGCGAAATCTGGCAACACAGGTCCCGTTCCATTCACTTACTAGCTCAATGATTAATGAATGAACAATATAATAATAATAATAATAATAATACTTCGCTAATAATAATAATAATATATAGATAATCAGTACTCAAGATGACTATATTTTATTTTCGGTTCAGGTGAACCAGTCTATGAAATGAATGATTGTGACTCTGACTGGGCACTGTCATTACAGGGGCACAGATGTAATGACATTTTTCCCAGGTAGCGTGCCTTTGCGTCCGCGTTCAGCTTCTCTCTGTATGGTAATGTCATGCATTGCCCGGTCCATCTTCTGTCCTTTAATGTGTTGTAGACTTTACACAGACTGTGCGTTCAGGACACGTTGTGAGTAACTGTCAATGTTGTTATTGATACGAGGCTAACTAAGATGGCTGCCGAAATACGTCACTGGTAGCTAGGCTCCGCCTCGACTCCTCCCTATGCCCGTTCCCTATAAGCTCACAATGCGTTGCAGCGTGGGTTGTGAGCTTGTAGACAGACTATTTTTGGTGCACCAGCATTCAACAAAGTACAAATCGGCATAACTCCAACCCCAACCGCTAAATGCCGAAATCCTAACTCCAGCCTGAATCTTTTTCTTATTGTAAGCCTAACTCCCTGTGTTGTTGCTGTTGTTGTTATTTCTAACCATAAAACAACTATTTATCTTGTGGGGATCAGGAAAACAATGTCTAGTTCTTAAATTCTGCTGTAGGCCTACTTGCGGGGACATTTTGCTCTCACAAGTATAGTAGTACAAGGACACTATATACACACGCACACACACACACACACACACACACACACACACACACACACACACACACACACACACACGCACGCACACACAGAGTCCACGTTGCTCACGCAATTACTGCAAGCAGAGAAGATGATGGATCAGAGATGTTGTCCAGATACAGGAGTCAGGACCCTATCTCTCCTGTTGACACCATTAAACCATCACTGAGGAGCCCGGGAAGGTGTGTGGGAGGGAGGGGGAGGGGGGGGGGGTGACGGTCAGGGTTGTCACTCGATCTACTGGGCTCTCCCTTTAGAAGTGTTCTCATCAGATGTGCCATTGCCACTATCCTGCTGGGCCCTTTATGTATGATTCCAGGGCCAGAACCAGAGGGTCGGTCAGTGCCCTCACAAGTTCAACATCCACTGTTTTGCCAAACACAAGCAGGGGTTGCATAAATGGAACTGGAGAGGGGAAAGAGGACTGAAGAGGATGACACCTCAGACAGAGACTTAAGACAAAAAAAAGAAACGTTTCTTAAATTTTTTAAATGCTCAACCTGTGATAAGACAAACGTTTCGGTCACAAAACCATCGTCAAATGCCATATCATATGATATTTCTTCTGATTCTGTTTCAATTAGTTATAATAACCAGCTGTTTCCGGCCACTGTGGCAGTGGTGGAAAATGTACACACATGTTTTTACATACAGTAAGTACAATTATCAATACTGAAATGTAGAAATACTCCGTTACAAGTATAAGTCCGAAATTACAAATTTACTTGAGTAAAGGTACAAAAGTATTGGTATCAAAATCTACTCAAAGTACCAAAAGTAGAAAGTACTCATTATGCAGAATGTCCCGTTTCACAGGTTTTAAAATGTAAAAATGTTTTCAAATATTTTTGAAAATAGCTATTTTCAAATGGCCAAAATGTATATAGGGCTGAAGTGGTTGCTGTATGTTTTGTAATAATAACACAAATCTACAAAGTAGCTAGTAACTAAAGTTTCCAAAACATTTTAGTGGAGTAAAAGTACAATAATTGCCTCTGAGATGGAGTGGAGTAGAAGTAAAAGTACTGACAATTGGACATACTCCAGTAAAGTAAAAAATACCTCAAAACAGTACTTGAGTATGGTAAATGTACTCAGTTACTTTACACCACTTGCACTGTGGTGCAGAAATGAACTGCAAAGGACTCATACAGTTGAGTCACTCCTCAGCCTGTTGAACTCGACTCTAATCCCGCAGCATTGTGACACAGCACACCTAAATCTCTTCACACAGTGAGACTCGTCAGACAATAACAGACGGTTTGCAGATCCATTCATAACTATACAAGAGATGAATATTGCTTTGTGACTTCGGGGAGGTTGCCGTGCATTTGTCAACTTGGTGTAATACCCTAATATTTGATCTATTGCATAAATGGATGAGGCCTTGTTGTCGCTGGCGTTTTATTTTCCCATTTTTGTTCAAACTGCTGTGAAAAAGAAAGAATTAGAAAATGAATGAACGATAATGCTTGAATTCATCATCTTTCACCTAAGGGTGACAGTTTTGGGTGTGAAATACATAAATAAACAATGAAAACAATCTCAGACAAGACATTCAGGGAATGATATACTTAATTACAATGAAAACACGACTCCCACTTAATTTTGTTCTCTTATCTCTCAAAATTGTATTTTTGTAGTTCTAGTTGGCCGCTATGGGTTCATGTGGTTAAGAGTGAATGAAGCACTTCTTTCAAGTTTCTATCAAAATCTTTGCAAAAGGGAATAAATTAATCTCGCAAGTTCTGCATTCCACCAGATGGCCTGATCACACTCTCAATATATTTTATGAGAATTAATGATGCATTACAACATTTGAAATAGAACATGATATTGTATCAGATGTGCATATCTCCACTACTGGGTTGCCTAGACAGGGTTGTGTAATAAAGTGGTTCTCAAACCTTTTCATGTCAAGGACCACCAAATTGATATGTAGTTTGCCGCGGACCCCCATCTGAAAATGTTTAGTGCCAGGGACCCTCAAGAAGAGAACATTTGTGTCTTTATCTTGATACTATGAAGACGTTTTGTTTGTTTTTTATCAAAAATAGCAGTACAAGCTCCAAGCGTGACACGAAGTGACGCGCAGTGAGCTTGTATATCTGCTATTTTCGAATAGCCAACGTATAGAATATGTGAGTTGTATCAACACATTTTGTAGGGGACCCCCTGGAGCCCCCCCCCCCAGGACCCCTGGGGGTCCCCGGACCCAACTTTGAGAATCACCGGGTGTAATGGGTTGCAGTTGTCAGGACCCAAAGCCGGGACATAACATTTTTCTGACATAGGGTGCAGTGAAAGTGCTTTTGGAACTACGCCTGATTACAGGCTCCCCAACAAGTGGTTCTAATTTGGGGTTGATTGGAGTGGTGTTTTTATTTTATTTTATTTTATTGGTGAGAAATAGTCCCCTTACACAAATGTATCATGTTTCTGCAACAAACAATAATATTTGAAGCATTTATTGCACCCTTTTGGGTCTAAGTCAGAGGTGGGCAACCGATCTATGAGTTGATCAAATTGAGCTACTGAGGTGGTCAATTAAAATGATAAAAAAAATACAATCATTATTAATCATTATTGCTTGATGTGCATTCAACCTTCTCCCCAGACATAATGTATTTCACCTTCATTAAACAGACAGACAGACAGACAGACAGACAACTGCATAGCATGAGCCAGTTTAGCCCGTCTCCATAATGACTTCAGGAGACGGGCTAAACTGGCATTTTGGGCATGCAAAGAATCAAACTTTCCTCCAGCAATGCCTCTTCATTTATGTCCAAGACACATCTGTGATATCTTGACATATCAACATGCTCATTCTCAGTTATGTTCTTTATCTCTATAACACTACTGTAATTAAAGCATGTAATGTCAATCCAATTATTGTATTCCCCCGCTCGTTTTTCTTTCTGTTTTTTTGTTGTCACTGCTGTTGTATCCTACTGGCTCACCTGCCAGTGAGCAGCCCCAGAGAGAGCCTTCGTCCTACTCTTCCTGCCTAACACTCCTTGCTGACAGGTGCTGCCCGACAGTGGTGGAAAAAGTACTCAGATATTTTACTTAAAGGGGAAATCCACCCATTTTCAATATTTAACTATGTCATTAATATAGCATAAAGGAGTTGTGTGGAAATAAGAAAAAAGTTCCCCCCTTTCTGTGTTGCCTTGAACTGGAGGATTGATTGTGGGTTTAACATTGCAAATTACAACGTGATGAGTCATCATGTTTTTCAGTCAACTTTTTTCTTATTTCCACACAACTCCTTTATGCTATATTAATGACATAGTTAAATATTGAAAATGGGTGGATTTCCCCTTTAAGTAAAAGTAGAAATACCACAATATAGAAATACTCTGTTACAAGTAAAAGGCCTGAGTTCAAAATGTTACTTGAGTAAAAGTACAAAGGTATTGGCTTCAAAATATACTTAAAGTACCAAAAGTAAAAGTACTAAAATGTTTGAAAATAGCAGATCAACAAGCTCACAACGCGATGCGACACGTTGTGAGCTTGAAGATCGGCTATTTTCAAATAGCCTATTTATGAAATTGGGCTGAAGTGGTTAAAGGACGACTTCACCACTTTTCAACATATCTTCATATAATAGGTCCTCACTAATACTCATGATAAAATGATACCATTTTTTTCTAATCAGTCTGTGTCTCAGAGGAGGGCTGTAGACAGTTCAGAAACCCGTCTACCAGTGACATCATCAATGGGGAATCCAAGCTAATAGAAACTGCAGGCTTTGTATTCCTGGAAAGTTGCAATGCAATAATAGATCCCATTGTTCTCGCCTTAATACAAATCAGAATATTTAAAAAAAAATCTTTTTGGAAAAAAAAATACTGCCTAACGATGATGTCACTGGTAGACGGGTTTCTGGACTGTCCACAGCTCTCCTATGAGACACAGACCAAGTAGAAAAAAATGGTATCATTTTATCAAGAGCATTAGTGAGGACCTATTATATGAAGATAGGTTGAAAAGTGGTGAAGTCGTCCTTTAATGTATGTTTTATAATGCAATAATTTATATCTGCAAAGTAACTAGTAACTAAGGTTTTAAAAAAATTGTAGTGGAGTAAAAGTACAATATTCTGAGATGTAGTGAAGTAGAAGTAAAAGTATTGAAAATTGGAAATACTCCAGTAAAGTAAAAAATACCTCAAAATTGTACTTAAGTACAGTACTTGAGTAAATGTACTTAGTTACTTTACACCACTGCTGCCCGAGCCTGTCGAAGTTCTTGTAGTGACAATCCCCGCCCGGCTTCCCTCCCCCGAACGCGGGCCAATTGTGTCCGCGTAGACAATCGCCAAAGCCGGATGCAGCACAGTTGATTCAAACCCCCAGACTCCGTGGTGGACAGGTACACTGTGCAGAGCGCCGATTATTTCTATTTCTTTCTTATTTTTCTCTCAGTTATTTATTTGCTCTTTTGTTTTTTGTTTTTGCTGTGGAAGGGGGGGGGGTTGATTGCTCACACTTTAAAGGCAGTTAGTTTAAAGCCACAGGGGGAGATGTTAGGCTGTGCTGCTGAAGTTGATGTTTTCTCAGTTGATGAACTTTTGAGTCTGTATTTGTATAAGTTCATACGTTTCTTGCAAAAAACGAGAGCACCTTTAGCATCATACAATTCATCCTGAGTCTGCCTTCCTAACGCCTTCATAAGACACTTTGGCTAAGCATTTCCACATGGGTCTCGAGCTGAAAAAGTTGGTATTGTTTTGTTAGCTTCGTTTCCCTGGACATGAACAGCAATATGAGACGCCGCTGATGAGATGGCGTATTTTACTAATCTCACAAACCTTGTTTGAAATCCTTCTGGCTGAATGCATTTTCATTTACCCTCTTGGTAGATTTGTTTGTTTTTTTCTCCCAGTAATCAAGAAGCAATGTCGGTGGTGTTATTTCATTTGCGTTTCACTTTGCTCGATGTGTTGATTTGTTTAGGCTTCCTGGGTGCTTTATGTATGCTGGATAATGTAGCCTGCCCTGGACTCCTACACTAAACCTTGGATATATCAGAACATTGTATAGGCTACTTAGTAAAACAGAGTGTCAATTGTACTTGTCTTGGACCCCTTTTTTCCACCAAATCTCTTCTCGTCTACAAACTCACAACGTCTACAAACTGACAACGAATTACATGGCGTAGTTTGTAGATCTGCTATTTTTGGTTAATGTTCCCCCGCCTGCCTGGAACATGGATGCGAGAAAGTCAGATATTTTGTAGATATCACTCTTGAACTCTGGCTTCTACACTATTGGGTATTACTTGCTGGCACCTTCCATTCCAACAGCCTAGACCACAGGTTTTCAGAGTGAGCTTATATATCAACTATTTTCTACTAATATTTTTGGGGTAGAGGGACACAAAGGAGGGGAGCAAGAAAAGAGTACCCTGGTGAACGGGTTTTAGTGGTTAAAATTAACTGGATATGCCAATTGCCAAAGCAAAAAGCCCCCACAGAGGTTTTTCTTAAGGAAGTACTACGGAATTCTTAAGGAAGGATGTTAACACGTCTCTGCTGAAATTTGTCTATACTTTGTGTATCGAGTAGGTTATGTTGCTTTGGCAATCTCAGTGTGAAAAACTAAAATTTGCTGGGAAACAATGAAGTGAAGATGTGCAATAAGGTATAGATTTATATAGGGTATTGATATAGGGTGTAGATTTACATGATCTTTGCCACCTGCACCAAGTCAGAGCCACACAGAATGCTTGGGTAATCTTATTGGATCCCCAGCACCTTTACGCAGTGAGTTTAATTTGCTCCCCTCAAGGCAGAGGTTTCACCACCTTAGAGGTGACACCAACAGACATATGAGGTCTTTTATTCCATCAGGAGTCACGATGGTAACAGCTCCGTGAAGCATAGGCTAAGGAACTTATTAGGCACTGCTCTCTCTGCCTAAATGAGGTGTCCAGCCTCCCCTCCTAGGAACAGCTCCCTGCTTAGCTGTCTTCAGGGCAGGGTGTTAGTGGGGTAGCAATTGCCTAGGAACGTTCACATTTAACCTAAAAATCTGTTATTTTATACAGATTTCCTCCACCTCTGAACTTTTGTGACACCCATTATAGACATTTTTCTGCCACCATACATTCATTACACACTTTCAACCTGGTGTCCCTATTTTGGGCATGTCAAACATTTTCCAAAACATTACAATTTTCAAATAGCAGATCTGCTGTTGTGAAGCAAGTGTGCAGTGGTGGCACTTTAGGGTTTGGAGGATGATGCTAGAATTGAAGCGTGCACTGCATAGCTGGACGGCATGCAAGAGACTCACACTGCAATGCGATGTGAGCTTATATTTGCTATTTTTTGCTATTTTAAAAAAGGACTTAAGTGGTCACTTTTTTGCCACCTTCTAGTTGTTGTTGTTTTTTTTTCAAAATGACACCTCTGTCTTACTTCACTGTCAGCAACACTAAAAGTTGTTTACTCCAGCATTCTCCAGCCATATAGTGCCACAGCTAGTCAGTAATGGACAAAAGCGGTTCCTTCTTCACAGCACTGAACACAGGAACCGTCACTATATAGTTGCATTAGCAAATATGTTCACAACTATTGAAAGATTACATTATGACAATGTAGAGGCCATCGTGTTACTCTGCCTTGTTAGTTTTCAAAGCTGCCCGTGATTCTAAACCAATATCACATTTTGTGAGTTAGATCACAGTAATCTAATCTCACAGGAAAAATCTTCTGTTTTATGACCTGCAGGGGGCAATGACGATGTAATTTTTCTTTTTCAAATAAGCAACTAACCCCCCCCCCCCCCCCCCCCCCCCCCCCCCCCCAAGTCATTAAGCCACTCTTAAAAAGAATAACCTAGACACCAAGTAAAATCACTGAAAAATCTGTTTTTAAATGCTGAACAAGCTTCTTGGCAACTTCTTTTGGTTTCTTCCAGGCAGGATTTCATCCACACCACAGCACGGTCTTCAGTGACATCTTGCACACAAACAGTGGCAGAATGTCAGTCTTAATATATTACTGGTTCTCAGTGAGCATTTGACACAGTCACACAACCTAAAACTAGACAGACTGGAAGACTCGGTGGGACTTTCTGGCACAATACTAAACTGGTTTGAATCATACTTAAAGGACAGGGAGCACTTGTTGTCTAATTATGCATTACATTTGAACAGACAAAAATGGCATGCAGAGTTCCCCAAAGCTCCATTATGGGACCTCTTCTGCTCAACATCTACATGCTCCCACTGGCTGAGATTATGGAAAACAACAAAATATGTAAGCATAATTATGCAGACGATGCACTCATTTACATAACCATATCACCAGGGGACTACGGTCAAATGCAAGCACCGAGTAAGTGCATTGAACAAATCAATGATTGTATGCGCCAAACCTTTCTTCAAATAAACAAAGACAAAACTGAAGAAATAGTTTTTAGAGCCAGCTTGGTTCTTTGGCTCAGACAAGGAAGAACTATTAAAAGTCAGTGCTCAGCTTTAATTGGTCATTTTAAATACCACAATCCAAGCCAAAACTCTTTGTGTACTCATAGACTCGGACTTGAATTTCAATAGCCACGTTAAGAAAATTACAAAGTCAGCCTATCACCTTAAGAATACAGCACACATACTGTATAAAGTATTAAGGACGTATGTCTCTGGAGGATTTGGAAATTCCTCACTAAGATCAAGAGAGTGGATGACATCACTCTAGCTGTCAGATCTTTACACTGGTTTCCTGTCTGTCAAGGAATTTATTTATGGTCAAAATACATTTCTGATCTTCTACTACGTTATGAACCAGCTCTTGCAGGTCATATGGACAGGTCTGCTTTGCAGAGAATTGAAACTAAACATGGACTAGCAGGGTTCAGTGTTTATCTCTCAGAAAACTGCAGGTCTGCTACACCTTTCAGTTTTTGTTTCTGTTTAGGGATGTCACGCATTTAGCAGTGTGAGTGTGTGATTTGGTGCCTTTTTGTGTGGGACGTACACACAAACCGGGTTCTAGATAGTTTGGCCTTCAGCCACACTGTAAAAAAAGGATGGAAAAAAGAGTAGAACGTCAGTGTGATCATTGTGGGCAAGAGAGTCAGAGAATCTGAGCCTCCCCATCTCTTGTATAATAAAGAATGACAGAGAGGGATTGCATGTGCCAACAGAGTCTGTAAATGGGGGCATTGCTATGCACGGTGTGTTCCATTTCAGACTGAACAAGTCTAGATTGCAAGAGGGGAGAGGAGCAGGAGGTTAAACCATTGAGACCGGGAACGAATCTGTGTCATTTTGAGATTTCTTTGAGCTATTTTTTTTTAATCTTGAAAATGTGTGCAAATCTTTGAATATATATATTTTTAAAGGGACAATGTTTAATTCAAATCTTTGCTTTGTGGGGGGTCCCTGGAACAACATTTTGAGATGGGGGTCCGCGGCCAAATACATATAATTTTGGGGGTCCTTGACATGAAAAAGTTTGAGAACCACTGATATACAGTAGCAACATACGTTTTAAAAAAAAAAAAGGTTTAGGATTTAGAAGACATTTTGTAGAATCCCAGCAAAGTTTAGAGTTAAAAATGTTCGCTTTAAAAACAGATATATATATATTCGGAGATTTGCACACATTTTCACGATAAAAAAAAAAAAAGAAGATCTACAAGCTCGTACCGCAGCACTCAGTGCCGCGCTATAAGCTTGTAGATCTGCTATTTTTGAATAGCCTAGAAATAAAAAAATGACACACGTGCTGCGTTCCCGGTCTTAATGGGTTAAACGTCTCTTCTCTCATGCTTTATCCTCTAAATGACATGGCACATTCATACAAACACCTGAAATGCAAAACCAGCGAAGGGACCAATAATAAAAAGTTCCCCTGAGTGACAGTTTTATGAAGATGTCAGAAAGGAAAAACAAAAGGCTGAAATTGCTGGCAGCAAGTAAAAGTGTATAATTAAGGACTGAACCGCCATATCTGTCCAAGAAGAGAAATCAACTGTTCAAGGAAGTCGGTCCTTTGTCTCTGCATTTTAAATGACAGGGTAAGTGGAAATACAGGGTATTGCAGAGGTGCGTGTAGTGCAAACGGGAAATAAGTAATAAATATGGATTATTTCTTTGTCTTCAAAACCATTGACAAATGCATAATGTGCAAAGTTATTTTAACCACTTAAACCCTATATACTTCATACTTCACCCTCTACGCCAAATCTCTTCAGTACAAAGGACTTTTAGCAGCTCACGCTGCTAAATGCGCAACATCACTAAACAGAAACAAAAACTAAATGAATAACCAATCTACAAGCTCGTAGATATGTTATTTCACCAAACCCAGAGTAGGGATGCTAGGATACATAGAGTTAAGTTAGTTTATACTAAAGTTATAACCACATACAGCCTGAGTTGTCCAGGCCTTTGTTCACACAAACTGAATCAGGACTGATGCACTCGGTGACTCCACAGAAAGTGCTATGTGCACAAGGATATACAGTAGACTGTAAGGTACAGTAGACTGTATAGAGTGCAAAGGTATAGGACAGGAACATGCATAATTTATATTCAAACATATAGAACTTCTATACTCATGTGGATATGTACACTGTATTTTAGAAGCTGTTAATATTGCGCTCTCCCTCAGGAGTCACAGTAAGTCATTGGCTGCACTGTTGAGAGGGGATAACTAAGCGAACGCTGGCTCCAGGCCTTTCTGCTCCACAACCAATCTTGGGAATCATTTATTCACATCAAGAGGCAGATGTTTAAACCACCCAGTGGGGTTATGTTTGACACTGGGTTTATTCATTCATAATACATAGTCAAAGACCCAACAAGTGGATAAAAGAGTCTTCTATGCGTCCCCCTTTAGCAAGGTTGAATGTGCAGCTTTAAAGTTTACTCGAACAGAGAGGGGAGCCATTACTCCCCTGAATACCTCTAATATTACTTTTTCCCTTGATTAGGAGTCCTTTACGGTGAGATGATTTCATTCATGGAGAGAGGTAAGGAAATAATTAAGGTCAAATCCACCAAGGAGTTCTCTTCTAATTGGCCATATGGACTTGAAAGCGAAGTTGTATTGTTGTCTTTTGTCTTTCAAAGCAGATGTGTAGGGTCTTAGACTTTTGGCTTTAAAGACTTTGTCGTCCTTCCCTTGGTGATTTCCACCATAATTACTATACTGTGGCCTGTGCTATATTTAACTCACATTCATGTTGCAAAGTTAAGTACTGTCACGTTTTCCCTACCAGGGCCTACATTATAAGCAGCTGTCTGTCACTGTAGACTGCTCAAGCTTTGGATGCACGTCGATTGTTGCCGCCAGTGGTGGAAGAAAGCTCCCATTGTGTTTTACTTACAGTAAGCAAATGTAGCAATAGCACGATATAAAAATACAAGTAAAGGTTGTGTATTAAAAAGCCTGTATTCAAATTGTCTAGACGTGATTTCATGAAGAACTAACATCATCTTTTCCCATAGCTGCGTGCCTCCATAAAAGTCTGTGTTTCTTGTGAAAATGTAGCAAAAGAAAGATTTGGATTTTTTAATATTGCAGAAAGTATATCTGAGTCCCACATTTTTTATTGATGTAGGCCCACAGGTTGTCCAGCATTTCTAGCCCAATTTAAAATATTTATATGACTTGTGGTGCACAGTACTTGGTTTCTGTTACCAGACTTGAACAGACATACATTTTTAAACATCACTGTCATATAAGATATATCAAGCACATTTAATATGTAAAGTACATTTAAGTATTTAAAATGTATTACTAATCGACTCTCATTTTGGACTATACATAATAAAACATTGTGAAGTTACTGTACCGCCCACGTGCATGTGGAACATCGTTCCCTATTTGGAGGTTTGGGTGTCACAGAGTGTTGACCACTTTCAACCTGGTTTCCGTATGTTGCCAGGTCATTGTATGCAAAAATAACAGAGCTCAAATTGCGTCGTGAAATTTGAGCTTGTAAATCAGCTATTTTCGCTATTCATTGTACAACAAAGTATACAGTATATAGGGCAGATTCTGCCAATATGGAATCTCTCAAGAACAGATTCAGAGCTACACTACTGAATCTGTCTGGAGCCCTGTTCAGAACATGTGAGCGTTGGCCTACAAGTGGGCGTGCCTTCAGATCAGGAAGTAGGCCGCACCTTACCCAATCAAATGTAGTGGCCGGGATTTACATCTGTGCGTTCGCTTCCCAATGGAAACAAACCCAAACTAATTTAACAATAGCGTCCTCGGAGCCGACAAAACAACGGTAAGTTAGTAACATTTTAACTTGTTCTTCCATCATAGAAACAAGTGGGCTTATAACCAAAACGATTCATGTTCCGTGGGAGAAATGGTGTTAGTGTTCCGTGGAGAAATATTGTTAGTGGGAATGAAAACTTAGGCGCACCACCGGAAGTGGAGGGCTAAGGGCAGAGATCAAACGTCGGTTTCCAGTCATCGTCTGTCTATTTAATCACTCCCCCCAGAGTCAAATGCAAAAGTAAAGCACGCTGGGGGTGCCGTTTTTCCTTTTTCTTTGACGATGGGTTCCCAGATTGGCCAATTTAATTAATGAAGAAATCAACCTCATGTTGATTTTACAATTTTAATTAGGAAGAAGATCAGGACTGGATCCGCGGTTCCAGATCCGGATCTTCAAATAGTAAAATCAACAGGAAGTTGACATTTTTTTAATAAATAATAATAATAATAATAAAAATGATGATGATGATGATGATGATGACATGGCAGGTTTTGGCAGAATTTGCTTTGTTTGCGTTTATTTATGTGCTAAAAGAGTGACTCTGTAGTCTGTAGACCTGTTCACTGTATCAAGGAGGAGAACATTTTTGGAATGTCAATTTCTAATCAACGGAGTAACAATGGAACATGTATCTCTCCATATCTCTCTTTGGAGTTACATGATGTCAAGGTAAATGCACAACCTAAAACCTCTACAACAGTGTCATTTTGCTTTAAGTGTTCAAAGGGTGTAAACATTAAAGCAAGGAGGAAAGGATCTTCGTCACCATAGTCACAGAATGTACAGAGAGAGAAGGAGATTGTTTTACAGCTTTGGCCTTTGCCTGCAGTTCCAGCAACAGTACATCTAGTATGCAGTGGCTGTGGGTCCTCCACTCCTGACGACGCATTTGCATAATGGAATTATGGGCTCAGCCATGCTATGTCTTTAGTGGACCATTAGGCAGGCCTTTACTGGATTGTAATTAGTGGCTTCTGCCCTTCACCATAATTAGCATGCAAATGAAAGTTCTGAACACCGAGGAAATATTTGGCACATTGGGAGAAAAATGCCAAGGTGATTAACAGGCAATCTAGCAATAGAATTGTCTGTTTCTATCTAGCACAGTTTGGAGCACTTGAAATGAGACATGGAAAATATGAGTGGTTGACTCTAATCAGGTTCATATCACCAATTAGTTGTTGAAATGATATTTGATGACTAGACTAGAAAAAGTGCTCCTCGGAGCACAAGTCTCCGCCAGGTCAGGTAGGTTACTGTGGCCTCCTGGTGGTGCTATAATAGGCCAATGTGAAAAGGGTGCCATTTCTTTTTAGGCCTTTCACGGCAATCGGACACTGCATTCATGATTTGAGGCATTTTGTTCCAAAAATGTGTTATGTTAAATTAGACCTGCTGGTGGCACTATAACAGGCCAATGTGAAAAGGGTGGCATTTGTTCCTCGGCCTAGTGGGAATGTGCGTGTGAAATTGCACGGCAATAGCACACTGCGTTCGTGATTTGAGGCATTTTGTTCAAAACTGACCTATCCTGCAAACTTTGTAAGTCAATGTTAGCCAATTAAGATGGAATATGAAATATCGGACACACCGTCTTGATGACATGACTATAGAGATACTGTGTGCCGATTTGCGTGATGTTTGGACAGAATCTGAAGGAGTAAGAGCAAAAAATGTGTTTTCCAAAGGTCGGCCTCCTGGTGGCGCTCTAAAAGGCATATGTGAAAAATGCAGGGCAAAGGTTGTTCCTTGGCCTCTAGGGAGTGTGTGTGCAAAGTTTCACGCAGATCGGTGCAGTTATAAGTAAAAACGTGAATCGGCCTGTTATAGCGCCACCATGAGGCTGATTTGAAAGTTTTGAAATGCCATTTGTTCCTTGGCATAGTGGGAATGTGTGTGCACAATTTCACGGAAATTGCATGCTGCGTTCATGATTTGAGGCATTTTGTTCAAAACGGACCAATCCTGTAAACTTTGGAAGACAACCTTAGGCAATGAGGATGGAGTATGGGAAATGGGACAGATCCGTGTTGATCACATGACTATAGAGATACTGTGTACCGATTTGCGTGACATTTGGATAAAATCTGTAGGAGTAATATAAAAAAATGGGTTTTGCACAAATTGGCCTCCTGGTGGCGCTCTAACAGGCCCATGTGAAACATTTGGGGCAGAGGTTCTGAATTGGTATCCAGGGAGTGTGTGTGCACAGTTTTGCAGCGACCGGGCCAACGGTGCCGGCGATTAGCCGCTCGCAGGCAGATGGACACACGGACACACGGACGGACGGACAGGGGGTAAAACATACTCTCTCGCCATGCCTTCGGCCTGACGGAGACAATAAATACTGTAGATGAGATGGATCCATAGATTGACAGATAGACCGACAGACAGGATACAGTAGATAGACCTACATACTTTAAAACTATATAGACAGACAGACAGACAGGATACAGTAGATAGACCAACATACTTTAAACTAGATAGATAGACAGACATACAGCCATAATACAGTAGATAGACCATCATACTTTAAACAGTAGATTGATAGATGTGGTGTTAGTGATTTAATGTACAGTAGATCAAAGCTCTTGGCCACAATCAGAGGAATACCAACCTGATGATGTACTAGCAAGACACAATACTTAACCGTTGGGTTTATTCTTATTTAAATCAGGGCCACCTCTGATATGGAAATCTTGTTTCCAATACCTTTCTATCAGTTCATCACATCCAAACGTCCTCTTCTCCCCCCCTGCTTTTTACATATACAGTCCTTGCTAGTTGTCCCCCCCCCCCCCCCCCCCCCCCCCCCCCAACAGTATCCTAATAAGACACTGTACTTGAACTTCTAAAGCAGACGGCGGCATTTGCAATTCTAATACACTCATTTGAATTAAATGCCGCTTTCTATGAATACAATTGAACTTTCCAGACATGTCAGACAAGACCCTGCCAAATGTACCCATAGACAGGGACACATTAATCAAAGCAGGTAGCCGGCGGGCTGACCATGAAGAAAACATCCTTCCACATGCGGGTGACGCGTGGCAGAGAGAGAGAGAGGTGAAGAACGGGGGTCACTCTCCCTTTTGTTAACCCTGTCTAATTAAGAGTCGAAAGTCAACCCGGGGAGACAGGTTGAAGGCAGCCCTGGCTGCCTCACTGTAACAAATTACAGGCTTAATATACCTGTAATAGGTTTACATACTGTACGGTACACTCAGGACACCTGTCACCATGGAGCCAGACCTAACGGCTAATTCCAGGTTCTAGTAATGAAAACTGCTGTACCTTTAATTGGTATAATATTGTATCCTATCTTATATCATATATTATTATTTATCTGTCACCCAAATAACGTATCCCTTGACCAAAATGATTTAACCTACAGTAAGTAACCTTATAAACTAAAATAACTTAAAATAACCAAACCCCAAATAATGAATAATTGTAACTTACCAATATAGCTGCAAGCAGCGATAATACGGGGCCAGTGAGAGAGAGAGAGAGAGAGAGAGAGAGAGAGAGAGAGAGAGAGAGAGAGAGAGAGAGAGAGAGACAGACAGACATGGAAACTGGAGAGAGAGAGAGAGAGTAATGGAAACTAGAGAGAGAGAGAGAGAGAGAGAGAGAGAGAGAGAGAGAGAGAGCGCCATGGAAACGGAATAGATTGAAGAGAGACATGGAAACGGAATAGATTGATGAGAGAGAGAGATGAAAACAGAATGGATTGATTGGACATCTCAACCTATTACCATTAACAGGAATCGAACTCTCAATCATCGGACTAATAGGCTGCAACACTACCTATAGTGCTATAGCTTTGTCCAGGCTGATGTTGTCTGTTGAAGATCATAAACTCTTGCCTTCTGTCATGAACCAAGCCAACACTAAGATCACTCGTTCACAGACCATTTACCAATAGAGAAATTGTATGTCTCCTCGCAACCGAAAACAGTGAAAGCAGCCGATCTACAAGCTCAGAAACACGTTGCTATCTGAAAAGTTTTGAGATTGTAGATCGGCTATTTTCAGAATGAAGTATGTCATACATTGAAAAAACGTACTCTCAAATATGCATTTCAGGTTATCTTTACCATTTGCACATGTATTCATTGATACAGTCATGTAAAAGCAAAGTAAGCAAATGTTGTTTGCAATTCAACTTAAATGAAGTCTGCATCAAGTGAGGCTTGAACTGGCGACCTTGAGATTGTGAGGCACTCATTTAAGGGAGACGCCATTGGACCAACAGACAAAGAACTGTGAAAAAGGAGATCACACAGATGATACAGTTTCACGCAAATAGCTGAAAAATCCTGGGTTTAAGTGTTTTTCAAACTGCTCAAAATTGCGGACAATCTAAGGGCGGAGCTTACTGGTCAAAGCGATACATGTGTTCCTCATGAGTCAAGGCACAAGTGTAAGCAAGTTTCACGACTTTCGGCCAAACGAGGCATGACTTTTGCCTCTTTAAAGCTTGCATTTTCCAAAAATTGCTATATCGCCCCCCTTTGGCCAATTGGAGTGAGATTGGTTTCAGTGATATTTGGAATGACTCTCTACATTACTGCAACGTTTCAAAGAAATGTGAGTATTGCATGTATGTGTTAGGGGCAGATGAATAATTTTCATAAAACTGCAATAGTTAAAATCTATGGAATCCTGGGATTTTGGCGCAATCTGCACGAAACGTTTAACACTTGAACTTTGGACCTCTGCCGACATAATGATGGGAGCGGATTTTCCATAAGTGAAAAAATGCAGAAGTTAGGAGCCAATGGCTGTTTTTCATATAATTCAAAATGGTGGGCGATCTAAAGGTCAAAGGTCAAAAGTCAGACCACAAAAGTTGTCAGGCATGAAGAGACGCATGTGTGTATCCAAGTTTCATGGTTGTACGTCAAACAGGGCATGAGTTGTACCTGTTCAAAGTTGGCACTTTCAATTGAGTGCTATAGCGCCACCCTTTGACGAATGAGTGTGAGAATTATTTCTTGGTAGTTTTTCATGAGCATCTACCATATGGCCGAGTTTCGTAAAAAGCGTATGCACGGTTAAGCCAGAACTGGCAAAAACAAGTACTTTTCAAACTGCACAAAATTGCGGAAAATCTAAGGGCGGAGCTTATGGTCAAAACGATATGTGTGTTCCTCATGAGTCAAGGCACATGTGTAAGCAAGTTTCACGACTTTCGGCCAAACGAGGCATGACTTATGCCTGTTTAAAGTCTGCATTTTCAAAAAATTGCTATAGCGCCCCCCTTTGGCCAATTGGAGTAAGATTGGTTTCAGTGATATTTGGAATGACCCTGTACATTTCTGCAAAGTTTCAAAGAAATGTGAGTCTGCATGTATGTTTTAGGCGCAGATGAATAATTTTCATAAAACTGCAATAGTTAAAATCTATGGAATCCTAGGATTTTGGAGCAATCTGCACGAAACGTTTAACACTTGAACTTTGGACCTATGCCGACAACTTCTAGGCGGCGGAATTTCCATAAGTGAAAAAATGCAGAAGTTAGGAGCCAATGACTGTTTTTCATATAATTCAAAATGGTGGGAGATCTAAAGGTCAGAGGTCAAAAGTCAGAGGGTGAAAGTTGTTCAACATGAGGAGACGCATATGTGTATCCAAGTTTCATGGCTCTAGGTCAAACAGGGCATGAGTTGTACCTGTTCAAAGTTGCCATTTTCAATTGAGTGCTATAGCGCCACCTTTGGACGAAAGATTGTGAGAATTATTTCTCGATCGTTTTTCATGACCATCTACCATATGGCCGAGTTTCGTAAAAAGCGACTGCACGGTTCAGCCAGAACTGCGAAAAGTGGCAGAAGAAGAAGAAGAAGAAGACGAAGAAGTGACAGAATACTGCCAATAACAAAACAGGTCCAGAGCTGAGCTCTGGCCCCGTAATAACTCTAACACAAACCAAAAACAAATTGTTCTAACACAATATTAGTCGTTATGTAAAGAATCCATGAGGCATCACTTTGTGGTATAGGTTAGACCTGAAATATGAAAAGTTGTACTTTTCAAAGGTTATAATATTGGCCAGTGCTGTGAGAATACTGCTAGGGCGAGAGTCCTTCAACGTGTCCAGAGTGGGAGAAAGAACGTCCAAGAGGTGTATTCTTGGACTGGGACCAGTGTATACTTAGCAAAGCATTCTAGCATGCTTGTCACGAAGACTCACAAGAGACAACAATGAAATGTGGGACTCCTATATACTGTACATTAACCCATTCAGACCGGGAACGCATCTGTGTAACCACTTAAACCATTATTTTATACTATGCTCATAGCGAGTGCCTCGCTATGAGCTTGTAGATCTGCTATTTTTGAACATTTGTGAAAATGTGTGCAAATCTTTGAATATACATATTTTGAAAGCAAACATTTTTAACTCAAATCTTTGCTTCTGGGGGTCCCTGGAACAAAACATTTTGAGATGGGGGTCTGCGGCCAAATACATATCATGTTGGGGGTCCTTGACATGAAGAAGTTTGAGAAGCACTGATATAGCAACATAAGTTTTTCAGAAAACTGTAGGAATTAGAAGACATTTGTAGAATCCCCAGAAGCAAAGATTTGATCTACAAGCACATGGTGCGGCACTCGGTGCAGCGCTATGAGCTTGCATATCTTCTATTTTTGAATAGCCAAAGTATAAGATAACGGTTAAAGTGGTTAAAATGACAGATGCTTTCCCGGTCTTTAATGGGTTAACTAACTGCTTTGTAAAACCAGCCTACAGTATGTCAAACTTAATTTTAGCACATTATAGTGACAGGGTTGAGGTCTGCGGAACTGATTTCTTACCTTTTCTTTTTCGAGAATAAATTGAGCGTCGGTACAACAGTGCTGGGAGACTGGACCGCCCGCCACCTGTCTCCGTTACACCTAAGGTACCACCTAACTTCCTGCACCCCTGACATTTTTCCACCACTAATTAGACTAAATTTAATCTATGACTTTATATAAAAATAACACACGGCAGTGGATGTATAAATGCAATGCTTGGGTTAGAGGGGAAAAAAGTGAATTCTTCTCTATGGCTACAGCTGCGCTCGTTACCTGAATGCACATACAGTACTGCTATGGCATTGCTCGGTTGATTAAAATGTACATTCTGTCTATGGCATTGTGTTATATTGATTAACTAGTGTATGCATGTAGTTCCTAACAGAGAAAGATGAAAAAGAAGGTAATGTAATGACCCGATAATATACTTTTTAAAAGACTATTACATGATCATTTGTGCCTTTTCAAGGATTCTAAAGGACATTTTAGGACTCATGAATTGGTAATGAGTCTTTTGGAGAGGAAAAATCAAAGGCCACATGCAAATGACTCATCCACTCTCAAGTCCTCTTTCACAGCATGCACCAGTCTGGTATAGAGGCATAGAGTGAGCACCTTTTACAAGTTTGACTTGGAGTGAAATGTTCAGCGTCTAACCTGCATGTTAGAGACGTAACGGTGAATTGATTGCAGCCTGTTAAGTCAAGTGCAGCATTTTTTTTCTATCTGAGGAGAAGCTTCACATTATTATTACCTCAGGAAGGCATGTTAGGTGATATTACATTTTATTTAACCAGATGAACCTTAGCATCCCAATTCTGGCCATGTCACATGCCCAGAATTGTCACATTTGACTGAAATAGGTGAACATTCAGCGGCAATAGTATGTGTTGTGTTGTGAGCTTGTAGAACGACTATTTTCAGGGAAGAGATGCAGTGCAGAGGGGGGAGAAAAGGAGGGGACCAAGTATAGACCCCTGGGGTCTATACTTGGTCGAGTGTTGACCGAGTATAGGGTTTAAGTCATTAATGGGCTTGTTATAGGTTTATTAGATACTAGTAAAGCCTTGTAAAGCTATATTTCAGAGAATAGATCAAGAAGCACAAAAGATGGGGAGAATAACATAATCTAGAGAAAGTGCTCCTCGGAGCACAGGTCTCCGCCAGGTCAGGTAGGTTATTGTGGGGCAGCAATGTTTGGAATTCGCCAATCAAGATGGAATATGAAAAATCGGACGGAACCATCTTGATCACTTGACTATAGAGACAATGGGTACCGATTTGCATGATGTTTGAATTTGTAGGAGTAATATAAAAAAGAAAAGTGTTGCAAAGTCGGCCTCCTGGTGGCGCTATAATAGGGCAATGTTAAAAGGGTGGCATTTGTTCTTCAACATAGTGCGAATGTGCGTGCAAAGTGTCACCGCAATCGGACGCTGCATTCATGATTTGTGGCATTTTGTTCAAAACGGGCCGATCCTGCAAACTTCAGATGTCAATGTTTGCCAATCAGGATGGAATATGAAACATTAAAAAGATCCATCTTGATCACATAACTATAGAGATCATGTGTACCGATTCGCGTGAAATTGGGATAAATTCTGAAGGCTTAATATCAAAAAATGTGTTTTACATAAGTGGGCCTCCTGGTGGCGCTATGAAAGGAAAATGTTTTTCCTTGGCCTCTAAGGAGTGTGCGTGCAAAGTTTCACGCAGATCGGTGCAGTTATAGTTAAATACACAAATCTGCCTTTTATAGCGCCACCATGAGGCTGATTTGAAATTTTTCAAGTGGCATTTCTTCCTCGGCCTAGTGGGAATGTGCGTGTGAAATCTCACGGAAATCGCAAGCTGCGTTCATGATTTGAGGCATTTTGTTGAAAACGGAGCAATCCTGCCAACCTTAGCCAATCAGGATGGAATATGGAAAATTGGACAGATCCGTGTTGATCACATGACTATAGAGATACTGTGTACTGATTTGCTTGATGTTTGGATAAAATCTGTAGGAGTACTGCAAAAAAGAGTGTTTTGCAAAAAGCAGCCTCCTGGTGGCACTATAACAGGCCCATTTGAAAAATTTGGGTCAGAGGTTCTGCTCTGGCATCCAGGGAGTGTGTGTGCACAGTTTCGCTGCGATCAAGCCAATGGTGCCAGAGATTGGCTGTACACAAAATGACAGAATGACGGACGGACGGACGGACACACACACAGACGGACGGACAGGGGGTAAAACATACTCTCTCGCCATGCCTTCGGCCTGGCAGAGACAATAAAATGACATTTCAGGCCATGTAACTATAAATAATGTGATAGCAATCAGTCATCGGAAATTGAGTATTTATCATTGCCGGTACCTTGTAATTCATAGCCCCTTAATTAGAGGCTCAATGTGGGCAGATAAGAGTAATTGTTGATTGATAAGCAATAATGACTGTTAAATAGAGTTAATGGCATTGGCAATGAAATGTAAATGGCTCTTCAGTTATATGTAAATATGTCTATATTAAGGACATGCCGTTGCTACATTTAGCACCTCCATAACTAGAGAGCAAATTCTATGACACCAGGCCAGCTGACAAGAAGTCAGTGTTTTGGATGATGTCCAGACCTTGATATTGTTAACCCGAGCAGAAACGTATTTCCACATTTCAACTTTTTTTCTTCTTCATAAATGAATACCCTACTTCATACTACTACAGTGTCACATAAAAGTAGCAGAAATATAATACTACTCTATCTTAGGCACAATTATACAGGAAATCTATAATAATAATATATGTATATCGTCGCTGTTGGAAGGAAACCTCATTATGTTACTTTTCCGGGTGTTATAGAATTGATAGAATGCCAATGTTCAAATGTCTGTTGCATCTGGCTGTATTTGGACTGATAAGTGTTTAACCTCAGCAGGGGGTCTTGTCACAGGCTCCTGCTGTTGTCATGAGGGTCTAGTCTAGTCAATAGCTGTTCCAAGGGCGATTTTCCACTTCACTCCTCTCTATTCCCTCCTGTTGTCATTTGTTGAGACTTGGTAACATCTGCTTCATTACCCAAAATTACATGAATTTTGGTTGCAGACCCCCGTCTGAAAATATTTTGTGCCAGGGACTACCAAAAGAGAAGATTTGTGTTTCAAGATTGTTCAAAAACAGTTCAAAAATAGCAGATACAGTATAGGCCTAGGCTACAAGCTTGCAGCGCTGCACAAAGTGACGCGCTGTGAGCTTGTATATGTGCCATTTTTGAGTTTTCTGAACAACGTATGTTCCTACTGTATATATATATATATATATATATATATATATATAGCTCAAATCTAAAATGACACAGATGCTTTCCTGGTTTTAATGGGTTAAGATGATGACACCTCAGGGAGCTTGGGCCCAGGAGGACTGTTGCTCGGGGCATGATGGGATAGAGAGACTTGGCAGCTCTGGTCTAGCAAACTTGGCTGCTGGGCCCTGTTATGATGATCATGGACTCTTACTAATATTTCCTTCGCCCTTAGTGGAATATATATGTTTTAGCCATAGCAAGGGGATGGGCAAAAAAGAACATGTTAGATATGCACGATTTTTTTATTTTGTCCAATATCCGATAATGTGCAGGGTCATATTGGCCGATACCGATATATTAAATTATTATAAATTATATTTATATTGAGCTCATTGCTGAATTTTGTATTTTTCATTTTCTAAGCCATTAACGGTCACATTATTATTGTGTCAATATCATTCAATATCGGTCAATATCGGTGAAAAGATTTTGGTCAATATCGATGAAAAAATATCAGAATTATTTTGAAATCGGTTCGACACGATATTGCATTTTTGATGAAATATCGGCCGATATTGATATGCTACCGATAATATTGTACATCACTACTTACAATGGATCCAATGTATTTTTGATTTAATCACAAGGTCTTGTTAATAGGCCTACTTATCATTGGTTAAAAATGTAACTCAAAGACAAACTTAACCACTTTCATGTCATTACAGGTGAAAACATTCAATGATGCCTTTTTTCCACCACATCAAGCTGCGTTGTGAGCTTGTAGAGACATTTTTTTTAACTTTTTGCTACTTTTGCATGACACTCTCATACGACGAAGGGCATTCATTTCCCCCAAAAAGTAGAAAGTTGAAATTACGAGGATACAAGGTTTCTGCATGACAGTGACGTCATTTTAAGATTTGGCTATTTAAAAATAGCAGATATACAAGCTCATAGCGTGGTACCGAGTGCCACGCTAGGAGCTTGTAGATCTGCTTTCTTGGAAACATCGTGGAAATTTGTGCAAATCTTTGAATAAGATATTTTTTAAAGCGAAAATTTTTAACTCAAATCTTTGCTTCTGGGGGGTCCCTGAAACAACATATTTTGAGATGGGGTCCACGGCCAAATACATATAATTTTGGGTGGTCCTTGACATAAAAAGTGTTGAGAACCACTTATATTATAGCAACATACGTTTTTTTTTAACTGTTGTTTAGAAGACATTTGTAGAATCCCCAGAAGCAAAGATTTGAGTTACAAATGTTCACTTTAAAAAAATACATATCCAAAGATTTGCTAAAATGTTCATGATTTTTCAAATATATGTATTGTATATATAATCAAATGTATAAAATGTATAAAAAATATTTTGAAAATATCAGATCTACAAGCTCACAATGCGTCGCATCGCAACGCATTGTGAGCTTTTAGATCGGCTATTTTCAAATGGCCAAAATGAATATAGGGCTGAAGTGGGTAATGTGTGTTTTGTAACTAGTAACTAATGTTTCCAGATAACTAGTAACTAATGTTTCCAGATAACTAGTAACTAATGTTTCCATATAATTGTAGTGGAGTAACAGTACAATATTTGCCTCTGAGATGTAGTGGAGTAGAAGTAAAAGTACTGAAAACTGGAAATACTCCAGCAAAGTACAAATTCCTAAAAAAAATACTCAAGTACAGTACTTGAGTAAATGCACTCAGTTACTTTCCACCACTGCTTGAAAGTGACGCATTATTCCGTTGATAATCATGGTGTGAGGTGACAGACTAACTACAAAACTGCAAGATGGTGCTAAATTCCAGATGGGCCGAGTGTTTGTGTTAAATCCTTCACTGGATTTTGTATCACCACATCAGAATCAATATCCACAATTCCAATGCATCTCATGACATCATAATCTGCTGAGTTGCTTCAGTACCCATTAAAAAAAAAGTAATTTACGGAGCAAACTTCTCATAGATGGTGCAAAATAAAGCGGTAAATTAAAAGTCTACGATTCGCCTTTTTTTAAGCGTTGAAAAGCTCCAATCACATCATTTCTCAGGATGGACAGCCTGCTCAATAATTCATACAATTAGTTTTTCTCTTTAATCCATTAAGACCGGGCACGCATCCGTCTCCTTTTAGATTTCTTTGGCTATTCAAAAATAGCAGATCTACAAGCTCATAGCGCGGCACTCGGTGCCGCGCTACGAGCTTGTAGATCTGCTATTTTTGGAAAATCGTGAACATTTGTGAAAATGTTTTAATATATATTAAAGCGAACATTTGTAACCCAAATCTTTGCTTCTGGGGGGTCACTGGAACAAAATATTTTGAGATGGAGGTCCGCGGCCAAATACATATCATTTTAGGGGTCCTTGACATGAAAAAGTTTGAGAACAACTGATATAGCAACATAGAGGGGTTTTTTTTTCAAAAAACTGTTAGGATTTAGATGAAACTTTGTAGAATCGGCCTCGGGCCTTAACGGGTTAAGCAAGCTCTCTTGTTTCAGTAACCTGCTGCAACCTTCACACCGGCCCCTGTCTTATTAATCAGCCCCCATCGATTAAGTGTTGAAACTAATTAAGGCCCTGACATATGCAGTTGATTCTCGACATCTGTATGTGTCGCGAATGCAAACGTGCACGCTCTCTTCCACTCTTAACTCACCGCTGTTGACACCATGCTGGCTATACTTGCTCCAGTTATAACCCAGTGTTGATTTCGTCGACTAAAACTATGAAAAAAAAAAGTCCTTCAACTACCTTTTTTCACTGACAAAAACTAAATAAAAACTAAGCTGCCATGACTAAACCTAAGACTAAATATATTGACAATTTCGTCTACAAATATAAACCAGAATAAAATGTTAGTGAGGGACGAGTGGAGAAGAGATACAGTAGAACTAAAAGACAAGTCATGTTATGTTTGGTTGCGCTCGGGTGTTGCGCACTGAAAATAGCAGATCTACAAGCTCACAACGCATCGCGCTGCGACACGTTGTGAGATTGTAGATTGGCTATTTTCAGCATGCAACCAAAGTGTAAAATCAGCCATTACGATGCCATCAAGGCACTGCCAAAATACAGTATAGTCAACTAAATCAACTGTAGATTTAGTCGACTATAATCTTATTATATTTAGTCGACTAAAACTAGACTATAACTAAAACATTTCAGATGACTAAAATATGACTAAAACTAAATGGATTTTTATTCAAAAGGCTATGACTAAAACTAAATCAAAATGTACTGTCAAAATCAACATACCAGTAGACGACCAACCCAAACAGTGTTTTCCAACTGTTGACTTTGCGCCTGTGGACTCTTGACCAGTGGTGGACTGATCTGTACTCAAACTGGAGTATTTGTGTTTTAGGATACTTATTACTTATCACTCCATTACATTTCAATGACAAATATTGTACTTTTAACTCCACTACATTTCTAAGAATGGAAGAAATCTATTATGAATGAAACCCTTATGCCCTATTTAAAATATAGTGATCTGCAAGCTCCAACACGTTGCAATGAGACACGTTGTGAGCTTGTAGGTCTACTATTTCCACTATTGTGTTCTTTTATGTCTCAATTTTAATACATCAATGCATAAAATAAAATGTACTTTGTAATTTGTACTTTTGAATATTTAAGCATTTTGAAAGCAATTCTCTTTAACTTCTTTAACTCAAGTATAAATTTGATTGAGCAATTTTCACATGTAGTTGAGTAATATTTTGTAGCGTATTGTAGTGTATCTATACTTTGACTCGAGTACTAGTATATAATCACATTAATACGTATATGTCTGCTGTGCTGAGAGATGTCTTGCTTTATGATAAATGGTACTGGATTCCAAAGACAACAAAGCATCTGTATTTAGAGAGTACTGAATAGAAATAAATCAAACCTCTTGTGTATTGATTAAAGCTTTATAGCTAATTCCTCCCTGGCAGTGTTTGTGTGTAAAGTTCCAGTAAATGCAGAGCTCAAGAAGAGCATTTTTAGACTGTAAAGTTAATTGAGGGGTTTTCTAAATGCTGCTCTTTGAACCCTTAATTGACCCAATAGGTCTGGAAGGCTACAGACATTGCCACAACCTAATTATCTCATCAGCCAAAGCGGAAAAAGATCCAGCCGCAGCTCCCAGGAGTTCTGTTGTCTTACAGTGGCTTTATGCCTTTTTAAAATGTATGAAACAAGTGTTTTGCAGCCATGGTAAACACTCAGTATCATTTATTAAATATAATGTAAGCACTGGTAACTAGCCTTCATGACCTTAAAATGAATATGTGACACTTAAAGTAGCAGTGGTGGGTAAACAATTAGCGCATTCAGCCCTTCAGTGATGAAGCTTCCCACTTCCCTTATTAAAGCGCACCATCTTCATACAGTTTATCCCCGCTGTTTTATGAATTCTCAATTACACCTCATTAATGCGTCATTTGCATAATTACAAGGAATGGGGACAGCGTTCACAGTGGGAATACACACTACCTTGAAGATAAGAAAATGTATGCAACATGATATTAGAAACTGTAGTGGCACAGATTTGTCATACTGTGCAGGCATTTGCGTGTATGGGAGATTACTTTCAACAGTGTATCTTCTAAATGAGAAACTGACAAAAACTATACATCTACAAAATGTACACATCTATTGAAAGACACGGTTTCTGGATAAAGCATGAAAGACAAAGCGTCATGTATTATTTGGGGTTGCTTTTGTTCACATTTCATTTCCTCTATTATTTTAAAAATGTAATTAAAACACACAATTTAATTCTCTTCTAACATGCCCATGCAATGAGGTGAAGAAAACCGATATCAGCAATAAAAGCTCTGTGTGCAATTCATTCAAAGAGCTTATTTGGCCTGCACAGGTACTTTGGCCCACCTTCACTAGGTTATTTGTAAGATAAATGAAACTGCAGAAACAGATGACAGGTCTTTAGCTCAACTATAAAATGCAATTAACCAGCAAATGAGGCCAGGCTAGTCGCTCTGACCAATCGGCATGGGCACTGGCTAGAGGGGTAGGAGGAGAATGGTAATTCACACACAATCTGCAAACTGCTCCACTACCTTTACCGGTTTGATAAATGGCATGTGACACTTTAACCCATTAAGACCGGGAACGCATCTGTGTGTCACTTTAGCTTTCTTTGGCTATTCAAAAGTAGCAGATATACAAGTTCATAGCGCGGCACCGAGGGCCGCACTATGAGCTTGTAGATCTGCTATTTTCGAAAATTGTAATTTTTAAAATGTTTAACTCAAATCTTTGCTTCTGGGGGGGGGGCCCTGGAAGAACATATTTTGAGATGGGGGTCCGCGGCCAAATACATATAATTTTGGGGGTCCTTGACATGAAAAAAAATTGGGAACAACTGATATTATAGCAACATAGGTTTGGAAAAAAAAACTGTTAGGATGTAGAAGACATATTTGAAGAATCCGCAGAAGCAAAGATTTGCACAAATGTTCACGATTTTTAAAAAAAATTGCAGATCTACAAGCTCATAGCGCGGCACTCGGTGCCACGCTATGAGCTTGTATATATCTGCTATTTTTGAATAGCTAAAGAAATCTAAAATGACACAGATGCGTTCCTGGTCTGAAAGGTTTAACTGCCGGTGATTTTGAGTATTCAAGGGTATTTAATTTGGGATCTCTAGGAATTTTTGTCATTGGTTTGCCGGAGGGATAAGCAGAGATGACAGCTTTCCCTCTTATTCCTGGATTGCCTGTTTGTTTGCCGTAATGAATTTGAGATGAAGTGTTATGCAGTCGACTCATTCATCTGAACTGCTGCGAGCCATTGGGATTTGTTGGAACTTCATGAAGCTCACTCTGCTGCTGATGTATAAGCATATCATTCAGAAACGCCATGAGGCCTTATATGAAATCCTTTTGAAAAAGAGACCTCCAATTTATTGCTGCAACCATCAATTATTTTCTTAGTGATTATTCTATCGATTACGTTTTAGCTTAATGGAATAATAATATATATATATATATATATATCAAAGAATCAACGCAAGATTTTAAACAATTCATCTGATTAACCACTTAAGCCCTACTCTGTACTTTGTCGTGCAAAAATACAGACAATAGCCGCTGCCGAACTACAAGCTTCATAGATCTGCTATTTGTGATGTTTTTGATTTTTTTTTATAATGTTCGCCCAATCCCCCAATTACAATTTTAAATCATTGGTTAAATCGATTATTAAAACTAATACACTGACTCAGTAATTAAATTAGAATTGGAACTGAATTATAGCGAATATATATAGAATGTAGTCCTACATGTATCATGATAATACCCTACAGAATTGTAAAGATATATATTTTGACTTTCTCTACTGTAATTTACTTTGCAATTTACAATTTGTAACTCTAAATAAGGTACAAATGTAAGCAAATTAACCGTTACGGGTCCATTTGGTTGCATTTGAAGACGCTCAGAGATCAGTTAGCAATACATACGTTTCAAGTCCTACCCGATATTCGAATGGGAGACAAAACATCCAACTCTCAGTCAAGAGGTAATTCCCGCTTGTCCAGGGGAGACATTGCGCTCATGAGCTTCAGGCAGTACTACGTGTCAGTACTACCAGTACAGTAGGTGTCCTTCCTGACACCATGGGGTCTACATTCAGAGTAGGCAGACAACCTTCAAGTACAAGTTGTATTGTATTAACATACTCTACCACACAGTTTGGTTAAAACAATGTATTATTCATTCAGTTGCCGCTTTAAAACTCAGGTTCGTACGGTGTGCAGCATACTGCTGATTCTGATGATTAGTGAAAGAGAACAGTGTCTGGCAGAAACCCCCGTCGTTCATCAGGGCCCTCTGAAACATCGGTTCGCCGCCATTACTAAGAAGTATCGCTTGCTTATTCATCCGTTTCGCCGTGTACGATCCAAATAAACATGGCATGCAGCGCCGCGGAGCGCCAGGTGGATTTGGGTCTCACAACCTCCACTCCTCCCGTTCCTTTTTTTCCTATATTAATAGCTCCTCTGGAGAGAGCCGGAGAGGTCTGTGTGTCAGGCTTTATCTCCTGAGAAGAACTGGGGGGAAACTAAATGAAGCCTGAACTTGAGAACAGGCCTACCTAGAGTTCTCAGGGGGATGCTCGGAGCACATTAAGTGAAACATCAGTAATGTTGCAAAACAAATGGAGGGACGTGAAAACCCCTAAAGACTTTCCCCCACCAGCTATGTTGAGCTGCCGCTATAAATCTCGGGACCCCTGTGCACGCTGTTGTATCCACATGCACACACCGCGCAGAGAAACGGGGACTAAAGCAGAGCCAGAATTCTTCCTTGCTTCTCAGAGGAAGCGGTGGTGAACCTGTCATTCCTAATTTATGCTCCGTCGTACGGCGTGCCGCACAAGGCATCATAGCAGATGTACAAGCTCACGACAGGCCGCGGACGTGACCCGCCGCGAGCTTGCACATCGGTTATTTCCGGGCGCGCGGCTACCGTCGTACGACGAAGCATAGTGTCCCGGGCCTCAGAAAGAGAGGCTTTTCATTTGGCTGCTTAGCCCTGAATGTGGGCTGCCTGCTCGCTGTCGCGTTGCCAAAGGCTTTTCAGTCTTGATGTACTGAGCAGTTACTTGAGAAAGTTAGAGCAATTATCCGGCGCGGCTGTCCGCAGAGTATTTCCTCCTGCCTTCAATGACAGTGTGTTTGTAGCAACATGATTTGGATAAAGACTAATGGAGTGTGAGTAAAGCATGGAGCGATGGGATTCTGCTAATAAAGATGTATTATGGCTGAGAACAAAACGCCTTGGCAAGGCATCCGACCCCGCTGGGGCCCGTGGGTTGCTCTCCTGCACGGGTAAGGTGGGTGGGTGGTATGCAGGGAGCCGTGTGCACGGCGCAGAACGGTATCACAGATTACATGGTGTTCTGATCATACTGTGTCACAAAGGGGGGGGTTTTGCAATAACTATTTTGAAGGTAAGATCAAGGGGAGTAGGGGTGCAGCGGCGAACCAAACTAATCGATTTAACTAATGATTAAAAGATTTATATTTGGGGGAGTGGGCGAACATTATCAAAAAAGCAGTAATAACACAGATACTCAGTAAGAGACTCCTGCAGAGTCCTGTATTTAAAATCATACTTCAAATCAAACCCACAAAAGTAGTCCATCCATCTTCAACCGCTTATCCAGAGTCGGGTCGCGGGGCAACAGTTCTAGCAGAGAGCTCCAGACTTTCCTCTCCTGAGCAACATTAGCCACTTCCTCCTGGGGGATCCCGAGGCGTTCCCAGGCCAGCGTGGAGATGTAATCCCCACACCTGGTCCTTGGTCTGCCCTGGGGTCTCCAAGTAGTATCAAAGGTAAAAGTACTCATTATGCATAATGTATTCAAGTAGGCTACTTGAATGAGTACTGTACTGAGACTGCAAGGTCAGGGTTCAATCCCTAGCAGAGTCATATCAAAGACAATAAGAAAAATAGGACCCGATGCCTCCCTGCTTGGCACTCAGCATCAAGGTTTGGATTGGGTCATGTCCCTGTGGTACACACTAGCTAGCATCATGTCCAGGGGGTGTACTTGTACATCAAGCTGCCTCTCACTACGGAAACAGGAGATAGGCTCCTGACCGGTAGGCCACACGGCTCGGGAACCGTTAGTTCCCAAGGCTACTTAGTTGAGTAAATGCAATTAGTTACTTTACACCACTGGTGTATTGTCATCATTATGGGTCCTTCTCCAAGTTCATTTAAGGCTTGATTTATACTTGGTTGTGTGACACTGCCGGCTACCAAAAATAGCCGATCTACAAGCGCACAACGCATCGCGCTGCGACGCGTTGTGAGCTTGTAGACCAGTCTATTTCCAGTTTGCGACACTGCCCACACAACGAAGTATAAATCGGGGCTTAACCCCGGTTCGCGAGCACGAGGGCCGACCTATTTCAATCTTCCCTTTTTGACATTTCGTCACGCACGATCTGACAACATCTGAGAAGGGAGAGCTATAATTACCAGCCGTCCGTCCCTTTGCCCATTTCTACACATAATGTTGGCATGCTTCGGTATCCCTCCGGCTGGCCTCACCGTGCCTCAACATAAGGACAATGAGGAGATGGCGATAAATCTTTATTGAAGCAATTATAGAGCAAATGTTATTTACACCACCTAATTGGGCCGGGGTATCTCGCTGCTCAGAGAAATTAAGGCTCGAGGGGAGTTAAAATGGACACCAATTAATTTCTGCTGACAGAATCAGCAAAACAGCAAATGGCAACAAAGGGGAGTTTCCCCAGGAGGTAGTGACTTTAGAGGGAGGTGAGAATAACTCGACTAATGTAGCCACAACATCACACCATTTCCATATAAATAACTTCCATAGAAATAAGAAACTCATTTGTGAGGCTGAAAAGAAATCAATTACGGCAACAAACAGCGGCGCTCCATTCCCTTAGACCTTGAAAAGTACACATGACGTGTGCGGCACATTCTAATGCTGTGCCGGCGGTCTCTGGCAAGAATGTGCATAATGCGAGCTGACGGACAAGGAGGGGCACGTCAGCCTGTAAATGTCAACTACGCGTACAGGACCGCACACAGCTTATTAAAAAGCTGTCACCGAGAGAGGAGGAGCTAACAGGATGTACCGGGCTTGATGAGGATTTATTACCTACTGCCATCTTTACTAAATGGCATTCTTAGAATCTAGGAGTCTTAAAATAAATCATCCCCGCTGATGCCCTCTGAGTTGTGTGAGTGAGTGTGTGTGTGCGTGTGTGTGTGTGTGTGCGTGCGTGCGTGTGTCCGTGTGTGTGTGGCCGTGTGTACGTGCCTGTTTGTGTGTGTGTGTGGGTGCGTGCGCGTGAGTGCGTGCGTGCGTGCACACGCACTGTGCAATTCGTTACTTTTGAGTTGTTTGTTTACATTTCTTCTTGGGGGTTGGACTGACATTGCAACAGAATTGTCATTCAGTGTTGCTGAATGGACCTTCAGTAATCCTCTACTTCTAAACGCTGCACTCTGACATTGTCCAAACTAAAACTTTAACTGAGTTGAATCGCACAACGGCATGCAAGCGACAGCGTTTTATGATGAAGCACTGTATAAACTAGACACTGAGCACATATCTCCACCAGGCCGTGTCGTGGGAAACATTATACTAACTATGCAGGGTGAAGGAATAAGACAAGTTTATTAGAATAACATCATCACAGCAGAGCCCAACAGCTTGTGTCCTAGGCCAAAGCTGCCAAGCGCTAGATCTCTTCCTGTGCTCTCTCTGTTCCAAAATCTCATCTCATCTCAAAGAGACTTTTTTTTTTTTTCCCAAGATCTTTTTATTGTTTTTTTAGTACAAGGCCCAGGGGCAAGCACACTGCACATACAAATATTTTCATATTGTATTACAAAAAGGACAAACAAAATGTACATGTACTACATACCCCTATCCCACCCTCCCCCCTCAAAGAGGCTTTTTAACCATTCAAGACGCAGAGGGTTGGACATTCAAGTCGGAGAAGATGACAGATTACACGCACAGCTGTAGGCATGAGACAACACAATGGAGTGTCGTTCAATACAGACCCCCCGGCTGATCAAGCAAACATGTTTATACAACAGCGCCAAGACCTTTATCTCCCTCAAGAATTTTCCCCTGTTATAAGTCAGAAAAGAGGAAGAAACACATGGCCCGAGGGCTCAGATACGCACAGCAGGGGGTTCAAGGCAGGAATGGATACAAGTCTAAAATAGACAGAAGGAAAAAAATTGAAATCATATATTATACATCATCCATCATTTCATATTTTCCATCACATCCGTCAAAAGTATTGGAACGTCTTAGATAATCTTGCGTTAATGATGTTAGTCTTGCCTAAATAAAGAGTTGTACATGGCTTCAGACTGGCTGTAGCCTGGGGGGATGGTGGTTCTGAGGTTACAGTATGGTATAGTATAGTATAGTTGTCAGTGAACGATGATGTTCCTTTGTCTGTTGACAGTGTGCACAAAAGATGTGACACTGATCGTGTCTGTAGTGTTTTGCGAGATTACCCAATACCCACGGACAGTGACAGTCACATGCGCGAGAACACAATCTCGACCTTGGGCCTGGCGGCGATAAATAGACATTTGTCAGAACCTTGGTGTTTCCCATCCCAAGACATTCAGTCACATGAACACACATTATGAACCTTACAATCAGACATTATCAGCTTATTCAAGTATTCAAGTAGTAAATAAAGTAAACGCATATTTGTAAAAGCACAGCATCCTTCCAATATGCATGTATACATAATTGTAACCTATAACTTCAACCTAGGCTGGCACATCAGTTGAGTAGATTCAATATAATTTACTCCAGTCCAAATTCATTATGTATTTCAGGTGTAAACAGTGATTTTAAGTTGCCTGACAGTATAACTCAGGCTTCACAATGATAATCTCTTCATCCGCTTTCATTGGATGAACATAGCGCTACTCCTCAGACACTGCAGTGCAGTTTTTACACTTTCAATAACCGCAAATTGAAGTAGTCTCCACTTCAGCCGTATAAAATAAAAATAAAGAAATAAAGTGATGGAATTCAATCTGCTGAACAAACTCAAGAGTGGTCTTCATTTTGAAATAGAAATGAGAGGAGCACCAGCGGGAAATAGCAATATTGTCTGCTCTTCCCTCCCTGGACAAGGTCAATTAGAGAAAGACATGGATTGGCAATCAAACCTGACACCAAAGATTGACTGTGGTGATTATAGCCATGCAGATGGGTGGGGGGTGGGCTTTAAAGGTTATTAATAATGATTTATGGAATTAATTAAAAACGTAAGATAGGACCCATGCTTTAAATACATAATATAAGTCTAGCAGAGGGAACACTTACCACTTGTGGGAACTCCGAGAGTAGGTTAAATGCACTGTCCCTTGAATGGATGGTGTGGCGTCTGGGTTGTGAAGGAATTATGATTATGATCTCTGAGACTACAGATAGATTAGCTGAACTGATATCATCGCTGGTGGGTGGAAACCTTGCATGTCCAAACCCATTACTATTCAGGAAAAGGGGGAGAAAAGAAGAGCTGCTATTCCAATGGATCTAATGTAGTTATTATTTAGTCACAAGCTCACAGTTAATACATAATGCTCATGTTAATACATTAGTTAAAAGGTAGGGTAAGTGATATTTTTTGGTTAAAACAAAAGTTTTTTTGTTAAAAGGTTAAAGCACTATATTTTGATAGTAATAATTGCTATAGAGTGTTTGCTCAGTAACAGGAGTCTCACTGTCTCTCCAGCTCCTTACTAAACAGAAAATACATTTTCAAGTAGGTGACAAAATCTCAGCCAATCAGCAGAGAGTATCCATTTATCACCTTCATTTTTAGTGTTCCAGTTCAAATTGTGTCTGCTTATTTCTTTGTGTTATCACTTCCAATTTCACTTGTTTCATCTGTATCCTGACTGAGTTCTCTATCCTGATTGGATAAAATTGGTATCCCGACCTAAAAATGCATTTTCTGTTTAATAAAGAGGTGGAGAGCCATGGAGACTCCTGTTACTGAACAAACACTCTATAACAACGAGTACTATCACAATATAGAGCTATTTAACATTTATTTTAACCAAAGAAAATCACTTACCCTACCTTTAAATATTTAAAACCAACAGACAGACTGGGCACAGTCAGACAAACCCACTTTCACTATCAGTTTATAGAATTTTAAAAATTACTGATCAACAAGCTCGCAACACATTGTGAGCTTGTAGATCGGCTATTTTTGCTACATTTGTTTTTACACTGTACTGACGAAGTAAGGCAATAAATTATGAAAACACATAAAAAGTTGAAATATGGAGATACAAGGTTTCTGCCCGACAGCATCAGCAACGATATTCGTGACATAAATACCAGACAGGAGCGTTCATAGTTTAAAACCCTGGCACATTTGTCTCTGCATAATTAATTGCATTACAATTACAGCTTGTCATTAAAGTACTTTAGACTTCAAAATGCCACTAGTTAACCTTTCCATCTACACGTGATGGCTGAAGAGAGACCGGTTAAATTATCTCAGAGGAGAGAGTTGCTATTTTTGGACTTATAAGCAGTATGCATTTTGAGTTTGTCTTAACCCATTAAGACCGGGAACGCATATACAGTAGGCCTACAGTGTGTGTCATTTTAGATTTTTAGCTATAACCATTATCTTATACTTTGGGCTATTCAAAAATAGCAGATATACAAGTTCGTAGCACGATGAGCTTGCATATCTAAAATCTATATATCTGCTGAGCTTGTAGATCTGCTATTTTTTTTTTATCGTGAAAATGTGTGCAAATCTTTGAATATATATATTATTATTTTTTAAAGCGAACATTTGTAACTCAAATCTTTGCTTCTGGGGATTCTACAAATACCTTCTAAAACATTTTTTTTGAAAGAAAACTTAGGTTTCTACATCAGTGGTTGAATTTGAGTTAAAAATGTTTCTCTTAAAAAAATAGAAAAAGTGCTCCTCGGAGCACAGGTCTCCGCCAGGTCAGGTAGGCTATTGTGGCCTCCTGGTGGTGCTATAATGGCCAACGTGAAAAGGGTGCCATTTCTTCTTAGGCCTTGCACGACAATCGGACACTGACTGCATTCATGATTTGAGGCATTTTGTTAAAAACATTTGTTTCGCTAAATTAGACCTGCTGGTGGCGCTATAACAGGCCAATGTTAAAAGGGTGGCATTTGTTCCTCAACATAGTGTGAATGTGCGTGCAAAGTTTGACCGCAATCGGTGCGTTTATGATTTGCAGAATTTTGTTCAAAACAAGCCAATAATGCAAACTTTAGATGTCAATCTTAGCCAATCAGTATGGAATATGAAAAATCTGAAAGACCCGTTTTGTTTAATAACTATAGAGATACTGTGTACCGATTTGCGTGACTTTTGGACAAAATCTGTAGGAGTACTGTCAAAAAATATGTTTTGCACAAATCGGCCTCCAGGTGGCGCTATAACAGGCCAATGAAAAGAATTTGGGGCAAAGGTTCTGAATTGGCATCCAGGGAGTGTGTGTGCAAAGTTTCGCTGCGATCAAGACAACGGTGCCGGAGATTAGCTGGTCACAGACGGACGGACGGACACACACACGGACACACGGACGGACGGGGTGAAAAACATACTCTCTCGCCATGCCTTTCGGCCTGGCGGAGACAATATATATATATATATATATATATATATATATATATATATATATATATATATATATATATATATATATATATATATATATATATTCAAGATTTGCACAAATGTTCACGATTGTTCAAAAATAGTAGATCTGCAAGCTCAATCTGCTATTTTTTTATGCATAAGGCATTATTAAAGATTACATTTATTTAGAGAGGGATAGGGAAAGTAGGCTGACAGGAAATGGGGAGAGAGATGGGGGAGTGACACGCAGGAAAGGTCGTCGGGAACGGGAGTCAAACCCGCGAGACGCTGTCAGGCTGCCATAGCATTGCAGCCTAGGGTGCCTGGACCGTCACACTACGGCCCAGGCCTATCTGAATTTTTTTTAATAGCCAAACAAATCTAAAATGACACAGATGCGTTCCCGGTCTCAATGGCTTAATGATAGTAGGGAGAATTATCATGCTTGCAAGAATAAAGGCCTATAGTGATTCATTTTCAGTGAGAGGCGAGCGGGCAGGTAGAGAGAGGCGCTGGCATTCTGACAGGAGTGGCGACAAGTGGGCGCACTCCTGTCAAATTGTTGTATTTGTGCTCGTCTCGCGCACGTGCCCAGTGCCACCCACTGCCAGATTTGAAAAGTGTTGAACTTTCTTCATATACGATGCGTATAGAATCCAGTGGTGTAAAGTAACCAAGTACTGTACATTTACTTAAGTACTGTAGTACAATTTTGAGGTATTTTATTTTTACTTTGGAGTATTCTCTGGAGTATTACTCTGGAGTATTTCCAATATTCTGTACTTTTACTTCTACTCCGCAACACCTCAGAGGCAAATGTTATACTTTTACTCCACTACAATTATTTGAAAACTTTAGTTACTAGTTACTTTGTAGATTTTGATCATTATTACCAAACACTTTACTAGTAGTACTTTTTCCGGAGAAGCGGACTGAGGGGCCCTGTCTTTCCCTAAGAGGACTGGTCGTGGGTAGCTACTGGGACGTAAGTCGGGGCTTGATCAACCCCGGCTGGGTCACCTGGGCGAGGGTGAGACCGGAAACACCCGATGACCCCAGGCTACAACACTGACGATCCCAGGTGCATCCATGTGATGTTTTTTTTATTTACCACTACTGGTAGAATCACGTCTATTCACATGAGGAGCGCAGCGCGACCCCCCATGCAGATCTAAGTGAGCATGCAGATGAAGTGTCGCTCCCAGAGTGAAAATCCCTTAAGGTGTACTGTACAATATATGATCCCTTCTCAAGGTAGTGCATGAGTCATCTGGGGAGGATCTAACAATACAGGATCTAATAACAATCTATGACATCAGTCTTCTACTGTACTGTTGGTATCTATGATGTATGACTCCATAGTTGGGTAAAGTTTCAGCCTGCTCCGACTGTCATTGGCTTTGATTATGTCAAATTAAAGTTAAATATTAAAAAACACATGAAGAAATGTGCCTGTTACTTCCATGACCTACTGCACATCTGGCCTACTGCATATCTTGGGCACTGCAGAGTGCACAAGGAATTTTCACAATTTCATTATTTTCATAATTAATTTATTTGTAGCTTTGGTATAAGGCTCATGAAGTATTTCAAACATACTTTGAATGTTGAGCACGAAAGTGTGATGAAAAAGTAAATGGGATACAGATTTGGTATCAGTGTGTTTTGCACTTTGTTATTGAACAGAATAATAAACATCCACATCCATAAAGCAATTATGGCAGGTGCTAGACTAACGAAAGCTGTAGCTCTCTTAAGTGCAATGTATTAGTACATCCAACAGACATGTGTTGGATGTACTAAGTAATAAATTGCACTTAGGGGAGCTAAAAGGTGCAGATCTTCTTTTAATCTTTCAGGAGAAATACCCTCAAGCTTTTCAACCAAATTGGATGTACATTTTGGAGAGATCTAAAGTATAGGCCTACTAACAAAGAGTCCATTACTGCAAAACTAAAATAAGCAACATAACTGCTGAAACCATAGGGTTCACCTTTCCCATTTTTCACACTGGCATCAAACTGACTGTATAGTTCAGCACCATTTCAATGATTGTTTGAAAATCAATGGCCACATGTTTCTGGGCACAGCATGTGAAAACAGTGAATGGACCACATGGCCCGGCTTTGTTTCTTGACTTTTCCACTTCAATGTCTCTCTCATTAATGTCAGCGTGTTTTTCAGTGTCCATCTCTTTCTACTATTCATTACCCACTGCTCATGTCTGACATTTTGAAACAATGATGCTGCATGGTGCTGTAATACAGTCACAGGTGTGTTTATTGACAAGTATACTCACTCACTCTCTCTCTCTCTCTCTCTCTCTCTCTCTCTCTCTCTCTCTCTCTCTCTCTCTCTCTCTCTCTCTCTCTCTCTCTCTCTCTCTCTCTCTCTCTCTCTCTCTCTCTCTCTCTCTCTCTCTCTCTCTCTCTCTCTCTCTCTCTCTCTCTCTCTCTCTCTCTCTCTCTCTCTCTCTCTCTCTCTCTCTCTCGTAACAGAGTACTTCTACATTGTGGTATTGATACTTCTACTTACGTAAAAATTGTCAGTACTTTTTCCACCACTGCTTATGGGTTGTCACCATGTGTGACCAGTCACAAGGGCAAGAACAACCTGTCTCATATGATACTGTTGCCATGGTGGCCAAAATGAACACTCTGTACATGCCACAGTACATGATGCCACAGTGGAATGCTTGAACGTGCCACTTTACAAAATACTAATTGTTACCTAGAACGCCTTTCTCTGCGTTATCATTACATGATTGGTACAAAACAGCAAGTCGACAACTATTGTGGAAAAACTAACTAGTAAAAATCAGTAGGACATGAAACCCCTTGGCCTATATATGTAGGGGTTACATAAAGGTATAATAAAATCAACTAGCATGACGGCAAGTCATGTCAGCAAGCGAGTCTTAAAAACTTGTTGCTACTGTAGCTGCTTGGAAGGTTTTAGACCCACTGTAGCAGAAGTGCAGAGATCTGAAAAACAACTTTGGTCCAATTGATAAAAGGAGCAGCATGGCCTCTAGAGGCTACTAGTGGGACTTTTAGCCTTTTTGCGTCATAAAAAATAGTGCTGATAGAGTGGATAGGTTCAAAATGTCATTAGGGCTTAAGTTATCTATGATCAACTTCTGGAAGAGCTCTGCTCTACCGAAAAAAGCATGTGAGCTCAGCACATGAAGGCTTCTGCTTTATGTGACCTTTGCAGCTACTTCAAGGGGTTTGAATGTGAAAAAAATAATAATTTAAAAAAGTCCAGACAGGATCATTCCTGTGAGGAGGAAATGTGAGGCATGTTAAAACTTAAACCCTATATACTTCTCCTTTTGTCCTTCTATACCAAATCTCTTTGCTGAAAATAGCTGCAATACATTGTAAGCTGTAAGCTGCTCAGCTTCGCCGAATGTTTGCCTATTTTCGCCAAATGTTCACCCAATGACATGCCCAGGCCCTGCTTTGGGAGTGCAGCAGGTCAAACTAGCAGAGAACAGAGATCATTCAAATATGTAGCCTACATACTTTTCCCTTCAGTGCTACTGTAAACAGCCCTTCCCGCACACATAGATCAGTTATCAGTTGCCCTGACCAGCACCCCAACTCTCCAAGCGTCCTAGACTCTTCTCCCTCGGCTCCCAAGATGTGGAATGACGTCTGTGAAAACTCACCTCTTCAGAATCTACCTAAGCCCTATATAGCACACCTCACCCCCTTGCGTTCCACATCCCTTCTATCACTCCTTGTCACCTATTTTGTCATAGATGCTACTGTACAATACATCTGCTTTTATGCAGATGTATGTTGGTTACTTGTTCATATACTGTTTGCCTGACCACAAAGGACAAGACTATGTTATTTAGATAGCATGTTTATGCTAGGTTTGATATACCTGGTATCCTTAGTTACCTCGTAGCTCTTAATTGTATTCTTTGCACTATCTATGACTAGGGTTCATGTTGTTTAAAATCTGATATTGCCCTTTGTAAGTCGCTCTGAATAAGAGTATCTGCTACATGCTTAAATTGTAAATCATGTTGAGCAGGTGTTGCACTTGGCAGCATAAAGGAGGAGTGTTAAAGTCAAGGCGATATAATGCCTAATGGAAATCCAACTATAAAAGTTAAGGCAGAGATCACAAAATGGCCATTCATACAGATTGCCTGTGTCGTTAATCACTCCCCATGCATGGTTCACAATGACCTGATCATTTGATCTACTGGTGTGTTCCTTTCTAATCATTCTTTTGCCTTAACAAGGCAGGCGAGCAAAACCCGGCCCTCCAGTCATTTATTCCTTCATTTGTCACTCTGTGATACTGGAATGTCATGTGAAAATGACCACAGTAGAGGCACCGTACTGTGGTCACACTAATGTAGGGTGGATAATTAGGCCAGTGCTGTGGAAATATGAGCAAGACTTATGAGTAGGACGGACGGTCCGTGACTAACAAACTGCACGGCGGACAGGCAGACAGACAGGAAGGCAGGAAGACAGACAGAAAGACAGACAGACGGACAGACGGACGGACGGACGGACGGACAGACAGACAGACAGAACAATGAATGCACAGACAACATACTCTATAGTTGCATACATAAATAGGACCAACATGACAGAGTACATCCAACACTGCAGGCTGGTCCTGATCTCTGCAGATGAAGGTCGGCAGTGACAAAGACATTCAGGCCACTGCATGCTGAACACTCCTGTGCTAGCATTTAGATCTTGACAGCTTTATGGCCACCAACTCTGTGTGTGGGTGGGCATGCATGCATGTACGTGCGTGTGCGTGCGTGCCTGTGTAAGGGACAGAACGAGTGAGGGGGGGTGAGCGAGGTATAGTAAGTGAAGTATAGGAGCAGGCCAGCCATCGTACTGTAGAAACACATCCTACATGGTTCAGGAGACTAATTATCCCATTCAATCCGGGGATGCATCTGTGGCATTTTTAGATTTCTTTGGCTATTCAAAAATAGCAAATCTACCAGCTCATGGCGCTATTTTTGAAAAATCGTGAAAATGTGTGCAAATCATTGAATAATACATTTTTTGAAGGGAACATTTTTGACTCAAATATTTACTTCTGGGGGGTCCCTATTACAAAATATTTTTTTTTTAACTGTAGGATTTAGAAGACATTTGTACAATCCACCAGAAGCAAAGATTTGAGTAAAAATGGTCGCTTAAAAAAATTATATTCAAAAGATTGGCACAAACTTTAACGTTTTTTTCAAAAATAGCAGATCTACAAGCTCATAGCGCGGCAATGAGCTTGTAGATCTGCTATTTTTGAATAGCCCAAAGAAATCTAAAAAATGACACTTAATTCTTTCCCGGTCTAAATGGGTTATACAAGAGGGCCAAGCTAAGTCTACCACTTCAGCAAGTCCTCGGGCTACTCAGGGACACCCCGTTCAGAGAGGGGGAACAGCTTCTCATGCATGCCATATTACCCCATAGGCCTCCATCAATGGCAGATAAGTCACCTGCTGCTTCTAGCGGTGCTCCTCTGCGGACACAGATCCTGTGTAATGATACCGTTTCACTTCAGGCGTTTTCCGTCTTGACGGGTCGGGAACATGGAAACAAAAAAGAAGGGGGAAGAAGGTCTGCAATGGGGGACATCCCCTCCCCACCCCCCCATTAAAGAGTCCTCTCTAGCCCCGTCTTGTGTTTAGGCTGACACGGTGCCCTCCCAGGCTCCCACTCATTTTCCTGCGGTCCATCTCTAATGGGATTTTGGGTATCATATAAAGTCCAGTTTCTCCTCTTCCTATAATACCCCCCCCCCCCCCCCTCTAGTCCTGACACCGCAGTGTGAATGATTTGAATTTAAAAAGTGACTAAGTCCACTGAGCAGGCTTCAAATAGGATTGTGCAGCGCTTGTTCTCTGTTAAACAGGGCCTTCCAGGTAAGCCTGCCCTGTGAAGTGACAGAAGAGGTGAGGGGTGCAGCTATGTAGGGCAGCGATTTACACACCGCGCGCTCATAAGACAAACCTCCCAGGGCTCGTCGTGTACGACACAGGGAGGCATATTTCCTTTTACACGCTTACAGATGGGCTGCTCGTGCTCGCTGCCGCGCGGACCGCAGGTGAAATACACAGAGGAGATTACGGCAACGCACCGACACGGAACAGACGATATACTGTGTTTTTGTAGCGGTATGCTTTTCTACAGTCATCCACGATCATGAAAGAGGATGAGCGCCTATAAAATGAATGATTCAAGGTCAGGCGCGGAATAATATCGGTTTCATGAGGCGTTAAACTGCTTTCAACGTCATAGTCAATCATATCGCATCACTATTAAATGATCTCTTTTTTCTCCCTTACGCACACAGTATGAAATTTGACACATGGATGGATGCCTTGTTGTCCAGTTAGGTATCACAGAGGTTCCCAACCCCATAGTCTCTGGCAAAATGGCAAAAGAAAGAAAGAAAGAAAGAAAGAACAATGCAACTGCGAGTAGTGACACCAGTTTAAAAGTGGTTAAACTGGTGGGTCTAAAACAATCTCATGAATTGAATTGAATATATATTGAAGTTTAAAAAAAAATAATATGCAGCCCTTACTTTGAAAACCACTGACATATTCAACCTTCACACTGTGAAATGAGTTGAGACATTCTGAAATACCTCTTTGCCCATTATCTCAACCAAACACGGAGATGTTTGTCATGTAGCTCCAACCAAAGCAAAAATAGTGAGCTGTGTGTGTGGTTTTTGTCATGCATTTAATCACCATCCGTTTGACATGTTCCATGTCGTGGTTAATTACGGGAGCAATACATACTGCAGGCCAATTAATAACTGGCTTGACAGGCCCAGACTGATGTGTTGTGTAACCACTGTGGACAGTTCCTATAGTCTGAGCACACACACAGGAACCCATCCAAACCTCATACTTTAGACGAGTGGTCATCAAACATTTTCTTGTCCAGGACCCCCAAATTCATTGAATTTCAAGATATTCTATTTTAAAAAATCTAAAAGTGTTTATTTTGGCAGATAATTTAGATTTAGTCACCTTGTGGACGAAAATAATAATTAATTTTAGTCACATTTTAGTCATTTCTATCCTGTATCGTTTATTCTAGTTTTAGGAGACGAAAACCCAAAAGGTTTTAGTCCAATTTTAGAATAAATAAATAAATAATGTCTTTAAACCAATTAAATTAGGCCAATATACAAGTATTGGATTTAAGATATGACTGTGCTAACAGTATTATCATCAAATATATCACAATTTGAAGATTGTGATTTGTTATAATGATGGGATAACAAATACAACTAGCCTATAAGCACATTATCATGTGTTACACAAAATAAGCATTTTCAGAAAATGTATTTATTATTTTTAGCCTTCTGATCTTTCTCAGCAAAGGCCAAAATGATAATAAATGCACCTATACAGTGCTGTACTGTTTTGTTTTGGATGCGATACATAGATACAAACACAGGCTGCCAAGGATTTCCTTATGACGTCACCGTCAATAAGGAAGACATAAACATACCGTACACCCGCAAACAACACAACAGCAAAGTCTGTACGTTACTGACCTACACTTGGGGAGCGTTTTTAGCTGTGCCAACCGCTCTACACTTGGCTTTGACTCCGTGTCTGTGTGTCTGTCTGTGTGTCTGTGTGTCTGTGTGTCCGTCCGTATGAGCCCGGGATGAGCACGGCAAAGAAGGAACACATACAAACACACACACACACACACACACACACACACACACACACACACACACGGACTTGGAGATTGCCTATGCCATCTCTCCTCTCATTGGCCACACGTGCCACTGGTTATCAAAGAGGGGTCCAGGGACCCCCAGCGTATGTTATGTCCGTCCGCCCGTATGAGCACGGGATTTTAAACAGCTATAACTCCAGTTTGCAGCATGCCACCAAGTCCAAATTTGGTATGTGGACTTAGACCACCAATACGGGACGAGCACGAATTGCTGAAGCCCCGCCCCCTCTGTCTTCCCATTGGCTGGCCTTTAACCAGCCATAACTCAAGTTCGCAGCATGCTACGGAGTACAAATTTTGTACATGGACTAAAACCACCAATAGGGACGAACTGTAATTACTTAAGCCCCGCCCCCTCTGTCTGCCCATTGGCTGGCCTTTAAACCGCCATCATTCCAGTTTGCAGCATGCTACCAAGTACACATTTGGTAAGTGGACTCAGACCACCAATAGGGACGAACTGAAATGAGTTAAGCCCCGCCCCAAAGGCACCACTTCCTTCACACAGGGTGTGATTTTTATATATAACTCTATGACCGCAACAGTTCTGAAAAGCTACATATATATGACACAGCAAAGAAAAACAAGGTTCCTATCCAGAGAGAGAGAGAGAGAGAGAGAGAGAGAGACAGAACCTTCAACTGCAGCCACAACATATCAGTCTTCTATTCCAAATGAACATTTGGCAATGATGGCTGTTATGTCAAAGCCCTAGACCCCTAACTTTAACTTAAAAGGAAATAGCAAACTCACGCATAGGATAATTGAAGTAATCAAGAGCCACCACATCACATACTTTTCCCTACCACAACTCACTACCTTCAACGGCAGACACAACACAACACAGCCTACAAACTGTAGATTCACATCAGCATTCAATTCCAGAGAGCCAGAAACAGTCACTGAACATGTTTCATTGCCACCCAGTCATTGGGTCCCAAAATGACAGCGATAGTACAACAGCTTGCATAACATTAGCATACAACACAAGCAGCAGCAAAAAAAAAGGTTCCTACCTTGAGCCGTCTTCTACTTGACTTCATAAGTGTAAGTGATGGAGAGGGTCAAACTTTGAAACCCATGGATAGAGAGATGAGCCCCTCTCTCTAGTTCATCCCTGGATGAGCCCTCCAGCGGTGTCTCCAGTCAAGTCCATCCACCATACATCTGGCTAGCTCGCCAGTACTTTCCTCCCCGGCTGGGAGCTCCTGGTGTCAGTGGCAGTGACGGACCAGACCCATTCTCACGGCTGCCATCTTATCAATCACCCTGAGTAGCCCCCCATACACATGCTTGTTGGTAACATGTTCATCTTGGTTGATGTTTATTACTGCACATAGCATTCTGGTGTAGCACAGTGGCCAGGGACTTCTTTTTGGCATGTGGGCTTAGACACCAGGATGGGGCACAGCATTCGGCTGCAGCGAATACCAGGACTTGCATGGAGATTAGTAGTGCCTGCTCTTGTACACATGTACATGGCTCCAAGGGTCCGGAGTAGGTTGGGAGGAACACCATAAGCCTTGACTTGTCTGAAAGAAAGAAAGAAAGAAATTAAAGAAAGAAATTAAAGAAAGAAATTAAAGAAAGAAATTAAAGAAAGAAATTAAAGAAAGAAAGAAATAAGGAAAGATTGCTTTGTGGCTACCTTAACACAGCGTCACCTTCTTAAACTAATGGCCTGAGTCATTTTTGGAGGAAAATTATATTTTATCTCCTATTTGAAAGGGATCATGCTGTTCCCTACCCTTTTAGTATAATGGCCTATCTCCCTAGGCCAAAAAAAGGACTTAGGCCAAAATAGGCATTTATTTTTGGTCACATGGCTTTGTGACTTAGGCCAAAAAATCAGTAAATGATTTGGCCTTAGTCAGTTTTAATCCTTTTCAAGCCTATTTAAATCTCTTATGTTACATAACTGACAGACAGTGTTATTTTTTATGTTAATAGTCATATTAACATATATCACTTTAATGTAAACAATTAAGATTTGTTTTGGGGATATACAATGATATAGCTCGAATATGGTTGTGATATTAAATAATATATTTCATGTATTCAATATAGCCTATAGGCTACACAGCCATAGTGGTGTAAAGTAAGTAAGTACATTTACTCAAGTACTGTACTTGAGTACAATTTTGAGGTACTTTTACTTTACTGGAGCATTTCCAATTGTCTATACTTCTAATTCTACTCCACTACATCTCAGAGGCAAATATTGTACTTTTACTCCACTAAAATTATTTGAAAGCTTTAGTTACTAGTTACTTTGCAGATATAAATTATTACATTATAAAACGCACATTAACCACTTTAGCCCTATTTTATCTAGGCTATTTGAAAATAGCCGATGTGAGCTTGTAGATCATAAGAACATTTCAGTACTTTAACTTGTGGTACTCTAAGTACATTTTGATACCAATACCTTTGTAATTTTACTCAAGTAAATGTTGAACACCACACTTTTACTTGTAATTGTACTCTAAATTGCAGCATTGATACTTTTACTGCCATCCTGCATTGCTGAGTCATTGCAGCATCATTAAAAGTTGTAGCGTGAGGCGTTTGTACCCGTTTGTACTCACCAATGAATTGTTTGATGTGACGCAGTTTGTCACTAAACTGTCACAGCTGTGACTCCTGTGTCACTCCCACTCCCTGACAACACTACTCTACTCAACTTCTATGAGGTGGTACATTACATTATAAGTTGTTTATTTCAATATTTTACTTCCAAATGAACGGAGTTTGTATCAAACACTTGTCTGACCTGTCTGTCTGTTTGAAGCAGGGGAGGCGGAGGGGGGCGGGGCAACCGTAAGATTTCAAAGAGCCCGTGTGAGGGAATGTTTACCAATAACCTGCCTTCACGGAGTGTCTACTACTTTCTAGGGCAGTGGTTCTCAAACTTTTTCATGTCAAGGACCCCCAAAATCATATGTATTTAGCCGTGGACCCCCATCTCAAATATTTTGTTCCAGGAACCCCCAGAAGCAAAGATTTGAGTTACAGATGTTTGCTTAAAAATATATATATATTGAAAGATTTGAAAAAAAAAAAAAAAAAAAAAAAAAATAGCAGATATACAAGCTCATAGCGTGGCACAAGGTTAAAATTATTGTGATGCTATATTAAAACATTTGCTGGGGACCCCCTGGAACCCCCCCAAGGACCCCTGGGGATCCAGGGGCCCCACTTTGAGAACCATATCTGACAAGAACACATCATTTTGTGTCTCATGCATTTTTTGTTTTTGAAGATTATTATTATTATTCATTTATTATTGTCTCCGCCAGGCTGAAAGGCGAGAGAGAGAGTATGTTTTACCCCCTGTCCGTCCGTCCGTGTGTCCGTCATTCTGTCATTTTGTGTACAGCTAATCTCTGGCACCGTTGGCTTGATCGCAGCGAAACTGTGCACACACACTCCCTGGATGCCAGAGCAGAACCTCTGCCCCAATTTTTTTAAATTAGCCTTTTTTTTCCAAATTTCACGCAAATTGGTACACATGATCTCTATAGTCATGTGATCACGATGGATCTTTTATATTTTTCATATTCCATCCTGATTGGCTAACATTGACATCTAAAGTTTGCAGGAGTGGCCCGTTTTTAACAAAATGCCACAAATCCTGAATGTAGCGTCCGATTGCGGTGACACTTTGCATGCACATTCGCACTACATTGAAGAACAAATGCCACCCTTTTAACATTGCCCTATTATAGCGCCACCAGGAGGCTAATTTTGCAACACTTTTCTTTATTCCAACCAGGAATAGTTTGGTGACCACCGGAGAGACGGGTGACAGCCGGAATGTAGACGGCATACTGGGAGCAGTATGGGTTGGCGCCCCAGCCTGTGTCTTCCGTGAGGAAGAAGCCCAACAAACCCACGGTGAGGCCTTTAGGACTAGGAGGGCCATTCAAGCAAACCGCAAGTGGAGCTAATACCATTAGACGGCCCAATCTAGTGGTATCAGCCCAAGGAACCATCACGCCAGAAGGAAATGTTTGGATCGGGATGGTGCAGAGGATCTGGTACAGCGCTCAGGTCCTGGACCTGGTGAGACGAAGGAGGAGCCCGGCCAGGAGGCCACCCACAGAGCCTAGTCCCTCCACGTGCCAGAGCCTCCCCCGAGTTCCGGCAGAGTAGTTCTGGAGAAGCGGACTGATTAGCCCTGTCTTTCTCTATAGGACTGACCGTGGGTACCTGGGACGTAAGTTGGGGCTTGATCAACCCTGGCTGGGTCACCCGGGCAAGGGTGTATGTTGCGAGACCCGAAACACCCTATGACCCCAGGCTACAACACTGATGATACGTCCCAGGTGCATTCATGTGATGTATTCTTTATAGGGTCATTCACTCTAATCAGTACAAAAGTAAGTTTTACTTTGCAGAAATTGCTCCCACCTTTGTAGAAGGTACTGAAGGAGCACCTTTATGTGATGCGATGCGTTTTCAGCTTGTAGATCTGCAATGTTTTATACTTTTGTGTGCTACTATAGTTTGCTCAAGTAGGGCATTCATTTATGTAAAAACATAAAAAGTTAAAATATGGAGATAAGAGGTTCCTGCCCGACAGTGATTATATATTATCCAGATAGTCACTGTTGAAGTGCATACAGTAGTCACTGTTGAAGTGCATACAGTATAGATACAGTATAGATACAGATACTGCATACAGTATCTGTCTCATATCCACCCTTAGTCTGTACAACCATAGGTGATAGGCTATGTTCATATGCACTTGATAGATTGTACATATTCTATCAATATAATTGATAGAATATAGAAATCAGTCCAGGTGAAGATGTCTAGTGTCAGATTCTAATATTTTATCTTATTATTATTTCTTTACTATTACCCGATTGGTTTAATTATGTGAGTTGTGGTACAGCGTCATGTATGGTTCAAGCCTGCAGCTCTGGCCGGCAGGACAGTTTACATGGAGGGAGGACAAGTACAGACACTCTGGCAGTGTGCCTTGTGTGTAAATGATGTGTAGCCTATCTCTGTGTATTGCGATCAACATTATAATAATATTATAATGTTATGAATATTATTCTACAATACATGACCCTTTGGTTACATTTGTACACGTTCAGAGTTAACCACGTAAACCTTACGGACCCTATTCCGGGCATGTCATAATAGGTGAACATTCGGCAAAAATATCAGATCTATAAGCTTTACAACTTGTAGGAACACGGCATATAGACCCCTGGGGGGATTATATAGGATTTTGGTGTTTAAATTAACACTGAGAAATTTCTGGTTGCTTATTATACCAAACATGGTGACCTACTTACAGTAAGCCTGTGACTCCAGACAGTGCTCGCTGTTTGGAACTTTCAGCCACCACCAGGAGCAGAAATCCCATCCAGATGGTTGTTCAGGTGAACAGGTTGGTGTCACCAATCTGGATCAGATTGTTCTTGATGCATATTAAAATAGCAACCTCTGGAGTCACAGATTTGAATAAGGCACCAATGTTGGTGTAACATTAACATTGGCTCGCTACACCTGATCAGCTGTCTGATGTGCTTTGGCTTTATCATATTTATATAAATAGCAAATATGAGGACTGCTCTCATTTAAATTCGCACGCACGCACGCACGCGTGCACTCACACACACACACACACACACACACACACACACACACACACACACACACACACACACAATCCCACAACATTGACATTGCTTGCCTTTCAACCTATCTTCATTTAATTGGTCCTCACAAATGTTTATTAGTGTCCTTTTACTGAGGTGGAATCTTGTAGATGCCAACAATCCATATTATGATCTAAGGTCATGTTGAAATGCCCCCCTATTTGCTATACCAGAGAGATGGAGCATCATGGAAAGACATTTGGGAAGTAAAAACAAACAAACGGAGCATTTTCACGCCACTCTGAGTCCTGTTTATGCAGTCTCATTATGTGATCTGAATACAAATTGAGAATGTCTTATGTAAATGTGTCTGTGCTGGGCTTTTTACTCACGAAGAGGCCGAGGAGAAAAACTACTGAGGCCAACATTGCGTCTGTGTGCCCTCTTTTTATCTGTCGTTGACTTTCGGTGCTCTGATTTGCTCAGGCTGAACAGCCAAACAGACTCTCACCGACACCCTCCGTCATCGATACACAGTGTACATAGACAAGTGAAATAGACAAGTGAATTTAATATATGTATGACTTTTGCCTTCTTCTCATTGCTGCCAAAGATACCATACCTGCACCTTTAAATTAATTAAAAAAATGTTTGATATTTTCATTTATAAAATGTATAAATTTATAATACATCCAGTATTATAATGTTGTGTTAGTATCTTGTTGTTATACTGTATTGTTAGCACAGTCTTTGCAGAACAAAACACACATTTCACTGCCCGCACCTGTATGAGTGAGGTGACAAATAAACCCTCTGTCAGATGAGTGGCCAGCTTTAATGACCGACTACTAGTCTAAGACTCCACAAAAACGAGGGGCAATTGTCAGACACAGTTACTCAATTATGGCTGTTCAGCTGATGTCGGCTTTGGTGTGTCAGGGCCTGTGGGCATTGTTCCACACACAGTTGATTCCAAAGGCAGGGCAGGGTCCCCCGTACACCCACAGCCATGGTTAGCGAGAAAGTGCAGTCCTGTCCATACCTCATCTGTCTGGGCCTGTTGGTGAGAAGAAGAGAAAACGATTCTAGATCGGAGCTAAGGGACAAACCAATCCAACTGTATCAGTATATGTTTCATATAGAAGTGATGTGGTCTTTCTCAGAGTTCAGGCAAGGCGTGTCATGAGAGTGATTACCGTAGTTGTAGTAGTAGTAGTAAGCATGCTGGGTGAGATTAATGCTGAGACTCCTGCGGGGATGCAGCATGAAAACAACAACAAAATGATGGTGTTTATCACAAACTCTGTCAGAGCGTCTTTGGGATTGTATAACCACACAGCTCTCACTGCATCCACCATTGTCAGGTTGGTCTCTGTTCCAGGATGTAAACGTGACTTGCTCTCCTGCAGACCATCTCCACACTGCAGGGTTCCTCGTTATCTCTGAAGAATCGGAGCCAGCGTGGCGCTGCGCCACAACAGTTAGTCCTGTCTCATGTCTGATAGTCTCTAGCTCGGAGTAGTAAACTCCCTACCCACATGTGATGCCTCCACAATACGGAGCAATGCAATTAAAGGACCACTTCCACCAATGTTCATCCTATCTTGACATAATTGGTCCTCACCAATGCTCAAAATGGCACAATTTCTGTCCAAACCTGCCAAGCATCATCAGTAGGCAGGTTTGGACATTTCAAACAAGAGTTCACTTGACTTGACGTGACTTGAAAGAAAGACTCGACCAGACTAAATATCCCTGTTGCAGTCTCACCTGCTCTGAAAGCAGCATGAAATGAATCAACTGACCAGCTCTGTATCGAATCAACCAATTAGTCAATCAACCCCCCCCCCCCACCCCCCGTTCCTCTGTGTTGTTTGCAGTCAAATACTGCACATTCAAGCACCAATTAAATACTTTCAGTCATTTGAAGTGCCCTGTGGCCTCACTCAAGCCTTTGGGTGTTAGTCCATTTCTTCTAATTGGTCAATTCTATCCCCAGATTGCGTTCCATACCAGAAAAGGTTGTGCCTTTCACTAAACATTTAGAGGGTAGCTTTTAAGCTATTAGCAAGAAACATTAACAATCTACTTCTTCATTAGTAATCTAATCCTTAAATAGCTACATGCCCCGGACAATCAGGCCTATGAACAATCAGACCAGAGAAAAACAAAACAAATACTGGAAACATTACCACCACTATCGACCCCCCCCCCATCTCAGCAGACAGTGCTGAAGTTGCTGTCCTTGTATCACATATAAACATAAAGTTGATAAAAGAGTGGTTATTTTATGCAGTGCCATTATGTTCCCTCAGTTTAGGTTTGGGGTTGGGGTGAGGGTTTAAAAGGATAGTTCACCCAAAACATTTCTTTTTTTCTATCGATTACCCCATGGAGACTTGAATTCATGGATATTTTTAAGTTTTTGTCTCAACCAATAATCTGATGACCAGCGGACCGATTTCCGGTTCCGGTAGGAGACACAAAGGAGACTCTTTGTGTCTCCTACCAGAACCGCTGCCCGTCATCAAATTACTGGCTTAGGAATACGACAAAAACTAAAGAATATCCACAAATTCAAGTCTCCATGGGGTGAGTAATCGGTAGAAAAAAAGTAATTTTGGGGGTGAACTATCCCTTTAAGTTGAGGGAACATAGAGCCAAGGAACATAATATGTTTGCTCCCAAAGTGAAAAGTATTAAATTCAAATCACACAATGTTCATTCCGGAGAGGTTAATGTACGGTAGAAGGGACATTTGTTTCAAGAAGGCTGACATTTTGGTCCGTCCGTGATTGCACTCAGCAATTGTTCACAGAGCCCTCTATTAATAAACAACAATCCCAAAAAATGACATAGATACATGTTTGTAGACGTTGTATCTAAATGGAAATATGACAGAAGCAAAACAGAACTACTGTTTTGTTCCACAGTAAATTACATTCATTTTATTCCACAGTAAATTACATTCAGTTCAAGCCATAATCATCATTCCCACAGGTTCACCTTTGTTGCTCGATGTTGCTTTTCAATGCAAATGAATCAGAGACAAATTACTCTTATGTGCCCATAAACACATTTTAATACAAAACTCATTGCATCAATATGAGACTACCACAAGCAGAGGTCAAAATTTCAATCATTTAAAAAATATAATATGGTTGGTCCAGCAACAAGATATATCAAAAAACTGCAGGTTGATTGCCATGGAATTTGAGTACACCTGCATTCAAGATAAATGCTACCGCTTTTGATTACCCGTTGACCTTTTCTCTTGTACCACCCTCAGGACAAAATGGCGACTTTGTACACAAGATTAAAGCCTGACTATTATTGGTTTGGCCGGTATATCGGGCAAACCATTTTTCATGACATCGATATCTGCAATTATGCAGCCAATGCGTCCAGAATTTTAACAACTTGCAACGCGGCTTTCAGAAGTTTGCAAAGATTTTCAAAAATAGCAGATCTACAAGCTCAGCTGTGAATCCATCATCTCAGACCCGCCATCCCTTTTGTCCCAATTGACAAATGTTTTAAAATATGCCCAAAATAGGGATGCCAAGGTTACTATAGTTAACATACGTTTTAATATTAGCAATTAAATAGCTAAATAGTGACATTATCAAACATAAATACCCCCCCCCCCAATAAATAAATAAATACCATAAATAAATAAATAAATGCATGAATGCATGCATTTATTTAATTCAGTCTGACCAGAAGCAGGGATAAAACATATCCCCGCTGGCCATAAAAAATAAATGACCAGGGGGTGGTATCAGAAACAGAGGTAGCCTGTGTATCCCCCTCTCCCCCCGGCAAATCAAACCCTAAGTACAAGTATAATTATTGGGGCATGCCAGCTGGCAGAGATTTGCGCCCCGCTGAGCGTCCCTTTCAAGTCTCTCGTTGCCATGAGGACATTTACATTTCATGAACTAAAACTGTCACGGTTGCCAACACCACGTGCCTGGTGCAGAAAGCTGCATAAGCCTATCCCATAGCACCGTAACCTTTGACCCATTAGAAACCCATAAAACAGAGTGAATGTTCCCGGATCAAACAACAGGGCGATGTGAAGAATGTGTATGACACTGCTGACAGCACAAATAAAGCCTGCCAGCTTTCCTTTCACACCCTATATCCGTCTTTCTCCCCCCCTCTCCTCTCTTCCCAGTGTTCCCACCACTCTTATGGTCTGAAAGGTGGTTGTGCAGCTCCATTGAGTTCTTATCATGACAGCTGAGACCATAGCCTCACTTGAAGATCAGTAGAGAGACTGTAGAGAGTTGTTTCAGACCATTAAACCATGAAGAATGTTGATATAGAGAGGATCAGTCATAACTGGGGTTGCAATTGCTTTTCAACACAAAATTTCTATTACAGTTTTTCACAATTGCGGCAGCCATATTTTCACGTTTGTTCTCAATTTTCAAAAAGATTGATATAACGCTGAACATTGGTTAGCACTTGTATCACACAATCTGTCCTATTTTTTAAAGCATTGTATTGTGCCTCAATATCATTGAGTACATCGTTATTAGATCATTAGTTCAAATGACTCAATATGAAATACAGTACTGAATGAATGAATGTTTTATTTCCGTGTCCGGACAATTTCTTGACCCATCCCACATGGGATTATCAGACACATCAATTTTAAAACACAAAACAAAATTACAAACATTCCAGTGTACACCCAACCAGCAACTCATAGTACAGCCTGATTTGAAACAAGCCACATACAGTACATACATTTATATATACCTGCACATAGAATACATACACATTTATAAAGAAATTAATCTATTATAAGTCACCCTTCTCCTTCTATCCCACGCTTTATAAAGATATTCTGAAAATGCAAAAATATGAAGAAAAAGAAATTCAATTAAAGACTACTATTGGAATATTCATTTAGATCATCCACACACTGAATAAAGTACTGAAAGTTTCAATCAAACTGTTTTGCCCAATCTTTTAATATTGCAGTAAAAACGATTAATTTTTTGTGTTTCTAAATAAAGTACAGACATTATGAGATAGCGCTCCTTAGAGTTGTAGTAACGTGTATTTAAAGGTGGTCCTAATGAGAAATACCGCAGAGTGTAAATCTACGTCAGGTCAGGTGGCCTAGCCAGGGCGGTGTAAAGCTCATTACACACCAGGAGCCACGCGAGTAAACGGTACAAAACCGCAATTTTTATTTTGGTAATGGCTCATTCCTACAGGTTGAGGATTTTATTCGCGCTGAAAAATCGAACTTGTTTTGAAAAATAAATGTGTTGCTTCATCGCCTGGTTATAGTCGCTCTCAGTGTGCAATGCATGTACTGATAACACAAACAGCACTTTAAATTAATGTGAATTAATCGCACCAAATAATTGCTCCCGGTGTGTACGGACCTTAAGGTTTACACAGCTCATGCCAGTTCTACACCGCTTGTGAATCTTTATCTTTGCCAGTAGTAAACATTGGTGGTGCTATGACCCAGTGCCGCTGGGTGACTTCACGTGAACCTTGTTCACTTTGACACAACGTCTAACTGCCAAAACAATTGTATCATGTGGATCTCAGGATCCAAAAATACGTAGAGGTACTTATATCGACCATTGACAGTGCACAAGAAATTTGGTGAATTTGCTGATCGATCCAGCAGTTTACGCGATTAGATCCGGAAACACAGACAGACAGACAGACAGATTGCTTACATGTAAATAAAGAACTAAGCATTGTGGAAAAGTTAGAAGTTATGAAAAGTTGCAAAAAGGAGAAAGAAGAAAAACAGCTTCTGCGGTTGGTAACTAAAATGTACTGTATTTCGGCCATTTTTAATAATTGTTATTGGGTGGTATCCAGTAGCATGCAATATCCTGGAATGTGATGTTATGCATACTATTATGTTGAAGACTGCTCTTCTGGTTTCATAAAGCCCTAATAATTGAGGCTACATTTAATCGCTTGATATTGTGCTGAACCATTGTAGCAGCCTCTGCCACGACTGATGAAACAATCCACAATGATTACATTTATTTCATTGAAGACTCTTTGTTGTCACTGTCTTGGTCTATGGCCTCTACCAGGTACCCCCCCCCCCCCCCCCCCCCCACACACACACACACACACACACACACACACACACACACACACACACACACACACACACACACACGGACGCACACCTCTAAGCTGAGGCCCATGGCACCTCTTTGATGAGGCCTAAGCCCTCCTCTCAGCCGAGGGATATGGGCACCAGAAGAGGAAGAAGTACTTGTCCTCTGCCATTCAGTTGATGACCTCCTCTTCAAGAGCGTCTTGCCTGCTCTGTGTTGTTTCCATGTGACTGCAAAGTGGAGAAAGTACTCTTTTTTCTTTTTTACTTAAGTAAAAGTATTAATACTGCGATGTACAAACACTCTGGTACAAGTAAAAGTCCAGTAATCAGAATTTACTTGAGTAACAGTACAAAAGTATTGGCATCAAAATATACTTAGCGCACCAAAAGTAAAAGTACTCATTATGCAGAACGTCCCGTTTCACAAGTTATCATTATGTCTAAAATGTATACAAATATTTTGAAAATAGCTGATCTACAAGCTCACAACGCTGCGCATCGCGAAGATTATGCATTATAATAAGGCTGCGGTATTGTAATAAAGATTCTGTATTGTAATAAAGATTGTGTATTATAATAAAGATGCTGTATTGTAATAAAGATTATGTATTGTAATAAGGATTCTGTACTCTAATAAGTATGCTGTGTTGTATTAAAGGTGCTGTCACATAATAGAGATTATAGCTCGAGGAACCGAATATAACATGGCACCACTTCTCCATTGAACTCAATGAACGTGGCCACCCTGTTCTTTTCTGTCGCCCTATTACTTTGAATGGTGTCCTCAAGCTCCATAGTAATAAGGATGGTGTATTGTAATAAAGATTATTTATTGAAAACTAGACTGGCGCCCTTCGCCAGATTATTTTGCTGTATTGTATTAAAGATGATGTATTCAAATAAGATTGCTGTATTGCAATATAGATGGCTCTATTGGATTGGAAGAACAGGTGTGCTTTCCTTTTTGGTTTACGGCTGAGTGCTCTGCCAAATTAGCTTGTGTAGAGATCCTCCCAAAAAGATAAGAAGAGGTGGCACTCCGAGAATTAGAATCAGAGTCAGATTCAACTTTATTGTCACATCACAGGTTTACCGGTATAAAGAGGCGGGTGACATTTGTTTTGGTGCAAGCTCCATCGTTTTTTGTTGTTTTCAGGAAGATAAAAGTTAGATAAAAGGAGACACAAAGGAGACTCTTTGTGTCTCCTACCGGATACATTAGGGTCTTGTTATTATCATCAAATTATTGTCTCAGGAATGCGACAAAAACAAAAAAATCTCCATGAATTCAAGACTTCATGGGGTGTGTAATTGATAGGAAATAAGTCATTTTTTGGGTGAACAACTCCTTTAAGGTGCAAAAGTGTCAGCCATTGTACATCAGATAAAGTGCAAACAAATGAGCAAACATTAAGAACAAAAATCACCTAATTTATTTGCCATTGTTGAAATATTTAACAGACACAAGCAAAAAACATACCGCCGTGTTTCGACGTAGAACCTCACTTTTTAAAGTGCACATCATGTAATGAACAAAAACTTCCTCCACCTGTAAGCGAGGAGTAACCTTCCAGATGATCTAACATCTGGAGAAGACAGGCAAGTGATCACTCAAAACACAAGCTGCAGGTCATCAAAAGATGTTGAATTGTAATAAAGATGCTGTAATCTAATAAAATGTCTGCATTTATATAGCTCCTTCATCCAAAGCAAATGTATAATGTGCATTACACCTTCATGTAACACACGCACACGCACACGTGCGCTCGCGCGCACACGCACACACACACACACACACACACACACACACACACACACACACACACACACACACACACACACGCACACACACATGCACACACACACACACACACACACACACACACACACACACACACACACACACACACACACACACACACACACACACACACACACACGCGCGATGGATGCTGTATTGTAATAATATACTGTATTGTAATAAGGATGTTTTATTGTAACAAGGATGCTGTATTGTAGTAAGATACTATATTGTAATAAAGGTATTGTACTGTAAGGATACTGTATGGTAATAAAGATACTGTATTGTAATAAGGATGCTGTATGTAAAAAGGATACTGTATTGTAATAAGGATACTGTATTGTAATAATATACAGTATTGTAATAAGGATGCTGTATTGTAAAAAGGATACTGTATTGTAATAAGGATACTGTATTGTAATAACATACTATATTGTAATAAAGGTACTGTACTGTAAGGATACTGTATTGTCATAAGGATGCTGTATTGTCATAAGGATGTTGTATTGTAATAAGGATATGTTGTAATTATCAATACCACTGTTTTGAAAACCACCTGAACATTAATAGTCACTAGGGATCCACATGTTTACAAATACATTCTAGAGATGTAGCTTACAGAATAAAGAATTTATATTAAACTATAACTTTTCAAAGGAATGACACAATGAGTGGAGGTTTCAGTCTGGTGAATATTGTATTAAATAATGTTCCAGCCCATTAAATGGCATGTGGAGGAGCAAGTACTTAAAGGAGGCATATCTCCTCCTGGTTTGACATCATTAAGCCAAATTTATATTCCGTAATACAAAGCAGCATCTTTGACAAAAAGAACAGATCTACAACGTGACACATTGCTAGCTTGTAGATCAGTGTGTTTTACTTCGATTAAGTTTGCCAATCTATTTTTTTCTTTATTTAAAAATATTTAATAATTGAATAAATGATATAATATTTATTCAAGTTAAATTTAATTAATTGTTTGCCTGAAAGATTTTGCCTAGCACTCAATAGTCTCTTAACTTTATGAACCACTTCCAATGCACAAATCTGAAATCAGTGCACTTAAGGGCCATCCACAACTATAACTATAAATATATTTTTAAACAAATTGTTGAACCATGGTTCAAAAACCTAATAGTCTTAATCCGGGCCTGGTTATAGTTATAGGGCTTGGTGTGGAGGGTCCTTTAATATGTTTAAAACGTGCGTGCGTGCGTGCGTGTGTGTGCATGCATTATCTAATGGTATGAAGGTAGCCATCTTTATAGACGAATCCACAGACGCGCTACCTGGAGCTGCCTGTAGGCGGCCATTGCTGCGGTCTTACGTCCGCGTAGCGTTCAGCCCGCAGCAATGGCGGCGCGCAGGGCAGCGCACCGTGGATTCGTGTATACACCTACCTAGCCCTCATTAAAAACAAGTGTGACGCTGATGGCAAAAGACTACACGAAAACATACTCATTCTCTGTCAACAAAGCAAGTCATTAAAAACATTAAAGTGTAAATTCAAAGACATGCTGCTTGTAAATCATGGAGAAAAAGAGGTTCCGAGTTGTGCCAGGCAGTGAATTACCAGGCCAGAGAACACGACAGCAGCCCACCAGCAGCAGCAGCCCGTTTTACGTTGCCATAGATGTGACATGATGGCTTCTGAAGTGTGGGGACATTTCGGCAGCAGCTAATTAATTGTAATAAGGCTGGCACGTGTGCATGGCGGTGACAGCGGTGCTCTGTGTTCAGCCCCGGCTCCGCGCTCACTCAGTACCCGGCTCCGGAGTCTTTGCCGTCAGGCAGGCTGTGCCTCGGCAGGGCCGCGCTCCAGAGACTCGCACTGGCACTCACCTAGATACACATCTGTTCTGATTAATCGCCTGCTTCGCCCAGTGCATACATTTCATTATCGGCTTTAAGTGGGCGAAAACAACGAGGATCAGGGCACCGAGCAGGGCAGCGAGGAGGAGAGAAAAGAAGAAGGGGAGGGTAGGGGGAACGCTGCCTGAGCCTTAACAACGCAGCCAGCTCACCCATCATGCCTTTTATTGACTTGTATGATTATTCATGTCCTTGTCGGTTGAGCACAAAGTCCCTGTGAGTTTGATTTGAAAACAAGAGGAAAAATCACATGAAAAATTCCTAATGTGGGTGGCACAAAGCAAAGCAAGTGTCGTTCACATTTTCCTTCTCAAGGACTTGAGGTTTGTTGTTGGTTTATGACGCTTGAAACGTGGTGGAGCCACACTGCCACCTCCTGGTCATAACTGCGTACTGCTTTTTTTGTCATACTGATTCTGTTGCAGAGGGCACTACATTAGTAAAAAAGAAAGTGTCTAGTCCTACTTCTCACAGTCCTTAGAGCACAACAGTGTGTCTCAAAATGGAAGAAATGGGTCAAGGAGATTTGGATCTGGGCTGGTGTTGTCAAAGAGAACAATGAGCATAGACCTTGGAGTGATAGGTATAACAGAGAAAGTCATTGTCCCTCGTTCTCTCAGGCTGGGATTTTGTGCATAATAACTAATGGTGTTAATGACTGTGTTAATCTCCTGGTATTACAAAGAAATCAGCGAGGTGCAGTAAAAGGGGCTGCTTCGCAGAAACTATAAAGGACACAAAACATGAAAAGGGCACTCCTGCTGAGCGCATATCTCCACCAGGCTGGGATGCCTAGCCAGGGCAAGTTGTTGGCTGCATTTTTGACAGACAGATAGACAGACAGACAGACGGACGGACGGACGGACGGACGGACGGACGGGCGGGCGGACGGACGGACGGACAGATTGATTGACTGACAGGATCTTTATTGAAAAGGGTAATAAAATACAATTACACACATCAAAAGTTTAATGCAGTCCAACGGCACACTGCTTGTGTGCAATTCCGTGATCGCACTTGATTACACCACAAAGGCGAAGTTTCACAATGACTTGTGACTTGAGGGCATAGATGTAGACCATCAGAAACAAGGTTTCTATTTCCTGTCATTCACTCAGGTCCATGGCAGGAAATGGAAACCGCATCTCAGACGGTCTGTGTGTCCTTTGCTTGACCTCCTAACGTGTGTACCTATTTGATGCACACAATCCAACACAATATAATATGCCATATGCACGCACGCACGCACGCACGCACGCACGCACGCACGCACGCACGCACGCACACACACACTCACACACTGAAGCATTATGTATGCACACAGAGATATTCATGCACATAAAAATGCCCTTCCACTCAATCATGTGTTCATGATTTTACACACAGGCTTACACACATGCATGCACAGCCACACAAACACACGCACGCACGCACGCACGCACGCACGCGTGTGTGTGTGTGTGTGTGTGTGTGTGTGTGTGTGTGTGTGTGTGTGTGGGCTCGCTGCACTTTTTGTTGCCAATTTACTCTGATTTTGCACTTGTAAGTCATTCTGGATAAGAGCATCTGCTAAATGCATCTGCTAAATGCCTAAATTGTAAATGGTGCATGCAGCCAGTAAGTCAAGGAAGGCATTTTTAAATCAGCCTCATGGTAGTGCTATACCAGCCCACTTTATATTTTGGCCTATAGCTCATGAACCATAAGGTCATGCATCAAGAAAAAGAAAATCCCTGGATTCCTTAATCATGACACAATGCAAAATCTGTCCGAAACTCATGCAAATTGCTAAACATTATCTCTGGAGTCATGTGATACACTTTTTATGTTCCATAAGGATTTGCAGGAGGGGCCTATTACGAAACATACCAGAAATAATTATCCAGAAATCGACCCCACATTTGAAGCACGCATTGAGGGGCGTCAACACAACACAGAGCCAAGAGCTATTTCACTTAGACCAATAGAAGCAACCACAAATGTGACAAATGTCACTGTATATTTCAGAAACATCAATCAATCAATCTTCACCAAATTAGGTACACACATGATCTCAGGATCATGAGGCCCTAAAATGAAACTCAATGAACCTGATTTGGTGTCTTTACGTCAATATATCTCACTGTGGAAGGCTATAGGTTATCAAGTTAAGATTCAAGGTCTTTATTAATGTCCCAAAAGGGCAATTAGGTTTACAGCAAGAGTAGTGGTTTAAAACATACAGACAGTACAGGACAACAACAGACATGAAACACCATAGCATAAAACAAAAGTTTGGGCGCATCTAGTGCAAGAGATAAAAAATAAAAGGCTACATTCAGAAAAAAGTGCTAGGATATAAAGTGCCGGCATAAAGTGCTTGTTTCAACATCGTCGTCATCAGCAACATATCCTTTACCTGGTATGCAGTGGAATGACGAATGCAACACAATACATTCAATACATTTGGCTTGCTCATAACACAAGGCCTCAAAGGAACAGGCCAGAAAAAAACAGCTCTGTAACTACTTAGAAATACTGAAGTGAAAAAGTGAAGTAATGCATTTTTGAAAATGTCAGACAGAATGATGTTTGTAGCGAAGTAAAAGGAAAAAAAACTGGAAGTGATGATTCTTACAAATGTCAGACATGTTTGAACTTATCTTCACCTTTGCTAGAATGTGAAAGTGAAAGAGCCTAACCACAAACTGCAAAACCAATAGCTTTGTCAACAGGATGCTGCTGAGACCCACGATTCACCTACCGGGCATGCAGAAGACAGCACCTTAACCAACACTTTACTATATAATAGAGACAACTAAAAGACTTATACTATTAGATATTGGAAAATAATTTCATACAATAGAAATTACTTAATTTTGTATTTATAAAACCCATAAATGTGTACAGTATGTAAGGAATGTAGGGCCGCTCTATCCATGTCATTTCTCCCATAAACAAACATTTCTATGAGCTCAGAGTAAATTTGCATACATATATTTATTACTTATTATTTATAAACTTTTCTGTATCTTGTGTTTTACGGACTCCACTGTGTAGCCTACAGTCATTGTCATGTGACAATGACTGTAAAACAGCTTTTTAATATTCTATACTGTTTGGCTGTAATTGGCTTCCAAAGTTAGTGGGGCCTATTTCATCATGTATCATGAAAGCTACACCTAATCAATCCCCAGATTATGACATGCACTCTGCAGAGCGCCCCTTTCTAATTGTAAATTAGACAATAGTATTATGGTTTGTATTCTTCTGTCAAGGGGGCAGATTTTTCAGGGGGATATGTCTAAGCCCAGTTTAATGTTTTGGTTTGTTTCACTATCACTATAATGCCCCCACCACCAGGCAATATGGTGATAGAAGGATTTTAAATGGGTCCCATTTCTGAATGCATTCCTCCTTATCATGATACAGTAGTGTACTTTGAACCAGGTTGACCATCTTGACACTTCTAAGTTTAAGTATAAAATTATTGATGTTTGGAATGTGTTTACAAAATGGTTGGACCTAGAATAGTGTGACAAGCCTGACAATAAACAGTGATTGACAAGTCAAGTTAATGAATACAACAAACAACAAAATACTTTTGTTGCATACTATTATTTATGATGTGTCATATTTTATGAATGTTTATGTTGCCAAAGCAAGTGTGAAATAAAAACAAACAAAAATAAGAAATGTACGTACAATTAAAGGTAAACACACACACACGCGCGCACGCACGCACAGTATATCAAGGTGGCCATAGCTGAGCGGGTAGAGAGGCCGCCTGTGAATCAGAAGGTCCCCGGTTTGCATCTCAGCCCTGGTTCATATGTCGAAGTGTCCCTTAGCAAGACACTTAACCCCTAACTGCTCCTCGAGTGCTGCACTAACAGTGCTCACTGCTCCCAATATAGTTATAGTTATGCTAAATACCTAAACTGTAAACTGTATAGGATTGGATGGGTAAATACAGAGGACACATTTCACAAATATCTAAATATAGTGACAAATAAATACCGCAAAAGAGTGTGCACCTAATTATTATCTACAAAATAGTGTTGTGTGACATGTGGTCTGGAATGTGTCAATGACACTATCTCACCAGGCAACTATTCAGCCACCGTAGTTCATGAAAATCATCACAGTTTAGATCTGTTGGTGCAGGTAAATACACAGCCTTTTTACATGTGCACCATGTCAACCATGGCAAGCCCACCCTAAGGAGACTTGGAATTCACTCTTTTCCCCACTAGGTGGTACTATTGTAATGGACCATTTAATAGGGTTATGTGTTTGTCCCTCCCTCTTTCACTGCTATTCTATGTTATTCTCTTAGATTCTTACCTGGGAAGGCCCCTGTCATGTGTGAACAAGCGACATCACAGGAATAAAAATAAATAAAAAATTTGTGAAGTACATTTGCACATACCTGGAAATTGACCTCTTTATTTAACCAACCCATAACTAGCAGTGGGTGGGTGGCGGGTGCTATTAATACTGCAAAATTAGAGGTTAAGTGTCTTACTCAGGGACACTTCAACACATAGACTAGACTGTGACTGCGGACCGGGCCTCTCCATGGAGCACGACCGTGGATTTCTACTACACTACACTATACCACTACACTACTGTATATTATTTTAACATTCTTATATTATACCATTATATACTGCATACACATTATTGCTGTACTATATTATATTATCATATACTATCTTACACTATTATATGTGCTACTATTGTTATTGTTACTACTTGCACTGTATCTCTTTCTGTCTCTCCTCTGTTTCTCCCTCTCTCTCTCTCTCTTCTTTCCCCCTACACGGTCGAGGCAGAAGGCCGCCCCCCTAGAGTCTAGGGTCTGCCTGACGTTTCTTCCAGTTAAGAGGGAGTTTTTCGTTGCCACTGTCGCAAAATTGCTTGCTCAGGGTGGGATGTTGGGTCTCTTCTCTACATGTAAAGTGTCTTGAGACAACTTGTTGTGATTTGACACTTTAATAAAATTGAATTGAATTGAATTGAAAAATAGACTGGGCGAACCGGGGGTTGAACCTGTCGATTATTTCCTAAATTCCTACCATCCAATGCCTAGACGGTCTCTCTACCAACTCATACTAGCCTGACACTCAGCCTGAATTTTCATTTCGTTTCACTCTATTATTCAGTCTGAAAGCCCTCTCATTGCAGCCAATTTCTGAGATGGGGGCGTGGCCAAAGTGGGACTCTTTGGCAATTGGTTCATACTGGATTATCCCGATCCCGATTCGTCGTACATATTTTCAACCGAGAAACACCCGCCTTCGACAGCGTCACCAGACCCTGAATGCGAGGCAAGCGATTCAGGGGGTGGAGCCAGGCTACACTCATCTGCTACCACACACACGCGCGCACACACACACAAAACAAACAAAAGTTGGTTGACATACAACTATGGGTTGACATATTCAAAGCAGCAGCGCCAGGTAAGCGATTACAGCATGCATGAGGAATGTTCACAGACATTTACAACCAATCCCTTTCTGAGGGTATAGATAGAGTCCCCTCCTGAAAAGAAAGTGGGGAAAAGACACGGTAACAACTGGTTTAAATGACTGGCTGACTATAGAAAGCTGATATACAGCAAGTTGCCACCCACCCTGGACCCCAACCAATTACACTATAGCCATAATAACACACACTGGCTGCTGGACTTTCTGTCTGAGTGTCGCCAAGTGAACAGGATGGACTCCCCCCCCCCCGCCACACACATTTCTGTGTTGCTGTTGCGCCCTACCTGTCAATGAGGAGCCCCCACATACTCCTCCTGTTCAACACCCTCTTGTTGACAGGAGCCGTCCCAGCCCGGAGGAGTCGATAGCGCAGTGCCAAAGATCGTCCCTCATAGATATATAAACATACCTCATTGGCAGCTGCTGTTCATTGGAGCAATGCGTCATTGTGGCCGCCATATTTTGTAGGGAGACCCGTGCCCCCTTGCTAATGCATGTATGCGACATGTAGGCTATGTCTATGGAAGCAGGAGGCCTCTCCACAATTACAATCATCATAACTCACTGAATTCTCAACCAATTTTCACACGGTTTGGTTTGTTAATGTCAGATGTGGTAATATTATGATATAGTATGATTGGATACATTTCATTTACATACCAAAACACCTTATCTTACATAGATAGTAACAGTAACGTTTATAAAACAGAAATATTTTTTTGTCTTCAGGTATTTATTAGCAACATATTTGTTGCAGTGGAGCTATGGCAAGCTGCCCTTCATAATATTGGGGTGGTGCTGACGTGCGACCCAAGGCCAATGAGGCATCTATCTATTTATGTCTATGACCACCCTCCCCACCCGGCTGCCCTGCCCGAACAAGGCCAATTGTGTTAGCTTATAGAAGACACTCGGCCAAGCTGGATGTATCGAAGGCCAAGTTTGATATATAGATTTTTTTTATATAGATGTTGACTTGCAATATTGCCCCTTGATGTCAACAGGGAAATCTTAACCCAGATATATTTTAAATCCAGATATTGTAGTCATGTGTTTAGGCATTTTGTATCTAATCTCCTGTTGAATAAGTTAACGGCTAATTGAATCTCTTTTGAAAAGCCACTGAGGGCACTGGAGTGACACTTGCCCCACAGTTTGACACATGATTCATAGAAATTAGAAACACATGGCATTCAGTTAACAATTGAGATATCCTTCTTAAGCTTAAAGTTCTTGTCATTTGAGTTGATATGCCTCAAGTTTGTCCTGAACCACACAGGAGCGCTAGCTTTAATGGGACTGAATAGTCTACTTTTCTTTCATATGTCCTGGTGCAAGACTGATTTGTGTGTGTTTATTACATTAGTTTAAAGTTTTTAAATAATTGATATTGCTATACTGCTGCTATGTCTTGGTGTCTCGACCCATGAGGGCCTTCTTCGTGTTTTTCTCAGGTCTCAAAAGGATGGTATAACACTTTGGACCAAATATTGACATCAATAGACCAAAACTAGATGCTAAAATAGCAAATACCTCCACTACATCTGCATATTTTCCTGGAGAGCTGATATATGCTGGGATGAAGGCTACCCACACGGCACAGAAGATCAGCATGCTGAAAGTGATCAACTTGGCTTCATTGAAGTTGCCTGGAAGATTCCTTGCCATGAATGCCAGGACGAAGCTGAGGATTGCTAGTAAGCCGATATAACCTAACAACACCCCAAAACCAACTATTGATCCCACCGCACACTCAAAGACTATCTTATCACTTTGGTATTCTGTGTTTTTATGAGGAGTTGGTGAGGCAGACCCAAGCCAGGCTGCGCAGATTATTGCCTGGATGAAAGTAAGAACAAGAATTGTTCCTCTCTGCTGCATAGCACCAAACAACTTCATAATGTCTGCACCCCCAGGCGTGGAGGATTTGAACACAGCCAACACCACCATAGTCTTTACCAGGATACACGAGACAGACAGAACAAAGCTGATCCCAAATACTGCATGCCTCAGCTGACAAGTCCAGAGGATGGGGCGGCCAATGAACAGAAGTGAACACAAAAAACATAGCTTGAGTGACACCAAGAGAAGGAAGCTGAGTTCTGAGTTGTTGGCACGGACCATGGGTGTGCTTCGATGATAGATGAAGATTCCCAGGACAATGGCAGAGATAAGTGTGCCAATCAATGAGATGGTTGTCAAGGCGATACCCAGGACCTCATCGTAAGAGAGATATTCCAGGAGCTTAGGAACACAGCGATCACGCTGGGGATTGGACCAGAATTCGACTGTACAACTGGTGCACTCCGTAGCGTCTAACAAAAAGGGCAAGGTTAACGGGACAGTCAAGTACATTATCATCCTAAAGACAACCTACAGTACATTGCTATATACTGTAAACCTACCAGTCTCATTGTTGATTTCTCCATCAGAGCAAGGAATACAGTCAAAGCAACACTCAGGTTCCCCCTTCCTTGCGGCCTTACGGGTTCCAGGGGAACAGCTCTCACTGCACACTGACCGAGGAGGCTATATAGGAAAATATCAATGATAAATGTGTGTCTAAATTGAACTCTAAACTAATTATTAGCTATTTTAGAAAGCTGGAAGTGACCTTATTGTTTTCAAAGTTCCATAAGATTCTGTCTTCATAAAGGATGAATTCTTCACCTGCGGAGGCTGTGTGCTTGTACACACCTACATCGAAAACCTTTGTGCTTCCATCGGGCAGCCACGCCCAGTTCATGACATCATAGATTGGTAAAACATCACCATTCACAAATAATACCTGATCACCAAATGATGTTGTAAAGTTGATCTTTTCCAGGTAATGTGTGAGCTATATGGTAATAAACAAGAGTAAGAGACTTTAAAAACCTACTGAATACAATATACAGGATAGGGCATAGCAGTGGTGCCACAAATCGAATATTGAATATTCGAATCGAATATTTGCACAGCCAATATGGCATAACTCAAAACAATGGGTATTATAATATAATTAAGTATCTCAAGACAACAATTCAAATAAATAAATATGAATTTTTTTCACATAAAAATTATTTATGGGAAAAATTAATGGGCTTTCAATTTGTGGATTTGTGAAACCACAAAAAAAATCAGCATGAAAAATGTGTGTAACTTTGTGTAGCTGTGGTACTGCTCCATACACTGATTAACATTTACTGTCAGGCAAGCAATTAGTATTGATATACATCACTATAAGAAAATGTGTAATACTTTTTTCATCTTACTACATCCATTTTTCATTTTTTTTTTTTTTTTTTTGTTTTAACAATGCCATAACAATGACATATTTACACTTTTTAATTTATTCTAAATTAGATTCAAACTATAGAAACATTAACGGGTCAAATGTGAATTAACATTACACCTGCCATGGCTGTATTGTCTGAAAATTGGCACAGCTGTTCCCACTAAAAGGCCCTCTTCCTGGCTCACACTGCAACATGTCATGGAGGGCATGGGCCAGAGCATACACAGCCTTGTACACATTATACTCTTTCCTGAGGTCAGACACATCAAAAAGGGCAGAGCCTGATGTTCCTAGGTCCTCATGTCCAGTACACACCTTTCCACCAGAATCCACCCACTCTGATGGAACGGGTGCAAACTTACACTGAAATGTGTACTCCCAATATTGCTTCACCTGAAGAAACACAAAAATACTTAGAATACCTTGTGAATATTTAACCACTTACCACATTACAAAGGGAACCATACTAGGCTAAGGGTGCAGTCACTCTATGCGGTCGGAATCTGCCAATGCTTTTCAATGGGAACGGAGCGGTTTGTTGCCATTCGAGGATTTCCGCAAAAAAACGCTCCGTTCCCATTGAAAAGCATTAAGAATCCGCCCGCATAGGCAGAATTAAAGTTCAGTGAGACTGCACCCTAAAACTACTAAACTAAATATCTTTGCCTGCAATAGCTTGCTATATTTGCCAAAAGCCAAAGCCCCAGAATATGGCTGCTATGGTTCAAATGCATGGCTATAAACAGATCAGTTTGAAATGGCAGCTTAAATATTAAATAAAACAAAAGACTTACTATAGCATTTTCTCTACCAGGGACATTGTCAGGATGTAATTTCAACATCTCCTCCTTGAGACCGGGCAGGTCTCCACGACGGAAGGCGACCCCGATGGTCCCTTCCAGGAACGGCATGTATTTAGGAGTCTGGAGTTTAGGATCTGTAGTCCAGCCCACACCGGACACCCATTGCAGACCTGCCACGTTCTGCTTAACCACCTGTTGATTGTGTTGTGCATCATAATAATTGTAATATACACACACACACGCACGCACGCGCACACACACGCACGCACGCACGCACGCACGCGCGCGCACGCACACACACACACACACACACACACACACACACACACACACACACACACACACACACACACACACACACACACACACAGAGAGAGAGAGAGAGGCAAATGAGCAGAGCTACACAGTGTTCTATAAACTATTAAGACAAATTCAATGTAATAACTTTATAACAGTTAGTTATAGTAGACATTATGTGAATGGTGTGATTATTTGTTTGCTTATTGTGCAGAGGCACTGAGATAACACAGGTAAAATAAAAAAAAGAAGAAACTGTGTTTAAATGTATTGCTGAGCAATGAAAATAAGAAAGTGGTTACATGTAACTGCATTTAAATTACATTGCAATTACATTAAATTAAAGTGCAACACACACGCACATACTGTATACATACTGTGTGTGTGTGTGTGTGTGTGTGTGTGTGTGTGTGTGTGTGTGTGTGTGTGTGCGTGCGTGCGTGCGTGCGTGCGTGCGTGCGTGTGTGCGCGCGTGCGCGTGTGCGTGTGTGTGTGTGTGTGTGTGTCTTCACTTCAGCATAACTAATGTATTACTAATTTCTGATTCCTTTACGAAGTATAGATCCCTAAATCAACATGCAGCAGTATCATACTGTAACCCCAACCTCCTCCAAGAGATGAATGACATGGATCCCATACACTAATGCAATGACCACCCGAGCCGTGGACTTCTTCATCACAGTGACAATCCTCCTCAGCTGAGCTGGGTCACTGTCCCAGGGCAGGGCCTCAAAATACGATATACAACCCGATCCAGTCTGGGCCACTAGATCCCGGAAGATCGGGGCAGCATCGTTGCCATAGTAATCATCAATAAACAGCACTCCTACCCAGGTCCATCCGAAGTGCCTGATAAGCCGGAGAAAAGCTTGCATCTGATCGGATAAAGAACGGAGGGACAGGTGTTTAGATCAGGGGTTCCCAACAGTTTTTCAGCTCGAGAGAAAAAGAGAAATGTGGCATCTTCTTGATGATCCAAACTTACAAAAATACATGAATTAACCACTTAAGCCCTATTTCTAAATATTTCAAAATAGCAAAAATAGCAGATACATGCTCACGTGTCGTGATGTGACAGGTTGTGAATTTGTAGAACAACATTTTATTTTTAGCGGTGCCAACCGCTCTACACTTGACTCTGTCCGTATGAGCGTCCGTATGAGCGTCCGTATGTTATGTCAGCACGGCAAAGAAGCAACACATACAAACACACGCACACACACACACACACACTTGGAGATTGCCTATGCCATCTCTCCTCTCGGAGATTGCCTATGCCATCTCTCCTCTCATTGGCCACACGTGCCACTGGTTATCAAAGAGGGGTCCAGGGACCCCAAGCGTATGTTATGTCCGTCCGCCCGTTTAGAGCACGGGATTTTAAACAGCTATAACTCCAGGTTGAAGCATGCCACCAAGTCCAAATTTGGTATGTGGACTTACACCACCAATAGGGACGAGCATGAATTGCTGAAGTTATCAAAGCGGGGTCCAGGGACCCCCCGCGTATGTTATGTCCGTCCGCCCGTTTAGGGCACGGGATTTTAAAGAGCTATAACTCCAGTTCGAAGCCTGCCACCAAGTCCTAATTTGGTATGTGGACTTACACCACCAATAGGGACGAGCATGAATTGCTGAAGCCCCGCCCCCTCTGTCTTCCCATTGGCTGGCCTTTAAACAGCCATAACTCACGTTCGCAGCATGCTACGGAGTACAAATTTTGTACATGGGCTAAAACCACCAATAGGGACGAACTGTAATTACTTAAGCCCCGCCCCCTCTGTCTGCCCATTGGCTGGCCTTTAAACAGCCACCATTCCAGTTTGCAGCATGCTACCAAGTACAAATTTGGTAAGTGGACTCAGACCACCAATAGGGACGAACTGAAATGAGTTAAGCCCCGCCCCAAAGGCACCGCTTCCGTCACACAGGGTGTGATTTTTTTTTGAATGTGAGAAAGTAATAATGTACACACAAGCAAAATGAGAAATTATATGTAATATGAATTACACTTACTGTTGTTCTCAAACATTTTCAACTAAAGGACCCACAAATAGATACGCTGGGGACAGCAAAATGAGGAAAATCTTGCTGTCCGGGGACCCTATACCTACTTTGAGAACCACTGCACAAGAGGGGTGTTTTTGTCAAGTGTGTGTGTGTAACATGAGCTACTTGATACCAACAGAACAGATGTTTTGTCTGTAGAGTTTCACCTCGAAGGCAGCACTCGGGCTCGTTCTGAAGACGGATGGGAACTTCTCCCGGTCACTCAGACAGGAGCAGGTAGCATAGTAACTTACCTGGAAAAAGGCACAACACATCTGTTCTGTAATATACTACGTTTTTAACCCATTCAATCCGGGGACGCATCTGTGTCATCTTAAGATTTCTTTGGCTATTCAAAAATAGCAGATCTACAAGCTCATAGCGCGGCATCGAGTGCCACGCTATGAGCTTGTAGATCTGCTATTTTTGAAAAATCTTCATATTTGTGCAAATATTTGAATATATATATTTTTAAATTTGTAACTCAAAACTTTGCTTCATGGTGGTCCCTGGAACAAAATATTTTTAGATGGGGGTCCGCAGCCAAATACATATAATTTTGGGGGTCCTTGACATGAAAAAGTTTGAGCACCACTGATATAGAAACATACGTTTTTCAAAAAACTGTAGGATGTAGAAGACATTTGTAGAATCCCCAGAAGCAAAGATCTAAGTTACAAATGTTTGCTTTCACGATAAAAAATAAATAAATAGCAGATCTACAAGCTCATAGCGCAGCACTTGGTGCCGGGCTATGAGCTTGTATATCTGCTATTTTTGAATAGCCAAAAGAGATCTAAAATGACACAGATGCGTTCCCGGATTGAATGGATTAATGACAACTTTCCACTGTAAGCAGGTCATATGAGCAGATCTGACTCTTCTCAGCTCTGCCGCTCTGTTAAAAATCACTCACAGACAGAATAAAACTGGTGATGGTAACAGCCAGGGGTTCAAGTTGGAAACTTACCATGGGCACCATGTACAAACCTAATATATTAGAGATGGCAACAGTATTTGTAGAGCAATCAGCACCCACAATTCCAAGCGTCGGTGGGGGCCCAGCACAGCTCTCCTTCAGCTGAAACTGCTGCTCTCTCCCGCTCATCATTGACAAAGCTTCCCGGAATGCAATGTCAAGCGAGTAACAGGTATCATAGTAGCTATAGCCCAGAGTCACATTGGGGAGCAGGCTGGGGTTTCTGTTGATCTCATTGACAGCGAAAGCCATGGTCTGGGCCTTTCTGAACCCTGCCATGTGAAAACTAACACACCACATGCCACTGTAATCTTTGTAGAAGTATATAACAGCAACTAATCATATTACAGCTATATTTGTACTATTTATCAAAACAAGCAGGTCAAAACAAGCAGTAAAAAAAAGGGGGAAAAAGGAAAGGAAAACAGAGGGGGGGGGGGGGGGGGTCTGCAAGCTCACAAGCATTGTGAGCTTGTAGATCGGCTTTTAAAATAATTTTTCTTTACCCAAAACAGGGACATCAGGATTAATGTGGATAACATACATTTCTTATTAAATTGTTGAATTGTGATATTGTCAAACATGAATATCAAACACATGACAGCAAAACCTCCACAGCAAATCGAACCCTGAAAACATGTTCCTGTGTGATACTCACTCACCCATAGCAAGTGGGCGTCTGCAGCTTGGAGGTGAAAGTCAGCTCAGGGGGGTCAGAGAAGGAGTGGATATCATACATGCCGCCTATAACAAAGTGCCCATCCTGGTTAATTCTGGAAAGATTAAACATTGCCTGTAACTCACAAGTAGAGGAGGCTGAGGAAGACAAAGGAGAGAATTTAGAGAACAACATAATCAAGGTCAAGTACGGGTATGAACACAGGTGCTTGTGTAGTGAAGCCCTCATGACTGCCCTCCCCTGTCTAGCCCCTTTCCCAAATTGTTTGTCCAGTTATCAATTTTTATACACAGTGCCATATGACGTTAACACCCTTCTGGGCAGAGGCAAAAGTAGGGGAGGGCTTACATTAGCAATCCTTTCATAACAAAATAATGTTGCATGTGTCCTGTAATGTGTCAATGACAATATCTTACCATTGACAACTGTTCAGCCACTCATGATGAGCATTAGGTTTAGAGAATCATATATCTAAAAAACTAAGCACAACACAAAAATGTTGTTATGATATTAGTTTACTTTAGTGTTTGATGCCTTCCCCATTAGAGTTTTCCAATGACTCTTTTAGTGGTACAATGTTTAGATCTGTTTGTGCATGCAAAAACAAATGTCAACCACAGTAAGCCCACAGTAAAGACACTTGGTATTCACAATATGTCCCACTAGGTGGTACTATTGTACTGGACCATTTAATGGGGTTATGTGTTTGTTTGTTGGTCCCTCCCTCTGTCTTTCACTGGTCTTTTCTGTTATTCTCTTAGATTCATACCTGGCAGGACCATGAAAAAGAATTGCACCCACCCTAGACCCCCACCGAGGTTAGAGCCTCCTGGGGACTGGCCCCATTGGCCTTGTCCGTAATTAATCTATTCCGTACATACACATTATACTCTGCCCTGATGTCAGACACACCCAAAACGATTGTGTCTGCTCTTCCTAAGTGATCTTGTCAAGTACTGTACACACTAACACATTCTCACTCCATGGTGACGTTTGACCAAGTACAGTATACATATTTGACGAGTTGAGGGGGCAAATTTGATGCTTGTGACGCCTCAGGCATAATGCTTGTGAGGCCTGTCAGAGACGAAAGCCTACGCCGAGCAGTGTGAAGCCCGCTTCTGCCGACTTATTCAAGTTGCATACCGATAGGGTTGGAACTAGTTACAATAATTCCCTCAGTGTCAACATGGTATGTGAAAGGGCATCTTTGATGTCAGGATAGGATGCCAAATGCACATGACCAAGCAATGAAATACAGACTCCTTGGGGCACTGCAAGACCCCTCCACCAGCATCCACCCACTCTGACGCAAGAGAAGCAAATTGAAACCGAAAACTGCCTCACCTAAAGTGGCATAATTAAGATTATGTATGACATATTTCAGTCTATTGTTAGTCTTACTTGTCTTATGCTTTCTTTGTGGCTGTTGTTCTGGTCATTGTCACATTAACAATAAGCGCTTGAGACCTGGTATCTGTCCATGACAGATACCAGGGTGCCTCCCAGGTACTAGGTGTAGTGAGGAGTCAGTAGGGCTAGTATGGATAATGTCCAGGAATACCAGATATAGCAGATATATCACATTCTGCTAAACCTGTGGATTGAGCATTGTATTGGATATCCTCCAAGTAAAAGTTACCTCAGGTTGGTAGGGTACCGTACTGCTGATGTATTACTGATTTGAAATATGTCTTCATGCTTATCTTTTCTTTTTTTTCATATAACAAAAGAACAATTTGGGCAGCAAAATGTTTTTTCCCAAATAAAAGTTACATGCGTGCGTGCGCGCGTGCATGCGTTGTTATGATGAATCCCCTAGAGGAATAGGCTGTTTGCGAGCTCAGCACCTGGGAAATTACCGCTTCACTCAACTAGAGACTGAGGCAATCACCCATGCAGCTTCCATTGCTAAAACTGTGTGTAAACTGCATTACAGAACCAAAGTCTTTATTTGGTAGATGATTTGGTACGTTGAGACTGTAAGAATGTTCAGTTAAACTAAACTAAAATATCAGGGTCAACCTCAGTAGAGGTGATCTGAGAGACAGCCTCTGACACAGGCCCCATAATGATTAAATGTCACAGGAGGTTACATGATGCAACAGACCTGAAATATGTTCCAGTGGGAACTGAGATGGAAAACATGAAAGAGTGGAGGATTAGGATGTTAAAGCAGTTGATGTGAAGGAAAACAAGTAAGGGAGCCTAAGGCATCTTCAACTCACCAGTGAGCTCTGCTCCCAAATGACAGTCCCTTAGCTGTTGTCATCCCACAGGCAAGTCCACAAACACACAAACATGTTTTGTTTTATTTTAATTAATCCAGGCCTAAAATACATATGAACAGGCCATTTGTATGCAAGAAGGTTGAACATTTTACAATAACACTAATTAAATATCACTTGGGTTAATGCCTTGTAGTGCCTTGTAAAAGCAGTAATTCAGATTCAATTGTTGTTGTTTTTTTTTTTTTTTTTTTTTGTTTCTTTGCAAGACCGTAAAAAGTGTACTTTTAATACGATGTGACATGTTGAGTAATAAATTGCTCAGGATAACAGCTTCTAATGAGACTACATTTTATAGTTTAATTGGAGCTTTAGAATCTGTCAAAATGTTCAGCTTGGTCATGTTCAAAACATATTATTTTAAGAAAAAAACTTCAGTGCAATTGCATCATCCTCCTAACATCACAAGCCCTGTGAAAGATGACGGAATGAGCTTCATGGAATAATGTATGGAGATGAATGATATTTGCATTAATGGGGTTTCATCATTCAACATCTATAGCTAACATCAGATTTTGCATAGTAAGTCATTATTATGGAAGCATCCTGAAACATTTTATGGTTGGTCTAGGTAGGATGTTTGATCCTACGGCCTTGCTGACATAACAGCCATCGTCTGTCCCGGATGGAGAGAAGCTCACATCCACTGATGCGCTGGGCTGTTCGCACGACCCTCTGCAATATGCTTTGCAGTTGAGGGCAGTGCAGTTTCCATACCATTGTGTCATCATCATCTGTGATCAGGCCTATCACTGCATACTGTAGTATATAGGTTAGATGTTTTATTGTCTCCGCCAGGCCGAAAGGCATGGCGAGAGAGTATGTTTTACCCTCCGTCCGTCCGTGTGTGTGTCCGTGTGTGTGTCTGTCCGTCCGTCCGTCCGTCCTGTCCGTGTGTTACCAGCTAATCTCTGGCACCGTTGGCCCGTTCGCTGCAAAACTGTGCACACACACTCCCTGGATGTCAATTCAGAATCTCTGCCTCAATTGTTTCACATGGGCCTGTTATAGCGCCACCTGGAGGCTGATTTGTGCAATTACTTTGTGCAATTTTACATTACTCCTACAGATTTTATCCAAACGTCATGCAAATCGGTACACAGTATCTCTATAGTCATGTGATCAACACGGATCTGTCCGATTTCCCATATTCCATCCTCATTGGCTAAGGTTCGCTTACAAAATTTGCAGGATTGGTCCGTTTTGAACAAAATGCCTCAAATCATGCAGCTTACGATTTCCGTGAAATTTCACAAACACATTCCCACTAGGCCAAGGAAGAAATGCCACCCTTTTCACATTGGCCTGTTATAGTGCCACCAGCAGGTCTAATTTAGCAAAACACATTTTTTGAACAAAATGCCTAAAATCATGAATGCAGTGTCCGATTGCTGTGAACAACCTAAGAATAAATGGCACCCTTTTCACATTGGCCTATTATAGCGCCACCAGGAGGCCACAATAACGTGCCTGACCTGGCGGAGACCTGTGCTCCGAGGAGCACTTTTTCTAGTTTATATTTTATATGCTTTGGTTATGTACTTGTTGCACATTTCTGTTATTGTCCTGTCCCTTGTTGTGCTTTGGCTTCTTCTTGGCCAGGTCTCACTTGTAAATGAGGTCTCGAATGTCAATGTGACTCTCCTGGCTAAATAAAGATTATATATACACATAAATACATACATACATACATACATGCATGCATGCATGTGTAGTGGAACGCAGTGAGCTGGGATTGAACCCGAGGCTCCCACTCGCCAGTCCGACGTGTTACCAGTCATGCCAATAGGGCTGAGCCCGATTGGCAGGTCTGTTGCACGCCGGTTCTTGGCTAATTTGACTGTGGGGGCTACAATCACCCCCCCGATCTTTGGAGCGCGTCCTCTCGCTTCACACTTCACGCCGCGGACCACCGTACACGACGTCCCTCATGTCCCTCACGCGAGGATATTACGCTCCTCGTCCTGCCGACTACGCCAGATTGTAGTGGAACGCAGTGAGCTGGGATTGAACCCGAGGCTCCCACTCGCCAGTCCGACGTGTTACCAGTCATGCCAACAGGGCTGAGCCCGATTGGCAGGTCTGTTGCACGCCGGTTCTTGGCTAATTTGACTGTGGGGGCTACACATGCATGCATGCATACATACATACATACATACATACATACATACATACATACATACATAACATACACACTGTCTTGTTGTCAGCAAGCCTGACCACTAGGTTGGAGTTGTGCATGGTCACACATTGGTGAGTGTCAGGTGTCTAGTGTTGAAAGAGAAATGATGTTGAATGCTAAACTGTAATCTATGAACGCATTTTGCACACTGGAGTTCTTCTTCTGGGAGAGGGCAGTGTGAAGTGTGGTGGCTATGTGCAGTATACACATGAACAATCAATGAAAGAGAGGGCTGCTAAATACTTTTGCAAGGCACTTTATTTCAAGAAAAGCTAAACACGACAAATAAATGTAATTAAGTGTTAATACAGCCTTTTTCACATATAGTAAATGTCCGATTTGTTAAACTTTTAATGCACCATTATAGGCAGTGTAAGTGATTTTTTGTTGTTGGTTAACCCCCAAAAAAATGTTGCATTCATTGCTTGAAGTATTTGTTCAGTAACAGGGGTCTTCCGGTCTCTCCAGTTCTTATTGAACAGAAAATGCCTTTTCAGGTGGGGTTGCCAATTTCAGCCAATCGGGAGAGAGTTATCATCACTAATTTGGTCTGCTCACTTCTTTGTTTCATCAACTTCCAATTGAACTTGTTTATCCTGTATCATCATATGAGTTCTCTCTCCTAACTGGATCAAATTGGTATTCCACTGTCACTGAACAAACGCTTCATAGTAATGATTGTTATTTTAAACAACTTTAACTTCAACTTCAAGCAACTTTAACATAACCTAACCCAAAGTGTTAGGGTATCATTAAACTAATATACCCACACATACTATCAATAATAAATATTATTGGAAGTAGTATTATTATTATTAAAGACAAAGCAAAAAAGGTAAACTGTTTTTCCACCTTCCATCACAGAAGTCACAGTAAAATATTACATACTTGCAAACATTCCCCAGATAATTGCTGTGCATGACAATATATCCTGAATGATATAGACAATCAGGGTAACAGACTCTCAACTTCACATAATGGGGTAGACAGCTTGGTTGGCAATGCCACAGAGATTCTTGTTCCTGGCCATTCGAATGTACCCTTCTTCACCCCATTCAGTCCCCCAGCTGGAAACATAACACATAGTTTGAGTGTTTGTATTTATAAATACCTGATTATAGATTGACATTGAAAACATGCTGTGTTCCCATTTCGTTTCTCTCCACTGACTGACAAAAGGCTTAGTTTCAGAACTGATGATAACATTCCACTGGTTCATTTAAGGCTCTGGCCTCTACAGTATCTCCAATCTTTTAATCTCTTTTAATCCAAGCCGGAACACAATCGATTGATTGATCATTAAATGACCATGCTCTGAAGATGCACGCGGCCCACCCATCTGACCATTGAACACATTAAGTGGTCAGATGGGTCATTTTCAAGTGGGCCCTGATTCAGAAAATGTTGAGATCCACTGGTCTAGAGACTAATCACAAAAGGTGACCTGGATCTGACTTTATCTGTAGAGGTATGGGTATGCTGGAATCTAACTCCCAATTACAAAAGGGGAAAAAATAAACCATCAGACAAATATACTGTATATAAGGAGCTTGAAAACGTTTTAGCATTAAGATGAATTATTCACCTGTTTTTCACGAGCCAGTAGTCTTTTCCGTTGGCAGTACCGTAGCCCTTGGCTGTCCCATAGCCCACCACTAGGACAGCATGATTTGGTTGGTCAGAGTCGCAGTCTTCTGGATCATATATACCTAAAATGGTTCAAAAGGCAGTTAATCACAAAGGTGGCGTCCAGGCGCATACCACATATATAAGGCCCCTATTTTGCGCTTCTTAAATGCTAGTCTTATGACTTAACTTAAGACCTGGAGGCGTGGCTTGAACGCCTTAAGCTTTATTAAATATACATTATCATTATCATTGTGTTGCATTATGAATGCACTACGCAACATACAACTGGGCAAAGAGCACAGTGCTAGATGTCCATTTACTGACTGCTCACTCACTGGTTGGCCCGACCACTACTTGTGTTATGTATAGTTTTGTTAGATGCATCGAACGTACCTCCTTTGTACTGCTTAAAGCTTGTCAGATTGCTAGAAACGGCCAACGCAACTGGCCCCACCGTTGCAACAGCTTGCTTCAAATAATGCTCATTGCCAGGAGGAATGAACTGGTATCCATAGCATCTTGCAGCCCTCCGCTTCGCTTTGTAGCGACATACCCCTTCCTGCAAGTGACATATACACAACATATCCACAGAAATATTACTCACATTTTCCTCTCATTGCAATGACTTTACTTTAATGCATGATGTCACTGTCAAATGTGGCATCATACATATATATCATATATATTCTTTAACCCATTTAGACCGCAAAATAATCTGTGTCATTCTTATATTTCTTTGGCTATTCAAAAATAGCAGATATACAAGCTCATAGCTAAGAGCTTGTAGAACAGTTTTGCTAATCTTTGAATATATATTTTTTTAAAGCAAACATTTGTAACAGTTCAAAAGTTTTCTGAAAAACGTATGTCGCTATATGAGTGGTTCTCAAACTTTTCCATGTCAAGGACCACCCAAAATTATATGTATTTGGCCGCGGACCCCCCATCTCAAAATATGTTGTTCCAGGGACCCCCAGATGCACAGATCGGAGTTAAAAATGTTCGTCTTAAAACATATATTCAAAGTTTTCACGATTTAAAAAAAAAATAGCAAATATACAAGCTCATAGTGCTGCACCGAGTGCCGCGGTGTGAGCTTTTAGATTGTAACTTGTACATTTTTTAATAGCCAAAGAAATCTTAAAATGACACAGATTTGTTCCCGGTCTTAATGGGTTAAAGCAAAGAAGCAAATACGTATTTTCTTATCAAGGCTTATTTATCTTGAAGTTAAATGTACAACTTTCTTATGACATCTACCCTCTTTGGCTATAAAAACATTTCCCCTAAAATCAGATCTGTTTTATGTGTTACTCTGTGTCACACATACTAAAATATGACTCAAATAAAAAAATTATGGCCATGTCCAATGAATTGATTGAATTCACGATCATGTATTGAATGTTCATTAATGTGCATTGTCTCGTCTAAATAAACAAATGTAATGAAGCTAACCTTGTCTTCATAGGGGTAAAGCCACTCCGAGTTGATGCCTTTGTTTAAGATGACATAGTTGAAGGCTTTGTATATCCATCCACCATCACAGCCTTTGTTTCCATACTCGGTGCTGCAGTCAATCAGGTTTTGGGGACTTAACGGGATGAGAATACTTATTGGTTTCTTCATTTGGCCCTCAAGGGCCCCTGCAGCGGCAAATGCCCAACATGCCCCACACTTTCCCTTTGGATTTGTGTTTGTGTACACAAAGAAGGAAGAGAGAAAGAGAGACATTTCAGAACCATTCATGTCAAATTCCACTAGCATACATGGGCAACTGGCATGTGGCCCAGGGGCCAAAAAAAATCTTTTTTTTTTCAGAATTCCACTTAAAAAATAGCAAAACAATTATCTGAATTCCAATTCAAAAATAGCAAAAATAGCAGATCTACAAGCTCAAAACATGTCGCAGTGCGACATAGAATGGCCCGACAGTATATGCAATGTGGCCCTCTGGAGTGAGTGTGGAAATATAGTAGCCCTCTCCATCATCAAAGTCGCCCACCATTGCTTTAGAGCAGTGTTTCTCAACCAGTGTCCTTGGCCCAAAAAGTGAATCGCAGTGGATCTTGACAGGGTCGTAGACATAATGAGGCATGTTGTGTTATTCAATATGTTTGGTCTTGACTTGATGTGAAAGGCAGCATTTGGGTCCAGGTGCAAAACCAGTTGAGAATCACTGCCTCAGCATGTAGTCACTAATACACAGCAAAATGTACAGATATAGCTCTTCTCAACTCCTAGAACCTACAAAACATCACAGATCTTCACAGTTTCTGGAAGGTTTCTGGTTATGGAAGGTTCTGGGTTACCCTTCGTAGTTGAAAAGAGCCAATAGTGTACACTTGACTTAACGATTTTTACAGTGTAGCTCAATAGCTTATCCCCTTCTCTCACACTGTGGTCTACCTGATTTTTGACAGAGCTGACCCTGCCTGTCTCCCTCCAGTCAATTTTCCGAGGCACTTGAAAGCCACTGACTTGCTTGAAGGTCACGTTTTTTGAATCAATACGGTCGTCCGGCATTAAACCATTCATCTGTGTGTTGAACTCCTCTGTTGTCTTGATAGAAAAAAGGGGGTCCATAAATTTATAGAATATGTTTTATCGTAAATTAATGCAGTTTTGGACATACAAGGTTTCCATCCGAAGGCGACAATATGTAATATCTGTCTTTTTATTTACCCAGCAATTATTTGTTCTTCTTTCTGGGTATCATGAGAGCATGAATGTGTCTTTGCGGTTGTGGGTGAGGAGACGTACCATGTCAGCCAGGTGGTTGAGTCCCATGGTGAAGGTGTGCAGTCCTGCTGAAGCCTCCTGGTTGTGGGTCAGGATCAGCTTGAAGTTCTTCTCCCATACCATTCTCCTGTAGACCATCTCATCCTGTTACATGCACACTGACATATTAGTGCGTGCGTGCGTGCGTGCGTGCGTGCGTGCGTGCGTGTGTGTGTGTTTCACACAGTGGACGTTTTACTCTTACATCACACTCGGGTGGAGGTGGAATAGAAAAGGTTAAGAGTGGGGCCTTCAAAGATGACATATTACATAGATTTGATTTGGTTTCATTCAGAGTGCCCAGGTTTCACTTGTGTATGAGTATGCATGTGAAAGAGACAAAATAAGTGAATACATGTAAAGTATTCAGTATCTCACCTGATCTCGGTAAACCTTGTGATGCTTGGTTTTCCACTCGTCCCATTGTTCATTTACATCAGAGAACAACTGACCGAGAACAGGAACGGTCAAAACCAGCACAGCAAACAAGGTGTGCATGCTGAAACAATAAAAATTACACTGGTGGTCACAATAATCATTGAACAAGATTGGAAAATAAGGAGTGCATCATCTTCAACTCATGGTCACTCAAGATTTAAACTTTTGTAAACAAAAAAGTATAAATGCAAGTAGCATCAGTCTTTGCATTAAAAGCAATTTAATTTGGTAGCTATGCCTATATCTACATTTAGGTGAAATATTTGACATTTCAGGGATTATTAATCGCAATATAAAATGTAGGCAAAACAAAAGAAGCAATGTAATTTGGTATTATGCCAAAGTAAGCAATCATAATTAACCAGTTCAATCTGATTCCTTACTTTTTTCCCCTCTGTTCTAGCTGCTGAACATACAACACTAAATCTTCTGATATCATTGAATATCTTATTATTCTATTTAACTGTTAAATATTTGACATTACACATAATCTCGTTTACATATTTCACATCGAGGTAACTTTCCTGTACTATGTTCCTATTAGTACAAGTAACAGTATATTGTAAGCCTTCCTTAAAACATGCAGTTCAGCATGTTTCTCACAGTAAATCTTTTCTATGCTCTTAAACTCATCTACACTGTATATCTGTGACTAAACTTTAACTTGCACTGAAACTAACTAACAGCATTATTATTATTAAGACAGCAAAATTATTATTAAGACAGCAGATGAGAGAAATTAGTACAATACCTTGTTGTTTAATCAAGTGGGTTGTGGTCCCTTGTACTGGAAAGAAAGTTCAAAGCTCACTTTTATCACGCTACACCACCAAATCTAGAGTGTTCATTTAACTCTTGTCTCTTAGTGCAATTTTTTAAAACTCTCATAGTTAAATTACCACTCAAAATTTTACTGTGTAGGAAATGTTCACACTTATAAGGGGAAGTGGGGGAGTGTGTGTGTGTGTGTGTGTGTGTGTGTGTGTGTGTGTGTGTGTGTGTGTGTGTGTGTGTGTGTGTGTGTGTGTGTGTGTGTGTGTGTGTGTGTGTGTGTGTGTGTGTGTGTGTGTGTGTGTGTGTGTGTGAGATAGTCAGTTTAGCAGTATTGTGGTTGTGTTGTGCTTGTAGTTAGTCCATGTTTCATGCTGCATGTTGCATCCTGCCCCTGTTTGCTACTGTCTACTTTCAGCTATACCGCTGTCTGGCTAGCCCTACTTGCGGGGGTGAAAAGAGGAGCTGAGTGCGTACAGTAAGTGTCCCTCTGCCAGTACACAGCCTCTCCATTGCCACACACGGTAAACCAGGTCCCTGTGGACCCTGGCAAACCTGGAGGGGATCTCGGAGCAGCAGTGGGCTCCAGAGGCGCTCCGTCTGCCAACCACTGCCCCATCTATGGGTCAAGTAGTCAGCAAGGCCGATAGGGGGATTCTGACGTCCGGGCACCCCAAGACCTCATATGCTCCGCCCAGGCTTACGCCCTGGAGAGGCCATGCTAGCCTCAATTGTGCATGAGTGAGAAAACAACTCTGAAGCTGACAGTCACAGGTCACAAGTCCTTTCTTATTGGCGTAGGTATGGGGCACCACTGGTTAGCTTCGACAGACAGACAGTGCAAGACTGTAAAAATGCTTGTTTAATACCCTTATACAGAGGGTTATTTGATTAATGATGTGACATGTTAAGTATAAATTGCTCAGGATAACAGCGTCTAATAAGACTACATTTTAGAGTTTAATTGAACAGCTTCAGAATCTGTCCAATGTTCAGATTAAACATGAACTCACAACATATTCTAAGAAGAAGCTTGTGATCTTGTACAGTGCGATTGCATCATCCTCCTAACATTACAGGCCCCATGAAAGATGACAAAATGAGCTTTATGGAATAATGTATACATGGAGAATGATATTTGCCTCAATGGGGTTTCATCACTCAACATATAGCTAACATCAGATTATGCATAGTAACTATGATCAATCAATGAAAGAGAGGGCTGCTAAATACTTTTGTAGGGCACTTTATTTCAAGAAAAGCAAAGCACAACAAATAAATGTAATATAATAGTAAAAATCAGATTTATGACAAGGGTCTTCCGATCTCTCCAGTTCTTATTAAACAGAAAATACCTTTTCAGGTGGGTTGCCAATTTAAGCCAATCAGGAGAGATTACCCAATACCCATTTATCATCCTCAGTTTTATAGTTTTCCCATTCCAATGTGATCTGCTCACTTCTTTGTTTCATCACTTCCAATTTCACTTGTTTATCCTGTATCGTCATATGAGTTCTCTCTCCTGTCCTGACTGGATAATATTGGTATCCCTAGACTCCTGTCACTGAACAAAAGCTTTGAAATATTGATTAATATAGAGCTATCTAGAAGAAAAAAGAAAAGAAAAAAACAGTTACTGCACCTTTAACCTATAACCTAAAACAAACTGTTTAGGGTATCAACGTATCATTAAACTAATATACCCATACAAACTACCAATAATACATATTAGTGGAAGTATAATTATTGTGATATAATTGACAAAGAATACAAAGCAAAAAAGGCAAACTGTTTTTCAACCTTCCATCACAGTCACAGTAAAATATTCTATAGGCTACTTTCCCCAGATATTGTTGTGCTGTACATGACAATAAATCCTGAATTGTATCCACAAGTTTCCAGTGTCCCATGAGCCCTTGCGTGAAGTTTGGGCATCACTTCCTGTTGTCACTCATTCCACTCCACACAGCTGATTCAAATGAATGATACATGGCTTTTGACACTTGCTCTTAGTCTTAGCTGTAGTCCAGAGTGTAGAAGAGACAGTATCATCACGCTTTGATCTAGCTGCAAAGCAGGCTGCTTTGGGCCATAGTTCCAAACATTGGAACTATCTCATTGAGATAGACAGAGCACTTCCGCATTCCATTCTTACAATGGGAGTCAATGCTAGTGTCATAATATACAGCCTCTTATACAGCTCTGCTGTAGTCTAACTCCTGTCCTGTGTTTCATTCTGACTAATCTCTCAATAACAGATTCAGAGCTGGCGGGGGGTTCCCATATTGCATTCTGACTAGCTGCTGTTGCTGCCGTGACCAGCGTTGGCAGATTTTGCAAGAGAGACAAGCGGTCACGACACAAGCCCAAAAGCCCAAAAGAAGCGACTAGGCTGTGTTTTACCACTTTACATTGGCTATTTGAAAATAGCAGATCTTACAAGCTCACAGCGACACGTTGCAAGGTTGTAGATCTGTTATTTTCCAAAAATATTGAGAATAAAGTGAAACATCTTGGATATTTTTTTTAACATTTTAACAACACAAATCTTGTATGGGGGTCCCTGGCACAAAATATTTTCAGATGGAGGTCCGTGGACAATTACATATTAATTTGGGGGTCTTTGACATGAAAAAAAATGGGAACCACTGGTTTAAACAATGTTAGAAAGCAAGCCCTACAATATGTAGTAAATAAGTAACTACACTTAGAAACAAGCCCCCCAAAAACCGCAACCTGCAACTACCAATATTTACAATATGCTTATAATAAGCAGACATGGCAACACTGGCTGTGACTCTCTGTATGGAGATTACATGGTGCTTGTTTAGTGATTTGAATCAGCTGTGTGGAGGAGGATCTTGTAGGTTAAGTAGCCAGACTCATTTTCTGATTTCTGTCAGGTTGTGTTCCTGTTCCCACATTATTGTTGACTGATTTGATCCCTCAAATTAATTGAATGACTGACAACAGGAAGTGATGCCCAAATTAACACACCCTTTTCCCCAATAAGCTCCTTGGGAAACTTCTGAACCCAACTTCACATTATGGGGAAGACAGCTCTGTTGGCAATGCCACAGAGGTTCTTGTTTCTGGCCATTCGAATGTACCCTTCTTCACCCCAGTCAGTCCCCCAGCTGGAAACATAACACATACATAGTTTGAGTGTTTGTAATTATAAACAGCTGATTATAGTGACATTGAAAACATGCTGTGTTCACATATTTGGTTTCTCTCCACTTACTGACAAAAAAGGCTTAGTTTTAGAACTGATGTTAAAATTCCACTGGTTCATGTAAGGCTCTGGCCTCTACAGTATCTTCGATCTTTTAATCTCTTTTAAGCCAGAGCATAACCAAGGATCTGTCAATTATAAAGCCTAGAGACTAATGTCATTTACAAAAGTGATGGGTCAGAATGACAAGATGAGTTAACTTTTTCAATTATTTCTTCTCCATGTCTTAGTTTACAATGAAGGACAAACGTTCCGGCTATCCAGCCCTTCGTCAGTGTGTCTAGAGTTATAAGTTAAGTTACTTTGTAGATTTAGATTATTTAAAAAACATTGATAAACAAATTAGCCTACTTTATAGGCTACTTTTTTTGTTTTGATTGTTTTGTTCCACTTATGCTTTGGCAATGTAAACATGTGTCTTCTTGTGCCAGCAAAGCCAATTTTAACTGAATTAGAGAGAGAGAGAGAGAGAGAGAGAGAGAGAGAGAGAGAGAGAGAGAGACGTTTGGGCTGAACGGACCTCCGGTTCCGTTGCTAACCTATCAGCCCGATCTGTCATCTAATGAATCAGCCGGTGTGAGTCCTGAGAGATTCTAGTGAGTCAAACTCCCAATTAGAATGGGAAGGAGCATTTTTAACATTAAAATGACCAAATTCACCTGTTTTTCACGATCCAGTAGTCTTTTCCTTTGGCTGAACCATAGTCCTTGGCTGTCCCGTAGCCCACCAATAGGACAGCATGGCTTGGTTGGTTAGAGTCGCAGTCTACTGGATCATATACACCTAAAATGGTTCAAAAATGCAGCTGATGTGAACAAAGGTTGTGTATAGGAAAAGTGAGATGAAAACAGTCACTAAAATCTTCTAAACATCACGTCTGTACATACTTTGATCCTGAGAATGAACATCTTCTCACAATGTTAATGTTAAATCTGTAGCTATGTAGCAGTACTTGTAGCATTACCGTTGATGGCGATAGAGTTGTAAGTGCGTGGAACTTTCATATGATGCTTTCATATTACAGTATGTAGAGGCTACATCAATTATTTGTCTGGGAAATTTGTACTGTAGGGGTTAAAGTTTGCTTTTTCTTAATCAATCATAACTCATAACACTGGTCTCACTCCACTCACTCCATAGTGTTTCAAAATATAGAAAAGGTAAATTAAGTCTTAGTTCTGCTGAAAATGAATGTCAAACATATGTCTAGTTGTCATAGGTATTCTATATTTAAAAAAATAAGATGGCGCGAGCAACAGTTTGTCACCCCCCCTTCCCTTTTTTTGTCTCATTTCCTATTAATTATTATTATGTTTCTATTTACTGTCTGCTCACTGTTACTTGTGTTATATACTTGATATATTCTTGATACTGTAGATAGTGTATACTGTCTCGAACGTACCTCCTTCATACTGCTTAAAGCTTGTCAGATTGGCAAAAAGTTCCACAGCTACTGGCCCCACCGTTGCAACAGCATACTTCAAATAATTCTCATTGCCAGCAGGAATGAACTGGTAACCAAGGCAGTTTGCAGCCCTCCGCTTCCTATTGTAGCGACATTTCCCTTCCTGCAAGTGACATATTCAGACAAGAACAATTACACTCACACTTTCCTCTCGTTACATTGCAATCAGTGTTGGGAAGTAACTAAAGTAATATGTAACTTAAAGTAATATTATTACCTTTTCCCAGTAACTAGTAACGTAACTAATTACTTTCACATTTTGAGTAATAATATTACCTTTACTTTTTTTCAAAAAGTAACTTATTACTTTTTTTCACGAGCCTCGTGGTACTCTGGGTTTGAATGTGTTTATTTGATCCTGTGTTGTTTTTAGTCCATTGATATCATGGTAGACTGGTTAGGATCGAGTTGCTATGCAGGCTGCTTGCAGATCCGGTCTAGAGCGGATACGGAAACGTTGCGCACTTGTCTGTGTGAGTTATCAGCTGCGGAAGGGCGGGCCGCCCTTAAACCGGATCAAACAGTATTGCCATGTCTGCTTATTATAAGCGACTTGTTAACCGATGAAGACGCGCCGTAAGCTTGTAGGTCGGCTATTTTCTCTATATATATATATAATATGGGTCACTGACTGTGGCATGTAAATATATACACACACACACACACACACACACACACACACACACACACACACACACACACACACACACACACATACAGTATATATATATATATATATATATATATATATAGGTCACGTTGGCCTGTGTCTCATGATGAGTCATTATCTGTTTGAGCCCAGGTGTTTTTAAAATACATTAAAGGGCAAGACCACTTTGTTAGAGGTTTGGGTTGTGTAGTTACCTTGCCATGATGTAACTCCAAAGGTGGACAAGAAATCAAAAATAATTGCTCCATTGATTAGAAATTGAACATTCAAAATATGCTCCTCATTGACTCACATTGTACGCTGAAACAGCTCTCAAAGTCACTCTTTTAGCATGTAAACGGACGCAAACAAAGTTGATTCAGACAATATAGAACATCACCAAACCCAGTACTGTTTTTTTTTTAATAAAAAATGTTAACTTCCTGTTGATTTTGCTATTTTTATTTAGAAGAAAACACGGACTGGATCTGTGGATCCGGATCCAGTTCTTCAAATAGTAAAATCAACAGGAAGTTGTCATTTTTATATAAAAAAAAAATCAGTAGTGGGTTTGGTGATGTTCTATATTGTCTGAATCAGCTTTGTTTGTGTTTGTTTATGTGCTAAAAGAGTGACTTTGAGAGCTGTTTCACCGTACAATGTAAGTCAATGAGGAGCATATTTTGAATTATCAATTTCTAATCAATGGAGCAATTATTTTTGATTTGTTGTCCACCTTTGGAGTTACACCATGGCAAGGTAAATACACAACCCAAACCTCTACCAAAATGGTCTTGCCCTTTAAATACATTTAAAATACTTGTTTCCATTGAGGTCCTTAGTATTCAATTCATAGTCGTCAAATGGTTTTAATTTAGTCTGTAAGTTATGAATTCATACACAGTAAAAGTCTTAGTGTTAATATAATTCAAATGAGTGTACAATGAGGATTTTACAATGTAGGCTGCAGAAAAACAACAACTACTAATGTTGAAAATACAAAGTCTGACTTTTGGGGCGAAAGGATGCAATTACTGGGGGCGAGGAAAAAAAGTAACTAAAGTAATAAGTAACTAATTACTTTTGGCAGGGAGTAATAAGTAAAGTAACTACATTACTTTTTAAACAAGTAATATGTAATAAGTAATATATTACTATGTTTTAGTAACTATCCCAACACTGATTGCAATTACTTTAACACTGTCAATAGTGGTACATCATAGGCTATGTGTGAAACAGACGCAACACAATAACACAATAAAATATTTTAGGATAGATGTTTATATATAATCAAACAGGGAAGATGGCATAAGAAAGTTGTACATTTAACTGTGGTTCAAGATAAATAAGCCTTGATAAGAAAATACATTTTTGCTTCTTTGCTTTAAAGAATATGTACAGTTGGAAAAATTACAGCCATGTCCAATGAGTGTCATACATATATTATGTAGTGAAGCTAACCTGGTCTTCATAGGGGTAAAGCCACTCTGAGTCGATGCCTTTGTTAAAGATGACATAGTTGAAGGCTTTGTATGTCCATCCACCAACACAGCCTTTGTTTCCATACTTGGTGCCGTTGCTGCAGTCAATCAAGTTTTGGGGACTTAACGGGATGAGAATACTTGTTGGTTTCTTCATTTGGCCCTCAAGAGCCCCCACAGCGGCGAATGCCCAACATGCCCCACACTTTCCCTTTGGATTTGTGTTTGTGGTCACAAAGAAGGAAGAGAGAAAGTGAGACATTACAAAACCATTCATGTCAAATTCCACTATACTGTAGGTACCTTTTAAAGCAGTGTTTCTCAGCCAGTGTCCTGGACCCAAACATTTCATCGCAGCGAATCTTGACAGGGTTGTAGACATAATGAGGCATGTTGTGTTATTCAATATGTTTGGTCTTGACTTCATGTGAAAGGCAGCATTTGGGTCCAGGTGCAAAACCAGTTGAGAATCACTGCCTCAGCATGTAGTCACTAATACACGGCAAAATGTACAGATATAGCTCTTCTCAACTACTATAAATAAGTGAACCGTGCCGCGAAATGTGTTTCACTGGTTCTGGATTTCTTTTCATAAGCTATGGCTCGGTTTCACATACTGTAAGGTTCTGAAAATAGCAAAAATAGCAGATCTACAAAACATCACAGAACTTCACAGGTTCTGGAACGTTTCTGGTTATGGAAGGTTCTGGGTTACCCGAAAAGAGCCAATAGTTTACACTGAGTCAAATTAACTCAGGATTTTTACAGTGTAGCTCAATAGCTTATCCCTTCTCTCACACTGTGGTGTACCTGATTTTTGACAGAGCTGACCCTGCCTGTCTCCCTCCAGTCCATTTTCCGGGGCAATTGAAAGCCACTGACTTGCTTGAAGGTCACGTTTTTTGAATCAATGTGGTCGTCCGGCATTACACCATTCATCTGTGTGTTGAACTCCTCTGTTGTCTTGACAGAAAAAAGGGGGTCATTGGGTCAATAAATACATTGTTGCTGTCTGGCAGAAACCTTGTATCTACATATTTATATTTTGTATGTTTTATTGTAAATTAATGTCCTATTTCATCATACAAGAGTGTCGTGCAAGAATATGCGTGATCTGTTTTTTTTTGCTATTTGTTTTTGTTTCAAAGTGAAAGTGGGTGCTGTACCATGTCAGCCAGGTGGTTGAGTCCCATGGTGAAGGTGTGCAGTCCTGCTGAAGCCTCCTGGTTGTGGGACAGGATCAGCTTGAAGTTCTTCTCCCATACCATTCTCCTGTAGACCATCTCATCCTGAAACATGCACACTGACAGATTAGTGCGTGCGTGCGTGCGTGCGTGCGTGCGTGCGTGCGTGCGTGTGATTCACACAGTGGACGTTTTACTCTTACATCACAGAGGTGAAATAGAAGTGAAAGGTTCAGAGTATAACTAAGGCCTTCAAAGATAACATGTATAGAGTTTTTATTTTATTTTACATAGATTTGATTTGGTTTCATTCAGAGTGCCAGGTTTCACTTGTCTATGAGTATGCATGTGAGAGAGACAAGATTTACCTGATCTCGGTAAACCTTGTGATGCTTGGTTTTCCACTCGTCCCATTGTCCATTTAAGTCAGAGAACAACTGACCGAGAACAGGAACGGTCAAAAGCAGCACAGCAACCAAGATGCGCATGCTGAAACAATAAAAATGACACTGGTGGTCACAATAATCATTGAACATGATTCTGCTCCTGCAATCTTGTATCATAAACTGAAAAGATTCAGATAAACATCAATACAATACAATGCACCATCCAAATTGCATTGGAAAATCATCAGCGATATCAATGCGAGAAAATATAACACTGTCAATTCCTTATGAATCCAAAGTCTAAATGAATGTTAGATCCTATGTCATGGATGCAAATAATAATACACTGAAACTGTTCAAATGCCCTTTTGAAAGGATTCTTTGCTGTCATCATGACATGGGATCCTTTTAATTATCTTGATTTCTCTTTTGGCCATAAAACAACTGTTTTTATAGCGCTGGCACATTATAAAAATGTATGTTTTTTTTAACTGGTTTGTCCTGACTTTCAACACCCAGGTTCTTTTGTTTATCTTTCAGAATCAGGTTAATGAAAAATAAGGTGTGCATCATCTAAAACCCATGGTCACCCATGATTTATACTTTTGTAAACAATGCCCGGAAGATCAACAGTTCCAATATGTTTTTTCAATGCTTTTTCTTTTCTACCCAGACATGTCTGGGTTCAATCTGATTCCTTCCTTTTTTATAGTTTCTAGCTGCAGAGCTTACAACAACTTGCCTTACTAATACTATACGTTCCTATTAGTACAAGTAACAGTATATTGTAATCCCTCCTTAAACACATGAAGTTCAGCATCTTGTTTTTCTGTCTCAGTAAATATTTTCTATGCTCTTCAACTCATCTACACTTTATATCTATGTGACTAACCTTTGACTTGTACTGAAACTAACTAACAGCATTATTCATGCCTCTCTGTTGAATAGCAAATAAGAGATATTAGTACAATACCTTGCTGTATCAAGAGGGTTGTGGTCCCTTGTCCTGGAAAGAAAGTTCAAAGCTCACTTTTATCATTCTACACCGCAAAATCCAGAGTGTTCATTTAACTCTTGTCTTAAAGTGGTTCTTTTTTTAAACTTTCATAGTTAAATTATGAACTCGCATAGTTAAATTAACACTCCACATTTTACAGCTGTATGTATGAAACGTTCACACCTATAAGGGGAAGTGGGGATGTGTGTGTGTGTGTGTGTGTGTGTGTGTGTGTGTGTGTGTGTGTGTGTGTGTGTGTGTGTGTGTGTGTGTGTGTGTGTGTGTGCCATGGTAGCATTTATTTGTGTGTCTGTCTTTCTCTCTCTCTCATCTCTCACGGTACGTTTTAACAGCGGGCGACTCGGGCGATCGCCGCGCGACATCGTCCAAAAGATAAAGAAAATCCATCTTTCATCGCCCCCCCGCCCACTTCGCCCTATCGCCAGTAGTTGCCGGCTCTCATAGACATATAATGACGTCGCCCGGCGATCGCCCGAGAGTCGCCCGCTGTTAAAACGTACCGTCACAGTACGTTTTAACAGCGGGCGACTCACGGGCGATCGGCGGGCGACATCGTCCAAAAGATAAAGAAAATCCATCTTTCATCGCCCCCCCCGCCCACTTCGCCCGATCGCCAGTAGTTGCCGGCTCTCATAGACTTTCTTTATCTTTTGGACGATGTCGCCCGCGATCGCCCGAGAGTCGCCCGCTGTTAAAACGTACCGTCAGGCACCTACCAAGGCCAGTGGCTGGATGGGATGTGGCATGGCTACGGCGTGCGGCAGAGTGTGTGTAGCAGTATTGTTGTAGAAGTGCTTGTAGTTAGTGTATGTTTCATACTGCATGTTGCATCCTGCCCCTGTTTGCTACTCTCTGCTTTCAGCTATACTGCTGCTGGCTTACCCTCCTTGCGGGGGTGACAAGAGGAGCCGAGTGCGTACAGTAAGTGTCCCTCTGCCAGTACACAGCCTCTCCAATGTCACACACGGTAAACCAGGTCCCTGTGCTTGGACATGCCCTGGCGTCTGCTGACCACTGCCCCATCTATGGGTCAAGTTGTCAGCAAGGCAGAGAGGGGGATTCTGACGTCCGGGCACCCCAAGACCTCATATGCTCCGCCCAGGCTTACGCCCTGGAGAGGCCTCGCCAGCCTCACTTGTGCATGAGTGAGGAAACAACTCTGAAGCTGACAGTCACGGGTTATAAGTCCCTTCTGATCGGCGTAGGTGGGACACCACTGGTTAGCTTCGACGGTGGGAAGGATCATCATTTCCCATCGGCCGACCCTCACCCACCTCAAGCCATGCAGACCTACAGTAGGTCAGCAGGGTGTAGGCCGCCAACGTCTGCTTGCTTCAGTGGGTGCATGGAGCTTAGAGCACTGTAAATGCATGACATGCAGTCAGTAAAATCCTGCGCCAGGCAAAAAGAAAATAAAGAAGTTTCCAGCTCTTCGAAGCCGGACCCTCCCTCAGGAGGCACTGAGCGCCTTCTGTCCATCCATCTCGGCATTTGCTGCTAGTCCTGTCCTGTCAACATGCTCAGCCTGTATGCCCCGATCCTCACATCATCATAAGACACAAAGGACTATAATAGTGGTGGAGAGTTCATTTGTTCGTCTGCCCATGGATAGATTTTCAATTGGGTAGATCCAGAGCCTTATAATAGAGAGTGTTTCTGCCACTGAGGGGGCAGAAACAGAGTCGGTCATGTGGTTCATGTAAACTGGAAGTAGTTACAAACGCCCATAGACTCCAATGCATTCAGTAAACTTCCGGTTTAGGGCTTTGTCACTAAGTGGATGGAGGTGACGTAACGCGCGTTGAATGGCTCTGGGTAGATCTGGTGACTGTGAATGTCATAGCATATGATTCACATCATTTTCATACTCATCAAACCATTCAATGACCCCTCGTGCCTTGTGTATTGTCATGCTGGAAGATACTGTACCACTCTAGCCTTGGTTCAAGACTAGCATAGATGTATTTTATCGATTTATCTATGATCGTCTTGGGCTTCACCCCCCAAAATATGTAATTTAGTAAACAACATGATCAAAAATGCCAAAAGGAAGTTCTTCAACGAGAAAATTGAGGAAAATGAAAGAAACTCAGAAAAACGTTTTATTAAAACAACAAACTTAAAACTAAATCTACAAACCTCAGCAATATGTCAAATGGCACGCTGTCGCTGACTGTGGCTAACTGTTTTAACAAGTAATGTTTGTTTTTGTTTGTCAATGGACTGTTCTTGCTGGCACAGTGTGATCGCATAATGCATTGACATTTTCAGTCCCCAAAGTAAGTAACACCTACTTATGGCACTATAAGCATCACAGCCTTTGATTGTGCAATTTCCTCGTTTCTAGTTCTACACTATTTTACTTATTTAGTACGCTGAAATTGTTTTAATGTATTTATTACTTATTTGATGTTTGTCTCTGCTACCCTAGCAGTACACATTTTGAGTCATCAGGCGATCTAAGGTCCGACGTGTGTGCGTTCAGAGATGCTCTTATGCACTGTCTGTTACTGTTGCCTTTCTATCAGCTTGAACCAGCCTGGCCATTCTCTGGCCTCGTCAACAAGGCATTTTCGCCCACAGAACTGCTAGATATTTTTCCATTTTTATCATTCTCTGTAAACCCTAGAGATGGTTTGTGCATGAAAATCTCTGTAGTTCAGCAGAAATACTACCAGCCCGTTTGGCACCAACAACCATGCCACATTCAATTTAATCTCAGTTCACTGTGTGGTTTGTTCGAGAGTGTCTTTCCAAGTTACATTTATTCGCCATTCCTGCTGAGTTGTTGCTGATGATACAAATACATACAGTACTTAAAATTGTCTCTAGCCGTTTGCAGAGTTCCTCATTGGAAAGGACTTCCACATTGAAACCTCTATAGGCCTACAGAATATATAGCTCTATGATTGAAACAGACCACAAGCGTCTGGTCCCCCTCCTACCACCATGTATACAGTGTCTCAGAATTCTCCCATATTACATGCCGGGAAGAAAATCACAACAGCAGATGTCAATCAATCAATCAATCAATCAATCAATCTAGGGGCATCAATATTAAAACACAATTTTACCCTCGATGTGGATGGGCTACGTGATGCTGACATCAACCTGCACACGCACGCACGCACGCACGCACGCACGCACGCACGCACGCACGCACGCACGCACACACACACACACACACACACACACACACACACACACACACACACACATACACACACACCCATGAGGCCTTCACATAACGTTACGTGATACAACATATTACAGGCTACTTATAACCAGTATTCTGTTGAAACTAGCATTACATTTAGGCAAACATTAGGTGTAGGTCAGACCAAAGTTACTGTCCACAAACAATGAAAAGATAGAAAATAAGCAGGTTTACAGCCAGGCTCTCTGTACAGACGCAGATATAGTCATGCATATCACTTTGAAACTCTGCAAGACTACTGTTTAATATAAATAAAACATTTATATCACAGCTAAACCAGTAAACCTGAACATCCTTGTCTGTGTGTGTGTGTGTGTGTGTGTGTGTGTGTGTGTGTGTGTGTGTGTGTGTGTGTGTGTGTGTGTGTGTGTGTGTGTGTGTGTGTGTGTGTGTGTGTGTGTGTGTGTGTCGTGTGTGAACGTCTCGTTGAGTTTAAAAAAGAAAAAATATGATCAGATGATTCAGATCGCTTTTGTCTTTCTTCTCGATCATGCATGCCATGCATTTTGCTGGCTCTGCCGCCCCTCCCCCTGATCTGCCACTGACCAAAACTTCAACGGAAACAAACTGCTGCTTCTATTCTGTGAATTGCTACAAAGAAAAAAACGGAATTAGGGCGTGAAGTTGCACCTACAACCACAAAATGCAAGCCAGGCTGAACACATACACGCACACGCACAGGCACACGCACACGCACACGCACAGGCACAGGCACAGGCACAGGCACAGGCACAGGCACAGGCGCACGCGCACGCACACACACACACAAACAAGCGTATATTTTAAATCTACTTAATTTCGTTGACCGTTTCATTTCAGTGGTTTTCTTGTCATCTTTCCTGACTCCTGTCTGTGTTGAGTAGCTGTAGAAATGCAATAATAAATAGATTAAAAACGTGCCCTTTGGCCCTGTTATTGCCCAGTTTGCCCAGTGCATGCACCGCAGCTCTGCAAGACACTAATGCTCTGTGTTTGAAAAATAATAATACAAATAATAGAGTGGGTAAAATGCAGAGGATTCATTCTGGGTATTTGCAAATGTACTCTGTGAATACCCAAAAAAACAACATTTTACATGTGAGAAAGAAATATACACGCTGAAGTTTCACCAGCCAGTGGACTCGCCTAGTGTCTCTTCTCTTCTTTCTTTTCTTCTTTCTTTTTTTTGTTGTTTGTTTTTGTATTTGTATGTTAAGCTTAGACTGTGTAAATTTAACGCTGCATCTTGGCCAGTTCCCACTTGAAAAAGAGACTGTGTCTCAATGTGTTTTTACTGGTTAAATAAAGGTTAAAAAAAAATATATATATATATATATATTTTTTCATTTCATTTAATTTCTTATCTTTTTTCTTTTGGGGGGGGGGGGGGGCTATCCTGTCGCAGAAGAGGATTGGGTCTGAGTCCTTTGCCTCTTGCCTCTAAGTCGCTACTACTACACTTTTATAATTCGTATCAGATTTAGATTCTTTCATTCTTAAAGCTGTGGCCTAACTTATTTTTTCAAGGTTTTCTTCATACAATGGACTGGACTCTGCAGTCTTCATCATGCACTCTAGTGAGAGCTTGATCCTCTGCTTGCTAAGGATTTACAACATGGCAGGCTGTCAGACCTCTGTAACATTGGTGCGGGAGTACAGCTGGGCTAAACCTAAAAGTATGTATAATGCAGATATTCATCGTCCTTTTGTTTTCTTATAGGGTTAGGGTTGGTCTGTGAAATGTCTCTAACACTTTCCAAAATAAAATGTGTGAAATATCACAGGATGTTGATGTACTTCCTTTTCTGCTATACGGTCACGGGTGACACCTCTGTCTGTACTATAGGGTCAGGTTCCTGTGTTTCACCAATCATTAAAGCCTCTATGGAGTTGGCAACTTTCTGACATAGTTTTTCTTTTCTTGATAGTCAGTGTGCCATATCAACATTAAGTTTATTTATGACACCACATCAAAATAAAAATGATTTTGATTGTCCAAATACATTATACATAGACTGAAACAACATTTAGACATTTTCTGTCACATCCAGACATTGTAATGATCATTAGACACAATGAGCAATAACCACACTTATCTCCCAGTCTCTCGTCCATCTTATTCATCAGTCAGAGTTTAGAGTTTGCACACTGTACCTGGACGGAACACGTTTGATTGACTATCTTTGAAAGACCCCTCATTTTAGTCTCAAAGTGATGCATAACAATGTACATTCAGCAAACATTTTCAAGACATTTAAAATCTTGTCTGTCCATGAGGCTGGAATGCCAGAACATCTATTAGTTATCAATTGTTACCATTATTCTAGAATAGAGCTTGCGAGCCGGTTTCAGGTTTGGATAATTAGGTCTCAGCTAATATTTGTGAATTCTCAGCAATGTTAGCAGAGAAGAAATTCCTGATTTGGAGGAGAAAGAGCAATGATGAATACCAGAGGAACAATATCAAAAGTACACTAGCACCCTCTTGTGGTAAATAATAAGAAATCTTAGCATGCACACCCACGCCACACACGCACACACACCGTGCACGCACACGCACACACACACACACACACACACACACACACACACACACACACACACACACACACACACACACACACACACACACACACACACACACACACACTGTTGTTGATAACACCAAAAGCGTGTCATACACCTTTGACTCCTGTTGTGTTCTCACAATAACTACTTTGTGAAAACAGAATTGATCCAATGCAATTACCCCCATGTGCAGTAGGCTATATTTAAATAATTGCAAAACACTGGATGTTATTGTGATCGATGAGGACTTCAGAGAGGTTTTCTTATCAGACGTTGGCTGTGCTTTTGATTCAAGAGTAGAGGAAAAGCCTTCCTTATGCAAGTAAAATATCAACCATTGGTAGACCTACAAGCCATTATACACCTGGGCTACAAGTTTCAGCTCATTGCTTTTATATTTGGACCATGTCCACAGACTGGTGGTCAGGGACGTGAGGATTAAAAGCTTGTAATTACAAGCAAAAGCAGCTTGCTCCTCCATTCTAGGCATTGCTCTATGTGGAGGAGAGGGTATTATTTGTATCAATAACTTTCCCGGTGCCAATAATATGGTTATTTTGAGTGTGTGTGTGTGTGTGTGTGTGTGTGTGTGTGTGTGTGTGTGTGTGTGTGTGTGTGTGTGTGTGTGTGTGTGTGTGTGTGTGCGTGTGCGTGTCGTGTGTGTGTGTGTGTGTGTGTGTGTGTGTGTGTGTGTGTGTGTGTGTGTGTGTGTGTGGGGGGGGGGGATTGTTTCCCCCTTCCACATTCTGGTTTACAAAATCAAGCAATGTTAATACACAGTACACATGTAAAATGTATTTTGTTGCTTTCCCAAAATGAACGCAGTACATTTACTCAAAACACTGTTCGATTTTAGCTCCGACGGAACCTCTCCCTCCGCTGTATAGCTCCGAGATGAGGTTCCTCGTTAGTTACTGCCGTCTGTTTTCGAAATGGTCGCACGTCGTCCACTTTACATGTTTCTTACCCCTTTCTGCACATCGTATCCAAAAAGTAAAGCATTTCCGCCACTCTCTCAGATGTTTGAAGTTTTAACGCGCCATAAAAGCCATCCAACGGGTTGAAGAAAGTATTTAATTTGCCTCGGTTTTCATCCGGTTACATGGTTTTTAAGACATTGCGCAAGAGTTGCGCCCGTAGAGATAACATTACTTTTTACCCTACTGGTCAAATGTTGAATTGCATCTTCTAATGCAAAATATTATGGAACCGGATGAAAACCGAGGCAAATTAAATACTTTCTTCAACCCGTTGGATAGCTTTTATGGCGCGTTAAAACTTCAAACATCTGAGAGAGTGGCGGAAATGCTTTACTTTTTGGTTACGATGTGCAGAAAGGGGTAAGAAACATGTAAAGTGGACGACGTGCGACCATTTCGAAAACAGACGGCAGTAACTAACGAGGGACCTCATCTCGGAGCTATACAGCGTACAGCGGAGGGAGAGGTTCCGTAGGGGCTAGTTCGATTTATGATATAGTATGGAATTGGCTCCTTGTCATGTCATGTGCCTCAGGCCTGTTCAGCTGTCATATTTAATATGAAGATATGCAGATGTTAAAGCCAAGGTGCTGTACGTTTTAGAATGGTTGAAATATGGTCCTGATAGAACGTGATATCAGCTCTGGCTGAAGTGTTGGTTGAACCATTGTAACTGTACAGAATCCTTTGCCACATGATAGATGACTCAGAAGTTCACTCACTTGACTGCATAATCAGGCTTTAAGCTTCTTGAGCCTAATCAGGTGATGTTTGTTTGGTCTCAGGTCCATGTCTGTTTGTTTGTTTACTCTTTTACCTATTCAGACAGGTGTTCTTTCAGGTCACACTTATCCTAGTGTTTGACCTAAAAGATATGGTAATGCTGAAATATTTGCATATATTGATAAGCAAGTTGCGCTTTCAGATACAGTGGATGAGACAAGCTAGAAGCCTTTTTTCTTGGGTTACAGGCCTGTGCTGTTCCCGTAGTTTAATGTGAAATCACCTGCGAAAAAGACGGTGTGCTGTGAGTGATAGTTAACACTTATTTTAACGAAGGAAATTTCAACTTACACCCTTTTAATGTCAGCAAACCCCAAGTAGAACAAAGTGTTCCCATGAGTCTCACCGATTAGTCAGCTATATTGATTCTCCTATAGTTACTTCCTTAACAAAAAGTGCCTTGTAAGTGATTACTTAACAGGAGCAGAAGCACATCATCATTTCTTTCACTTGTCTCCAGCTCGCTGTCTGGCACATGACATGTCACTCAGGTTTGTGGACCGCTGTGTCATGTGCTTTTAGCTTTAACAAATGCTGTTCATCATTCACACAATGACGTGACATGATAGTGTGATCAATCTAATCTAATCAAGTTCAAGTTCAAGTTCCACTGGCTTGTTTCAATCGGGGTCCATTTGTATTCAATTCAATTCATAATTAAATGACAGACAGTCATACATACAGAGTCAGACATACACTACTATGCAGAACATCATATAAACAGTTTACAAATGATACATTTGTAAACTGGGGGGGGGGTTTCTGACTTTTACAGGGGCCAGAATTGCAGCCACCTGAAGGTTCTCTTTTAGGGCAGCTTTTGAAGGAGATTAGGGTTTTACATTCCTTCACTACTTTTGGTAGGGCATTCCACATTTTTGTTGCATAGCAGGAGAACGAACATTTTGGTGGCAGAGCGGTAAACATTTAAGGCATATTTAAATATCTGAATACATTTAATAGTGGAATGTTGCTTAGGGCATATTTAGACAGTTATTATAAATAATATATTGAAATGATACACTTAATATATTTAAATGATACATTTAATAGTGGAATGTTGCTTGGGGCATATTTAGAAAGTTATTTTAAATAATATATTGTTGTGTACGTTATTGTATTTGCACTTACTCTGACCAACCAGTGGGAGGCAGCAATACGCCAACGAGGATCGTCTTCGTTCCGGAAACGTACGCCTAATTTATGCTCCGTCGCACGACGGTGTGGCGCTCCGAAAATAGCAGAGCTACAAGCTCACAACGCGTCAACAAACCATGCAAAAAACATAGCATCCGGGCGCGTGAGCTTGTAGATCTGCTGTTTTCCGCAAGCTGTTTTTCGCAAGTATGAACCGGCGGAAGTTGTTGTTGTTGCTCAATAACGCCTCTTCAGCAGCGTTGCCAGATTTAGTGAGAGAAATAAGCAACCAGGTCTAGGAAAACAAGCACAAAAAAGCAACTAGGGCACTATGAGCACTTTAAAGTGGTATATTTTCAAAATAGCCGATCGGTGAGCTTGAAGATCTGCTATTTAAAAAAAATCTTGAATAAAATGTGGAATATTTGGAAGATGTTTTTAAAACATTCCAACAACACACACAAATCTGGTACGGGGCTCCCTGGCACGAAATGTACATACGTACATTCATTAATTAATATATTCATTTGTGGGTCCATCCATGACATGAAAATATTTCAGAACCACTGGTTTAAATAATGTAAAAGCCCAAATAAGCAACTACTACACTTTAGAAACTAGCCCAAAAAAAACTGCAACCCGCAAACTACCAAATAATATTTACAATCAACTTTACAGAAAAACAAGGCCAAAGTCGCTTATAATGACCGGACATGGCAACACTGCTCCTCAGTCACATGATGAATTGAATGACTGATTATAAAGTGTCTGTCTGGCTCGTTGTTGTCTAGTTGAATATTCTGCTCCGTCATTGTTTTGAACACTCCTGAGTCCTAAGAGCTTCCATTTCATATTGTACATTTAACTTAACAGCTCTACATCATGGGGACTTCTTTACACCTGTGTGTTTTTGCAGCGCTTGTTTTGATGAACGACGCACTTGTTCGGTAAGAGAAAACTGCGAAGAGCAGCGTTATAACTATCACTAAATAATAAGAAAACATGATTTGATACAAAGCAGTTTAACAACAATGTCAGTCACTGTGTGTTATTATGGTTCTGGAGTATCAGTTTGCTGTCTACGTGGTGGCCGTGGCTCAAGTTAAGAAATATTTATAAACAGCCCATTGAGCAAGGTTAAAAACAAGATAAACCATGGGCTAGCCGCTAAGCTAAGCTAACTACTCAGCTTACTGCACTCTCTGACTATATACTGTCAGAGTGCAGTAAGCTGACATTTTCAAATGCAATTAGAAAATAATAGTAATACATATTTTTGAAAGTAAGAAAGTAAATGTAGAAGATAAAGTTAAAAAAAGGAAAAATGTTCCTTAAATTCCATGCTGTGACTGTGCAGTTTGCATTCTATACTGCCTGCAGTGTTATCATTCCTAGCCCTGAAACATGACTGTCATACCATGGTTATCATTCCATACCGCCTAACAGGTTCCTTGCTGTAAAGGCAGTGTTACTATTCTATAGTGTCAGTGTCTGCAGTCAGTGTTATTATCACTTACAATGTACTGTGTTATTCCAAAATGTCTTCAAGATTATTCTATATTATTTGCATTATTCTATACGGTCTTCAGTGCTCCCAGCTGTGCTACTGTAGAACATGGTAAACATTAGTCTGACCACAACACCTTGTTCCAGCCAGGGCTGCTGTGTTGACTTGTTTATATCTAAAACCTTACATGAGTTGCTCTAATCTTTTTAAGGCCAGTCCACACCAATGCAACTCCATGCAACTACTTGCAACTGCCATAATGGCCCGGGGATAATGGTTGCAAGTATCTACATGTTGCAAGGATTTGCATTGGTGTGGACTGGATATTACAGGTGGGTGGTATGGTAGACAGGATCACAGACTGGGGCGAACAATAACCCTTTATCCTATAAATATTGACTGTAATTTTGATTAAATGTGACCAATCTGTCTCTGTGACAGAGGTGTTTATCATAGTACTAAGGTTTACTCACCATGGAACCAATATCAAGAGTCAGTTGTGTGTTCTACACATCTCTGAACCTAGATGACTATGCTTGCTTTGGTTCTTCATAAAGAGCTATTATGGTGTTTAACATGATGAGATCATGAATGGGCAAATCTGGTAATTGATTTAGGCCTTAGGTGTGATAATGCCAAGCACTCGTGTCCCCAGAATCTTTCATGGCAGTGTACTCACTCTATCATCAAATTCTGTTCAAAACCAGGGCCTGTTACACTGGTACAGAAGGCACATCATGTGGTTCATTGATGTTTTTTTCCCTGTATATTGCATAATCATTTTCAGATTTAATTTGCCGTTAGATGGTTTATTTTGCATTTTTTTTAATGGAAGAAAGCGAGGAATACCCTGAATGCTGACAAACACACATTTCCATGGCAGCTGTTTACTACTACTGTTCATGAACTGGTAGTAAGAATGCTTGTGAAAATTACATTAATTGTGGTTTGTGTTGCCAAAAGGATGAAAGAAAACCCTTTGTTCGCAGTCCTCATTTGGTCTTGCATGCTGAGAAATAGTCAGAACCCAGAGATAAGAAAGTCAAAGTAGGTCAGGCGTTACCTAAATGGCACCATATTAGTACGTGCTCTCAGTGAACTGACCCTAAATCAATCGTCTCACTTTTCTCTTTTCTTTCCCACCAGAATTCCGTTGACAAAATTCCGTTCCATTAGGCGTGAGATGACCGACTCGGGGAGAAGTGCAAAGGAACTCCTGGCTGACAACCACTCCCTTAAGTACAATGCTGGCTTCCCCACCAGCGACGCCCCCACTCCAGAAACCCTGAAGAACTACCTCGACGTAAGCACTCAGACTGTCCCTGCCCCGCTCCACCAACCAGTGGCCTGTGGACCCTCAAGACCCCCCCACACACACGCATACAGGTCTTAGAATTGGTTGAATTATTGTCCTGATGGAACCTGATATCAGTGCTGGGTGCTGAAAGTGTGGGTTGAACCATCATAACGGTACAGAATCCTTTGCCACATGACAGATGACTCAGAAGTGCACTCTCTTGACCCTTAAGCCTAATTTATTTATGTATAAATCAGGCTCTAAGCTTCTTGATCCTGATCAGGTGATGTTTGGTCTCGGGTCCATGTCTCCCAAGAACCTTCTTTGTTTACTCTTTACCTATTCAGACAGGTGTTCTTTCAGGTCACACTTATCCTAGCATTTGACCTAAAAGATATGGTAATGCTGAAATGTTTGCATATATCGATAAGTGACCTGCTCATTCAGATACAGTGGATGAGACAAGGTAGAAGCCTTTTTCTTGGGTTAGGGGCCTGTGCTGTTCCCGTAGTTGCATGTGAAATCAACAATCGTCTGCCAAAAAGATTGTAGAGTGACTATGAATTAGAAACAGTATTCATAGTGGTTTTAGACATTTCCTAGTACTTCACAAATCCTTGCCATGTAAGCCATAAGAGCCATCCAAGTCAAGATTGTCTACGCTGTCATGTCAGTGTGCGAATGAGGAACATCATTAGTTAACCCATTCAATCCGGGAACGCATCTCTGTCATTTTAGATTTCTCTGGCTATTAAAAAATAGCAGATATACAAGCACATGGCGTGGCTGTGAGCTTTGTTCCAGGGACCCCCAGAAGCAAAGATTTGAATGTTTGCTTTAAAAAAATATATATATATTCAAAGATTTGCACAAAATTTCACGGTTTTAGCAGATCTACAAGCTCATAGCGTGGCACTCTGTGCTGCGCTATGAGCTTGTATATCTGCTATTTTTGAATAGCTAAAGAAATCCAAAATGACACGAGATGCGTTCCCCGGATTGAATGGGTTAAGATCAGCAGAGAGAATCTAAAACCACAGAAGCCACCGGAAACCTGACTTGATGTCACATGCCAGTGACAAGCTGGAAACATGTTGCATACAGTCACTAGTAAAAGAAATGCACTTCTGCTTCCATTTAATCACTTAGTAGTAGGCACTTTCTTAGACACTTAATAGGAGAATCATTTTGCTGACTAACGTGTGGCTCAGAGGAACACTTTGTTCTACTTCTGTTTGTTGACATTAACAGCTGCATGACTTCATATTAACAATGACAGCTGAACAGGTCAGCGGCACATGACTTGGCCTGTCACAATTACGACATAACCGCCTGTTATTTGAGCAGTTATCTTTGCATAATCGTTAGAAACGTTTCCATTCATCAATTTAAAAAAAACGTCTGGATTAAAGTCATTAACTAATTAAAGAAATTGAGCTTGTAGATCTATTACCACTATTTTGGAAATATTTTATAAGTATCAAATTATTATGTATATGGTCTGTTTTGGCCATAGCACGTTACTTATTTTGATTATTGGTACCTGTCATTTCTTTGCATATGTCAGTAATAGGTTTTGTATATTTCACATCTGCCCAGTTCATTATATTTTTTTTTTTACAAAGCCTAAACAGCAAACGGATGTGTACTTTTAATTGTCAACTAAAATCTCATGATCGTGGTGTGTAGAAAAGACTGCATCCCAATTCCATAATTTACAATATCCTAAACCAAACTTGCGTTCACAACACTGGAAAAACATCAACATACAGTATACTTATAGATGCACTGTATTAAGTTCGGGATTAGATTTTTGAACCCTCAATATCCTACAATATGGAAGGGGGAGAGCTATTCAAAGCTGGTAAATGTATCAAATCTCGTCGTAAAGAACCATTGTCTCTGCAGAATACAAACAGATGAATCATCGCTAAAACAAATCGTTTCTGCTACAGAGCTTTCAAATTGGCGGTAGTTGTAGCATACAGAAATCTGTCTGGTGCTTATTTTCTGTGTATAATCAGATCATTTACTGTTTGCCACAGTTAAATCATCAGTCCTAATTACTAGATCAGGACATTATTATTCTATTCTCCATTACTCTATGAGCAGCTTGTAGGCTAAAGGAGATTATCGTATGTTGTTTGCCTGCATGTCAAAACTCTAAAAACACCTTCTACATCCTGACCTAAGTTTTTTGAAAAACTTCGAATATGTATTCAACAATTACAAAAAATGTATGATGCTATATACTGTACATAGCAACAGGAACCACAAATGGGGGTTCCCGTCCAAAATGAGTTGAGTGCGGTTTCAGGGAAAACAAAAGTTGTCTTTGTCTTGTCCATAATGCAAATAGGTTGATTTCTAAACAAAACTATGATTGTTTTTTTGTTTTTTCTTTGTCCAGGCTCAGTATTATGGGGAGATTAGCCTGGGTTCTCCTCCCCAGCCGTTCACTGTTGTGTTTGACACTGGCTCGTCCAATCTGTGGGTACCCTCCGTTCACTGCGCCTGGACGGACATAGCTTGCTGTAAGTTTTGTCCACACCTAGGATCCATATGTTTAATCATTATTAACCTCTAATCATTAGCTATTCCCAAGAATCTTAAAGAACCATAACATTGTTTTAGCAAGTTAACTACAAATCACATACTCAACATTACTGCTGACCATTTTCTTAAGCACATTGTAAATTAGGGAAACTAACTTATTATGCTTTGGAAGATTGTCGGCAGTAATGTAAAGTGTGCATGATTACAAGCTCACAACTTGTTGTGCTGCGACACCTTGTGAGCTTATATATTGGCTATTTTGTCTGAGATTTGGTGTAGAGGGAAGAAAGCAGCTGACCAAGTATAGACCACCGGGGGAACCCCGGTCAATGAAGTATAGAGGGTTTAACTGGTTAATAAAATGACATAACTTCAGAATTCAAATTTGACCTTCATCCTATTCTGTTTTCCCTTTCAGTGCTTCATCATAAGTATAACTCTGCAAAGTCCAGTACTTATGTGAAGAATGGAACTGCATTTGCCATACAGTATGGATCCGGCAGTCTGTCTGGGTTCCTCAGTGAGGACACATGCATGGTAAGCCATATACAATTGTTGTTACATATTGTCACTCCAGTTCTATATTTAATGCAAAAACGGATATAATTGGCATGATACATTAATCTTTAACACTTCTTAGTCGCATAAGTTAGACATATGTCTCAGTAATAATAAGTGAGACACACATTCTGTCACATTCCAGATTGGAGACTTATCGATCACTGAACAGATGTTTGGGGAGGCTACCAAGCAGCCTGGCGTGGCCTTCATTGCAGCCAAGTTTGACGGCATCCTCGGCATGGCTTACCCACGCATCTCTGTAGATGGAGTGGCACCAGTCTTTGACAACATCATGAGTCAGAAGACAGTGGAGCAAAATGTCTTTTCATTCTACCTCAACAGGTGAGGACGAACAAAGCGTTATCCTAAATGCTGTATTGGGTGTTATTGATGTCAACCATGTGCATTTTCACCAGCTTGTATGATATTGTTATTGATGTCAAACACCGTGGGTCATGTACAGCAACATTAGAATGAGGCAAGTAATGAATATCTTTTCAATATACAGTATAGCATTGAGTAGTTTCAGTTTTTAAACTGAATTTGCTGTTCTGTTGGTAAATGGTATGTGTTACATTCTAGGTCCAAGGTTTCTTGTACAGGATTTTGTCCTGGTTCCTCAGACTTGATAGCAGCAATAATAATAATAGTAACAGTTTGACTGCTGTCCTTGCTGTGCGCGAGGTTCTTACTCATAGTAAATAAGCAAGTAGCCTTGTGGACCATAGGTCAGTTAGACTATCTCCTGTTTCCTTATCGTGGCGCAGCTTGATGTACAAGTACACCCCCTGGACATGACGCTAGTAGGTTTCAGGGACTTACCCCCAGTCTAACCCCTGTTGCTGAGTGCCAAGCAGGCATTGTGTATCATTTTTATGATAGTCTTTAGTATGTATGACTCTGTCAGGGATTCTACCCTGACCTCCCAGTCTCAGAGCAGACTCTCTAACTCCACTGAGCTGGTCCTAGGTTATAAACATCTGTGTGAATTTAACAGCTGTTAAGCTACCTGTGTCAGTGTCCATGGCATTATCAACACACAGGCTGCCTCTGACACCAGACACAGGCAGTTTTTGTGCTTTTAAGGGTAGACTTTGGTGTGCCTTGAAACTTTATGAAAACAATAGCTGTTCTGGAGAAGACTTGATTTTTGGTGTTACAAAATGTATTCTTAGGTTTAATAATGAACGAAAACACTCATATTTTCTCTCACGTTTCCCAACTCCCAACTACATGGCAATCTGTGTTTACATGCACTAAACAAAGTCTTGAATTATTTGTCATGTTTACTCTTTATCTTTGAATTATTAAAAACAAGCAGCCAAACAATTAATTCATTGTTTGTTAATTATCTTGAATAAATACTATATATTGAGTTGGGTTAGCACAAGCATGGATTGATAATTCTGTGTCCTTGTTGAAAACATTTGTGCACCCCTTATTTTTCTGGTGGCTGCCAAGTTTATTTGGTTATTTTGTACAGAATTAGCTTTTTCAAATTGCTGATTTGTATGTTGTATTTCCTTCTAGTCGTTGTTGGGTCCATCTTGATATTTGTTTTCAACCTGCAATATGCTATTTTTGCCATGAGAGGGCAGCAAGTAGCTTTACTTTAAGCCACAGAAATCACAATGTGGTTTTCAGGGGTGAAGCCACACTACAGAAAACACGTTGTATGGCTTATTTCAACCAAATGTATAGATCATTTGAATTGAACTGTACTGTTATCAGTTGGGTAAAATGATAATAGTGATACTTGACCTATATTTATAAAACTGCTTCACAAATACAATGTTGGTGTAGAATTGTTGTAAATAATGAGCTGGCAGGTGCATACAACAGGAGAATCGTTTTAGGATCGTCAGTGCTTCTCAATACATTGACAATACAGGGGATCATTTCAGTCGATGTTATCCAAAATATAGCTGATTTCAGCTTTTAAGTCTTCCACTCTTGTGTTTGTGTGTTGTTTTCTAGAAACCCTGACACTGAACCCGGTGGTGAGCTGCTCCTGGGAGGAACTGACCCCAAGTACTACAGCGGTGACTTCAACTACGTTAACATCACCCGCCAGGCCTACTGGCAGATCCGCATGGATGGGTGTGTGTTCAAACTTTACCACTTCACTTACAATGTGTGCTAGCAACTCTCCCTTTTAACCACTTAAACCCTGTATACTTAATTGACCAGAGTCCCCCAGCACTCTATGCTAGGTCCCCTCCTGTTTTCGCTCTACAATAAATATCTTCGGAGAAAATAGTCGATCTACAATTTCACCAATGCGCTGCATTGTGAACTTGTAGATTGACTATTTCCGCTGAATGTTTGCCCCAGAAAAAAGATGCTAGGGTTTAAAGCACTGGGGTGATACTGCACACACACACACACACACACACACACACACACACACACACACACACACACACACACACACACACACACACACACACACACACACACACACACACACACACACACACACACACACACACACACACACACACCCAGGGTGCCGTGCTACTAGTGTAAGTGCTTAAGAATGTTGAAGCATTTGCATGCATTTATTTTATAGCAATACTCCAGTGGTTAAAACAAATCGATGCAGCGGTTTTACATTGATTCATATTCATACGTTTGAATGTGTGTATGACTATAGGCTGGCGGTTGGGAGCCAGCTGGGACTGTGTAAGGGCGGCTGTGAGGCCATTGTGGACACTGGTACTTCTCTCATCACTGGCCCCGCAGCTGAGGTCAGGGCTCTGCAGAAAGCCATCGGAGCCACCCCACTCATCCAGGGAGAGGTAGACTGCATCCACCTGACATTATGTTCACATGACTCATAACCCTGTCACGATTACTAGATAATCACCTGATTGCAGTTATTTGAGCTAAGCAAACAGAAGAAAAACAACAAAATCTACAAGCTCACTATGAGCTTGTAGATCATAGGCCATAGTACATATGTATTATGTATTGTTATAATTGTAATTTCTTTGTATATTTCAGTAATAGGCGTTGGAAGTTATTTGTCATATATTCCATGTGCAGTTTTAGCCTGGAAACCAGACGAATCTGCCAGTGCAAAAAATAATAATAATAGTCCTCTGCAGTGATATTAGTCTGGCCATGCCAGGCTACTGCAGTTTTTGCTTACAAAGCCTTTAAGGCAAACAGAAATGTAATTTGTATTTAGATGTTCCAATGTTCAATGACAAAAACAAATCATTAATCGCAATTATTTGTATAACTTAATTGTCACCTTTAAAATGTCATGGTCGTGACAGCCCTAATTGACTCATCTGGTGATTGACTGGCTGTTGTTAACAAGTACACGTCGTGTTGCAGTACATGGTGAGCTGTGACAAGATCCCAACCCTCCCCGTCATCACTTTCAACGTGGGCGGACAGTCCTATACACTGACAGGAGAGCAGTATGTCCTCAAGGTGAGTCTATCTTGACATGCGCTAGATGGCCAATAGGGGGCAGCGGAGAGTCCGCCCATACAACAACAACAACCCTGTGACCGTTGTGTCATTAAGTCACACAAAGTGTGGCATTGTTTCATTTGGCAACGCCAAGTGTTCTGTTTGTGGGAGTGGGCTGTTGTGTTGCCTGAGAAAGTAATTTCTCAAAGAAGCGTCTAAATGTTTGTTATATCAGTCAATGTTTTACCCTAGGCACCGTCAAATGTTCCTCTTTGTATAAAAGATTATTATGGCGTTGAGATTCCTTGTCTGATTGTCTTTTATCTTCCAATCCTTCCAGGAAAGCCAGGCTGGTAAAACCATCTGCCTCAGTGGCTTCATGGGTTTGGACATCCCCGCCCCTGCTGGGCCCCTGTGGATTCTGGGAGATGTATTCATTGGCCAGTATTATACCGTTTTTGATCGTGATAACAACAGGGTGGGCTTTGCCAAGTCCAAATAAGCACAAGCAGCCTAAAGACACTAGCCTGTTTCATTGTACCAAGTGGATTGATGTTATGAGGTTTGATCTACATGCGTTACTGTTGCTTTCAATCCTCTTTAGCAATAGATTTGTGTAGAGCCTAAATGCACTGATTTGGAAGAAAGAGTAACAACTTTTTTTTTAATCCTCTGCCGAATGTGTTTTAAGGGGTGAGATGTGTTTTGTGATGTATACATGATCGGCGATCAATATTGATCGGTTCTGACCTTTTTTGGTTTGAACATCTGAGTGAGCTACACTTTTTAAAAATCAGGGACTTGAGTTTTAATTAGGATTTTAATTTTAGGAGGAATTGGGCCTCTTCTACTGATAACATATTGTATTGTGATTGGCTTCAATAAAGACTTTTAAAAACATAAGTTTCTTAACTTTGGTGTGTTCTCACATAATGAATCATTTCCCTTGTTGGGGTGGGCTGGATTTAGCTGTTTAAAACAACACTGATTATCATATTTATGAGAATGCAAAATTATGGCATAGGTGCAGTTTTTTGTTTCACATTAGTTGGATTTCCAACATTTGAAATTATCTTTTGCCCTGACTTAAGCTGACTTTGCTTTATTCAAGGTTAAGGTGGCACAGTAAAACAATTTCCACAAATATGTAGAGGTGTTGTAAACTTACAATTTCCTAAATACATTTTAATGTTTTTACTGAGGCATGTCAAACAAGGTAGCCTTACATCAACAAATCTTTCAAACTTTATTATTCCTTCAAAAGTACAAAATGTCATCTATGGTATATATTAACAATATATTTTGTTTTTTTTTATCATAAAATTGTTATTTTACACAACATTCTCAAAATACAATTCACAGAAAAGTCCCTTCATTCATTTAGTATTCAGTAAACAGATTTCTTTTGGGTCAAATATTTTGCTGTGGCCATAATATTCAATTTTGTTTTAGTAAAGCTTGTTCAAAATGTCTGTAGTGCCTTGTGACATTTCTACCGGAAGTGCTATGGTGACCTAATTAAAGATGTGTTTGCATAAATTCCACATTTATTGAGCGCTGATATAAATCCTGTTCTTTTTTTGTACTTGCCCTCATGCTGATTCAAGTTGCTTTCAAATGGAAAGCATTTTCTTTGTACACTATACAGGTAGTTATGGTATTATCAATTATGCTAACACGGTGGATATTCCCAGTAGAAAATAAATATTCCTTGCGTCCTTGAATCTCTTCTTGACGCACATAACCAGAAATGTTTATCCAGAGATCTCTACTTTAAAAATCACAAGAAAAAAACAAACAACCAAAAAACATAAACGAAACAGCAATTCTCTCCGTTTTGTGAATGTTTGTGTCCATGTCATCTGTGGAGTGATGAATTGAGGGTTTTTTGAGCAGTTGCACGCATACGCCCTAATTTATGCTCCGTCATATGACAGCGTTGTGGACTGAAAATAGCTGATCTATAAGCTCACAATGCGTCCCATGTGCGGCGTGTTGTGAGCTTATAGATCGGCTATTTTGGGTCCGCGACGCCGTCGTGCAATGAAGTATAAACCGGGTTTAGCCGTCCGCCTATTTGCTTTCCTCCTCCTTTTGTTCTGAGTCAACGTCACCACGACCCTGGTCCTCAACGGGCTCTGTTGTGTCGTCATCCTCCGGCCGAGGTGCGGCCGGGTCTCTGACGACCCCGTCCATCTCCACCTCGCCGTTTGCCTCCTCCTCCGTGTCTTCTTGTACCTGGCCCACAGTGTCTGGAATAATCTCCACTTCGATTTCCGAGGAGTCCTCAATCTCTTTGAACCACACCGTCTTCTGCCCCTCTTTCCTCGGCCGGCTCGACCTCTTGACGTATTCGTCTGACTCTCTTCCTCCCTTGCCGCCCTTGCCCACGTGGTTCGTGTGCACGCCACATGAGGAGCACTGCCGGTTCCTTCGTTCGAGGGGGATCACCTTGCTTCGGCCCAGGGGGAGGGTGCTCCGTCTGGGCACGAGGCCGCCCCAACGCTTGCCCCCTCCGCGGCTCTGGTCGCCCTCGGTCTGGAAGCCATCGTTGGTGTACTCCATGGAGTCCTTTGGCCCGCCTCCGTTCTGGGTGGCCCGCAGGCAAGGGCCCAAACACTAGAGACAGGAGGAAGGCCTGTCATTAATACACAAGTCAATGAAGCATGGAGGATATTGAGGCATTGTTCAATGTTACAGATGCCATCGTGGTGCCCAAGCGTTAGCAAGGTTCATTTGTTCCGTTTTAACACAGAGCCCTTCTGTGGATTTCAACTGATAAATATTCATCAAAGCTACTCAGGAGCAACACGCCTTTATCACAGATCCAGACTGTATTTAGTCTATATCACAGCACTGGTATCATGGAATGGGGGACGCTGTCTTTCAACAGATGTGTTAGTTGCTTAATACCTGAATTGGACTTTTACTCTCAACCTTCAAAACACATCACAGGGACTACAAAATGCTAGAGGTTAAAAAAGGAATCATGTGGATCTCCAGGGTCCACATAGGAACCTCAGGGTCCACATGGGAACGGCATGGCTCCAACCTCAAGTTACCAGCCTGTGACGTCAGTCATCTGTGATGTCAATCGTCTATGACATATCTATGACATGACTCCAGATTTGGGCAAGATTTCAGCTTGATCAGACCCCCATTGACTTCCATTATGAAATTAAAGTAAATATATATTTGAAAAAGAAGTAAGAAACACATGTGGCCTACGGACAGTGTGCACAATAAATGTGACGCTGATGTGTCCAGCAGTTTGCGAGATCAGCTCTGGACACACACACACACACACACACACACACACACACACACACACACACACACACACACACACACACACACACACACAGACTGACCCTCTTACGGCTAGACTCCTTCAGAACCCATGCCGTAAAACAAAACAAAAAAACAAGAGAATGATACTCACCTCTGACAGTTTGTTCAGATTAGCGGTCCCCTTCCTCAAGCGTGAAACCAGGAAGCCAATCACAATGAGGCACAGGACCAGCAGAGCAGCCATGACCAGGCCAAGGAGCGCCATGTCACCCGCACGGTACCCTCCACCCGACGGAGAGGGGACGGCCACCGCTGCAAAAGACGACGACAAGAACTGTTAATAATAGCCAAATGAAAATTAACCAGCACTCATCATGTATGTGAGAACACCACAATTTGAACATGCTAAATTGATACATACTAAACACCTAGTTTGTACATTGCTTAGGATGACATTGATTACTCGGGTTTATACCATCCCTCACATAGGATCACACTGCTACTTCTTTGAAAACTGTGGAAACTGATATCATCCTGGGAATGTGATATATTCCATATTGAAGCCTGTTCTAATCCAGAGTGACATGATCTTAACCTGATGATCTTAAGCATGGTAAACAACATGACACTAAACCGTGTAGCTGTTGGTCTTCAGTATGGGTTGTATTTTATGCAGCATGTTAAAGCTTAAGCTTGTAGATCTGCTATTTTTGAAAAATCATTAATTTGTGTGCAAATATTAGATTTTTATTATTTTTAAGCAGACATTTTTAACTCAAATATTTGCTTCTGAGGGGTCCCTGGAACTAAATATTTTACAAATGTTCGCTTTAAAAAATATGTATTCCAAGATTTGCACACATTTTCATGATTTTTTCAAAAATAGCAGATATAGAAGCTCAGCACGGCACTCGGTGCCTATATGAGCTTGTACAGTATATCTGCTATTTTTGAATAGCGAAAGAAATCTTAAAATGACACAAATTATGCTTTCCCGGTCTTAAAGGGTTAAAATGTGCTGAACAGAAATGGGACGTGGCAAGGGACTGTGTATAGTGTTCACACCAAGCTGGACGTCTTACCTGGTATGACTTGAACGGAAAGCGCTGATGAACCAAACTCTCCTGTAGAGGCATCCACTGCTCTGAGCTGCATGCACATGCAAAGACAAGTGTTTCTCTACACAACTACGACACTGGTACTGTGCTGTCAGATTATTAGTGTCCAACTCTAAGATTATTCATGTAGTACCGTAAGAGTAATGTAGTATTGTTAGTTTGTTATTGTGGTACGGTCAGATTATTAATGTAGTCCTATCTGATTATTAATGTAGTATTCGGTTTATTACTGTAGTACTGTGAGATTATTAATGTAGTACTGTCAAATTATTAATGTAGTATTCGGTTTATTACTGTAGTACTGTGAGTTTATTAATGTAGTACTGTCAGTTTATTACTGTAGTAATTTAAGATCGCTATTGTGTTACTGTCAGTTTATTATTGTAATACTGTCAGTGCATTATTGTACTACCTGAAGTGCAAAGGACTCTGTCTTCACAACTCTCTTCAGAATGATAAAGCCCTCTGATGTCACGTTGACGTAACTGCTGTACTGCACCTCGTACTTCACATCTGGATTCACACCCTGGACACAAAGACACCGGTCAAAACATCTGGATTCACACCCTGGACACAAAGACACTGATCTAAACATCTGGATTCACACCCTGGACACAAAGAAACTGATCAAAACATCTGGATTCACACCCTGGATAGGATACAAAGAAAGTGATCAAAACATCTGGATTCACACCCCGGTCGGTGCACAACCACAAACTGATCAAAATGTCTGATAAAGAAACTCATTTAAAATAATTAAGGATTAAACATTCCATGCATTTGTGTGGTTATTTAAGATAATCAAGCATCTGTACATCAAATGCCTTTTCAAAGTAGCAGTTAGTTGGCTTTCAAATGAACTGAAATGACATCACTCACACTGGCAAAGTCCTCGTCTCTGGCCCTGACTCTGAAGGGCCTGTTGGAGGTCCTGTCCCTGAGGATCATGCTCTCAGGGACAGAGTTGCTGTAGATGTATCCCTCATAGCGCTCCTTCTCGAAGCGTGGAGGGTTCCTGCTCTTCCTCATCACCTCTATGGTGACCTGTGTCACAGCAAACTGGTCCCTGTTGGTCACCTGTGAGGCCTGGACGATGACATACAAGCAGGAGGTAGAAAACAGTGTGTTAGAGACTGCTAGATGTCAATGATAAATATTTGTGTTTGCAATTCTTAAATAATCCAAAATCCAGGGTCCTTCCAATCCTTTTGTCAACTAGCGTTTATCTGAGTTTGATAAAAAAATAAAGTTAAGTATTTCCAAAGGTATGAAACATACTGTATGTGAACATTATTAGTGGTGGTACTTCTGTGGCCTATTTGGCACTGTGCAAACAATGATTGATGCTGATTGGTCCAGCGGTTTGGAAGATTAGCTCCACACCACACACAAAAACAAACAGACCCTGTCATAGACAGCTAGCCTCTTGCAGAGCCACACCGTAGCAATTACCCTCTACCTTTGCAAATGACTTGGAATCAGTGCAGAACAATATAAAAGACTAGATTGGTACCAGAACAGTGAGGGTTATTGGACCAACAATATCAGCAGCTTTAGCCATGGAGATGTTTCCTGTCTCCTCATCAATCTGGAATATACTGCCCTCATTTCCTGGTAAAAACAGACAAACAAATGAAACATAACTTGTTAATACAAAATACACGCTTGTCAAAAAAGTAGAGCCTTTTTTTAACCCATACATGGAGCCTAAAAACAGTACAGTTAACACTTGCGAATGTTTTGTTCCTGGAGAGCTCTGCCTTGCTGGAAAGTTTCCACTGTGTTTTACATCAGCATGTGTAAGAAGGTTCGTGGTTGGTCACGAAACATTTTCTGTCGAAAGCCGCGACCGGAGGCTTGTCTGTACTTACATACATCTGTCCGTATACATATACATCCCAACATTGTGAACACAATATCTCAGGAATGCCTTCACATTTTGCACAATCATCCACTTGCACTGAGGAATGAGCTGAATATAATTTGGTGGTCAATGGTAATTGTTCACTACAGACTACAGTACATAATCTATATGTGTTAACAGAGTACATTGAGTCCAGTCTGGAGCCATGTGGAACTGGGCAAGATATCATATTATATGATACGGATGTTCCTGCAGTACTATGATGTCAGTCTTCACCATATTTGGGCAAAAACACAGACAGACGGACATATTTTTGGATGGACAGAGAGACAGACAGACAGATACAGTATATCTAGATTCCTTAACTCCTTTTCAATAGTTGGCCCAGGTGTTACCTATGATGGTGCTTGAAAGTTTGTGAATCCTTTAGAATGTTCCATATGCATACATACCTACTGTATATTACTACGGAAAATACAGACAGGCTCACTCTCACACACACACACACACACACACACACACACACACACACACACACACACACACACACACACACACACACACACACACACACACACACACACACACAGACAGACAGACAGACAGACAGACAGACAGACAGACAGACAGACAGACAGACAGACAGACAGACAGACAGACAGACAGACAGACAGACAGACAGACAGACAGACAGACAGACAGACAGACAGACAGACAGACAGACACACAACATACCTCTGAGTATTTTGTAGCTAATCTGCTCACTCCTGTTCTTGTCTCCATCCCTGGCAAACACAGGGCCAGGATCCAATGCTAAAGGCCCATCCTGTGGGAAAAAGAAAAAAAGCATGACCTCAATAATAAAATATATAAACATGCATTCTTCTCTGATGTGAGGTTGAGGATAGGTGTGATTATTACTGTTCACAAGTTCTTTCGTGCCCTGATTCAATTTCATTGCCCCACAGCATTTTCTTGAAATTCCATTATAAATGTACAATCTGCAAAGCGAGTAAATGGAGCGTTACTCAGAGATGCGACAATGGACAATAGAAGGAGGGTGTTATTATGATGACTCACCTCTTTCTCAGTCAGATTGACTCTGCCCTTATAGCCGGTGCTCACACATAACTTGGCGATGCCGAGGTTAGCCCTCATACAGGGCTGGAACCACGGAGGCCGGTTGTCAATGTCCTTCACATTTACTGTGATGGTGGCCACAGCCGTGAAGAAGGGCTCCTTGGACAAAGAGCTGTCGAATGTGTCCTGGAATGTAGGAGACATTACATCATCCTCCTGTAATGTCTGCTCTGTAGTGTGTACTAATTATTATTCATAATCATTCATAATGTTCAGCGTTTTGTTGTACCTGCACGTGTAAAACAAGAGAGACCTTCTGTATGACATCGTAGTCCAATATGTTTGCCACAAGAATCTTTGGAGTGTTGATGCTCTCCAAGCGGAAATACTTCTGGTCCTGGTGACAAAGTATAAACTTTGTTACTGTACTCATACTGTTAAGATGTCATTTTATTTAATTGTTCTAGCATGACATTCACAATTGCAATTTACATTTTTACAGTGTTCTTGCATCACTAATCATTCACTGAATGCCTCAGCTGTTTATGTTGCTGTTTTCTATACATACCATGAATATTCACCTACAATAGATACTATAGTCTTACGATTGCAAAAAAACAATACGTCTATATGGATACTGTATACTATAGTCTTACCATTGCAGACTCTAAGCGGTAGTACAGTATATCTGTATCAATATCTGTAGCTTCTATCAGTCCGACGCTGGTATTGATTGGAGTAAGCTACAGGGAGAGAAATCCATAATCAGCATAGTGTTTAGACTGCAAGCAGTTGTAAATAAAAGGGGTTGAAGTCATTTTATGAAATCTAAATGTCTCACCTCATTGACGTCCAGAACATAGTGGTTTAGTGCAAAGTTTGGAGGGTTATCATTCACATTTTCCACAAAAACCTCCACTGACACATTTACCTTAAACACAGCAAAAGAATGAATCACTCCACATGACATGAATAATAATGAACTATAAAGTATGATGACTTCAGGGCTCGATTTATAAACAGAACAGGGGCATTTTCTTACCCACTTAAGCCCTATATACTCCTTTGTACGACGAATAGCGTCAAATATTTGTAATTAAAAAGAATGAATAAATTGGATTGTTAAATTGTGATATTATCAAACATAACTTAACATAACAGTCCACCTTTCCCAAAAGGAAATGTGTGTATTTAATTCAGTCTGACCAGTAGCAGCAGGGATAAAAAATACCCCCACCACCCATAAAAATGAACCGGGGGGGGGGGGTATCAAAAGCAGAAGCAAAACCCCCATCCAACCCTGTTCTACATGAACTCTATAGCCCCCCTTAACATACAACTGAGCAGAACAAGCATTTTCAAACATGTATTGTCCACAATAATGAATTTGAATTGTACCCCCTTCCTCAAAAGGACCATGATGGAAACAAGCCTTTTGGCTTATGTATGCTTTTATCTTTTTGAATTGTTCTCAAAGGGGTCCTTGAGGGGGTGCCAGGGGGGCTCAGCTAAATAATTGATAGTTAGGGACCAAATGGACCCTAAAGGTTTGTAACTCCGAGAGTGTACAAATGAAACCAAATGGACCCTTTCGGTTCTCAGAGTTATGGGGGTCCATGGCCTTTATGCATACCAAACTGTGGGTCCTTGAATTTAAAAGGTTTGAGAAACACTACATTAGCATATTATGATTTACTTGTCTTGATAACCCTCTACTTACAGATCTGGAGTCTGTTCTGCTGCATTGAACTCGTACCACAACAGCATCTGTACTGGGTAATAACTGAAAACACATACACACTTAATGTATCAGCAATAATATTAAAGGCACATGTCACTCATTTTCAACCTTATAAAATCATATAATTGGTCTTCACTAATGTTCATTGTAAGATGGCATCGTTTCCGTCTAACCACTCTGCGTCTCAGAGGAGGGCTGTGGACAGTTCAGAAACCTGCCTACCAATGACATCATCGATGGGGATTCCAATCTAATAGAAACTACAGTATTTCTCTTCCTGGAAAAGGAAGCATACTGGAAGCAAATAGAAGCCATTGTACTTGCGTCGACTAAAACAAATGAAATATATTTTGAAATCTTGTTTGAAATGACCTCAGGTATGTAGTAGAGCGAGTAGAGAGAAATGGTGCCATCTTATAATGAAGTGAGGACCGATTAGATGGGTAAAGTGCTCCTCTAAACATCCATAATAATAAATTCACTTTTAAACTGATCATAATCATATTCAATCATATTCATATAAACAAACAGAAGAACGTAATTGTAAATATGCTATGAATGAAGAATTGTTACTGTAAACAGGCTCACATTAAGGTCAACGTACAGTAGATGCTTGTTAATATCAAATCAGATCAATAAAAAGACCTTGAATGATCATGACATTTTTTGGGGGGTCTTGCATCTTACTGGATGTGACCCAGACGTGAACAAAACGTTCTTACGCCGGTGAGGATTACCTCATAGTCCAATCCTTTCTTAACCATCAGTTCATTTCCCTGTAAGTAGAAAAAATCCTCATGGTTCAGTACAACGGTCAACGTTACGTCAGGATCTGACTCGATGGTGGCGACCAGGAGGTCGATAGTGCTGTTTTCTTGTATTGACACGGCGTCATGAGAAACTGTGCAAACTGGATAAGAGTGTTGAGAGAATTAGATGCGACACGCAGCAAGAACAACAACAACAACAAAGAACGACGACAACAACAACAACAACAACAACAACAAACAAAGGCCTCTAAGCCTGCAGGATGGAAATGAGGGCCTTGAGGGGAATTACGGAGATGAAAATTGATGAGGATTTGTGGGGGAATGCCACATTTGTAAAAATATCCCACCCCCCCCCTCTCTCTCTCTCTCTCTCTCTCTCTCTCTCTCTCTCTCCCACACACACAGAGAAAGAGAAAACCCATCAAAAGTGCACCACAGTAAACCACAGCAGTGTAAACTCTCAACAAAAAACACGCTCAACCGTTAAGCCTTTTCGGCGAAAATAACTATTTTCACTCTGCGTCATGCTGTTAAATTGAAAATCTGTTGTCTTCGGCGAGCGACACCGTCGTGCGATGAAGTATAAATTAGAGTTCATTGCACCGCCTACTGATGACACCCTGAACCGAAAGCAGCAAAAGCTCCACACTTACGTTTTTCTGCCGAACAAAGAGAACAACAAAAGGTAACAGCAAGCACGCAGCCCAGGAAAATATTCACAGGTTTGCTCTTAGATTTCAGTGCCATGTCCCGGTTTCAGAGGCACCAACAAATGAAGTCGCAAGGAGGAGGATGAGGAACCCGTGGTACCAGCTGGTACTTGTGCACATAAAGCCTTGTCTGTCCTGCCGGGCGAGTGGGAGTTGACTACAGTTGCAATGTTTGTGACTTCATCTTACGGGCATATATTGCCTAAAGCGCTTGCCAACAGCGGACTTGCAAACCTCCTACAAAAAAAATACTTGCATCTGTTTTAGCGAGATGGGGGGCAGTCTCTAACTGGTAGCCGGGCTTCTGTCACAAAGCCCTGGGAGGAATCTGACATCGGAATGCCTCTCTGGAGTTGGCAAATTTCCCCAAACATCTAAATATTATTCATGTTGAACACAATTGTTCAATCACGTTGATTACTCAATTATTTATCTTTTCATTTCAATAAGAGTTCTTGTTTTCTTTCACTGAGGTCAAAGGTTGGCGTGTGTCTCAATACTGTAAGCCATTTCCAGTGTCACAATGATGGCAGATCCTCATACAGACACAAAGATTCCCATGTGTAGACAGTTGAATAGCGCACGCAGCCAGGCGCGCGCACACACACACACACACACACACACACACACACACACACACGCACTTGTTATACTGTGCATCCCACCACACACACATGTGTGTGCGTGTGGCACACATACAGACACATACAGACACCAAGCCCCCCCACACTTCTTGTCTGTGTGGGAACAACAGGCACACAGTGTCATCATGTCACATGACATACATAAATTGTGTTGCCATGCAGAGATTGTCCCTCGCAGTCAGGCCCATGGTGACACACAAAACTTGAAATCAATGTCACTACCTGAGAAGTCACAGAGCAATAATCAAACATGAGAGACGGTTTTGCTATATATCTGCACAGCTTCCATGAGGTCATACAGTAACTCTACCGTACAACATGTATTAAGTCAATTGGCAATGCAAGTGGTGTAATCCTCCTAATGCAAGGTCCTACCATTATTGTCACTGCCGGGCAGAAACCTTGTATCTTTTCATGTGTTATTACGGCATGGCTCTGCCAGAGGCTAGCCATCACTAAGTGTGTGTGTGTGTGTGTGTGTGTGTGTGTGTGTGTGTGTGTGTGTGTGTGTGTGTGTGTGTGTGGCCATTGGGCTCTTGGGCTCTGTTGTCACCGTTACATGCATTACGCTCCTCAGGGGTATAGGATCTGCTCTGTTGTCATGGTTACGGACCCCACAGGCTATGGGGCCTGTAGCCAGTGCGGTGGGTGGACGTCACCTACCTTTGGGGCTGCTGTAGACACACACACACCCCACACAGGACGGCAGATCAGACAGACCAGCGCTACGAAGTTGGAGTTTGATTTAGGGACTGTGTCCCCCACAGGGGCACTTTGGATATCATGTTCATAGCACTCGGACGCAGATTGACGCGCGCAATGTTTGAATGAATGTTGTCTCATTAGCACAAATAGTTTCGCTGAAACAACATCAGCATGGTTGTGGGTGACATTGTGGCAACGATTCGGTGTCGGGTCATAAATGACCGGGTTGTGTGGGCGCTGGGGGCGTGTCCTCTCCTCCGCGTCATCAGTGCCCATACCCTAGGTGGGGTTGGCGAAAGGGCCTTTCTGTGTGGTGTTTGCATGTTCTCCCCGTGTCCCCTAGGGTAGGTACTGATGTGCGGGTCGGGTTTTTTCATGACCCGCCCCGCCCCGCCCCGCCGCGCCCCGCCACGGAACCCAACCCGCCTCAACCCGCCACGCAAACCCATATATAAATCTATGGCTCAACCCGCCCGCGACCCGCGATTTTTTTTTTATTCTGTAAAATCATGAAGGTGGGAAAATAATCTTCAAGTATATATAAGTGTAGTCAAACTGTTGTATTGTTATTATTCTTATTAGGAATAAAGACAAAACAAGAGCATGTGATTTTTTTATTTTTTTTTATGTGTGAGAGCGGCTGACCCGCTCACCCGCAGCCCGCATAATTGCCTCTAAAATCCTGACTCGACCACCTTGACCCGCGGGACCCGCAGGTTACGGGTCGGCCCGCTCATCACTAGTAGGTCACAAAAAACATGCAGTAATCCTTGTCTCTATACCGCCTCCCCCTGGTCAGCCGGGGCGCCTGATGGAAGGGAAAGGAACTGGTTGGAATAACGCGTTCCTTCCACGCGCTATGTCCAACCGGGGAAACTCCCCCCTGTCAGGTGATAAGAAGCGGCTTGCTAACTCGCATTGAAGGAGGCATGAGCTCAGTTCTGGGCTCTCCCCAGGCTGGCAGAGGGAGAGTAGCGCCCAGGATTACATAGGCAATTGGCGCTGGTTGAAAAAATGGGTTACGAAATCGTGGGATAAAAATGTAGAAGTTAAAAAAAGAAATAATAATAATAATAAATGACCGGATTGTCACACACCACACCACAGGCCAACAGGATCAAATGATAACTATACACACCGAGCAGAACCAGTAAGTCTGCATATAGTTTGAGTGCGCACATCACCGGGTATGGACTAATAAGTATGTGCTATTGTATTGGTCAATACAAGAAGAAACATAGAGGTGTGAATTGTTGAGCCACTTTATCACCCTCTGGAGGACAAACATATAATGCATACACACTGACAACCTTTCAAGAGTTTAGTATCGCTTTGCGGCTCAACCACTGAAGGATTTGTAGCCTTAGCAGGGAGGAAACTTAATCTATCTATACATTCCACAGATATCTGTTAGTGAGCACGACTGCCAATCGACACAATCGCCCTCATTTTTGGTGTGTGTATTGCTGATGCGGCCCAGTGTTGAGAATAAAGTTTGCCAGAACCAGCGTGCAGCAAGATTACATGCAAAGTTTATGGCAAAGACGTAAATACACGCAAATCTGCACCAGGCGTTGCCCGAAGACACAGATACACGCAAGAAAGAGCATAGCGCAACTTTCAACTGTAAGTCAAACGACCCTAATACTTCTTCCTTCCTTGTGGTTGCATTCTAGAATCTCTCAGGTAAACTAGTAATTGCATTGTTATCTTCACAAGTTGTCTACAAAACAGGCTCAAAGGGATCCCAGGTTAGAGGATTTTCTTTTTCTGGGCCTACACTTGTTTTTTAAAATAAACAAGTAGTTTTACTCAACGTTTCATGAAATGGATCAAGAGGTTTTTAAATGACAAACATGATAAACATTTGAAAATGGTAAGTGTTTGTCCCCCCTGCTGTATAGCAGCTGAGCATTACCTCGTCACTGCAGTGTCAATATGACTAATGTAGTACAGACCCTCAACAATAAGGACAACAGCCAGTAACGAAAGTTACAGTTGTCAACATGCTTCAGTGGAGTTCAGAATTTCTGAACAGGAACTGAATGTTTCACAGCCTTTTTCCCTTGTCCATCATAATTGAAAATGAATTGTGCGAGAAAATAATTGTTCATACCTCTCCATATCGGTAGATCAGGCTCTCCAAGGTTGACCGACAAAGGGCAATGCTCTGTTCAAACTCCTTTGCACTGTCCTGTAAACAAAGAAGGTAGTAAGCGTCACATTGCTATACAGTAGGTCTCATCCAGTGAGAGAGAGCAATGAGTAGCCAAGGGGCGGTCGAAGCGGAGTGGGTAGAAGCCATCTGGTAATCAGAAGGTCACCGGTTCGCCCCCAGTCCACCCAGCCCAGGTGTTGATTGTTTAAGTGTGAACTTAACCCCTAACTGCTCCCCTGGTGCTGTATTAATTCCACACTACTCTTAATAGTTAGGATGGATAAATACAGAGGACAAATCTCATGGTGAGAAATACTCACCCCCCCCCCCCAAAAAAAAGAATAAAAATAAATAAATATATATATATATATATACAGTATATATATCGACTGCTGCGTTCTTTCTCTGCAATATTCTAATGCTTATTTCGTGCTCCGTTGTTTGGAGTGTTGCTGTGTCGTGTGTGGGAAAGATATCAGACATATCAGAATATCTACAAGCTCACAATGCATCTTCCGTGCCGCACTGTGAGCTTGTAGATCGGCTATTTTTGGTGCACAACACAGTGTATGACAAAGTATGAATCGGCTTGGTCTTATCGTGAATATTTGGTCTGAACTTGGCATAACTTGCACAGAGGTTCATGGATTTGAAATCTCTGCAAAATAGGCTTAATTTACGGTCTTAGAAACCAATGGCATGACGCTGTCCATATTTTTGAGTGGTGCCGAAGGCAACCACTCCTATACATGACTTTGTCTGTGTGCCCGTATGTATGTATGTATGTATGTATTTCTGTCCACAAACATTGCTGACAACATCAATACGGGGGTCAATACGGGGCTCATCAAAGGCACCACTCACTTCACACAGGGTGTGATTTTTGAGTGGTGCCGAAGGCAACCACTCCTATACGTGGCTTTGTCTGTGTGTCCGTATGTATGTATGTATGTATGCCTGTATGTCCGTGTGTCCACCAAGCTAACATTGATCAAGCATCACGTGACACGTGACAATATGTTGAAAGGGTGTGCTTTGATTGGCTAGCGAGACGCATGACGAAATAGAGCCGTATAAATAGGTGTGTCACTTTGAAACATTATTTACATGTTTCAAAGTGACATCAGTGCCATCAGCCAAGCTAACATTGGACATGTTAGCTTGGCTGATTGAACATGTTAGCCAAGCTAAGCAAGGCACCACTCACTTCACACAGGGTGTGATTTTTAGCGGCGCTGGTGCCGCTCTATACATAGTATAGAGCGGTCCTGCTCTATACCTGGCTTTTCCGTCAACGTTCTGATTTGTCAGGTCTGTCAACGTTCTGATTGGTCAGGCCCGCCAAGGTTCTGATTGGTCAGGTCCGTCAACGTTCTGATTGGTCAGGCCCGTCGAGGTTCTGATTGGTCAGGTCCGTCAACGTTCTGATTGGTCAGGCCCGTCAAGGTTCTGATTGGTCAGACCCGTCAACGCTCTGATTGGTCAGACGCGTCAACGCTCTGATTGGTCAGGTGCGTCAACAAAGTGATTGGTCAAGCTTCACGTGACACATGGCTATAAACACATATCGATGACAAAATGTATCAAAGGCGCCGCTACCTTCACACAGGGTGTGATTTTTTTACACTCTATGGCCTCACCCAGCGGAGTCGCTAGCGGAGTTACAAGGATACAATCCCGTCAGCTTCAAGGGTGTAGCACATAGGCAGATAAAAATAGCAGATCTACAAGCTCAAAACGCGTCGCACTGCGATGCGTTTTGAGCTTGTAGATCGGCTATTTTTGCTACCTTTGTGTGACATAGAATGGCGAAAAAAGTTAAAGTAGAGACAGTATATGCAATATGGCCCTCTGGAGTGAGTGTGGAAATATGGTGGCCCTCTCCATCATCAAAGTTGCCCACCCCTGGTTTAAGTGGTTAAAAATCAGGACACATCAGCTGCATAATTGCCGATACCAATGTCGACAAGAAGTCAAATAATGGCTGATAAATTGACCAAACCAAGAGATGTGCCAGGCTCTAAATGAAGCCACTCACCTCCAGCGATGTGCCCATGATGATCAGCAGGTCGGCCAGGGGGAAATCTTTGATGTACTTAAAGAAAATTGTCTTCTTATTTTTGACAGGTTCAGGCATCCGTGCACTCCCATACTTTATATTCAAACTTCTTACAATCGTGTGAGACTTTGGCACAAAACTGAGCTTAGCATATACATTTCAAGAGCAGACATGAGACTAATAAATAAAACGTACTTTAATTGAATCCACATAAACACATCGGTCCTTCATTCTTCCCATGCCCACATGAACATACTGTCAGTTCCATAGCATATTGAAACTTAATTAAAACTGTCCATAAAGAATAACAAAAAAGTCACTTACATTTCATAATTTCTTTGACCCACAGGTTTTCATTTTATAAATAGCACACAAGAAATGCTGTTTACTCTGCATACACTGTTTGATTTTTGAGTGACTGATAAATACCGAAAGATCTGAAAGATTTAACTGCATGAAAGATTTGTGTCACACCTGATACAGTATATTTGTGCAATGGATATCCAGTGGCTTAACAAATGTCCCCGACATTCCCATCAGGAATGGAGCAGCAGTTGTCAGAGAGGTTAGAACAATAAAGTCAGATGAATTGAGTGGGTCAATTCTTATCTGTTTTGAGCTCTGATTCCAGTCATTATAGGGCCACGCTTCCAGGCCTGATTTAAAGGATTGGTCTCACTCTTGGGTCTTCTTGGTAGCCTGTATAGAAGATATGCATTAAATATATCTAAGGAATTCTAAGGACAAAAGTCCAGCATGTTGCATTAACAGAACGTGCATTAATGCAAATAATAATAATAGCTAAAAAAGAACATTGTATTATAGGGATGGGAGAATGATCCTTTGTATAAAGTTCTTGTGACTATCGAGACAAAAGATTATCCATGATGACATTTTATTACTGTGACCGTTTTCCAACCTAACTGCAAAACTGGTATTTACATCTCCATCTTCTACATGTCCCATGAAAAGTGAATTGCAATAATGCAATAATGCATGTATGCAAGTTTGTCATACCTTGTCAGATGCCATCAGGGCATCCAGTTCTTGTGTCCAGCCAAGGGCTTCGGCCAGGGCCTGTACCCCACTGACCACATCACCTAGCTGCACTACATCGTTTAACCGTCTTCCCCAAGCAAAGGGCCCCACCGCATCTCTGTTGATGAGAAGACGAGGAACTGATCCACGCACAGCTCCTGCTAGACTGGCAAAGGGCTCCACCTACAGTACAAACGATGAACAGTTCAACTGACATACAGTATAGAATGTATTACTTTACTAGATTCTATAGAACTAGAATATTTTTTTAACCAAGACTTTTATTTTCAAGTTATCCTGAAAATATGGATAAACAAAAAACCACACTGTATCGAGATATATATTATATATTGTCCCAGACATTGGTGGTTCTATTGGGTGGCATAGGCCGGCAGCTGCCGGTGGTTAGCCACTTAAACCCCAGCATCCTTATTGAGGGGAAGACCTTCGCAAAAAGTAGCAGATACTGCACAAATACTGATGATATATTATTGATTTCAGCTGTTACAATTCCAAACATGCAAACAAGACCCGCTTTAATTACTTCAGTCTATATTAGTAGCTTAATGACTAGTATTAAAATTCTAGTGTCTTTTTTATGTCCAATGTATTTGTATTATAAGTTCATAAAGTTAACATAAGTATAACTAAATGCATTTGAAATTAAATTAAAAAAATACTTTTCAGGATTCCAATTCAAAAATAGCAAAAACTAAATTCTGGATTCCAATTCAAAAATAGCAAAAATAGCAGATCTACAAGCTCAAAACGCGTCGCACTGCGATGCGTTTTGAGCTTGTAGATCGGCTATTTTTGCTACCTTTGTGTGACATAGAATGGCGAAAAAAGTTAAAGTAGAGACAGTATATGCAATATGGCCCTCTGGAGTGAGTGTGGAAATATGGTGGCCCTCTCCATCATCAAAGTTGCCCACCCCTGGTTTAAGTGGTTAAAAATCAGGACACATCAGCTGCATAATTGCCGATACCAATGTCGACAAGAAGTCAAATAATGGCTGATAAATTGACCAAACCAAGAGATGTGCCAGGCTCTAAATGAAGCCACTCACCTCCAGCGATGTGCCCATGATGATCAGCAGGTCGGCCAGGGGGAAATCTTTGATGTACTTAAAGAAATTATGTGGAAGCTCCTCGCCAAAGAAGACTATATCTGGCTTCACAATCCCCTTGCAGGTGGGGCATTTGGGGACGGTACCCTTCATCACATCGGGCTAGAAACAAAAAGAAATAGGGGTGCAACAGTTCATCAAACTAATTGATTTAATCGAATATAAACATTAATCGATAATGTTATAACATAACTGATATTTTGGGCATGTCATTACAAGCGAAAATGCTCAAAGAATTTAAACAATTTTTAAAATAGCGATGTAGATGTAGATCTGCTATTACAAAGTATAAAAGAGGGTTTAAGTGGTTAATCGATTCAAGGATTTTTTTTTTTAAACACAATCCAAAAAGGAACCATTACAATTATCACTAAGAAAATAATCGACAGTTGCAGCCCTACATAAAAATACGCCAGGATATTAAACTGTACAGAATTGTTATTCAACTCACACGTAGGTCCTCCCCACTGTAGTTCCTTAGACAAACCGTGCACGTAGCCGTGGCGAACGTACCATGAGCCTCCACTAACTTCTCAGGAGGAATGCCTGCCACTGGAAATACAAGCACATGTGAACATGAATATCACTTTTGGGTGGAAACCTTGTATATCCAAAACTGTTACTTTTCAGGGAATGGAAAAAATAACAGACAGACAGACAGACAGACAGACAGACAGACAGACAGACAGACAGACAGACAGACAGATACCGTAGATAGATAGATAGATAGATCATACATCTCTCCAACCCATCAATGTTCTGTGTGTACATCCTGAGAAGCAGGCCCTTGTCCTGAAGTAGACGGACAAAATAGTGTGTGATGTTAGGCTGGTAGTTGCCCGGGTACAGTTCTTTGGCCAGAGCAAAGAAGGGGTTGGGGTTTTGATGGAAAAAGTTGATCTCAAATATGGCTTCGGCGTAGGGCAGGTTATACTGCTGGAGGTTGTCATAGAGACCGCTGCCTGGGGATCTGTGGTTGGGGGAACAGGGAATACACACTTCAAAACACTATTTGCCTTGTGACCTGAGATGGCCATATTGTTGCTGTCATGCAGAAACCTCGTATTTCCATATTGCACCATTTTTTCCATAAATGAATTCACTATTTTATATTTCATCGCATGACAGTGTTGTACAAAATAGCGGAATTAGGCAATCTACAGGTTCAGAACAGGGTAGCATTGCCACATGCTGTGAGCTTGTAGGCTTGTAGGCTATTTTATATTTTATTGTACGACAACATCGCACAAAGTAGCGAGAACAGTCCATCTACAAGCTCACGACATGTCACAATTCAACATATTGTGAGCTAGATTGTCTATTTTCTCTATTTTTGAAAAATCTTGGAAACATTTGAACATTTTCACCTATAATGCCCAAAATAGGGACACCCGGTTGAAGTGGGTTTTATAAATATATATAACCGATTCTGAACCAATGAAAAGTATTAACAAGAGCTTGTGACTAAATAATTACTATATTGGAATTGGATTCATTGGAACACAGTCAGGTTCTTATTTTCATACAATGTTTCAGCCCGACAGCAACTTGAAACGCAAATGTATGTTTATATGAGAGGTTGGTGGCATTACCTGAAGTCTGGAATGCCACTAGGTGTGCTGATCCCAGCCCCAGCCATCACCACCACCCTCTTATACTGCTGCTGTCTGATGCTCTTAGCCAGGTCCTCTAGGGTGGTCTGCTTGGTGCCGGGACCACCACCCCCTCCGGAGAAAAGTCCCCGTCTTCCATTCCATCTGTGGTGAAACAACATATTAGTGTTCACCACAGTGCAATGTAATGAATTACCTATTTGCCATCACCTTATACCAGAAAGTTTGTCCTTGTGCATTGTGGTTTGTGTTTTAATGTGAAACGTGTATAACAACAATAAATCTGCCTCCATTATTAATTGATTTCAAAATCTATACACAATATGAAGTAAACACTGAAAGCACCAGAATGATCAATTCAATGAAGAGATTGTCAAATGTCATGGATTCAAATTGGTATGCTATTAATCATTAATAAGTACCTGGATAGAGCTCGTTTGAGCAAAGCTGCTGCATGCAGATGTAGGTTCTTCTGAGCAAAACCTATAACAAGAAGAGCAGTGATGGTACATTTACTTAAGTACTGTACTTAAGTACACTTATGAGGCATTTGTACTTGAGTATTTCCAATTTCCAATACTTTTACTTGTGCTCCACTACATCTCGCATCCAAATCATGTACTTTTACTCCACTATTATTTGAAAGCTTTAGTTACTAGTTACTTTGTAGATTTTTATTATTATTACAAAACATACAATAATCACTTCAGCCCTAGATATATACATTTAGGCCATTTGAAAATAGCAGATCTACAATTGATGCCAATACTTTTGTACTTGTAACTGAGTATTTCTATATTGCAGTATTGATACTTTTACTTAAAACATGTGAGTACTTTTTCCACCACTGAGAAAGAGCATGCAATATTAGGATAATATTCAGAGAGACCGGTCCTTGTTTTATCAGTCAGCCATCTTCATTCATCCTTATCTCTTATCACAACAGAGCATGTCTCATAATATCACAGCATTACAAACTATTGCTACTTATAGCTTTTCAAACTAAACTAAAGTAGTTCCTAACCTTTCACTGAGACGGGTCTGAGTCCTGAGCTTAAACAAAGTAGAGAAGGTAACGCCATGAGGACATATAATAATGTATTATTATTATTATGTTGTTATTGTAATAATGAGCTTTACTAGTTCATGCATGGAGGTTATGTTGACAACATGCAGGACAGCTCACGTTGACGTCGTGACGTCATGACTAGCGTAATAGACGTAAGTATTTCTTCTGAAGTTTTTTTATTGACAAAATATCAACAACATATCAACATTACAATTACAAATAACAGGACAAAATGCAGTTACAATACTAGAAAAAGAATTAATAAGTATAACAATAATAAGGCTTTAAAAACAACAATATTTGGACGTTGGTTAGCAAATTTGGTACAATGAATATGACATTTTGCAAATAATACATGCCGAATATTCAATCTAATAGAGTTTGAATTTATGAAATTATTAAAATCAATCCAAAAAAATGAGATTTTAAATACATGAGAGATATTATTTCGTCAACATTTCCACAAAAAGAGTGTGCGCGAGACGTAACACGTAAGTAGTACAAAAGCTCAAAATACAAATAAAAAGTAATATAATTGAAATATTCGCTACATATTAATACACAATGAACAATGAAAAGTCTTTGAAAATATATGTATTTTTTTAATCGCTTACTCTGCAGAACCCTGCGGGGTTGTCGCAAATCTACCAAAAGAACAGATCTACAAGCTATGAACGCGTCACATCGCAACGCGTTGTTAGCTTGTAGATCTGTTCTGTTTGGTGACGTACTCGTTTGCGACACTGCTGGTTGACAAGCACGATTTCTACTTCGCCGTACGGCGGTGTCGCGCTGGGTAAAAATGGCCGATCTAAAAGCTCACAACGCGTCGCAGGAGCTAACCGCTGTGAGCTTGTAGATCTGCTATATGTGCTATTAGCGCGACACCGTCGGGCTTTATACGGCAACAGCATAATGTCGCGAGACGGGGCGGAACTCTCCGGTCTGACTACACGAGATTCCAAACATCACATCACATCCAGCATCAGTCAGTTAGCTTTAGCTCCGTGGTTAAAGAACGATCAAATAAACCGAGTTGTTGAGATTTAGAAAGTGTAATAATTCATATTAAAAGCCACAATGAAGGACGTGTCAGGATTCCTCAAGCAGCAGCAGAGCAGCAGCTCCACGCCGGAGATGGCGACGGAATGGCACGACCTGGAGGAGCTGTACAACAAGAAGTAATGCTAACTGCTGCTAGCATCTACTGAGTCATTGTAGCTGTTTTAGATCATAATGTATTGTTTATATATTGTCAGTGGGGGAAGAAGTACTCAGATATTTTACTTGAGTAAAAGTAGCAATACCATATTATAAAAATACTCTATTACAAGTAAAAGGCCTGTTTTCAAAATGTTTCTTGAGTAAAAGTACAAGTGTTGCCATCAAAATATACTTGTATCAAAAGTAAAAGTACTAAAATATTGAGCTTTTCAAATAGCCGAGGTATAATATAGGGCTAAAGTGGTTGATGTATGTTTTATAGTGTAATAATTAATATTTGAAATGTAATTAGTAACTACAATATTTTTCTCTGAGATGTAGTGGAGTAGAAGTAAAAATATTGAAAATTGGAAATGCTCCAGTAAAGTAAAAATACCTCAAAATTGTACTTAAGTACAGTACTTGAGTAAATGTACCTAGTTACTTTACACCATTGTATATTGTTAATATTCTTCACAGTGTCTCCCCCAAACATCTATTATTAAACACCTGACACATATGGCAAATAATGGTTGTATATGTGTTTCTTAATAACGTTAAGAATGAATATCGTTATAACGTGAAGTATTGTTAAAATCACTTTTTTATGAATCCACTTTTTATTGTTGACGTTGGGACAGTGTGTTAAGATCATTTATGTCTAACTAATGGGACAGTGTTTTCAGATGATGTATTTGTGACTATTTGACAGTGTGTATTAATATAATGTGTTTGTGTCTATGCCGGTTCAGTGTCTTAAGATAATTAATCATGTTTAACTATCTCTCTTTCCATCACAGATTGTGGCATCAGTTGACATTGAGGGTGACAGAGTTTGTGAAAGATCCATGTTTCAAAACAGGAGATGGCCTCATACAGGTAAATGCAATAAATCATTTGGTTTTATACTTGATACATGATACAGTGGTGATAGAAAAAAGTATGTGCAATCAACTTTACATTTAATTGCCAGTGTCCTATAGCAAAGCATACACTTTAACCCTTTAACCCTTTGATGTCTCACTTTGAATAAAATTATGCTTTTGCATTTCAGTCCATTCCGTAGAAAACAGAACTAAATTGAATATTCCAGTGTAGTGAATCTAGCTGCTGCAAGCAATGTGGGAATTCCACCTTGTAATTTCTAAGTTCTTCATTTACAGCCCTATTCATGCAAAAGTCCTTATCGTTGTATTAAATGACGACAAACTAACCAGTATTGCACCTCTATGGACAGATTGGGTTGTCCTCTTTGTCTCTGTTAAGTCTTTGTTTCATAAAAATCCAACGTTGTCATGTTATGAGCAACTTTCTGTCAATAAAGTGTTATTTTTCTGTGCTATGCACCTGTGAGCAAAGTGGTTTTGGGGATCACTCGTTTTAAATCACTTGATGTCCTGTGTACCACCATTTTTTAAATGTCGCATATATGCAGGACGTTGAGTTGCTTGAAGCATAACAACAGTGGATTCTTATGAAACACAGACTTAACAGAGACAAAGAGGATAACCCAAGCTATCTGTATAATTGGTGCAATACTGATGAGTTTTACCATCATTTAATACAATCAGATTGGACCTTTCTGTCTTGGAAGGAATTGCAATTTAGACTTTGGATACTCTACTCTCTACTGTGCAATCACCCAGCTCCTACTAAGGAGCTTAAAAATGCCCATGACACTCTGTTATTTCTTAGCAATGATCTCCATAATCAAATGAATGAAGAGAACCAACTGGTTTGACTTGTATTTATATAAATTTGTTCCACAAAAAGTTCACAATGTTTTCAACTACTAAAATCTAAAATATGTTAAAACAAAAGGCTGCACTTTGGTAGAGGTTTGGGTTGTGTAGTTACCTTGCCATTTAACTACTGAAGATATCCCACCAATATTTGGAGGTACATCATGGCAAGGCAACTACACAATTCAAAACTCTAGCAAAGTTTAATTTAGATTTACTACTCGCATTCAAACCACTAGTTCATGGGTTATAGCCCTCTGAGCATTGTTGTAGTAAGTTGAATGATTATTAATTCCGTCAATTGATTATTGATCAATTTCAAATGATACATTGTCCAAATACCAGACTCTATATAGGAATCTGTGTTCATCACTAATAAGATATTCAGTACATTTCTCTCTAAAGATTGTGACACTTGTTGTTTCAAATCTTCTTCCAGCTGTACGAAAACTTCCTGTGTGACTTTGAACACAGGTGAGGGGAATCTGACCAAAGTATTATTCCTTTCTCTGAAAGATTTCAATTGTGTTTACATTTACATGGTAGATGTCTGTTCTTCTGTCAGTAATTTTGCCTTTAAAAACCTTTCAACAGAATCAATCCATTATCCTTGATGGAAATCATACTCTACGTTGCTAGACAGATGACAGGTAAGAAGAACTACCTGCAAAATGAGATGCTTTAGAACAGTTTTTAATTAAGGACCCCCATAACTGAGTGTTACAGATTAGTGGAAACCCCTCAAGGAAACCTGAGGGTCCCTGGACCCCACTTTGAGAACCACTGTCTTAGAATGTTTAGGAAACCTAACCCTATTTTTTTTAGATTCGGCAATTCTTTTTACCCTAAATTTAGTCATTTTGCCAATTAATTCCACCCCACACATTTCTGTGTTTTGCCACTGCTATTGTACCGTACTAGAGTTTCAGGTCTGCTACGTGGCCAAACCTAGTTTAAAGTGGTCTCCATTCTTGACTTTATGCTTTAGCCAACCTCCTGATTGAGTTGACTGTGACCTTACTTACCCTATTGGGGTGAGCCTATCATTGCATAGTGGTACCCTATATAAACGTGTGTGTATGCCCTTTTCCACTGTATACAGTATGTCCTGATGAAGGTCTGAACAGGCCGAAACGCTGACGAGCAATAAATTACCAAGTGGAACTTTTTGCAACTTTACCAGTATGCAGACTCTATTCTTTTTTTTCAAGTTTGGGACATCCACCATCCACCACAAGGCAATAATTAATGAGATTGGCTCACCTGCTAGTGAGGTACCTTTGGGGGGGACATAGCTTCTGTCCTTATGCAACATTGCCCTCTGTCAGGTGCTGCCCCAGCCTGTGGGAATACATGCAGCGACAAAGATCACCCTCTCTGTCCAGCTTCCCTCCCGCAAACATGGCCAATTGTGTCCGTATAGATGCTCGGCCGGATATCACCCTAAACTTTGTTGACTGGGGTCACCCAGGACTCTGTGTGGCCCCCTCCTTTTTTTTAACCTCTACACCAAATATATACACCAAAAATAGCATATCTGCAAGCTCACCACATTGTAACCTTGTAGATTTGCTGTTTTCACATAATGTTCACCCATTATATCATATCAAACACGTTGCGTGTTTTTACTGGTTAAATAAAGGTTAAATAAAAAAATAAAATTATGACAATAGGGATGCTAAGGTTCATGTTGTTAAGCAAATGTTCTTGTTTCCAGAACCCAAAGATGCCATCACTTTCCTTGAGAAGACTAAGGACAAGGTAAGTAGTTGCCATGCCAACACTTGACACTTATCAGCCATTGTCACATTTTCCAAACTAATTTTGAGTTTGATTGCAGGTAAAAAGCTGCGATGAGGCACTCATTCTCTGCAAGACATCTATTGGCAGTCTTAAACTGGAGATCAATGACCTTCCCGCCACAAAGGTAAAAGCCTTCATTTTCTACAATGGCCCGCAAAATTAAATAAAACCAGCATTCCAAAGTTACTGAATCTTATGCAATTTTTCCTCAATTCTGTCACAGAAACTCATTGAAGAGGTTGAGGAGATGTTGAACAACTTGCCTGGGGTGACGTCGGTCCACGGGCGCTTTTATGACCTCTCCAGCAAATATTACCGCATCATTGGTAACCATTCCTCCTACTACAAGGATGCCCTGCGCTACCTCGGCTGTGTAGAAATTAAAGACTTGCCAGGTACTGTTCAATGTGATTTGTAATAATGAGGTCTCTTAAAAAAGAATAGTCTGCACACTGGTGATGCTGAAAAAGCTCTGCCGTATTTTCATTGCGGTGTCAACCTTTCGATCTATTCAGATCTTCATAAGGACATTCAAAAATGTCTCTGCCTTATATGTCCAAAACTGTTTCAGCATTCAAAAATAGCAGAAGTAGCAGGTCGACAAGCTCAAAACGTGTCGCTTCACGCCGCGTTTCGAGCTTGTAGATCTGTGACTTTTGATGCTGTTATGTGACACTGTAGTATGATCAAGTAGGGCATTAATTTACAAAAAAACACAAAGTTAAAATATAGAGATAAGAAGTTTCTGCCCGACAGCAACGATATGTTCATTTGTGAGCGCTTAGTATGCTGTCGGGCAGAAAACTTGCATGTCCAAAACCCGTACCTTTTCAGGAAATGTGTTCCATGGGATCCAAGTCACAAGCTCTTGTTAATACATTTAATTGGTTAAATATTTATAAAACCCATAGACAGATTTAACTACTTTCAACCTGTTCTCCCTATTTTGGGCATGTCATTATAGGCAAAAAAATCCAAAATGTTTCATAAATAGACAAAATAGATCTATGAGCTTGTAGACGCTGTCATACCTCCAAGTATAAAATAGGGCATTCATGTATGAAAAAAAGAATATATAATATATATATGAATATAAGGTTTCTGCTTAATATGTGATACGATGTGCATTACAGCAGCCATGACTAAGAGAATGTTAATTGAATATTGTTCTTCACCCACCAGAGACAGAGAAGCAGGAAAGGGCATTCACATTGGGCCTGGCTGGACTTTTAGGAGAAGGAGTTTACAACTTTGGAGAATTGGTAGGAATTGTTTGGTCTGTCTGTGATGCTCTGTCTTCACACACACTCCTAGATATTCTTCAGTCTCTTAACATTGCAATAAACACAGATGTTATAATATTGTTTTTGCAGCTCCAGCATCCGGTGCTGGAGACACTGAGGAACACGGACAAGCAGTGGCTCATTGACACACTGTACGCCTTCAATGGAGGAAACGTGGAGAAGTTCCAGAGCTTCAAGTCTGCCTGGGGCCAGCAGGTTACCCATTATTCTATGATTATACAAGAATATGTGTATTTATTGACGCATTGAACTTTGGCAAGTGTCAATGATTTGATGAAGTTGCCGATAATTAATGGAAACACTCGGGATAATCAGAATCGTGGGTCCTTGAATGAAGAATTACATTGTTGCTTTTGCATGTGGACTACAACATTTGCCAGTAATATGGTCAGCCTCAACAGTTTACCGGTTTGTTGTCTTTCCCTTTCCCAGCCTGACCTTGCAGCACACGAGGCAAAGCTGATGCAGAAAATCCAACTGCTCTGTGTTATGGAGGTGGGTGACTTTCCTTCAAAGCAGACATTTTCATAGCTTATCATATTAGAGCTACTGTACATTAAGTTCTTTCCTGGAAGAATTTGATTTATAATTGCTCCCAAAATCAAATCATATCCAAATTGGAGCAGTAACAGGCTGGCATGCAGTCGTTCACTTCAAATGCATGTCTATTTGAAGTTTGCATCAAAAAGAACAAAATCCTCTTCCTCGTTACTGACTTGAGAGTTGGCAATATCCAAATGGCTTTTTATTCCAAAATGCTCAAGCATTGTAAAATGTGTCTCTCTCCAGATGACTTTTACCCGTCCTGCCAACCACAGACAGCTGACTTTCCATGAGATCGCCCAGAGTGCCAAAATCCCTGTCAATGAGGTGTGTCTCTAATCGATCCGCCAATAAATCCTTTGGCCCTGCTCAGCATGACTCACTTTGATCAAGTATAGAGAAAATGTTATCCTCTCATTGTTTCTTTGGTGTGTTTAGGCCGATACAGAATGGCTGGTGAGCTGAATTAGTGTATGTTTTAAGATTTCCAAAACCACATTCTCAGAAGTTATTTAATTGTATTATTACTAGTGGTGTAAAGTAACTAAGTACATTTACTCAAGTACTGTACTTAAGTACAATTTTAAGGTATTTTTACTTTACTGGAGTATTTCCAATTGTCTATACTTTTACTCTGCAAATATTGTACTTTTACAATTATTTGAAAACTTTAGTTACCAGTTATTTTGCAGATATAAATTATTACATTATAAAACAAACATTAACCACTTAAGCCATATTTTATACATCGCGACGTGTTGTGAGCTTGTAGATCTGCTATTTTCAAACATTTTAGTACTTTTAGTTTTGGTACTTTAAGTACATTTTGATACCAATACTTTTGTACTTTTACTCAAGTAAATTTTGAATTCGGGACTTTTACTTGTAACAGAGTACTTCTACATTGAAGTATTACATTTGAGTACTTTTTTCACCACTGATTACAACCCAAGAACTATGGACTGTCAGAAATATGTCTATATAGAAGTTGAAACAAATGTATACAAGAATGACATTTATATTACTTGTAAATGGCTTTACCCAGTTTAAACCAACCAAATTTATTTTAAAAATACAATTTTACCCAAATGGCCTCAAAATGAATTCCCGCCTGGCTAAAACTGTTGCCACTCAGACATTTGTCTCAGTGTTCTTTGAGATTAAAGTAGTGCTTGGTTTATGGCAGGTTTGACTTTGAACTGACAACTTGGAATAAAACATTTTTAGAGGCCCCAGGCCTGGCTCAGTATCAGCATCAGAACTCATAGATTTGATGCTGCGTAGGAACAAAGCCATGAAGGGGAACTTAAAACAGTTGGTATTGATACATTGTAACTGCTGGTAGGGCTGGGTGATACGACTCCAAATCATTATCAGAATTATTTCAAACCTTTAGCGATTACGATTAGTGAATGATTATTTAAAGCTAGAAAAAGTGCAGTGAAATTAGTCGATCTACAAGCTCACAATGCGTCGCAATGCATTGTGAGCTTGTAGATCTGCTATTTTTGCACACCACCATTGTACAATAAAGTATAACACAGGGTTAAGTGGTTAATCAGACTAATCAATTTAGTCAATTATAAAACATCTATTACAATCATTTTATTATACTAGACCATACCCGGTCGGCGCAGCGCATCCGTGGGGGGATATGCGCACATGATCTGGCAACCCGGGAGGCAGTTCGTCCCATAGCTGGGCAGCCCCGTAACCATGGCGACAGTGTTTGACACAAAAACGCTAATAAGAAGCTGAGATTTGATGAAATTGAAAAACGGGCTTCACAGTTGCGTTCAGATGGTAATGGTCAATGGCTGTGTGCAAAATCAGAGCAATTGGTCCAGCCAGTGAGGAGAACCGGGTATCTTCACTCACGTACTCACCACCACTACAGAGGTTACTAGAATTATAGTATGATTTGGTTTTAACCCATTAAGACCTGAGACCGATTCTACAAGTGCCTTCTAAATCTAAAACAGTTTTCTGAAAAACATATGTTGCTACAGTATATATTTAGCTCAAATCTAAAATGTCACTGATGCTTTCCCGGTTTTAACCCATACAATCCGGGAACGCATCTCTGTCATTTTAGATTTCTTTGGCTAAAAAATAGCAGATCTACAAGCTATGAGTTTGTAGATCTGCCCTTTCTTTTTTAAATCGTGACATTTTTGAGAAATTATATAATGAATACATTTTTTTTAAAGCGAACATTTGTAACTAAAAACTTTCCTTCTGGAGGTCCCTGGAAGAAAATATTTTACACATTTTCGCTTTTAAAAATATATATATATTCCAAATAGCAAAAAGTTTCACGATTTTTCAAAAATAGCAGATCTACTTGTATAAGCTTGTAGCGCGGCACTCGGTGCCACGCTATGAGCTTGTACATCTGCTATTTTTCGATAGCCAAAGAAATCTGAAAATGACGCATGCGTTGCCTGTCTTAATGGGTAAAGTTGGTTATTGGTTCTAAATATCGTTTTGATATATATTTTCGATATATTGCCGAGCCCTAACTTTTGTGTTTGATGTGGTGCAGGTGGAACTTCTGGTGATGAAGGCTCTGTCCGTGGGCCTGATTAAAGGCAACATTGATGAGGTGGACCAGAAGGTACAGATGACCTGGGTGCAACCCAGAGTGCTGGACCTGCAGCAGGTAAACACTCACACATCTCTAGGGGTGCAGCTGTACATTGAACTAATCAATTTAAATTATTTTGAGAAATTATTTGAGCACATCTGGCAGCTGCGCTGCCAGATGTGCCATCAGAGAGAACATTTGTCTGTTAAAACGCTCTTACCTTTCAGGATTGCATGTGTCATTATGAGTAATAGTCTCCTTTTTGAAATGCCGTTTCAGGTCAAGGGGATGAAGGACAGGTTGGACTTCTGGTGCGGTGATGTGAAGAATATGGCAATGCTAGTGGAGCAGCAGGCCCATGACATCCTCACCTAAGGATCTGTTTCTCCTTCTGTTCATCAACAAAAAATAACATTTCTCTATTGAGAGGAATGTTGCACTCAGCTTTTGTTTTACTTTTCTTCATTTTGTTTTTCTCTGTTTGATGCCATGTTCATTATTCCTGTGTTACTATAATCATTTGTACACAGTAGTAGTAAATTACACATTTTGCAAATAAAAGTTATGGGAACATTATTCTCACATCTTGGATTGAAATGATTGTCTTTGCAATATAAGATATTGTATATCCTAAGTGGGTTAAGGATTTATCAAATTGGATATATTTTATTCTCCCAACATCAAGGCAGTTTGTCTCAAAATCGGAGATTATTTTCTTTTCTTTATTAAAATTTATACTTAATCCAGTTTTGTACTGGCTGAGAAGGGTAGGGACGGTACTAGTAAACTTTTATTCGTAAACACTATTCTGTTAAATGTGGCATTGTAGATCTGCTATTTTTGAGAACCACTGTTCTAAATCCTTTAGAACAGTGTTCTAAAGAGTTTTCTGAAAAACTGTTGCACTATATATTGTGTATATATATATATATATATAGAGAGAGAGAGAGAGAGAGAGAGGTGTGTGTGTGTGTGTGTATATATATACTGTATAGTATATATACTGTAGCTAAAATCTAAAATGACACACATGCTTTCCCGGGTTGAATGGCATAAATTGTGATTAGAACCAGCGCTATTAAAGGATCTTAAGTCATTTTTTACCAGCGATGAAGCTTTTGCTGGCATGTTTTCCCATGATGAAGTGTATCATAGTCATGCAACTGCTATCTGCCTCACCCTGTTCTACACCATGTGCCAGTTTGAATGTAGCACAGTTTCCATATGGAATAGCTGATTCACTTACATAATTGTAACACACGGTAATGATTCATCGCAATGATTTATGAGCAATTCATGGCCTCAGAACTAGCGTGTGTGTGTGTGTGTGTGTGTGTTGGGGTGGGTGTATGTGCCTAAAGCATTCAGTGGTTCAACCGCTCATCCTTGGACCGTTTTGTCCTAAATATAATCCTTGACATTTCTGTCTGAATTCCTTAAGCTGGTAATAGTGCTTGAACTAGCATTCCTTCATAACAGCAGTATAGCCTACTGTATGTTAGAGGCCGTTTAGTCTGGTTTTAGATCCATGCATAGCACTGCAACTGCTCTGTTACAGTAAGTCAATAATGATCTTTTGTGAAATGCTGATGCTGGTTACTCTAAGTGCGTGTTCATCTTGGTGCAGCCTTTGATATCGTCAGCTACATGTCTGCCTACTAAACCGCATGCACGACCGGGTGGGTGTAAGTGGCATGTAGGCCTATACTTGATTGGTGTTATTAATATCAGTGGTAGAAAAAGTACTCCATGTTTGTTTTACTGAAGTAAAAATATCAATACTGCAATGTAGAAATACTCTGTTCTAAGTAAAAGTTCGAAATTCAAAAATGACTTGAGGTAAAAAATAAAAAAAAACTCATTATGCAGAATGTCCCATTTTCACAAGTTACAAATTATAAAAATATTTTGAGAATAGCAGATCTACAAGCTCACAATGTGTCGCATCGCGACACATTGTGAGCATTGTGAGATCGGCTATTTTCAAATGGCCAAAATGTATAGATAGGGCTGAAGTGGTTAATGTATGTTTTGTAATAATTAAAAAGTAACTAGTAACTAAAGTTTTCAAATAATTGTAGTGGAGTAAAAGTACAATATTTGCATCTGAGATGTAGTGGAGTAGAAGTAAAAGTAGTGAAAATTGGAAATACTACACCCCCATGCATCATATCACTTACACTCCCTGGCCATAACCATTCACAATGACCACCTAAAACAATATTAACATTCTTCTTAAAATCCTGCGGATTAAATTGTGATAGATGTAGGTAACCTATTCCATTAAGTTATTGCTTGATAAGAATATTCATGTTTTACGTTTTAAGAAGTGCATGGTCACATGTCAGTGCTGTTATAGTATTGAATAATGCCTATTTCCTCACCAAGTGAAACGTGGAATTGCAACATTTTGGCCTATTTGTCATTTACATATTTTAAAATAGATTGAGCAGAGAACTATTAATTGTATCGTATGGGTATTACATTATAGTATGATTTATTTTGTGTGCTATCTGCAGCCTATATTATTTTCACCCTTACTGGCACTTTGCCAAACCACAGTAAGCCATTTGACTCCCTATAAGTGCTTGAGCTACTTGATTTAAAATCTTCCTAGGGAGATATTTTGAGAACTCAGATGACAAACCCAGTGCAGTAACTACGCAAATAATTTAACTGATAAAAGGGTTGATTTAAAGGTGTTGTTCTTGAGGTAACTGATTATCCCCCAAAATCACGAAGGCTAATTTGACCTTTGGGATACACAAGTAAGTCAGTGTGTCCAAAAACACGTTGGCTTTGTAGGGCAGAGTGGCTCTCAAATACTTTCATGCCAAGGACCCCACGCATTAGGCCGTGAACCCCCATTTGAAAAGATTCTGTGCCATGGACCCCCATAAGAGAAGATCTTTGTTGTTAGATTCGATTAGGCCGAATTACAGAATTCTACAAATGTCTAATGTGAAGAAAACAACTGAAACCTATACTAAAACCTGATCTGAACATCATAGGTTGAACATCATTATATATTCTCTGCTCGCTGGTGAAATAATAGTGAAATCATCACTTATTTTGGGCATGTCATTATACAGTGGTGATCATTTTTTGAATAAGTTTTACAAATTCTTCAAAAATAGAGAAAATTGCAGATCTTCGGCTATTTTTGCAATTGTTGACGAGCATAAGAATACGGCTTTAAGTGGTCAAACTGTTCCTCATTTTACTGGGGACCCCCTGGAACCCCCCAAGGACCCGTGGACATCCCTGGGCCCCACTTTGAGAACCACTGCTCTATATACATGCAGTTCCAGTTATTTTCCTGCTTAAATAAGAAACATGAGATGTCCAAGACAAACATTCATGCAGCTGTATCCCCACTATCTGTTCTCCTTCACCTGTTCTATTATTACTCCCTCTGCACCGAGCTGTAGAGGGGATTCAAATAGACTTTTTCCTCCGAGAGCTAACTACCATCACTTTTGCTTTTCTAACTAACCCCCTCTGTGAGTCTCTCAAGATCCGGCTTCAATGCCAGTTCTATTTCACTGCTTAAGTGCCCTGCAGCTTACACTGTTATGTCATCTGCAAATAGGGTGGCTGCAGATTTAGACATAGAAGATATCATTGATATATAAGCAAAGGGCCCGGACGGCTCCCTTGAGGCACTGCACATTGATGCTGGAAAAGTGGGGAGAACGTGCCCTTTATTTACACCGAGAGTCAGACAGATCTCATCAACTAATAGCTTTCTGATCAAAATTATAGTGAAAACGTTTTGTTAATATCTGATGATCTGCTGTAGTGAATAATGACTTCAAGTCTAAAAATAACAGCAACATATTTGCTGTTGTCAATATAGTCAATAGCCAATTATCACTCATCTCTTGTAGCCACTATGTTGACTGTTGAGCAGGCCCAGCAGGGTCTCTGAAGGGGTTGTCCTTGGCCCCGTCCTTTTGTCCCTCTACACCAATATGTGCCAACTAGCCATTAATTAAATTACTACTCACACTATCTATTTATTTTGATATGTTTAACTGTGGTTTTGCTGTGTAACTGTGTAATTACCAGATAATAACTGGGTGCTTGTTATTGTTTATTATCCATTCCATATGGGTACTTTCCTAATTAATATGTTGTATTACCATCTAGTTACCTTGAAGGTTTATATGTATACTATGCAATTGAGTAGTACTTATTACCCATTTCTTAATGGTACTCTCCTTATACTGTAGTTAGTTGACGCCACATGGCTGTTTGGTAATCATTTGAATTATTTCAGGAGTATTGCACTGAGGGATTCATTTGTATTATTCATTTATTTAGCTAATCCTTTTTGGAGTATTTGGGTTGATTCCTTGGAATATATATGTTTAGTGTAGAGGGAAAAAAGGAGGGGAACAAGTATAGACCTCTGGTGGACCCCGGTCAATGATATAGGGTTTAAGTGGTTAAATGCTACTATATCCTATGTTTCTCTGTCTCGTGAAGACACTGTCAAGCCATCCTACTGGTCATCAAAAAAAAAAGAAAAAGCAAATGCAGTGTTCAATAAGAAATGTCCAACCCTGGCGTCCCCTCTTCCTATTGAAAATAATTCATTTATCATGATGCCATATGGATAGCTCTAATACTAAAGATAACAGTTATGTACTGTATTGTCAGAATGTGGCAAAGCTCCCATATTGTGGCACCATATGGGCAGATAGGGACGCATGTAGTTCACGGGACATTAACCACACAACCCTAGCATCCCTGTTCTGGGCATGTCTAATGTGTCAACGGTCAGTGATAGTTGCCAAACATTCAGCCGAAATATCAGATCTACAAGTTCACAATGTGCCGCAATGAGCTTGTAGATCTGCTATTTTGGTGAAGGGATTTGGTGTGGAGGGGACAAGAATAGAGGGTTTAAGTGGTTAACTGGAAAGAAACATGATTCAGACGGTATTCTCCTCTGTGACATAAATCTGTCTGGACGTCAGCAAAGATTGATCCAGTGACATTGACAGCATGTTGGTTTGCTTATGAGGCAAGTGAGACAATGAAAAAACCAACCACAATTAACTCAGGAGCGTTTGCCTCAGAGTGACACCGAATCAATAGACAACAAACCACTAGTTATGAAGAAACAGACTGCTGACTTCACAGATTTTTGTCTGGGAGGAGGAGTAAAAAAAAAAAAAAAAAAGGAGAGTGAAATGAGGCTGGATAATTAGGAAAAGCAGGCTGTATACCCAAAGGTACAGAGCGGTGAGCTCTATACATGCTGCTTTCCCCACTGTCACTCCGTCTCTATCTCTTTAAGAGACAAGAGAAGGAGTGTGGATGTGGGGGAGGGGTATTGGCTGGGTGGAACAGTCCTGTAATGAGCAGATTTTAGAGAGAGGGAGAGAGAGAGAGTGATCGAGAGAGAGAGAGAGAGAGAGAGAGAGAGAGAGAGAGAGAGAGAGAGAGAGAGAGAGAGAGAGAGAGAGGGGCAGAGAAGAAGGCGAGATATGGGGCAGAAAATGAGAGAGCACATATGACTTGGGGGAAATCGGATCCGTTAACAATCCAGATATAGGAGAGCATTAAAACGGAGAAAACAAAGGAGCGAGAACGGGAATAATTGCGTTGAGGTTCTATTTTTTTTCCTCTTCTCTCTGTCTCTACGTCCTCGTCTTCAGGAGAGAGCCTCATCTTTACATCACAGCAGAACGGCGAGAGGAAAAAAGAGCAGAAATAAGAGGAGCGACGGGGATATGCATGCATGCATATGTGCTTGAGCGGGTGTGTGTTTATGGATGTATGCATCTGAAAGGTAGCCTGGATTGTATGTTGCCAGGGAATGCTAAAGAAATAGCCTCAACTTCTCTGCGACTGTGTCTTTTTTTTTGGATCTGTGTGAGTGTATGGCGTACCGGTGCGGTAGCATCCTGTGTCGCTCTCTCTCCATTTCTGTATGCTGGTGCGGCACGGATGTTGGGATGGTGTAATGTCTGATCTGAGCTGAGCAACGGTTGCTGCTGCCGCCACTGTGTGGGCCTCTGGGACTACTGGAAAAGCCTAGGCCTGTGTTGTCTGGAGTAACCCGTTCTACGGACGACGCGAGGGGGTTGGCGAGCTCCCGAGCTGCGAGGAGTGGGAAGGCGAGGGCGAGGAGGATGTGGAGCACTCTGAGCCTGCATGCCCATGGGAAGTAGTATGCTCAACAGTTGCATCCGTCACGTTAGACCCAAAGCCGGAGCTTCGATTGTGTCTCTGGCGTCTGCTCTTTGGACCAAGCACTCTTCCTTTTGAGGCCAACGGTCTGTGTTTTGTACCTTGAAAAGAGAACAGGAGAGGAGGGAGCGTCGGGGCTCTGCGCCTCCCTGCTACCACATTCCAGCGAGGCCTCCTCTTTCTGTGTAAACCAGGCCCTTTTTTTTCCTGACATTCTGAGGATTGCCTAAACCTGTTTCATGCATGTCCACTGGCGGCAGGTTTGACTTTGATGATGGGGGGTCGTACTGCGGGGGGTGGGAGCAGGGTAAGGCCCATGGCCGAGGGGTCTGCACGGGGCCCCAGGGCCAGGGTGAGTACGCAGGGGCCTGGAGTCATGGCTTCGAGGTCCTGGGTGTCTACACCTGGCCCAGCGGGAACAGCTACCAGGGCACCTGGGCGCAAGGCAAGCGCCACGGCGTGGGAGTGGAGAGCAAGGGCCGCTGGGAGTACAGAGGCGAGTGGACGCAGGGCTTCAAGGGCCGGTATGGGCAGCTGGAGAGCACCGCCAGTGGAGCTCGGTACGAGGGGACCTGGAGCAATGGTCTCCAGGATGGATATGGCACCGAAACCTACTCCGACGGAGGTAAGCGGCTTCCTATCATGTGAGATACAAACATGACAATGATATTTGTGCCATTAATGCATGAAGAAGACTTATGCCACAGCATACTTCTTTGTACATTAATCTCGCGGTAACTTCTTTCAAACTTTTTTTAACCCTGGACAAGAGATCAGGTTTCGACCTCCCTGAGTTCATTGAGTACAATGTCTCTCTTCATGTCCTCAGTTGCATTTCTATATTCAAATGAAGTCTATTCACCTAAAAAAAAACTAAAAAATAAGACATGTGTAGACAGCAAAACTCCTCTAATTTATCCAAGCAAAAGGCCACAACTGAATACACACATTATAAAGGTATTAAGGCGATAGTCGTGGCAATAGCATGGCTGTATTTCAGTTTATCATATCCTACTGAGACAACATTTTATTATAGGCAACTTCAATGAAGTTGAGGTCTACACATATCATGTGTTTACAACTGACAGTACTACATGTGTTTACAACTGACTGGACTACAGACATCATGCATTTACAACAGACAGGACAATCATGCATGTACAACTAACAGGCAAAACAATGCATCAGTGTTTTACATCCATGTCTAACATTAGGCCATGTTGAATGCTCACGTTCCCACCATCTCACCTCCACCCAGTGAGACACACGTTCCCCTTTCTCTCTCCTCCTGCATTATTATACCACAGACGCCTCTGTACTGTAAATCGTCATGGTAACGCGGAGACAGCGGGTCAGCGTGTCACTAGAGACTCTCTCCGCTCTGGTCCCTGATTGGCTTTTTGGCATTGTTTAGTGACGTGCTGTGACTCGGGTAGCTAATCTAGGCCGTTTGATAACCAATGCAGCTCCATCGCTTTCCATTGCACAGGACCCGGATGAGCCGCGAGAGAGGATGCTATGGTGTGCGGGGAAAGGTAGAGAGCAGTGGTGTAAAGTAACTAAGTACATTTACTCAAGTACTGTACTTAAGTACAATTTTGAGGTATTTTTACTTTGCTGGAGTATTTCCAGTTTTCAGTACTTTAACTTCTACTCCAGTAGCCTACATCTCAGAGGCAAATATTATACTTTTACTCCACCACAATTATTAATTATTATCAAACTTTAGTTTCTAGTTATTTTGTAGATTTTGATTATTATTACAAAACATACGTTAACCACTTCAGCCTTATACACATTTCGGCCATTTGAAAATAGCCATCTACAAGCTTACAATGCATTGTGAGCTTACAGATCTGCTATTTTTATTTTTCAAAAGATTTTTATACATTTTATACATTTGAAAACTTGTGAAATGGGACATTCTGCATAATGAGTAGCCTACGTTACTTTTGGTACTTTAGTATATTTTTATACCAATACTTTTGTTCTTTTACAGAAGTGCATTTTTGAATTCCGTACTTTTACTTGTAACAGAGTATTTCTACATTGCAGTATTGATACTTTTACTTAAGTAAAAAATGTGAGTACTTTTTCCACCATTGGTAGAGAGGGATATAGCGAGGTCAATAAGTGATGCAGGGGGACCATGGAAACACGGTCTGTCAGTGCTGCATTGAGGTATAGAGGTTGTTTACCAGCCGTTGTAGCCTTTAAATGACTCCCCATGCAGCCGTTTACATCCAATAACTCCCAGCAGTATTCGATTTATGAGTTATCTGAAAGGTTTAGCAGCACTCCCACAAAATTGCTACAAAAAAAAAAGACTGCGTCATGAGATCGCTCTCTCTAGTTGCTCACGTGGAAGACCGCCGACAGATGAATATAGCACGCACGAGCTGACACATTTTCCACAACCCAATAAACGTGCTGTTGTCTTTATCAACCACGCAGGAGATGATGTGTTTCATTAGGAGAAAATTGCTACTATGCGCGGCCTGGTCACCTTCAGTTTAGCTTCAGACCTGAGAGAGATTTCAGCACCACGGATAGCTTCATATGGGTTTGCACAGGGGAAAGATGTCAGCACCATGGATAGCTCCGTATGGGTTTACACGGGGAAAGGTTTCAGCACCACGGCTAGCTCTGTATGGGTTTACATAGGAAAAGAGAGATGAATTCGTTTAGACCAGGGGTCTTCAACGTTTTTTCAGGCCAAGGACCCCCTAGCTGAGAGAGAGATGAAGCAGGGACCCCCTCTACATATTGTGTAAAATTGTGTGATTAAACTTTTTTTTATCAAACTTGGTCTGCTCTTTTTTTCCCTCTACTTTCCTATTTTTGGCTGAAGTTCTCCTCAGAAAAGGGATGCTAGGGTTCAAGTGGTTAATGTAAAAAAAAAACGCTATTGAAGACCCCTGGTTTAGACATTATTAGTCCTTCAATACGGCTACTGGCAGCTCATTTAGGAGGAAGGAAGTGCTATAGGCCAATTCATTATATGTAGAACAGCACCACATAATCAAGAAATCACTCGAGGTCTTTTCCACTAAATAGTGTGGTTCAAATGCGAAGAAATGTTTTCCTTCCCACATAGATTCATTTAAAGCACTTGGAGGAAATGTCAAACATCATTATTTGCTATGCTGATTATGATGATCTGTTTGAGTAGGCTTTCCTACATCTTTTGCATCGTTTGAAATTAGGCTGCAAGCCAGAGAAAAGCTTTGAATAGCAATGTTAGTTTTTTGTGTCCATATCTGTCACCTGAAAATGAAATGACAAGTTAATCCACAACGTCCAGACTAGCTATAACTCCAAATACAGACTTGAACTTTAAGATTTGAGTTCTATGTTTACAAAACACAAAACTCTCTAAGTACACAATAAAAGCATTTAGCTGTGACATATTAACTCAAGCTGTGTTTTAGTTTTTAGCATATATATAATTTCAGTACAATGAATCAAACCATAAACAAGCTTGCCATGAGATGGCAACATTTAAACAAAGGGTGAAATGCAAAATAAGAATTTGCCAAGTATCTTTTCTGGATTTATGTTTTATTTTTATTTTTTACTGTACATCAAATACAAGCACATCAAGTAGCACTGACATTTAATACAAAGGATGTAATGGCATCCTTTGTACTATTTAGGTTTATTTCTATGCCTGCAGTAATGTATGGGGAAATCTAGTTTAGGGGCAAGAGGGATTCTGTCATTGCTGTGGACAGAATGCCAATAAAAGTTTTTTTCACCTCACCAAGATTAAAAACATGTATAATGTCCATTGTGTTTTTATCACATGCAGTACAACTGACATTTAATTTCCTGTTTGCATAATATGTAGGGGATGATTGCAACATTTTAAATGTATCTAGTTATTCAGAGATCATTTGGACTAGACTGACATACCCACTTCACTTAACCACATGACCTTGCATCATGTATGTCACAATAAGCAAACATTCAGAGAAAATAGGCCAACATTTGGTGAAAATGGCAGATCTGGTATATAGGGAAAAAAGGAGGGGACCAAGTATGGAACCCTGGAGAACCACAGTCAATTAAGTATTTAGGGTTTAATTATGATGACATGTGAAATTATTAAGTTGATTACATCTTACACAGTCAGATGTTGCTTTTTTGCATTCTGAAAAGAAATATTCTTTATACAATTTGTAGTGATACTTTGTTAAAGTATTATTTATTTATCTTGTAATATCTCTCAAACAGTTATTGATACTTTTTTTTAATGTGTAGATCACATAAGTCAACGTGCCGATGTTTCAGATGCTATTCATTCTCTTCATATTTATTTGTTAGACAGGAAGAATTGAACACTAACAATGCAACAATGCACTTTTATTAAACATGAGCTTATTGTACAAAACTGCAGCTCTTTCAAGCAAGCCACCCCCCTTCCCCCCGCCACCCGGGAAACAGTTCTTCCGGCTCTCGGAAAGACATTACATCACCATGTTTACCTCACAATGACTTGTTTATGTTCAAACAAGATTAGGTCAAAACCTAGTATATGAATCAAGTATTAAGAAGGTTTATTTGTCACTGCTCATACAGGTAGAAGTGAAATGCAATTTTGTGAGGTCCTCAAAATACTGTGCTAAAAACAATAATAATAATAATAATAATAATAACAATGGTTATAAAAAATATAATTGGTTTATACATGGTTGGACCATGTAGGCCTATAAAATGCTGGATTTTCTTCTTTTTTTTCAACAATACAGGATACAGGAAGAGGCCATGACTTTGATGTGTAACTTTGATGGTGTAACCATTTGGACACCATAGTTGTAAAGGAGCTATCCACCATTACAAATAAAAGGATTTCTGTCAACTCTTGTAACAGATATGATCAGAGTTCAGCCCGGGGGGTAATCGTGGAATGAGGGCAGATTTTATATGGCCCACAGCTTCCTTCCTAAAATGTATTATTTATGGCTCGCCATAGCCTAGCCATGTGAAATTCAAACATTAAAGAGTGTTTTGAAATTAACCTGGGCAGACAGGCTATTTCTTACTAGAATGTAAAGGACTAACTGCTTGTTCCTTGTGTTATTTCATTCTCAAGATGTGAAAGACAGGCTATGTTTTATTGTATTTGCTGAATTGTTTTTTATTTTGTTCACAGAACAGATGAGTGACACATTTGGCTACAATGCCAACAAAAGACTATTGATATTGCACTAAATAAAATATGTGTAAGATGATGCATTTGTAAGATGCAATTTCACAGGACAGGCAGTCTACCCTTAGGTATTGTCATATTTTCAAATATGCCCGCCTTTTAAAACAAATCTGGACACCCCTGTCTTATAAATCATAACTTTTTTTCACCAGAATTGAGGATAAACTGGCGTGACTATTGGCTAGTTCATTGTTAGGCCAACTGGCTGACCAATGGTGTGACTTCATCAGTCAGCGACACAATGACAGGCCCCACTGTTGTGGTCAGGACAAAAATCTGTATTTGGGTGAACTATCCTTTCATGTACTGCCCAAAATACGGTTATGCGGTCTGTTTTGATATGGCTGCTTAGCTTGGGGACAATTGCAATAACTTTTGCAATTGTCTCCAACCCTATCAGCCATGTTAGAACCAGCTATTTAGACCCTCCAGAAAAACACGGGCAAAATTGTTGATTATGCGGGCTAGAACTGTAGATTATACGGGCTAAAATCCTTGATTTTGCGATGAAATGCGGTGAAATTGCGGGAAGTTGCAAAATATGCGGAAAGTTGCGGAATATGCGGCAATATGCGAAATATTGAAATATGCAAAAAGTTGCGGAAAATGCAAAATATGTGAAAAGATGCGATGCAGCCTTTTTGAAAACATGTTACCCCGCATAAATGCAATCGCATAATCACATAATCACATTTTTCTGGAGGGTCTAGCTATTGTGCTAGCTAGAAACACTGACCTTAACACATGCAAACTAAGTAAACAAAACAATCATTCAAAATAAGTATGTTTTGATTAATTCATTCATACATACATACATAATGCAAGGACATATGGAAACTAATACCACATTGCAATTGCAGTTTATGTTTGTCTATCTATAATCAAATAATATAAACATAAAAAATAGGAGGAATAGAGTATACTGATGTGTCAATCATGAGGTGGAGTTGACTTGTTGCAACTATCTCCAGTCACCCTAGCTAACTTGTTTAAACAAACTGTGCAGAACCCCTAAATTAATTCTGTGTTAATTGTGTTATTCATTACAGCCCTAAAGGACAAAACATATCACAAAAGCTTTGTGATATGTAACACATATGTAACCGATGTAACACATTTAAGGCTATGCACATTATAAACACAAGTTGAGCTAATTGTTTTTACATGAGCTAAAGTTATGGACATTTTTACCGCATTGATTGAAGTTTGGGTCACTATTGTTTTATTTAGTCAAGAGTTAAAAGCACCCGTAGTAGTGGTGGAGACCAAGTTGTAGTTGTAGAGATCTCCGCCAGGCCAGGTTGCCTGGCCCAGGGCTGTGTCAATCATGAGGTGTAGTTGTTAGGACACAAGGAAGCTGCAGCGGCAATAGAATTTGTACGATAGATGGTGCAACTGTTGGTGTTTGTGGCAACTGGCAAGTGCACGTGGTGTATGGACAGAAGTGAAAGAGGTTTTGGAGGTGCGCTCTAATAAGGCCCCATAACATGCGATTCCAATTTGGGTATGATTGCATGTTGCGTTGATTATGTCATTCTATTGAAAGAAATAGGCCCCGCCCACAGATTTGTGAAGGCAATTAAAGACAAGTATCAAAACTCAGTTAGACATGACTCACTAGACAATTTGTACCTAATTTGGTGGAGAAACGGGTTTCTGCAACAACGCTGCCAGCATTTGTGGGGCCTTGGTGGAAGTGAAAATGCTTTTGGCTCTGCATTGTTTAGAGGCCCCTCAACGTGTGAATTTAATTTGCTGTTGGTTGTACAATGTTCATGATTTGTGGCATTTCTTGCTAAACTGGGCCCTCCTCCTGCAAGTCGGAATAGAATATCACAAATCTGACTCATACATTTTGATCACATAAGTCAAGAGATAATGTGTACCAATTTGTGTGAGTTTTGGACCAAATCTGTAGGAGCAGTACAGCACCAAGTGTGTTTTGGCAAAAAGAAGCAAAATGCCGGAAATTTGAGTCAGGAAGTGTCCTATATGGGGAGGTGCGTCATGATCCAAGGAATCCAAGGGAAAATATGAGCTACAGTTCAAGAGATATAGGCCAAAACGTTTTACAGACTGCCAACATGAAGCAAATAAAACAAAATTAGGGCAAAGGTTCTTCCTTGGCCTACTGGGAGTGTGCAGGCAAGATTTCATACACATCAACAAACACACACACACACAGCACCACAAAGAAGTAATCATTTTGTTACGTCCGTGTAGCCTTTGTTTTAAATTCATTATGTGAACTGTCATATATATGATGGAGAGACAACATGAAAAGCAATATCAATGCCTAGAAATGAATCAACACATTAATGTAATTATTGTCTGTAATGTCATTGTCAGGACAATGTATGTTGTGGTGGGGGTTACAGTGAGGGTGAGGCAGGAAACATCAAAGTCTCTGACTGGAAATGTATGAACGCGCTAATGTGTTACATTAATTATTAATTAATTAATTGTTTGTCAGCAGAATGAAACCAAACCATAATACACTCACTCCCACTATCAATTACTGCTTTTGTTGTTGCCTGGATGGAATTTTACAAGTAACCTAGTGTGGAAGGCAAATATTAAGCTTCAAGTATTTATAAGGCTGCTATTAATATTGCATAATAAAAATTATCCTTTGTAATATTTTAAATGTTGCTTGGAAAGTGTTGGTATACCAGATAGTCACACGTTGCCATATAGAGATCATGCATACTGATATGTCGGGGGAAATCTAAATTCAATGTATGTATGTTTGAACAGTGAACCAAACCAGTGCCAACGAACCTACAACCACTGTTTTGAAAACCAATCCTAATACCATCCCAATATGAAGGACCTCCCTAAAGTCTTTGCTTTGATTCTACAATACTGTTATTTTTAATACATTTGCACCCCGTTTTGGCCCATTTATTGAATTTATGTCACCAGCCGTATTGGTAGGTGGAGATCTCTGATCGTCTGGCTATGCGAGACTAATATACCAGAAGTAAGTAAGTGGACGGAGTGGCTTATTGTCGGTATCAGCCCAACAAGGGTGTCTATCCCCTTTTCAATGTGCTAGACCACTGGGAGATGTATTGCTGAGAGGAAGCGCCACACATCAACTCCTTCAAACCCTGCAGGGGGTCGACGTCAGCAAGGGCATGTGGTCGCAACAAGTCCCTAACACCAATCAAATGGGTTGATTGATTGGTTGAATACTAAGTCCTGGGGACTTGTTTCCATTGTGGTCCTATGTATTCAATTCATCAACATAGCAAGTTCAGATCTTAGCCAAGTTTCCTGCAAGAGGTGCATCTGAAGCCTGTCCTGGACAGGAGTCTCCAGATGTAAAATCAGATGAAGATGATGATAATGATGATGATGATGATGATGAATTGTTGGCTAGGATATCAGGCCATACTCAATGCACCTCCATCTGTAAATCCACTTAAAGACATTACATATGTCATATATCAGATATCAGAACAAGTCAAAACACTTGTTTCTTACACAACTTAGGATTCTTAAATAAAACACCATTCATACATTTTACTGCCATCTGCTGTTTTCCCTTCTCTCTCCCCCCTCCCCCCCAAAGTCTTTTCACAAGTTTTGCACACAGAAAATAACAGATCTGCTATTTTCGTTGTGTGACACCCACGCACATCTAAGTATAAGATGAATGTGTTTCCAAGTAGTAATGTTTCTCATAGTTTCTAACTTATAATAATGGTGCACCTACTTATGCAATTAAACCGTAAACCCTGAAGGCAAGATGCTGTTTATGTTCTTCAAGTGTGGATTCATGTGGTGATAGTAAAAATATGTAATCATTGGGTTGTGCCGGTGGATGACCGGATAGTGCATCAACCACATTATTGCAATATCACCAGCTCAATTATGGGATGGAGACCTGTGTTACATGGCTCTGTCTCTCTACTCTTCTCTATGCATTGAGCTGCATCACTCATTGGCTTTTAATTCGGGGTTAAATGCAAAACTTTAATATTAATTTACATCATTATCTTAAGTAATGTAGACACTTAATGGAAAATGTCTTGAGACAAGCTTTCAATTCAGCCTCATCATTCTATGATGAATAGTTCCAAAGTTTAATCAATAATTGACCTTCTTGACCTTTGACCTCCCATTTGTTAAATATGCTGAACAATGATGACCAGTATGTGAGAGAGCTAGCACGCTCATCTCTGTTCCTGGACCTAAAACGACGTAAGGTTCCCCTGGCATGTGGCTCGGATCCTAGCTTCCTGGGCTTCAGGAGGAAACCTAGTGGAAAGCTAGACAGTCGCTCTCCCGGCTTCGGTGTGTGGTCAGACTGGCCGGACTTAAACGATCTGTGCTGTTGGGCTGATGTTACCTTGAAGTAGGTAGGGTCTAACTCTGAGGCGATGGCTGTCTCGGAGGACTTTATATCTGACTCCAGTATCTCTGTCAGAGCATCTATGACTGTGTGTGGAACAGAACACTCCCACTGACTAATGCCCGAGGCCGCCTCTTGGGCACAGCAGCAAAGGCAGCGGCAGCACTGGACTGAGCTGAGGTTGCAACGGAAGGTTGCATGTCTCCCTGCTGCGGACCATTCTGTCTCTCACTCTGTGTTCAAAAATTTTGCTTTAGACGAATGCATTGTTGTCTTTACTCTGAAAGCGAGGTTGCAGGTTTTACCATCTAAACTTAACCTCTCCATCTGGTTTCCAGGCAACCATGCTCCTCACTGTATACATCATGGTCATGAACAAATAGCTGAAACCATGTCCCACATCTTAAATGGGTGCCATGTATACAGGGGACTCTACATAAGTAGGCATGACAGAATAGTGGATTTGATATCAAAAGATATCACTTCTATTTTCAGGTCCTCCATCATACTGTATAAGCATTCTACTGTGAAGCCGAGCATGTTTAACCTGTGAAACGATGATTCTGTGTACATTTTAGCTAACACCCCTGTAGCAGCCTCTGCTGGTCATTACCGTCACTGCAGGCCGTTCGTTTATTCCTCTGCTACCCAGAATTCCATTTGTTTTCACCGGAAGACGGAAGCGTTTCAAAAAGCGTTCTTTTAATTGTTTTATACGATCTGTGGATCGTTTCTCTTAACCAGTGGAGCTTTAGTTACCGTGAGCTGTGTTTTCTTTTTGGGGCGGTGTAACCGCCCCCTATAAGTGAGGTTTGGACACTGACCAATCCTGCACCGTGATTGGCCAATAGTCTACAACGCAGTCTACAACCCTAACCATTCCACAGTCAATGCAAATCTATACTTTTGCAAAGTCAGCCAATCACATTACAGCTAGTGTCATCACCACTAGCTGTAATGTGATTGGCTGACTTTGCAAATTCAGGACTGTGATTGGCTAGCGAAACACATGACACATGTGCAGCCCTATGAATAGCAGTATGGACTTAAAAAATAGTTAGTTTTTTTTAAGTGAGTCATGTTGTGATGACCACACACCGCCCACTTCACACTGGGTGTGATTTTTCTGTTGTTTTTCGATCTTCAAATCATACAATCTCTTAAAAACAGCGTGAGTTTCCTTTTTGTTATTAGCGCGGTAGTTCCTGGCCAAACAGGAAACCGGTGCGGTAGTTCCTGGCCAAACAGGAAACCGGTGCATTTTCCGGCCGGTAGACGTCATTTTCACGGGAAAGGTGCCCCTGACCGCGTTCAATAGAAAATATATAAATAAAAGGCTTTTGGGGGTGAAATTCATGGAGTGGTCGTTGTGAAACATTTGCCACTCACAAAAGATATACAATTTAACTTTAGTTTTATTGAAAAAGTTACCTAGTATTACTTTAATGAAAACCATAGGGAGGTGTTCATTCTCGAGGTCGGCTGTACTTTTGATTACAGCTTAGAGGAAGCCTTCCTAACCAAAGTGCTAAAATATCATCAGCTAGAGCAGACCATCTCTCAGCTAGGCTACAGATGTAAACTTTTGGTTTTTATCTTTGGTAGTCTAGGCCACGTGCACAAGTTGGTTGTGAGGGGCCTCCAAATGGCCGGCCTCTCCAAAAGGAGGGCTAAACAATTAGCAAGGTAGGCCTACTGCTCAATATCAGCGATTATAGGAAGCCGCTCAATTTGGAGGAGGCGTTGTTTCCTTTACTCATGATTGTTGTCCGCTGTTTTTCGACAAGTATGCCATCTTTTGTTTTGTACGTAACAATGCTCTGCCTTACATGCACTTTGTAACTGGCTGTTTTCCCTTTATCTGACTGCACTGGCAGTGTTTATGTCCTTTGTACACCTTGTACTTCTGCTTATGTGGACATAAATAAATATTTCAATTATGTGTGTGTGTGTGTGTGTGTGTGTGTGTGTGTGTGTGTGTGTGTGTGTGTGTGTGTGTGTGTGTGTGTGTGTGTGTGTGTGTGTGTGTGTGTGTGTGTGTGCTATCATACACTGTGGTGAATGGTATCACATTTATTTTTCTGTCTGTCTTTCTCTCTCTCTCAGGCACCTACCAAGGCCAGTGGCTGGGTGGGATGCGGCATGGCTACGGCGTGCGGCAGAGTGTGCCGTATGGCATGGCGGCTGTCATCCTCTTCCCACTGCGCACATCCATAAACTCCCTCCGCTCCGAGCACAGCCACGGCCCTCCCACTATGCTAGAGGATGGCAACGCCACTACGCCCACAGACGGGGTGGCGGCTGGATTGGCTGGCAGCCCCGTGGGACGAGGCGGTTTTGCCCTGACTGCCCCAAGTGAGGCCGAGCGCCAGAGGAAGAGGAAGGGCCGTTTTCGTCAGTCCATCCTCAGTGGCCTGAAACTACGGCGCTCAGAGTCCAAAAGCTCCTTGGCCAGTCAGCTCAGCAAGCAGAGCTCGTTCTGCAGCGAGGCCGGCATGAGCACTGTTAGCTCTGCCGCTTCTGACATCCACTCCAACACTAGTGAGAGTGAGCAGGGTGCCCCCGTGGATGCCACAGTCACTGAAAGCTATGCTGGTGAGTGGCGGAGTGACCACAGGGCTGGCTGGGGCGTGAGCAGACGTTCGGATGGCCTGCACTATGAGGGCGAGTGGGCGGGGAACAAGAGACACGGCTACGGATGCACCACCTTCCCCGATGGCACCAAAGAGGAGGGAAAGTACAAGCAGAATGTGCTTGTGAGTGGAAAACGCAAGAATCTGATCCCACTGAGAGCCAGTAAAATCAGAGAGAAGGTGGACCGGGCTGTTGAAGCTGCAGAGAAGGCGGCTGATATTGCGAAGCAGAAGGCTGAGATAGCCCTGTCCAGGTGAGACAGTCCCGGATGTACTGTATAGGACTGGGACTTTTGATTTTCAGTTCCGAGGTCACCTGTTCGCCCCCCCCCCCCGGCCCACTCAGTCTACATGTTGAAGTATCCGTGAGCAAGACTACTTAACCCCTAAAAGCCCCCCCCCCTTCCTGTCTGCTCATTATGGCCGTCTGAGGAGCCATCAGCTGGGTGAAGCAGAAATTGCATGTATAGCCTAGATGAGATGAGATGAGATGAGATGAGATGAGATGAGATGAGATGAGATGAGATGAGATGAGATGAGATGAGATGAGATGAGATGAGATGAGATGAGATGAGATGAGATTAGATCAGGTGATCTAAGATGAGATGAGATGAGATGAATATGTATTGCATTACATTGCATGCTGTAGGAAATTGCCTTTGGCACTTTTGCAGCCGAAGGGAGATGCACAGGATCAGCACACACACATGCATGCATTATCTGTTATTGCAAATATAATATTGATTTCGGCCTCCGGAATGAACTTTTGAATATATTGCTTAATTGCACAATTGTTATCATACTAGAAGTCATGGTTTGTAATTGTACCTCTCACATCAGCACTGACCACATTTCCGCCTGTCAATTTTAGGATGAGCCACGCCCGTGGAAAGGCAGAGGCAGCAGAAGGGGTTGCACAGAAGGCCATGGAAGAATGCCGGTTGGCCCGGATCGCTGCCAAGGAGTTGTCTCCTTCCTTTCATATCTATGGGAATGGTACGTTTGTCTCAAAGTGAAACAACAATCTGAATTTCACCATTCACATATTACACTTCAATTTGTATTCACTGCATTTACAACATTCACTGCTGAGGCTAGTAACTGTACTGGCTGTGATAAAAATATATTTTTTAGATATAATTTATGATGTATCTATTATGAAAGCACCTAAAATCACACACTTTGTGCCTGTAGCCCTGTACACAATATACTCTGTGATAAATAGTTGTTTATTATAATAATTATGCTTATGATTATGATTATGATTATGATTGTTGTGCCCGTTGGGCACCGGCCCACTCAGGAATAATGCAAGTCAGAACCGATGCAAGTTGGAAATGCATGCCCTACCCGTTATGCAATACCCCAGTGGTGTCAGTTCAGCAAAAGCTAAGGTATGGCAAGGTTAGGGTTGGCAACTCCCAGAGATTAAAATAAGCGACACTTATCCTGGGCGCACAGCGAAGCCGTGTGGCCGGAAAAGAAATGTCGGGGTCTTCAAACCCCCCAAATCCCCCGAAATGCATAGAAAACTATGCATTATATATAACACAATACAAACACAATGGTCTTACACCTGCATTAGGCTACTATTCACGCCCCTGCAATACCCGTTGTCAGGAACCCATCGTACCTGTCTGTATGGTGATAATAGTATCTGTCTGTCTGTGTCCCTTTTATGGATTTCCGTGTCAGACATGTCTATGATGTCAGTACTATGATGTCATATTGATAACATCAGGGTACTCCATATATGGCGATTTGCGGTTTAATGGATAATAGATTTTCAGACCACTAGGCGGCCTTCAAAGTGCTAGTCATGTTGAACAGAGCAATGGTCACCGAGTTATGACACTGCTGTGACACTGCTGACACTGCTGTTTTGTTGTTACTATTCTCATGCCAGACTCCTGAACAGTGTCTGTGCCAAATGTGGTGTGGATTGGAGCATTGGTGCGCCTGGGGGCCCCTGGTTGAGCCCCTGGGGGTTACGTGTGGCACATGTGGCACCTGGTGTGACTATTTCATGGCACAGTCCTGAACAGTATTTGTGCCCAGTTTGGTGCCGACTGGAGCAACAGTGTGCCAGGATTGCCCCAGACAGAGATTTGGTGGCTTTTCCATTGTGGTCCTTTGTATTGCAGTCTAGCATTATGTGTGCACATGCTGTATCTACTTAAATATTTATTTGAATTATAACAGTGTGTGATAAATATGGAAGTCAAGCTTTATAATTATAACCTATATTCAGGATGCTCTTATAATAATAGGCCTCTAACAACACAGGATGTGCCTTTAAAGGTTTCTTGACATGCTGGTTTTACAAAACATTAAAGCCTTTATCATGGTCCTTCAAACGTGTATTAAAAGGTTTTAACTAAAAAATCCACTCCAGTGAGCCATGGCAGGTTTTTTCTGCAGGTGTCGCTGTTGAGGGATTTTGCCTGTCAATCATCGCCTCTGCTCCGCCTCTCCCAAAGGAGAAGGAGAGGGGAGGGGAGGGGCAGGGAGGAGAGGGGGTGGGATTAATTTACTTTGACATCAAAGTCCACAGGCCAATTACAGCACCTTTCTGAGCCTAATTATTCAGAAAACCCCAGACCACAGAAAATCCACTGAATGTTCAACGTTCTGTTTTTTGGGGTGTAATTGAGGTAAAAATAAATAAATAAATAAAAAAGGAATTTGATGTCATTAAACCTTTAACAATTCAGTGGGTATGAATTATTACCCTCTTCTATGCATGGTGTGTGGACCCTATAACACATACAGTATACATGGTCACTTCACTGGTGTTACTCTCCGACTGTTTTCCTATAGGGCTCGAGTGTCAGAGGGCCAAACACCAGGACGGCAAGGACAAAGACCACGAGGTCATCTCCACGGGCACAGACAGTCCTGAGCTGTGCACTCCGGACACCACACCTCCTGTAATAACACCCGAACTTAGCCCTGTGTTGAGCGTGCCCGCCTCGCCTCCACGGAGCCCGCCTATGCACGCTCACCGTCCCAGAAATGCTTGCTTCATGCGGCAGAGTGCCGTGGATGACCAGGGTGGGGCTGAGATCCAGGTGCTGGTGGAAGGGCGGGGTATGGATCTGCCTCGGGGCGGGGCTAACAGTTGGACAGAGGACATGTATCCGGAGCGAGGAGGCAGCAGCCGTTCCACCACGCCATCCCTTCTGGAGGAGCAAGAGGGACAAGTTAACGGCCATGAGCAAGTCCCTTTGACCAATCACAAACCGCGGGAGAAATCCATGTCCAATCACAAATCCAGAGAGCACTCGTCCTCCTACAGAGCCTGGGAGCACTCCTCATCCAACCAAAAGCCCTCCAAGCATGCCTCGTCCAATCATAAGTCAAGGGAGTACTCCTCCTCCAATCACAAAACATGGGATCATTCTTCCGCCAATCACAAGGCCTGCGAGCATGCCTCTTCCAATTACAAGCCGCAGGTGCACATTTTATCCAATCACAAGGCCTTGGAGCATAACATGTCCAATCACAAGACTTCTGAGCATGCTTCTTCCAATCACAAGTCCCAAGATTATATCTGCTCAAATCACAATGCAAAAGACCACTTCTCTTCTAGTTACAGCCCTCGAGAGCATGTATACTCCAACCACCATCACCCAGAGCATGTGTACTCCAACCACCATCCTAAGCAGCACATCTCGTCAAACCACAAGCTTAGCGAGCATGCGTTGGTCGACCAAAGGCTTGACGGCCACACTGGGGGTTGGACTAATGAAAGCACCCTTCGGTGGAGCCCCGCCCACTCACGCCTCACGGAGCAGGACGAGGAGAGGTTGAGTGACTACACTGTAGATATGAGGCTTCAGCCGCCAGACTCGCAGATGTCCCAAGGGCTGGGCCAGGAGTCTCCGGGCCCCAAGGGCCACCACAGGCTACGGTCCCGGGGCCTGCGGCCCGTAAGGGAGGGATCCATGGATTCTGTACAGATGCTGGACAACCTGAATGTGGGGGCAGAGCTGGAGGCTGAATGGCCACTGCACAGAGACCTCACCCTCTCCCCACCCCTCAAGTCTCAGCCCATCACACTGGAGCAGGAAGGAGAGCATCTCACCCTCAAATCAAACTCAGTGAGTCATTACGTTTTACATTTCTGTCTTCTGTACTTAACTGGAAGGCAGCTTGAGATGACATAGGCACAGTAATATATATATATAGGGTGTGTGTGTGTGTGTGTGTGTGTGTGTGTGTGTGTGTGTGTGTGTGTGTGTGTGTGTGTGTGTGTGTGTGTGTGTGTGTGTGTGTGTGTGTGTGTGTGTGTATATATATATATATATATATATATATATATATATATATATATATATATGATGATGATGAACTCTGAGGTCTCCAGTGGTTTTTAGTGTAACAAAATATGTTCTATACGTAGAGTGTGTATATATGATAATAATGTATTAATAAGTTCACTATCACCTTTCAGAACTGAACTAACGTTTTCATTTGTCTTCTTCTCTCTTTTAGGGCTCCAGCTCTATTCTGGTGGTTATGGTCATTTTACTCAATATTGGAGTAGCCATTCTGTTCATTCACTTCTTTATTTAAGCTTCTACAAGTATGATCTAAGACTTATTGTTACCTACAGTATACTATATTATTATTTATTGAGAAGGACATTCTGCCTATTCGACTGGAGCCCACAGCCCAAGTGACGGACACTGCGAAGTCTTTCTATTGTTGCTACTGGTCTTTTCACCTTTGTTGAACCCCATTTGAGTTTCTATAACATTACCATTTCTTTTGAAAAGCCTATTTTGAGCTTGCAACCATAGTGAAAAAGGTATTTGATAACTATGTTAAGAAAGCAAAGAGTGCAGCTTTAAGGTAGTGTGGCATCGTAGGACACAATGTGCATGGGTTCAACATCTGCTGTAAAATGGACTGGAGATGACAGGACAGTTTTGCCCTTTCTTTCTGCTCTAGAGACAAGAGTACAACACCACTATGTCCAACTTGTTGTGACTACCACTGAACATGCTAGCCTATAGCATGGCAGACACACTTCATCCTAAAACCCCTTTTGCCTTTTACTTCTTTCCACCTTCCACCCAGTCCACAACCCTATTAGCACTATGCGCTAAAGAACTATGCTGCAAGAGTAGATCCATTTTAAAGGGCTCCGTCATTGTTCTTTTCTTTTTCATCACGAAGCACACAAACTCGCAACCATTGCATGAGGCTGTGTAGAGTTTAAACCGTGCACCATTTTTTTCTATCCCTTTAACATGTGTTGTCTTCATTTGTACACGCTCCACTCAAATGATGAGTTATAGGGTCACTGCACCTGTTGGCAGATATTTGGGATCAGTGCCATTTCACCTCCAATCAAATGAGAGAATCTGACATGGTCAGATTGGCATTTGACTCATGAATTCTATGTTTAGCCACAAGTACTCTAATGGCTTGGATTCAAGAATCTAATCTTAAGTAATTTCATGAACTTATTGTAAATGAAGAGGAATTTGTCAACCCTACCACTTACGCATCAGCGCACATCCAGTCTCAATGTCGCACACATGCACATATGCGCACACACAAACACATGCAAACATTTGACTATTGACAAATTGAGGAGGATTCAGGCTTGCCCCTTTGTACAGCTTTGAGACTGTTACGTTATAACCACTAATTCTACTATATACGTGTATGTGTCATTATTATTCCAGTTTGTTACTTTTTGCAGTTTGCAAGACAGAGAGAATGCTGAGTGCCTCGTATTTATTAATTTCTTGTCTCAACTTAATTTAACCCTAACCCCAGCCCTTGACAAAACACTCGTCATGGGCAGGCTATGGGGAGATAGGTAAACCTTCAACATTAAGAAAGGTGACCCCTCCGCCAACCCTCTGAAATGGCATGCACTGTTTTGTCTCTCTCTCTCCTACTCCCCCTTTTGGACGAGTCAAAAAGGGAAAATGAGGTTTCTACAGTGTCACTTCCAGACACTTTGGGCCGGATGAGATTTTTTTCAGCATGTTTGTTTAGCCTGCTCAATCTGGTGTCAGTTTGTGAGTTTCTGCCTCTAGTCTCTTTATCCAGCAACACAAGGCTACATGAGACATGGAGAGCAGTGTAAAATAAACGCTAGCTTTTAACTCTCAGTGGATACTGAAATGTCCTGAGTTTATGAATGATATAAAAAGAAACTCTCTGCTACTGTATGTTTTATACTTCGCACCCAGTGACATCATCATGTTGTGACATCATTGCATGCCCAAGCATGCTCTTTCTTACACTTTGGTTTATGAGGTTGTTTCGAAGTTAATGTGGAGAAAATAATGAAATGTTTGAAATTATGAGCTTGGTGTGGTTATTACTGCTGTCTCACATATTCAGCCAAATATTTCAGTTTGACAAAAATGAACCCTTTAATTTTAACTATTTGTAAACAGTGGGTAAGTATAATAAATAATATACAGTATGTGGACATCTACTTTCTCATGTATATATTAGTTGTATCAACAGTAGACATACTCTAGTCTATAGACAATGACATGACATTTCGGTTGGACATATATACCAGTATCTCACATTCCAAAAATCACCAACAGCTTATGCCTGATTTATACTTGATTGCGCATCGTGCACTGAAAATATCCGCGAGGCAACACGTTGTGAGCTTGTAGATCTGCTATTTTCGGTGTGTGACACTGGCATGCAACTAATTATAAATCAGAGAGAGGAAGAGGAAGACATTAGAAAGGAATATAGCACATTTTATTATTGTCTTTTTTGCCTGTTCCAATTTCACCAAATGTAGTCGTTATGCCAATGCTCCCCCACTAGCAGCCCGTCACTCTGACCCCCCATTGGTTGGTCTTGGGGAGGGCTGCGGTCAACCACCTGTCTCCTCCTAAATGTGATGTCTCATCAGTCACTTCTTTTCACCGGGCAGTGAGGAGTTTCACCATGACAACTGTAAAGCATGCGGACGAATATGCTATCCCTCTCCCTCCTCATCCTTACCTAACAGGTAGGAGAAGAACCACCCCCTCCCCCTGGCCAAGCCAGATTCAAACCTCTAGTCTGGGCAGGAACTTTACCCCTGCCCTGCACTACTCGGACGCTCCAGACAGCACCCACATACCGTATGTTAGCTGAAGCACTGTCCTGTGGGATGAGCCAGGACTGCAGCCATCTTTACGCACCTGGTAAAGGACAATGGTCAGATAGCTGAAATGAATCGCAAAGACAAAATAATGTCTTCACCAGAGAAATATATCGGGCATACAGCAGACTTAGGTGGGACTGTGACAGGGGGACCATTATCCCAAATGCTGGAGAGGTCTACATTATGCTCTTCCTGGGCAATATATTTTAATAACCTAATTTCTGGTGTGTTTTGAGAGAAAGATTATCATTTCATTTCAGATAGACTAGGACGATGCCCGTTGAGAACTATGCCCTTTAATTGAGAAAGCTTGCCCCTTCAGTTTTGCAATACCCCTTGCACCCGTTATAGCCTACCCACTGCCAGAGTATCCGTTGTTATTAGTCCTTAATTCAGAAGCCACTATAGCAGCCTACATGGAGGCCAGTCTATAACTATGACCTATGTAATGACATCATATTGATGACATCAGGGACCTCCATACATGGGCATAAGACAGAGACAGAGACAGGCAGACAGACAGACTGAAACACAGATGTGTGAGCATAAAAGGGACTCAGATATACAGACGGAGGTCTGTGTAAGGTTTTTGCCTGATTTTACAGAATTATTATCAAAACATTTAAAATTAATTAAAATATATATATATATATATATATATATATATATATATATATATATATATATATATATATATATATATATATATATATATATATATATATATATTTATTTTTTTCCCCGACTTTTTTTTTGCCGCCTGTGCAAACTGCCGCTCTAGGCGGCCGCCATGTCGCTGGTATGGACCTATGGTATGGACGCGCCGGCCCTGTGTAAATCTGTTATTTTTGGCAAGCGACACCGTCGTACCACGGAGCTGTAGATTGGCACAAAAAAATGGCAGCGGCAATAGCAATACCCAGTGGTGGAAAAAGTACTCACATTTTCATTGAAGTAAAAGTATCAATACTGCAATGTAGAAATACTCTGTTACAAGTAAAAGTCCGGAATTAAAAATGTACTCGAGTAAAAGTACAAAACTATTGGTATCTAAATGTACTTAAAGTATCAAAAGTAGAAAGTACTCATTATGCAGAATGTCCCATTTCACAAATTTCAAATGCATAAAATGTAGGCCTATAAAAATTAAAATATTATGAAAATAGCAGATCTACAAGCTCACAATGCGTCGCATCAAGTTTTCAAATAATTGTAGTGGGGTAAAAGTATAATATTTGCCTCTGGGGTGTAGTGGAGTAGAAGTAAAAGTACTCATAAGTACAGTACTTGAGTAAATGTACTTGGTTGCTTTTACAACAGTGGCAATACCCCACCTTGCCCCCCAGAGGGCGCACACAACCCCCCTCCCCCCATTGTTTCAGAAATAATGTAATAAAATCACACCTTCTGTTTGATCCTGGTTTCTATTCGCTGCCACTAAACAACAATAGCCTAGTAGAACCAGAACCTAACGTTTACAGCATTAATACTGATGATAATAATTATTATCATTGGAGTCACAGTAAAGCAGCGCAGCAGCAGAACTGCGTGGCGGTTTCCGGTGTCCTGCTGCGTCTGGGTTCTGTCTCATCTTAGCGGCATCAGGCTGCAGAACAGAACAGAACCGCTGCTTTAACGGCTGATCATCTCCAAACCACAGAGGAGGAGGAGGAAAAAAAACATCACATGCTACTTGTGTAAGTTGAACGGCTTACTGATGGGTATTTTTGTATGTGTGTATGTTTGCAAAATGGGATGATCATGGGTCAGGGGGGAGGGAGGCCTATAGGTTCGGGCCTCGGTTCGATCGGGCCCAGAACAGTATTTAGTCCGTTAATTGTGGGCCCAACGGCGGCTTCAAATCCCCCAAATTAAAGGCTAAAGAGAGGCTAGCCTGCCCCCGGCTAATGATGTAGCTCGATCTGCTAAGCATTTGATTCGGGATGGTTTTATTTTACAATGGCAACGTGATCGCAACAATGTAACATTGTAGCAGGTCGATGATTCAAAGGATCGAGCCGCTTTAGCAACAATGTAACAATGTAAACCGTGCAGAACCAGTACCGATCACACAGCTCCATGGTACCAGCTAACAGCTATAGCCTGCGGAACAGGCTATCATCTGGGGTGGAATTCATTTCAAAATGCAGACTGTTCTGTGTTATGTGTTCTCGACTGCTGATCAGCGGTCGAGAACACAGAACAGTCAGCATATTAACACGAAATACGTCTACATTACACTGTAGGAAATATGCAATAAATATAGATGAATTAATGACGTTAACAGGTCGACTAGGTTGTGTCTCAGTAAATAGTCAGAGCCCAGATCCTGCTTTAGTCCCTAGCCATTTTGCAGATTTGACAAAAGGCTGTTATCAAACATGTCTAAAATAGATGATATCCCCATGGAATGATGTACTGTACTGATAAGAATGTGTGCTTGGTTGTTTCCTTGTGAGGTCTCAATGGGAGTATTAGGCCTGCTTACTTTGCCAGTGTTTTGACTTAACATAGAAAGGATGTTGCATTTATTGCTGAAATAAATGTATGTAAATGACAAATGTTGTTGTTTTTTTGTCCTGACTGCAATCGATCTGACATACAACACAAACCACACTACTTCCTTTTAATGTCATCCAAAGTGTCATTAATTTTCATTATTCTTTAACTGTAGTTTTATCATTCCATATATATATTGGTATGTGTATGTATGTATACATAATGTGTGTGTGTATGTTTTATACTATGTAGTGTGTGTATATATATGCATAACAGGTTTACATGTACACTGATTCTTCTTTTACTGACCACAATCACTGGTTCACACTCAATTGTTCATTTTGATTTCTTTCCCTCCAGGTTGTGCCACTGATTTCAAAATACATTTGTAATCACAAGGAAACAGGAACAGAAAGCCCCTCCCAAATAGCTGATCGCCATCCCCCAAGCCACTCCCACATTCTTAGACTCTGACAGTCAAGTTTCTCTAGTGTTGGAAAAACTCAAAGTTCCTTCAAATGCGAAGCGGAAGGATGACGGAGGCGTGGCAGCAGCAGCATGCCGTGGCTCCACCCTCTGTTGTGCACACCATCCCCCAAGCTTCAGACAACCCTCTGGCCTGTGCTGTGTACGGAGTAGTCCTGCAGCAAGACTCTGCTGTGCTGCAGCAACCCCAGCATAATAGCCAACATGGCCAGCAGCACTCTGTGCAGGCCCAGCAGTCCTCCTTGCAGGTAGGGGGTGAGAGAGGACACAAATGCGGGGCCTGTGGCCATGACATATCCCACTTAGCCAACCCCCATGAGCACCAGTGCATGGTAAACCAGGACCGCTCCTTCCAGTGCACTCAGTGCATGAAAATCTTCAGTCAGGCCACTGATCTACTGGAGCACCAGTGTGTGCAGGTGGAGCAGAAGCCCTTTGTATGTGGCGTGTGTAAGATGGGCTTTTCTCTGCTGACCTCCCTGGCCCAGCATCACAACGCACATGGCAATGGAAACAACCCCATGAAGTGCTCCATCTGTGAGAAGACGTACCGGCCAGGTTCTGGAAATGTCACCCCAACCTCCTCAGCTGCCAACCCTCAACAGCCATCCACTGGCGAGGCATCCGGTGGTGAAGCAATTAGTGCATCCTCTCCTCCAGTGTTTGAGGCTGCCTCACCAGACAGGCCCTATAAGTGTTCAGTGTGCCATAAGTCCTTCCGACATTTGTCCGAGCTCACCCGCCACGAGAGGGTGCACACAGGCGAAAAGCCATATAAATGTGACACGTGTGATAAAAGCTTCAGCCAGTCTTCTCATCTGGCCCACCACCAGCGCACTCACAGCTCAGAGCGTCCATACAAGTGTGCCGTCTGTGAGAAGAGTTTCAAGCACCGGTCTCACCTTGTGCGCCACATGTATGCACATTCAGGCGAGCACCTTTTCAAGTGCAATTTGTGTGAGATGCACTTTAAGGAGTCATCTGACCTCCTGCACCACCAGTGCCAGCCAATCGGTGAAAGGCCCTTCCGCTGTGGCTCTTGTGGAAAAAGCTTCAAGCGCCCATCTGATTTGCGGCAGCATGAACGCACCCACTCAGAGGAGCGACCTTTCCAGTGTGAGGAGTGCCAGATGAGTTTCAAACAACAGTATGCCCTTGTACGCCACCGTCGCACACACAAGAATCCAGCTGACCGCCCTTTCAAGTGTAACCTATGTGATAAGGGATTTCTACAGCCTTCCCACCTGCTTTACCACCAGCAGGTCCACGGCATGGAGAGTTTGTTTAAGTGTGCATCATGCCAGAAGTCGTTCAGTCAATCGGGAGAGCTGCTGAGGCACAAATGTGGAGGTGAAGTGGAGAAGCCCTACAAGTGTGATGTTTGTGGTAAGGGGTACAAGAAGAATTCAACACTGCAACGCCACCAGAACTCTCACTGCACCGAGAAGCCACTAAAATGCTCCCTGTGTGACAGGCGTTTTGTGTCGTCCTCGGAGTTTGTTCAGCATCGCTGTGACCCGACCCGCGAGAAACCCCTGAAATGCCCAGACTGTGAAAAGCGCTTCAAGTACTCCTCTGAGTTGGCGCGTCATCGCCGTGTTCACACCGGAGAGAAACCTTTTAAGTGTGCCAGTTGCGATAAGAGCTTCAAGCAGCGTGAGCACCTGGCCAAGCACCAGAGTGTGCATTCACGCGAAACCCAATTCAAATGTGTCTGGTGTGGTGAGCGTTTTGTTGACCTGACAGCTCTGCAAGAGCACACAGTACAGCACACCGCTGAAGGAGATGGTTTCCCTGCAGCCCCCTGCATCCCATGAGTAGCATTGCGCTTGAGCCCTAGGTAGTGGCACAGTGAGTGTGCCATTTTTGCTAGCCATTTGTAGCCAATAACGCGCACCCATGATTTGCATTTAATATTTATTTGTCACCTCTAATATTAAGACTAAGCCCACATTCAAAGATCATCTACATGGGGCAGGTCACTAACATCTTGGTCATGTCCCTTCATTTGGCGCTCATGGAAAACATTAAAAGAAGAATGTTATAAAAAGGCAAGTCAAAGTGAGGGAATAACTTGATTTTGTGTGGACTTGGGTGTGAGATCTTCTGTGATTGCATGTGGTTTTGTGATTTGTAATTTAGTTATTGAGAACGAAAGACGTTTTAAGACAGTTGTCCTCAATGTTTGCTTATGTACAAACTCTTATGAACTCCATGTGCCTTTACTGATCAGTCACTTTGTATTCATAAGATGAACATTTCATTTCAAGTTTCCGACACAGATGAATCCCCCACCCCTCCTAGATACAGTAGCTGGCTTGTGCAATGCTGTCCTCTCACGAAAACCTAGGTGATATCATCTATTTGTGCATGAATATTTATTATACTTTAAGTCACTGTTGTATTATAATAGGTTTGGTTTATTTAGGAACACAACCTGAGAAGAAAAAAACTGTAATTGTAAAAATGTATACCCTGTGTGTTATGAAGTTCTGTGTTGTTGCATCTTTGTACTAAAATAAATGGCATCTAGCTAACTAACTCCTTCCCATCATGTCATGAAGACATCCGTCATGTGCAATAAGACATGCACAATATGTTTATAACTACTGAACCATGGCATCATCTATTTGTTTTAAGATACAATAGTGTGTGTATACACTAATGTAAAGACTGAAAACAGTATTTTGCTTCTGTTATATTATAACTTTGCAATGTGTTTAACAAGCACATTTCTGACTCCAAATGGAATATCACAATAGTATCTTAACAAACAACATTTTTTGCTCACTTGCCACATACCTATGACTATTAGTTTTGGTGTAAGAAATAACTTCAGTAATACTATTTTTTTGTTTAATTTTGATATCTCCCTAGTTTGGTACAAGATTCCAGTCCAGAGGTTTGTAATTTTAATCTGAATTGCTTCATAGTTGTGACTTTTGTGTTGGTCTATGATGGGGATGAAGTGTAAAATATTACATTTTAGTTTACTGTGTGCATTTCTATATTCTATACAATCTACAGTATATTTAAAACGGTTTTGGGATTTAAAAGAGATTGAGTAGTGGAATGGGACAGTTCACTACAGCTAAACCACACGTGCATAAGTCATTGTCCTATTAGTACAGAGATGGGCTGAAGATCAAAATGTGTGGCAATAGATTTGAGTATGAAAGCTTTGAATATATACATATGGATGGATATATATATATATAGTACATCATGTTCATACTGTATTCAGATAGAAATTAAAATAAACCACACTATCAACAAAATGAATGTGTTCAATTGTCTTCCTATGGGGCACTCAGGATCAATTATTAGAAATGCATTACATATAGAATAATTCGACAAGTTGCCAACATTTATACCTGATGATGCACCAATAATTTGTGTTTATTCTAACTGACGCAGAAATGTGTCACCAACATTTAGGCCAGCGGTCTTCAAACTTTCATATTGGTAACTCTCAAATGGCCTTTTTCCCAATGATTTTATTTCTATCGTAGGGACGGTGATATGAAGATATATTTTGGTTATATTCATAGTGGTGGTATTGAACAGTCACTCATGTAGGAGGCAAACCTATGTATACATGCCATGATTGATCTTCTCCCATAGTTTGAAAAGCTGGTCACAACGTAGTTTGGCAGCTGAGTCTCTTTACACACATTAAAAACATGATGGCCAGTAGTTTTCATCGTTGTCATATAGTAAAAATGTACCATTTATTCAATTTGATAGTTTTGAGGTATTTTTACTTTACTGGAGTGTTTCCAATTTTCAGTGCTTTTACTTCTACTCCACTACATCTCAGAGGCAAATATACTTTTACGCCACCACAATTAGATTATTACAAAACATACAGTAACCACCCTATATACATTTTGTCCATTTGAAAATAGCCGATCTACAAGCTCACAATGCATGTAAACGGGTAGAAATCGAAAAAAGAAAATATGTACAATAAATAGTGGAAGGGTGTAGGCTTTTACTTTTTTACAGGGGCCAGTTCCGAATTGTGGCATAGCAGTAGAACTAATTTGATCCCTTGTTAGAGACAAATCTGGGTTGAGCGTGATTTGTGGAGCTCCCTCTGTGTTGCGATTGTGGACATCATTGATGTTTTTGAAGTAGTTTGACAGGTACATGGGTGTCTTTGTGGTGTAGTGTATCTTGTAGACCAGGCCCATTGCAAGTTGCTGTACTGTACTGTCCTCTACCCAGAGCTACCCAACCCTAGCAAAGTGAGCAGGGGTTAAATTGATTGTAGATGTAAGGCCAAGCAGTAGCCTGACCAGTTTGTTTTGGGATGTCTGCATGGAGCCTTGTTTTTAAGGCCTTTGTGATGCCATGGTACCATAGGTACCATGAGGACTGCTCAATGTATTCTTACTGACCAGAGAGGAGATCCCGTACAAAAATCTTTTTTTTAGTTGACTTTTGTTGCCAGAAAACTTGTGAAATGGGACATTCTGCATAAATGAGTACTTTCTACTTTTGGTACTTTAAGTACATTTTGATACCAATACTTTTGTACTTTTACTCAAGTACATTTTGAATTCCTGACTTTCACTTGTAATAGAGTATCTCTACATTGCAGTATTGATCCTTTTACTTAAGTAAAAAAAAAATAGTAAGCCTACTTTTTCCACCACTGGCTACAATACAGACATAATGGTCTTCGCTGTTAGAGCCTTTTACTAGAACAGTCTTAAGCTACTAATTACCTAACATTAAACTGAAAAATGTCTTCAAGCAAACCAAACTTGCAGTCATGGTTAATCTACCACCTGCCACCAGTATAATGCACTAAGTGCAGCTACTTATGTTTAGTTTTTTTGCTAAATAATTAAATAGACTACATGTTTGCGTGTTTTAATAATTTAAATACATTGACATTAAATAATTTGTCAGGGGACCCCCTGGAACCCCCCCCCAAGCATTATACCGTAGTCCAATTTCTTTCAGAATGTAGGGTACTTGTGTTTTTTGCTAAATAAATAAATAGCCCACATACATTTGCGTATTTTAACCATTTAAATACACTGAAATGAACATGGCAGGAGGGACCCTCTGGAACCCCGCCAAGGGCCCCTGAGCGTCCCCCGGACCACACTTTAAAATACGACAGGACCAGCGTTGCCATGTCTGCTTATTATAAGCGACTTTGGGCTTGTTTTTCTGTAAAGTTGCTTGTAAATATTGGTAGTTGCTGGTACTCGTTTCTAAAGTGTAGTTTCATATTTGGTCTTGTTTCCTAGTGTTGTTTAAACCAGTGTTTCTCAAACATTTTCAAGTCACGGTCCCCAAAATTAATATGAATTGGTCTGCAGACCCCCATCTGAAAATATTTTATGCCAGGGACCTCCATACAAGATTTGTGTTTAAAAAAGATTCCACACTTTTCCAAATTTCTTCAAGATAATTTTCTTTAACATGTAATAATAGCAGATCCACACCGCATCGTGACGCGTTGTGAGCTTGTAGATTGGCTATTTTCAAATAGCCGAACGCTTCGTTTTGGGCTAGTTTGTTTTCATAGACCTGGGTTGCGTATTTCTCTCACACAATCTGTCAACACGCCCGACAGGACGTCTCTCTCTCGCTGTGTGAAGAAGAACCTTGGAGTACTTCCGGGTGATGTTTACCGCTACAGAGACGACCAACGGCTCTTCTCCTGCTGGTGGATGGAAACCAACCTTTAATAAACCATTGTTATTATTTAATATATCTAGATGAAAACCAAAGCAACCAGAGCATAGATTAGACCCCGGTAACGCGTTTAGATGGGTCACCAGTAGGTGCAGTACACCCTGCTGGACTTCCTCTTCACACAACATCTCCACGGCGAGGTAACATCCGTCTGTCCGTCCGTCGTAGCGCGAGCCCTTTTTTTTAATAAATATATATATATATGTCACCGCTTTTTCACTTAAACGTCATTTTTATCGACTGCAAAGCTATAAATGAAGTCGTACTCTGCCTTATTCATTTCACCTACTTGATAATTGTTTTTTCTTTTTGTTTTTTTAATGAGTGTTTTGCACCTTTATTTTGCCTTGTGCTACGCCTGGGTTAGCTAACTTATTATGTAGCGTAACTTCACGTGCTTGTTTTGAATTGTGCGTAAACCGCCGTTAGGGTGAGTTAGCTAGGTTCAATTACTACTAGTAGTGGTAGTAATGGAACTACTAGCTAGGTTCAATTATAGTAGTAATTGAACGACTAGTAGTAATTGAACATAGCGAGTTAGCTAGGTTCAATTACTACTAGTAGTAGTAGTAACGGAACTACTAGCTAGGTTAAATTACTACTACTAGCAGTAGTAATGGAACTACTAGCAGTAGTAATGGAACTACTAGCTAGGTTCAATTACTACTAGTAGTAGTAGTAGTAATGGAACTACTAGCTAGGTTCAATTACTACTACTAGTAGTGTAGTAGTAATGGAACTACTAGCTAGGTTCAATTACTACTATAGTAATTGATTACTACTATAGTCATTGAACTACTAGTAGTAATTGAACATAGCGAGTTAACTAGGCCCAATTACTACTACTAGTAGTAGTAATAGTAATGGAACTACTAGCTAGGTTCAATTACTACTACTAGTAGTGTAGCAGTAATTGAACTACTAGCTAGCAGTGGTGGAAAAAGTACTCACATTTTTTACTTAAGTAAAAGTATCAATACTGCAACGTAGAAATACTCTGTTACAAAATATATCAAAATATCAAAATATACTTAAATTACAAGTTAAAGTACTCATAATGCAGTATGTCCCATTTCACAAATGTTCAAATGTATAAAATGTCTAAAAACCTTTTGAAAATAGCAGATCTACAAGCTCACAATGCGTCGCATCGCCACTCATTGTAGTTATTTATTTAGTTATTGAATTACTAGTAGTACTGTACTAGTAGTGTTGTTGGCTAATCAGCTAACTTGTCTTAACGCACCTAGTGCAGGCATGTCAGAAGATGCGGCAGATCTACACAGCTCGCAGTGCAAGAACTTATAGATCGACTATTTTCTGCGAAGTGATTTGGTGTAGAGCAGGGGTCTTCTACTTTTTTCAGGCCAAGGGCCCTTTAGCTGAGAGAGAGGTAAACCAGGGACTACATATTGTATAAAACTGTGTTGCAGATTAAACCTTTTCATAGATTTCATAGTTGGCTTCATAGACTTGTTTGTCATCAATGTTGTACAAATTCATATTTTTTGTTTGTTTTTTTAAACATTAGCTTCTCTATGAATTCATGTTAATGTAATTATTAGACATTTAACCACTTAAAGCCTCAATACTAAACTTGACCGTTGGCTCTGTGCTTGGTTAGCTCTTTTTTCCCTCTACACCAAACCTCTTTGCCATAAATAGCAGATCTACAAGCTGCGAGGCGTTGTGAGCTTGTAGATAGGCTATTTTTGGCTAATGTTCCCCTCACTCCCTCAGAATCCTATAACTCAAGGATTTGGAGGACCCCTTGTAGTAACTCTGAGGACCCCTGGTGTAGAGGGGACCAAGTACAGACCCCTGATGGACCCCAGTCAACAAAGTATATAGGGTTTCAAGAGATTAGTCAACATGGCCCTCTAACGCTTAATTTATTCTCCATAGTACCACGGTGTGGCTTGCCCCAAAAGACCTGATTTACAGTTTCATCAGGCAAGTGACACCATTGTGTGATTGAGTATAGATTAAGCTTAATGAACGTGGGCAGCACAAAGTGCCTGTTATTACGTCTTTTGATTAAATGTCTCTGTTCTCTCTCCCTGTAGCTGGCGGGCCACCATCTCAACCTGCCTAACAGGCTCCTCAGAGGACTCAGACGGTCTTTAATCGTAGCGCTGACCATCCGCACGGCGAGTGACTTCTGTCACCTCAGGACAAAAGCAGTACAGGCCAATGCCAAACTTCTCACAGAGGTCTTAAAGCCAGCCACTCCTGACAGTGTGTGTCCCGCCTTTCCATCCCGTGCCAAGAGCCAACCTCCTCGACATCGAGCGCCTAGGCTCGCCATGCCCGGCTCAACGGCCAGTAGTAAAGCTCGGGTGTACACCGATGTCAACACGCAGAAGAGCCGGGAATACTGGGACTACGACGCACATGTGCCAAGCTGGAGGTACACCCCAGTGTTATTCTGAAATTCGATGAGTTGTGTGTACAACGTCATGCATGATTTATACTTGTTTGTGTGCCGTGTTACGTACCGGAAATAGCAGATCTATAAGCTCACACTTTTGCGCTCATGTCTGACCTTTTTGGGCACGATATCTCTTAGCTGTTTTAAAAGGTAAGGCAAATTGTGACTGTCGGGGAAGAAAACTTGTGCGCATCAAACGATAAAGAGAAAATGGTTTATGTGAAAATGCTGATCATATCACATGATCCTGTTTCATATACAAATCAAATCTTGGCTACTTCGTTTTTAAAATTCAAGATTACGAAAGAAAGAAGCCCGTTTCTCAATTTCAATCACAGGACTTCAATATGAAATGAAACCAAAGATAAACAGTCCTGCTGTGCTGAAAGATGGCATGACATTAAATGTCAGATCTGTTGCTGTCTATTGCGCAACACAAAAGAGTTCACACATAACCATGTTCTGTGGTGTTTAACCCTTTAGTGTTTCATTGAGTCAGTCCATTCAAGTCAGGGTTGTAGCTACTGGTTGCAGTTCTCAAAGAGGCAACAAGGTGGTCGTCTGATCCGTTATTTGTGATCAGTACAACCTTCTTGGCAACTCGTGCACTCATGTCATCACACCATTCTGATGAAAATGCACAGCTGAATAACATCATAAATCTTAATGTCTTTTGACTTGTCCAACTGGAGGGAGAACTGCACACAGGAGATTTGATATGCTTTACAGCTGCTCTCCCCAGAGGTCCTCCGAAGTTCCCTCACATCCCTGTGTCACTGTTCTCCTGGCCAACTGAAGGCTTGTGTTGGTTACATCCATGATCACAGTTTGTTCTTAAAATGACCATACAAACAAATCCTTGCCAGCTGTGAATATCTCACCATCCCAAAATGACTTTCTTTGGAAAGCTCTTTGTCAGAAAGACCCTTTCTGGCAAACCACAAATCATTTGTGGTTTGTCAGAAAGGGTCTTTCCAAATTCACTTTCTTCGCCAGCGATGCACAGATGCATACATTTTTCAATCAATATGATGAAAAAATAATGAACTTCCCATTCTGCATGGAAATTACTTGTATCTTCTGTCTCTTGGCATCTTATCCCAAACTCATTATCAATGCTGGTATCTGTCTTGTTAACTCTAGTTGTTAGTAGCTGAGTATAGGTTAGAGGTTAAACACCTGGACATTGAGATGCTGCCAGGGCCATTCCTGTGTTCCTGCACTAAAATGTCTCCACAATCGACCAAATAGCCCCTTAAAGACATGGTTGCCCATCCGTGGTTTAGAGGGAGACTAGGGATAAATCCCTGCTGCATAACAGCCTACACACAAATTGAACACAGGATGTTGCTTTTCTAATGGCCTAAAACAGCCTGAAGACTAGAATGATAGCCCATCTTACCCTTTTTATAGGTTTGTTTATAATTGATGTCCTAAGTTGGGTTTGTTTTCAATACTACTACTGCTGCTATGAATAATAATAATAATAATATGTGATTCACTCTTGCTTCCAGCAATCAAGACAACTATCAGTTGGTGCGTAAGTTGGGCCGAGGGAAATACAGTGAGGTCTTTGAAGCCATAAATGTGAGCAACAACGAGAAAGTGGTTGTGAAAATCCTCAAGGTGAGCCTCTACATTTGTTGTGGTTTGTTATGATTATTATCAAACCATTTGTGATCTTAGGGTCAACTATGTAGTATTGTCCAATAATAATTAAGCCATTTATCTATTATAATATGGTGAATTCCTGATGTAAACTTTAATTGTTTTTAGCCCGTCAAGAAGAAGAAGATCAAACGTGAAATAAAGATCCTTGAGAACCTGCGTGGGGGAACCAATATCATTCGCCTGGTAGATACCGTCAAGGATCCTGTGGTAAGTTGACATAGTTTATGTCCTTTAGGGCATGTTGCAGTATCATGTCATATTCTGTTTCTGCTAAATTTCATTCTCACTTATGTTCTGGGAAGTGATAATATCTATCTGCTATTTTCATAAATGAGGTATTCTGTTATCTCTCTTTTTGCAGTCCAGAACACCTGCACTTGTCTTTGAGTGCATCAATAACACAGATTTTAAGGTAATTATGTTTGGCAACAATCATTCATATGAAACTACTACAAGGATTACCATTTATGTGAAGCCACTGATATGAGTAGATAACATGTTACCCTTTAGTAATAGCTTGCAGTGAACAAAAGCCAGATACTGACATCATGTAACTTATAACATATACTCTGATAAATAATCTATGCATTAATTAAAAAAACATCTGTTTTATAGGAGCTTTACCAGAAGTTAACAGACTTTGATATCCGTTACTACATGTATGAGCTCCTTAAGGTAAGAACATTACTTAATAAAGCCAACTTAAAGGTGTGCACAGTTAACATGAGCCACAAAATGCCAAACTTCAATGTCAATTCATATATTTCTTTCCTAGTTGATGTTAAAGAAACAATCTGGGAGTTATGTGGTAGAGTATGTTAATACAATATAATTAGCACATCTGCAGTGGTTGGAGGTGGTCTTCCTTGTGCCGCCATTTTGACTATAGCCTGTATATTGTTGCAATTAAGTGACTTTGCTGGGAAAGGGATACAATGTACATAAGACATACTACTGATTGTAGCTTGGAAAAAGCTTCCAAATGCAACCAGTCTCAACTATGAATAGCTCATAAGTTATGTACAGCTGTTTGGTAATCAATAATTGATCAGATGGGGAAATGCCACCTCTTGTGTAATCTTATTTCAGGTTTGGTGTCAAAGTTGTGTTTCTTTGTAACACAAATGTACCGCTTCAGTCAGTGTCGTTCTCACACAAATATAGGATGAGTTCTGGGCAGATCATACGATTTAAAATAACCAATACTGGTGATGGAGAAACAAAACAAAATATCATATGTTAGATTGACCTCTCCTGGCACTTTTGATCACCATATTACATTTAGAAATCTTGTGTAATGGTTCATGGCCTTGTGTTGTGACTGCACTTGAATTGATTGGCCAATCAATACAGTGCATTAACTATAGGGTGTGTCTTGTCTTCTCATAAAGGCTCTGGACTATTGTCACAGTATGGGAATCATGCATCGGGATGTGAAGCCCCATAATGTCATGATTGATCACCAAATGAGAAAGGTACTATCTTTGTCCATTTCAATCATTTCATGAAACTGATTCCCTTTGTTCTCTGTGAGGACCTGAGAAAACCGTGAAACAAAAAAACTGCTCCCACACTGTCCACTTATTTATTGTAGCACCAAAGTGATGTTTCCAGCTATTCTAGATAAGAGTGACGATGCATGATATCATCTTAAATACACACCCGATACTGGTCACAACAACCTGCCAGTTCTGTGTCTCGAGAGTGTGCACTCATAAGTGCTGCCTATGTAAAATATGTCTACTCTGTAGTGTACAATAGAATGATAGGATATCTTAACCCATTAAGACCTGAGGCCGATTCTAAAAATGTCTTCTAAATCCTAACAGCTTTATTTTAAAACACCTATGTTGCTATATCAGTGGTCTCAAACTTTTTCATGTCAAGGACCCCCAAAAATTATTTATATTTGGCCATCTCAGAATATTTTGTTCCAGGGACCCCCCAGAAGCAAAGATTTGAGCTACAAATGTTCGCTTCAAAAAAAAAGTCAAAGATTTGAACACATTTTCATGATTTAAAAAAATAGCTGATCTACAAGCTCATAGTGCGGCGCTCAAGCTATGAGCTTGTATATCTGCTATTTTTTAATAGCCAAAGTATAAGACAATGGTTAAAGTGATTACACAGATGCGTTCCCGGTCTTAATGGGTCTGACCTAGAGTTTTTGGGGAGTCATTTGAGCCTGCCTGCACCAGTTAGCCCTTATGGCCTATAGTGGAAATAAGGTTAATGTGCGTCTGTTCCTCTGTCCCAGTTGCGTCTCATAGATTGGGGTCTGGCAGAATTCTACCATCCCGCTCAGGAATACAACGTCAGGGTTGCCTCTCGCTATTTCAAAGGCCCCGAGCTGCTAGTCGACTATCAGGTACATGCTACCATACATCATCTTTTGTACAGAAACGTACTCATTTTGCATGTTGATATGTATTTTAACCAGCAGAAGACAGTATATATTATATTATAGTGTAGTCCAGACTGTTCTTACATTATTCACTTTGGTGTTTTCCAGATGTATGACTATAGTTTGGATATGTGGAGTCTAGGCTGTATGCTGGCCAGCATGATCTTCCTGAAGGAGCCCTTCTTTCATGGACAGGACAACTATGACCAGGTAATATTATTATTATTATTATTATTATTATTATTATTATTATTACACTCTAAATGGAGTCTGTATTGAAAAATAAATAGATGTCATGTAAAACGTGTTTGCCCTAGAAGATGATATATTATTCTCATGTTTGGTTGGTTGGTATGGGTAGTTGTCACGTGTACATACAGAATATGTTATTAGATTTCCTTTTCTTTCTTTTTTTTTCTTTTTCTTTTTTGTCTCCAAGCATTTTGCATTTCTGTTGTCATTCTTGTTTTAGCTGGTTCGCATTGCTAAAGTTCTGGGGACAGATGAGTTGTTTGGCTACCTGCACAAGTATCACATAGAACTGGACACTCGCTTCAAAGATCTGCTTGGCCAGTAAGTAGACGATAAGAAACCAAAATATCATAGTGCTGTCACATTGTTTTTTTATTAGCAAACTCTGCTAGTTAAAAAATCTTTACATTGAGAATTCAATTTGAAACCCCTGAAGTTCAAAGGGGAAGTTGTGGTATTGGCTCCAGTGTCACTTGTTTTCACTTGTGTGTCCAGGCAGACCAGGAAACGCTGGGAGCATTTTGTCCAAACAGAGAACCAGCACCTGGTGAGCCCAGAGGCCCTGGATCTGCTGGACAAGCTGCTACGTTACGACCACCAGCAGAGGCTGACAGCCGCAGAGGCCATGCAACACCCATACTTCTGTTAGTGTCACGCTATGCCTCATTTTATACTGCTACTTTGTAGCTATGTTATTTTCAGCTAGCGGCAGCATCATGCACTGTATAAATTGAGCGTTATATTTGCCTGTCTATTAACCCATTCAATCCAGGAACGCATCTATGTCATTTTTAGATTTCTTCTATTCAAAAATAGCAAATGTACAAGCTTATAGTGCGGCACTGAGTGCCGGGCTATGAGCTTGTAGATTTTTTTAAATCATGTTTTTTTTTGCAAATATATATATATTTTTAAAGCAGGACATTTGTAACTCGAATCTTTTCTTCTGGGGGGCTCCCTAGAACTAAATATTTTACAAATGTTCGCTTTAAAAAATATATATTCCAAGATTTCCACCGATTTTTCAGAAATAGCAGATCTACAAGCTCATATGAGCTTGCATATAAAAGATACGATTTGGATAAGATAAAACATCAAGCAACATTAAGACATCAAGATGTCTCTTCAGAGAACGTGATGAGCATTTACAGTAATTTTACTCTATTACTCTTTATTATGGTAGATTTATTGACTTGTTTCTCTGTTGTTTCTGTGTCATGGAATTAATTTATGATTAATTGAGGGTTGAATGTATTTTATGCCATTCTTACTTGAACAAACCGTTGAGGGTTGTGTTATTGTGGATGAACGCACTGGTGACGATTGTGTATTTCCCTGCAGATCCTGTGTTGAAAGAACAAGCAAACACAAACACGGACGGCACAAAGGCAATAAGCGGCTCCAATGCAACATGATGAGAAGAATAGGAGGTAATGCATTTAACACTTTTCTTGTAGACATAATTCTTGTTCAGGTGTCCTAATAGAATGTATACCTGATATAATATATACTCTTCAATATGTTTGAACAATCTGTGCTCATTGATACTATAATAATATGGGCTACTTTGATGTGTGTGGGACTAACTTTTAGGAGGAATCTATGATTGTAAAATATTCTGTATTTGTATGTAAGAAGACACTTAAGTGTAATGGTTCAATACATTACGGCTATGTGTATTGTATGTAGCGGTGTATATCGAGTACGTCTGGTTAGGACCGTCGTGGTTAGAATGTAAGTGGGTCAACACCGCAGCTCGTGGTACTACAACCTATTTTTAACTGCCTTTATTTAGACCAACCTTCCTTTTAATAAAGTTTTAAATTATCTTCATGTGATGAAGCAGTCTCCCAACACTCATCATGTTGCACTCCCCACTCAGTCTAGACGGTCCCATAGTTAAAATATTATATGAGGGGGCGCCCGCTGGCCTAGCGGTCCAGGCGCATACCACATAGGCTCTAATGCCTGACGCCGTGTCGCGGGTTCGCGTCCCGTTCCCGACGACTGTTGCTGCGTGCCACTCCTCGTCTCTCCCCGTTCCCTGTCATTCTCTACTATACTATCAATAAAGGTAGAAAAGCCTTTTTTTTTATATATATATAATAATAATTAAGAAATCTTATATGACTATGCCAAAGTTGCAGTGCACAGAGAACATCTGGAATTGAAATAGTTTACAAATATTGTAATTTGGTGCCAGGATTAGGTGAGAATATACGTATACATTTATGGTTGCAGCATGACTTATCACTGCATAATCCTGTGACATGTTTTTTTCCTTATGGCCAACCTTGCATGCCAGCATTTCTGACGCTGTCTTCATGATATCCGTTAGACTAACTGAACTGTCGTCATTGCATTGAGTTGACCATTTGTTTCACGAACATGGATGGAATCCAGACACACAATAGGGGATGTCATGTATTGACACAGATGTGATTTGTGAACATGTTAACAATTTAGAATTGTCTGTCCCTAGACTATCCGTCTCTCTCCTTAGCAGAAATCCTGTCTCGCTTCTGTGCCTTCATTTACATGTGTACATGACTGTAGGCTTAGCCCAGAACAGTGTCAAAATGAATCATGATCTTTATGAATCATCAGCAGCATACATTTTAAACAAAACATTACATGCAAAAAGCATTATCCAAATTATCTTTTGCGATTGGAACTGTTTTGCAAGGTTTATCAACACACCATTGACTGGAAAAACGTCCCACTCACATGAAGTCTTTATAACATGTATGAACTATACGGCCGGTATGCTTATATGAAATTAAATCGTGCTGTAGGGTTTGGTTTTATGACACTGCAGTGGTGAGGTTATGGTGATAGCCCTGCATATGGTTCTAGTATGGAGTAAATACTACATGCTTTACAATCAAGTAATTTACAAGCAGCCAGCAGCCATTGTAAAATGTCAGACAAGCCTTGTATAACCACACCGCTCCTGCAGAGGTAGCTGGTACACCAGACAAAAACAAAAACAAGCACTTCAACTCTCTAAACTGATTATTTGATGGACTGGAATGAAATATGCACAGACATACATAAGTGATAGTAATAGCACAATCGATCAACTTTTATATCAGGACGTCATGGGACATTCTATCTACCGGCATAAGTGTTAAATCTACTACGGTAAAAAGACAAACTTAAGCTCACTGTACCAATAATGATATAAATAATTAAGATTTTATCTGTTACATACTCAGTAGCTCTGAGCAGTGAAATGTTGGTGCAGCTGACTGCAACAAGTAATGTCCAACATAAAATACAAAATGTAGGTCAAGTAGGTAATAAAAGGTAAATAATGAAAGTTATAATACAGATATATGGTACTTCTACTAGTAAGTCAAAAATCTCACGGAAGTGTGGTGAGTGACCATAGACTAATAATGCATAGTGTACTATGTACAGTTTAGAATTGCGCCTTCCCTGGGATCGAGAATCTATAGAATATACAGTTTAGAATTGTACCTTCTCTACACAGAGTATACAGTTTAGAATTTATATAAAGATGCAAAAAGATGTATTTGTTGTTTAATCCTCCCCCCATCTATTCAGGGAGAACCTTTGTTACCTCAACTTGTGACCTTTTGGTGGCAGAAACGTCGGCCTCACATCAACAGCCATACTGGAGTAAGATCAAACACAAGGTTCAACCTAAACACAACCTGGGGGGATTGATTGGTGCCGCTTGGTCAGTCACCACCCCTCCCCCACCACTACCTTCAACTTGTTTTTAAAAGAGCAAAGTGACTATTGTTGGATCCGTATCAAGCCGGTGTTGTGCTGTAAGATGTGTGTTCGTCATTAAGACGCTGTGGTGACCTGAGATCCAATTCCAGGTAATAGCACTGAGTGACATGGAGGCTCTTTTCTGCTATGGATAGAACAAATGCTATATTGAAAGAGAATAAACCATTTTTATTTAAATGTATGCGTGTTTGACTGTTGGTATTGATTAAATTGAAATGATGTATAGAATAGATAAGCATATTTTATAGGAATGGCTGACTACTGACATCAAAGGATGATATTCTGAATAACATTATATTTGTCTTTGGTATGAAATACAAATTAGGCTTCTTGATTCTATGGTTAAATGTCACTACAAGAAGATATGCTAGGCTGATGTTGCAAATGCCACTTTGATACATTATCATATATTTTGCAGCTACCTCTGAAGTGAATTAATGAATGAAAAAAATATATATTGTCCCCGCACAGCACAGGAAATACTGCGTGGGGACTGCACCAGGCTATTAGACCTGGTCTAATCTGGTCTACGCTGGTCTACGCTGCAGTCACTTTCTGACTATTCTCACTCCACCAACAATTTGCCTGACCATGCCTCATTTTAAGACCAACATGCCCATGGGTGCACAGTTGGGTGCAAATGCACTTGGCACTTGCACAACGTGGGCGCTGGCCATGACAATGACAAATGCCTCTGATGTAACTAGCAATGACACTTGTGCTACATGCCAGCTTTGTTGGGAGTAAAATAGGGCCCATTATTTACTTATACTCTTTACATTTAGCCAAACTATCCATTTATAATGGATAATCCACAAACAAGCAAGTGTTGGTCCAATTAAATGTTTTACTTTTGATCCTGGTTTCTGACTTGTGTACTACTGATTTTGAAAACTGGATGGAAGTCCTCTGAGTTGTTGGGAGTTGTCTACTACAGAACAGAGATATACAATAATGTACACAGAGGAGAGATTGCTGATCATGTTTGTGATACAAAACATCTAGGGTTCTACAGTGACAAACCTGACTTAGTGCATTGAAAAATGTTCAGAGTGATCAGTGCAGCAAGTGTGAACTTTTGCTTTTAATAAATAAACTGGAAAGTCGAGTTGATTTCCAGAACATAAGACATTGTGCAACATTCGTGCATTACAAAAGGGTGCATTCGTTAAGGCTTGTCACTTGCCTGGTCAAAGCCAGTGAGGTCAGCATCACAACTCATCAAAATTGAAAGTATATCTGCTTTTCACAGGGTTAAATTGTAAACAAAGCAGAATAAATACTTTTGAAATGCCACATTTAACTTTTAAAATGCAATATTTCTGCACAAATTGTCACATTTTGTACATCATCTAGTTGTTGGACATCAAAACAGAAACGGTGGCCATTACTGTCCTTCACATTTTACTGTGTTGGTCTTGAGGTTGGCCATCAACCTCCAAGATTAACTCAAATCAGTGCTTATTGGCCCAAGCCATTAAACGAATGCCCTCACTGACATAAGTAATAAATACATTAAAATGCAGTTTACAAATACATAGCTCACTACAGCAGATGAGTTCTAAACCCATCAAAGGCAAATGAGGAAGCTAATGTATGTATGGTGATAGGTCAGCTTTGGAACGCCTGTTTTACAGGCATGACCGTATGTTAAAACCATGTAGCAAATTATCTTCAGCTGCTTGTCACATAATTACAAAATAAAATTTGGTTCCCATGGAAACAGCATGGGGACAGGTGACCACAGTTGATATCAAAGACCACCAAGGACATCTTAAGATTACAGTTACAAAGCTGATTATCTTATTAGCAACACACATTGTAAAATTTGAATACTTGACTGAGTCCATTGGCACTTGATATTCGAGAGTCGAGGTCTCAGTTGACATTTTCCCTGGGTTCTTAAATTGAGAGGTCCTTGGTGAAGTCCAAATAATTGGAAGCCAAAAGCTTCATTCATACTTCCTCGCACAAAGGGTTCACTTGCCAAAAAGAACAGATCTACAAGCTAAGAATGCATCACTCATTAGCTTATACTGTAGATATTTTCTTTTAGGCAAGTGACACTACGTACTACAGAGTATAAATTTGGCTTAATCTATATTTTGTCATAGGTACAGTGTTGATTGCAGAAAATAACACATTTTCAATCTTTTCTTTTTTTAGCTGGAAAATATGTCATTTCTGGCAAGAAACACTGCCATGTAACAGTATAGATTAGGCTTAAGGCATAAAACAATGTACTCTGCAAAAGGTATAAAGCTAATACCATACACATTCAGTTGTTTTCTGAAAACAAATACAACAAAAAACAAAAACATTCACAAAACACTTGCATGGATTAAATACATGACTATATGAATGTTTGAAAACTGTACAAGACATTGGATGCAGTGGTATTTATGACATGTGCACACAGCTTTCTACATGTATAATGCGGGTTACATCCTCGGGTTGCAGTGTTGAGGTAACTTCATGGTGACAGTAAAGGCTTGGCCTCGACACTCGGCCTGGTGAAAAATCCACAGACATGCATCGGACATAGATGACCTACACTTGTACCTAGGGGACTGTGTGTAATGTATGTATGTATATAAATAATGTACCTGTATAAGCCCATAGTTTATACGATTCAAGTTTTAAAAAGTGTACAAATAAAGCATTGGTTATACAGTATATGTCTTATGATATTCAGAATGCCAAATGATCTATGCTCAGATACCATCCATTTGCCCACAATTGGCAGCTTCATTTTCTTTACACATGGATGGCTTGTGTTGTTGCAGCTGCAGCGGGGACAGTGGCAGGATCATGGTAGTATATGTCGCAGCTATAGCGGGGACAGTGGCATGGTCATGGTAGTATATGTTGCAGCTGTAGCGGGGACAGTGGCAGGGTCATGGTAGTATATGTTGCAGCTGTAGCAGGGGCAGGGTCATGGTAGTATATGTTGCAGCTGTAGCGGGGAGTGACAGTGGCAGGGTCATGGTAGTATATGTTGCAGCTGTAGCGGGGAGTGACAGTGGCAGGGTCATGGTAGTATATGTTGCAGCTGTAGCGGGGACAGTGGCAGGGGTATGTCGTAGCTGTAGCGGGGACAGTGGCAGGATAATGGTAGTATATGTTGCAGCTATAGCGGGGACAGTGGCATGGTCATGGTAGTATATGTTGCACCTGGACAGATGTCAGAGAAAGTGTCAATTTTAGGACTTTTAAGACCTTTCTAATACCTCCAAAAAAGGGGGGTCGGGTCAACAAACTTTACTATGAAAAATGGTCAAACATCGGCCGAATTGTCAAATAATATAAGAAGGAGGCAAAAAAAAAAATTAACCGATCTACAAGCACAATACTATCTGTGGAACCGAGTCAAAATAAATGTAATGCCACAACTCCTTCAATTCCAAGTTGCTTGTCAGGATGGCGGGTCCCCAGTTCAAATATGATTATTTGGGGGGTTGCGGCCTGAAAAGGTTGAGAACTACTGGTTTATGTTGCAGATCTAGCAGGGATACTGGCAGGGTCATAGTATGTTGCAGGTGTAGCAGGGATACTGGCAGGGTCATAGTATGTTGCAGGTGTAGCGGGGACAGTGTCCAGGTCATGGTAGTAGATGTTGCAGGTGTAGCAGGGATACTGGCAGGATCATGGTAGTAGATGTTGCAGCTGTGCATCATCCAGTTCGTTAACTGCAACAATGTGGTCGAGGTGCTCCAGGTAGCGCTCCTGGTCTTGCATAAAGTGTGGGATTCTGGTCCTGTGAAACACAGCCAGGTGCTGGAGCCTTTCTACATCTTCAAAGGATACCTGTCAGAGTCAGGAATGAGGTTTGAGCCATGTCCACCACAATGGTAACAATGGTAGTCATTTTGATAGAGACAAACATTTCCCCCCCAATTTTGTGCTCACAAAGATTTTGAGCTCACAAGGCGTCGTGTTGCGACGTGTCGTGAGCTTTTCGAATAGCCAAAACATAAAATAGGTAATTTAAACTGTTCCTCAATTTGCCAGTGTGGTAGAGAATGGTAGTATTGACACTAACCTTCCCCAAAGAGGTCAACATCTTGAAGTCAATGGTCTTTCGAAGCCGAAGGATCCTGAGGATTCCATCTAGGTAGACCTGGTCTTTACTGAAGCAACCTTAAGACACCAATCCATGCACATTATATGAGAATAATAAAATGAGGCAACAGGCCCACTGAATCTTTCAGTTCATTTTCTTCAAATCATTTTTAAAAGCAGCTTAATTAATGTTACCAGGAGTGTTAGTGTATTAACATTCATGTTACCTGGCTCCGAAGTGTCCGTCTGTCCCCTCTTGGCACGCAGACAATACTCCCAGCGCACGTCTGGGTCTTGGACAAAGCGGCCAATGTGACTGAATAGCTGGCTGAAGCTCATACTGGCTGCATGGTACACCGTGTAGTACAGGAGAGCTGCGCGCCACAGGTAAGGCTGTTTCCGTAGCAACACGCTGTGCAAACTGGCCAAGCCCTCTTCTGTGGGATTGGCCGGTTTGAGGCCAAACTTCTTCCGGCCCACTGCGGTGGCCCATGGCTGCAGGTTGTTGTTTACCCCGCGCAGATAGTGAGTGCCTAGGATGAGGGATGGCATTTACAATTAAGAGGATGAGCTGTACTTAGAAATTAAGTGTAGCATATAAAATCACTAGTTCACACCCAGGGCCAAACTATGTTGAGACATTTCTTTTAATTGTTCCATCATGCTCCAGCTCTTTATTAAAGGCGTTATATATTCTGTGAAGAGTGACTTGGATTTGATATGTTACCCTTAATTTAATTCAATTATCATCTTATTAGTTGAGATTAGCCGAAGTACTTTTTTATATTTTTTGTTATGCATGTACTGTTTGTACAGTATGTACCTATTTCATGTCTCAGCATCCCCTCCAGCCAGTGCTGGCGAGCTCCAGCCAGGTTTATAGTCAGAGTGGGTCGACATCTCTCCACCATCATCACAGCCTGAGAGAGCAGCTCGTCAGATAGACACACCACCACCTGGGGGCAGTATCAGTGCTTTAATTAATGAGCATTATCACAAACAGCAAGTGCTTTGTTAGAGTACTACAGTTTCCTTTCAAAATGTGTCGCAGAGATAAGAGTTCTAATAGATATCATTCAAAACATGCTAAACCATGTAAAGCTGAGTTGTGCTTAAACAAGTGGAAAATTACATGTGCTTACATGTTGTACTTGCAGGTTTTGTGGCATTTCTTTTTTAATGCTATGCATAATATTCAAATATATTTGCCATAACTTTCTGCTCAACTATGTGTCCTCTCTCCTCAAGTGATTTACCTGTAATCTAATGTGTTTGCACGTTAGAAGGCTTGCTGGTTATTGTGCATTTCATAAAAGAAATAAGGAAAACATTGTTTTGCTACTGACAAGCCAATAGACCCCTTAACAGACAACGTCACACTGATAAGAACCAGTATGCGTGCAACCAGTATGTGCGCAGTGAAACCCATTCTGTCAGGTCTCGCTAGAACACGCCTCACTAGCCAACACACAAGAGGGAGTTGGGGTGTGCTGAAACCAGCGCACCCTGAAACAACAGGTTTGGAATTGATTGCGTGAAACAATCACCTGTCTCAATGTTAGTAAAGAAATAATTGGTCTATACTCCATTACAAATATATCAACACAGTGGTGGAAAAAGTACATTTAGATTTAATCTAAATGTACAAAGTAACTAGTAACTAAAATAATTATAGTGGAGTAAAAGTACAATATTTGCCTCTGAGATGTAGTGGAGTAGAATTAAAAGTATAGACAATTGGAAATACTCCAGTAAGGTAATAATACCTCAAAATTGTACTTAAGTACAGTACTTGAGTAAATGTACTTAGTTACTTTACACCACTGAACACTCATGAACACGCTCACCTCTCCCACACAGTTCTCCTTCTGCAGGTACTTGCGTGCAGCGGCCCACACTCTGCTTTTAGGTAGTACACTGCCTCCAGTCACTTCCTCAAAGTTCTCATAGTTGCCAAACTTCCTCAGTACACATTCCATGATTCCAACTGCCTAGAATATGGGGCACAAGCGGATGTGAGTTACTGGGTCACAACGTAGGCGTAATGATGAGATTTGAGCAGGCAAATTCTCTGAAATGGAGGATATGTTTTAATGAATGATATGAATACTGACGCTTTTTTATTTTAAATGTACATTTGCAAAGTGTAAGGGAAAAGTTTCTATTGTGTTATTGAGTCATTCAGAGACCATTTTCATTCGATATTATTTCTATATTGTCTGTTATACAGAAATCTAAATGAATCAAATAACATAAATAATGCATAGTAGTTGCTACTCTGTTTAATTGTGCAGTTAAGTAAGATTAGAGAATTGCTGAATATATCAAGTATGGCTGTTGGATGTTTGGCCGATGAATCTCATATTTTACACAAAGCTTATCATATAAGCTGGTGGCCATTTTGTCGAAAATAATATCAAATAATATTAAATATAGTACATAATATAGTTAAATATTCAAATATTATTTTGACACAGAATCAAATTAATTATGGTCATGATTCACCAGGAGCCTGGGTGGCTTGGTTCCAGGCTTAAAATAATGTATATAAATATTTTTTTAAATCTCTATGGGAAAAATGAATGAGTTTTCAATGTGTGGCACCACAAAATGCTATGCCCTATAACAGTAGGCCCGTGTTTGGCAGATTTGAACCAGAAACACATATGAAGGTGACATGATGTGTTTCCAATCAAACAAAGCTGGACATGTTTTACCGGAAGAGGGAATAGATATAGAGATTATGCACATAGCTTATTGTTCAGCACCAGCTGAGATCTTCAAAGCAGAACATTGTTTTCATACCTGTTCAAGGAAGAGACCTGCACCCTCCTTGTATTTCTCGAGCACGCTGGTGGGCTCGGGTTGCGCATACTCAAACTGAGGTTCATACTTGTAGTCTGACTGGAAGAATGTCTCCTTCTCCTGCGCCAGGTTCAGGGGCCTTAGTGTAGGGATGCAACAGTTAATCGAACTAATCGATTTAATCAATTAGAAAAAATAATTGATAATTGATTTTAATTAAAACAATCTATTTCAGGGGGAAATTTTAAATGTTGCTTTTCCCCTCAACATTTTTTAGAAATAGTGATAATCAATTGAGTCAATTATGAAAAAAGTATATATCCTATGTAGGCCTATAAATACAGTATATAAATTACATTTTTTCAATAGATAAATATTTAATACATATAATTAAACAAAAAAAACAGACTTCTCTGTTAGATTAAGCGAAAAAGTAATTGGCAGAATAATCGCTAAGAAAATAATCTATAGTTGCAGCCCTACCTTAGTGCCACCAGTAGACAGGGCCTGCTGGAGGGTGATGGCAGCGGGGTGGATCCTACTCCCTTGGCGATGTGTGGCAGGGAAGTGGCAGGTCGCATTAGCCCTCTGTTAGCCCGGAGACCCAGGGAGTAGTTGACTGAGCAGGTGCTCTCACTGCGGCGCATCCAGCGGCCAGGGGCCCCAGGACCTCCAGGGCCCAGGCTGGGACTGGTTAGACTGCGGGCCGGTGGCGAGGGGGCCGCAGCACCACCGCTACGCCAGGGCGGCTGGAGGACACGCCTGTCCGCCATCTGCTCCTGGGATCCTCGAAGGTACCGAGGAGTCACCTCCAGGCTGAGGGGCCGACGGAGGGGCGGTCTGGGGGTAGCCACACTCTTTGATGCCCTCTTTTCCACCACCTGGGCCCGGCCCGGTTTGGGTTCCGTCTGGTCCGGTGGGAGTCCGTTGTGGGGTGTCTTCTCCTTCTTGGTGCCGCTTTTGACTTTGGCCCGAGGTTTGGAGGTCGTGCTGCTTCTGGTGGTGGTTTCAGGTGGACCTGCTTCATGTTCTTCTGCCTCCAATACACCCTTCCTGCTGCTTCTCCCAACATCTTCACACTCAACCTGATCCATACAGCCCTCACCTGAGTCCAATACCATCACCACCGAAACACCACCACCACCACCACCACCCACCACCACCAGACCACCCTGTCTCCACACCCGACACTGTGGATAGACAAGATGTATTGTTGTTGTGGTTATGTTTGTGTGTGTGTGTGTGTGTGTGTGTGTGTGTGTGTGTGTGTGTGTGTGTGTGTGTGTGTGTGTGTGTGTGTGTGTGTGTGTGTGTGTGTGTGTGTGTGTGTGTGTGTGTGTGTGTGTGTGTGTGCATCTGAGTGTTTCCATTCATTGTCACTGCTTAATAACATTAGAATAGAGGTTGTGGTTACGCCCTTAATTATTGAAGCCTTAACCAGTGTGCTCAACTGTCCATAACTTATGGCACGCCTGTTAAGGGGTTTCAATAACTTATAGGCTATTCACAAACACTCTAACAGGACATAAACTTGGACCAATTTAGAATGAAAAGGTCTAAACCAACATAAAACTATCCATGCTAGCCACAAAATATCGTGATAGTAGCTGACGGATACAGGAAAGGTGGGCACTAGGGACCTCTGGGCACCTTGATGTAAAATTGGCTATTTTGTCCAAAATGTTAAAGAAAAATATATATTTGAAAAATGGTCTTAAGTATAATGTTAAGTATGATGTGAACATGCATGGTGCATCATTATCAGAGTTAATTTTATCCTTCAACTTCTTGTTATGTCCAAAAATGTCATACAGGTTTTGTAGCAATTTGTAGCAATTATAGAAATATTAGACCTTAATTGTCGAATGTTTAAGCATGTTCTAATAATGTATGCTTTACTCTACTTAAAAACATTTTAGAAATGTTTTATTTTGGAAAGAATAGCCAATTTAACAGAGGTGCCCACTCTTCCTTGATGCCCACCTATCCTGTTACCTAGCTGACTCTTATAATATAATAATAACTTATAATCAAAACAACACATTTTTCCTATTTTATTATCAACCCATTCCATGCACACAATAGCATGACATGTTTTCATGCTATTCATTCAAGTCACTTTATAATGACTCGTTGTAGTTGGGGAGGGGGATCCATAAGTTAAACCCATCCTCATGGAAATGAATCATGTTCTTTGGATTCTTATTCTAATAGTTCTTACCTTGCAGCGTCAGATCTGTCCCTTCAAGCTCGTCTTTGATTCATTACGACCGTTAGCCGGTGTTGTAACGGGTTGAATAATAACGGTTACTGGTCTGGTTGTAGTGGTTGAGGTTCTGAATGGACCGGATGGCTCGGCCCGGTAAGGAAGCAGGGATTGTGTTGGAAGAAATGACGCGCTGGCAAAGATCAACGTGCCGTGGTGACGCTGCGGTGCGTCATTACGTATTATTATGACCCCCCCACCAGGCCCAGCATCAGAAATCACAGCCCAGACCCAGCCAGCGCCCGTTATATTATCCTAGCTCTGGTCCAGAGCGGTGGGTTCTCTCTAACGCTCTGCTAGTCGCGCTGCTCTGCTCATAGACCGAAAATTCGCTATTCACCGGCAAAACAAAGGCACTTTTGTGTTGTTGAAGGTCTATTCTCCACGGTGGGAAGCCTCTCAGGACCCCACCATCTCTGTATAATACACTTTTTGGGAAGAAAAGAAAATATGTCCGTCAGACGGAAATTATTGTATTTACTCCACTGCGCCCTCTACAGATCTGGTCAATTGTCATTTATATTGACCATAATTATCTGTAGAGGGCGCAGTAGTGGAATTTCTGAATAAAGGCGCTCTTTAAACTGCTATTTTCCATTCCATAATTCCACTTATTACACATGATAGCAGCAGACCACCTCAGGATTTCTCAGAAAATATTTGATGTGTCTATTGAAATGTCATAATAATTCATCAAAGTTCAGATTATAATTAAAAGGAAATTTCCCATTGATACATTTCTCTTAAAAAAAACAGACCGCCACATAATTAAAAATTAAAGCCTCATGAATTGTATATGACTGAGTCCATTGTCTTTTTCCATTGTTCTTCTATGAAAGATTAGAGCCAGGAACAAACTTGAAAAAAAAACACTCTTTTGATCCAAGAAATAACCTTTTGTTAAGGCACTGGCATATCTCCTGCACCACAGAGGTGTGGGAGATATTGTGACAAACTAAATTCTTAACCTCATAGGATTTAGATGCAGAGTGGACATGTTGCAAACAGTGCCTTTGCAAAGTTGCAACATTGTTGAAAACTTGTCAGTGGAAATGGACAGGGCTTATTTGGGGAAAATATTTTTTATTGTATGACCTGTATGACCTAGGGCAAAACGGGTGGACTTGAAACAGGGACCTTGTGTTTTTAGGACACCAACTTATCTCCAGCAACAAACAGAGTCTTGAAAAATGCTTGTGACTACTTGTCGGCAGTGGCTCAGGAGGTAGAGCGGGTCGGTTGGGAACTGGAAGATTCCCAGTTTGATCCCGGGCTCCCCCTGAGTTAGTGTCGAAGTGTCCTTGAGCAAGACACTGAACCCTTAATTGCTCCTGATGAACAGGCTGGTGCCTTGCATGGTTTCCTCCGCCATTGGTGTGTGTGTGTGTGTGTGTGTGTGTGTGTGTGTGTGTGTGTGTGTGTGTGTGAGAATGTAATGCAATCATTGTAAAGCGCCTTGGATAAAGGCGCTATGTAAATGCACCATTTACTTACTGTGCATTTGTTCAAAATAGTGGATTCAAACCAGGGACCTTGTGTTTATAAAAAGCTGACATACTGTATCTCTCATGCTATAGAAGCATGGTAGATCTTAAGGATATTTTAATACTTAATCTGATAGTTTTTGCTTAATATTTCACCTGGTAGAATTTGGGTAACCCAAAATGTCAAAGTGGTGGCTTTGAACCTTAGTGATGAGTGATGACAGGTCTTTGTGAACTGGAAGAGATTTGTTCATAGAAGCCAATAGATTGTTTTCCAGATTATACTTACTTAAAAGATGACTTATTCTCAGTTATTTTTGGTGATTGATACCATCACACGACAAAGTATACATTAGGCACGGAAGAAATCAGCAATACAAATAACTTTGTCACCTTTCTGTGAGAATGTATCCAAGCAGGTACACAAAGTATGGAATGAACCAATGAAATTTGAACTTATATTTTCATTCTAAATATTCTGGTCCCTGAGCCTGACCTCTACACTATACTTTATGGAAATTTGAAATACAGTCAGAGTTTCAAATGAATGAATCATTGCTAAGTTGGTATTTCTCACTTCCTCATCTATTTCCAGTTGGCCATGAGGACAGCTGTTCCAAGAGCAAACTTTTCACAAAATAAGATGTGTTTTAAGGAAATAGACTAAAAATATAGATCTTGCTGATGTGTCTTCCCTTTCAATCTGCAACTCCCATTATGTTGCAGATTGCAGGGGAAGACTGTTCACTTTCAAGAACATTCATGTGACATGTCTAAGAAAAATAATTCTTATGTTGAGAAGATTTGAAAAAGTGAAAATGCCAAAGATAAAACCCACAGATAACTATGCAAATACTGTATATAATATAGCATAACATAAGTTTAGTCGACACAGCACATTTATTTGTATCGTCTTACACACACACACACTAATTATATAATCTCTTACATGAGCTGAGAAAGGCATTCTGGGTTTTTGGTTTCTGGCACAAACCATGTTTCCTCCACTTCTGTGGATTAACCACTTAAACCCCTGCAGTCTTAGAGAACTGGACTTTGACCACCTTTTCCATCTATTCCACATCTCTTTGCCAAATATTGCCGATCTACAAGCTCACAATGCGTGGCTTGTAGATCGGCTATTTTTGGCTAATGCACCCCCCAGAATATAGACGCTGGGGTTCAAGTGGTTAAAGTAGTTGGAGTTTAGCCTTATTTGTAATGTGTAGAAGCGAAAAGGTGCAACTGCATTCTTAAGTCAACGTTGCCACCCAGAGGCTGACTTCAACAACTTTCAGTGTGACCCATATTAACATCACTTGATGTCCTGTAGGACTCAATGTTCAATGCAGGGTTTAGTGATCGATAGGGATTGACGTTTGTGTGAGGAATTTGTGTAATGATCATATGGCATCGATGGATAACTACCGGTAACCAACTTTGCAACTACAAAACATTTATCTTCCATATACAAAACGTGATTGGATACAATTATGCATCAAAGTAATTTAAATACTGCATCATTCAACAGCATAACAGATACATTTTTTCCCCCAAAGATATTTTGTTGGAAAATTAAGATGATCAAATGTTCCATTTTAAAAGGGTAGATATTTTGAGAAAGAACACCATCGGGATGAGTTGTCATTTTTATTGGTTAGGTCATCCAGCTACCTTACCTTCAAATAGTTAAAATTCTTTTTAAATATAATCTTCAAAGAAGAAAGAATAACTCAAGGCAAACCTCTGCAGAAAACCCAAAGAATATCCTTTAACTAGCAAAAAAATACATAACAAACTGGGTTCCTCCTCATAGCATCTACTCGTACAACATTAAACAAATAAATCGCAAATTGACACGCTACACATAACTTAAATTAGTATAGAAAGCATTGATACAACATGGACCTGAACAAACAATCATTGATCATTATCCACTCATTGAGCACTCATCAACCTCGCCGATTCTTTCGTGTCGCTTCATCTCTCTGCGGTTTGCCACAGTTTCTCCAAGGGGTGAGTGAGGACTGCGATTGGATGAGGGTGGGTGTAGGTGTGGCCAATGGACAGCCATGTGACTCCGGAGGTAAGGCCAATCACGATCGTAGGATTTATAAACCAAAGGTGTTCTCCCCGCTGTACGCCACGTATAAAAAGCCGTCCTCGTCCTTTTCTTTCTCGTACAGCTGTCCCATCGTGATGCTGCAAACAGCAGTGACACACGGTTATGGCAATACTGCACAAATACTGATTCACATCACATGTAACTTTTAAATAACAATTTAAAAAAGAAAACTGGGTAGTCCTTTATTTTACAGTCCATTACTGGCCACGTATTTATCAAGTATAGTAAGCAAATATAATTACTACAAAGTAACCATAAGAAACTAATAGTACTACACAATGGATAGTACAGTCGGTACTACATAATAGATAGTAAGTTCAACATCATTCCTAGTAAGTAGATAGACACTTCAGAAAGGGATGGCCTTCAGAGCAGCCAGTCTTTCTAAAAATGGAAGGAAAATGGTGTTTGTGACACAGCACAGACACACAAGCAGTCAACAAGGAAATAATGGTACCGGTAAGTCTGTTGCAACACTAAGCCTTGAGGCTCCTGCACATTATTTTATGTAGTCAATGTTTGCCTTGTGAGTGAATATTACCACTGCGTGCTCTCCTGGATTTCAGATGGTCAAAATGCTGGTTTCATTTACATTATTCACATAAACACTATATACCCAGTCATTACATTTCTGTATGGAATGGAAACCATAAGAGTATGTGTCAGTGTTCTATAAATTAACCACATGAACCCTAGCGTCCCTAGTCTGGGGCAATCATTCAACGAAAATAGCCGAAGCAAGCTCACAACCCCTGGGGGACTCTGGTCAGCGAAGTACCGTATATAGGTTTTAAGTGCTTAAGATGGATTGGCTGCGTCATCATTACATAGATAGTGTATTAATTAAACTTTTAAAGTGTAAAAATAAGTAAGAGTTAAATTAACACTCAGGATGTTACTGTCTTGTATGCAGCTTAATCCGGAGGCACTGTTTTGGCAGTGTTTGGTCACTGCCACGCCGACTCATTTTATTAATACCGCTACCGATGTTTTTACTGATGGTTAGAATGCTGGATTATTGGTAACATACCAAATATGTACATAATATGTATATACCAGGCATGCCTTTCATCTATAACAGGATCAGCAATATGACTCCCTCCTAAGTCCTGACCAAATCGAACCAAAAACTAATAGTGATACAATTATTCATTCACTCAGTCACATGATCTCCTTCATTCAATCCAATCTAATATGGTGAACTTAAGTTCCACCCTGAATTTAAAAACAACTCATGTAATGGGGATAAGTAAGTAGGTAAATGTAAACACTTCAGTTGGACTTGAGTGACCCCATCAGCCTCAGGCTGAACTTTTAATCTAAAGGACCCAGGTCACCCCACCTGAACCCATTCTGTGAGAGAACAGCAGATCACAAGCCACCAATGAGTTACAGTATGATTACGGTTATCAGATGTTGGCCGGGATTGTCTCGGTTTCAAACTGGATATCCAGAGTACCGACAAACATCTCTAAAACATTAAAATGTCCCGGTTTTCAACATTCACTACCAAATTTCAAATTAATAACACTTGTTTTGAGTGCTTTACATAGATGTTTATCATGTTCCGTTTAGTTGAAAGCTGCAGTCACTGGGTATGCCAAGTCAAGTGCTAAAATAATTGTCCCCATCCTGATGAAAACGCTAGGTGAAAATAAATTTTAAAAAAAGTAAAGAAATTGTCAAAGTAGCAAACAAAGCCCATCAACAAGCTCAAAACGCATGGCGCATTGTGAGCTTGTCGATCGGCTACTTTCTCCATTTTCAGATTTAAGTGATTAAGCTTCCCGATTTGGGTTTTTAAAATATGGTCAGCCAGCTATGATCAATTCACTGCATGCCAATGTCAAATCATGCATGTCTAGGACTGATTTACATTTTACGTTGTAATTGAACTTGTGTCATGGTTATGTATATTGATCTGCTTCTATGAAGAGCTCTTTACACATACGGTAGTACATGCAAATGGTTCTGACAATATAGGAGTTTCTGATTGTGAAATGATTTCTAATTAAAGGAAAAATGTCACAGATGGATGCTTTGCAGTGTGGATCTGTTAAAATCAGTGAATGGAAGCAGAAAGGGATATGCAGCAAATGTACAGTAAATCTCTTGCTGCAGTTTGCACACATGACAAGTTACCTACGAACCTGGCGGGACAACAGGCATCTTTTTGTAACCTCGCCTAATAACGCCTAATACTGACCTGGACTGAGGCACCGTCTTATCAACGAACAAGAAGATGGCCTTCTCGGAGGGCAGTTGGATGCGTTTCCTGATGATCCACATGAACTGGGCCACTGTGATGTCCGAGGGAACCAGGTACTTCCTCTTGTCAATGTCCACTATCTGTGACCCAGACACCTTCTCCACAATAACCTACACATAACACATACAGTAAACGCAACTATAACCCAACACATACATACAGTATATTCATAACACAAACTCAAAACGCATAACACATAAAAGTATTATTTAGAGCACAAATTCAGGTATATGTTCTCAACCTCGACTGTCACACATGTATAAGAGCAGGAAAATAGTTTCACTCACCGGAACCCTATCAGGGTACTTGTTGCGAATTTTGGCTGATTCTATGCACCGATGTTCTGATGACATGAATGAAAAAAAGAAAAAAGAACAATATTAACAATATTGATGACATCAATTATTTGAGGGGTTCCATGATAACACAATACAATATAATACTTACTACTTACAATACCACTTTACTAGTGCATGCGGGCAATTCAATTTAGGGCAGGGGTCTTTAACAGGGGGTCCGGGACCCCTAGGGGGTCCTCAGAGTTACTACAGTGGGCCTGCCAAATCTATGTGAGATAGATTTTTTTTTTTTTTTTTTATTAACCACTTGAACCCTAGCATCCCTATTCTGAGGAGAACTTTAGCCAAAAATAGCAGATCTACAAGCTCACAACGCCTTGCGGATCGGCTATTTTAGGCAAAGAGGTTTGGTGGGGACTGGGAGGGGGGGAAAGTATTGATGGTTTAAGTGGTTAAATGTCTGAAGATACACATTTACATGAACCCAACATGATAGTGCTGTCAAACAAGTCTATGAAGCCATCTATGAAATCTATGAAAAGGTTTAATCTGCAGCACAATTCTATACAATCAGGGGTCCTTGGGCTGAAAAACTTTGAAAACCCCTGATTTAGGGGATAATACAATTTAACAGTTTAATTGTGATAGATTATTCTTCCTCTCTTTGATATGAGAGGGAACTACAGTGACCCTGGGAACAAGTTTGGACGAGAGGTCACGTGACACTGACTGCACCTGCCAATCAGCATTTGTAAACAGCAGTGGTACACAAGGATTTCTTTGTTTATTTTTGGGTTGAGGTTTCGAAAATAATCTTAAAGTTAGGGTCTTGTAAAAACATCCTTCAGGCCTAAATTACACCTGTCATGCACAGCCTAAAAACTACTTTTTAACACTGGTCTGGGAACTATATATGCGGGTCTATTGTGTAAAAAAAACAATCACTTCTGAAAACTAACCTCTACACCAAGTGCATTTCCTAACTGTAGGATGTGATTGTACTCAATCTAATGTTGTTAATCAAACAGTTTTTTTGATTATGCTTTGTTGTCTGTTGTTTTTAACCTTGTTCTGTGCAACACTTTGGAACTTTGTTTTGAAAGGTGGTATACAAATACAATTCGTTATATCATTATCAAGTTGGTTTGATTTTATGGCGATTGACTGCAACAAAGCATACGGTGTTAAAGCTGTTTATAGTGATCGCAAGATGTGACATTAGATGACAATAAATAATAACTATAACTAATGTTTCTGTAGCAGTCACTAAACAAAGGGCTCAAGGATAGGCCATCCTTTAGTCCAAGGTCTGAAATATGTCTTAGTGCCTTGTTTATAACAGTGATCCGTACAAAATACAGACAATCCGTGCGATCTAATTTCACTAATAGCTTACAAATGGATCCTTTTATTATTACGAAATAATAATAATAATAATAACAACAATAATCTCCTTTACCCAGGGAATGATCCTCTTTGAACATCCATTTCATGTTTGCTGATGATGCTGGATCTCTTTTTGCTCGATGCCGTAGGAAATGGACGAAATCAACAAAATATATAGTATTTGGTGATTAAGTTAGACAAAGAAGAGTGTAAACGTTAAATTTAAACCTTAAACTAGTCGTCAACAATCCAGCAAAACAAGCCTTGGCCTAAGTACTGCCCAAACGATGACGTCAGTGTCAGTGTTGCCAGATTGTGTGAGAGAAATAAGAAACCGGGGTATATAGGAAAACAAACCCAAAATAAGCAACTTTTAGGCCACATGAGCACTTTTAAGCATCTGTTATTTGAATATAGCCGATCTACAAGCCCACAAGCTTGTAGATCTGCTATTTTTGTATTTATTTATTTTTTCAAATTCGCTTATAATAAGCGGACATGGCAACGCTGGTGGAGGACTGTACCACTCACCTCACGGGGGGAGACGGAACTTGAGACGGTCGAGACCATTGTGTGAGTATTTGTTTGTGTGTATCAGGGCTGGGTAGAAACCGTAGAAAACCCGACATGTAATCACATTATGACAAAGAAGCAACCTTGATCAACCCAGATTACATTCGGAAAAATGTGTAGCCTAATTAGATTATGTAGTTACAATGTCAAAGAAACATGATTAGGCTACCCATTGTGTGTGTGTGTGTGTGTGTGTGTGTGTGTGTGTGTGTGTGTGTGTGTGTGTGTGTGTGTGTGTGTGTGTGTGTGTGTGTGTGTGTGTTACATATAGGGCAATTTTCAACCCCCACCCGGGGTCCTGATGGGTACCTTAGGGCAGTGGTTCTCAACCTGTGGGTCTGGACAGGACCCCCAGGAGATCCCCATATGATGTTGGGGGTGGGGGGGGTCCCCAGATGACAGTGAATTGTTAATTTCACTAAATATGTCTTTTTTTACACAATAACCCAGCTATTTCTTTATTGTTATTTACAGTAGCTCTTCTAGTCCCCAATAACTCACATCTGGCCATCAAAGACCACAGGACCTTTTTTATTGTGTAAAAAAGACGTATTTAGCCACCTGCCCGAATGCAATGTAAAAAAATATATAGCAAAAATTGCTAAAACTATAGAAAGCAGTAAATGTTTTTTTTAAACACTCATCTTTTATTTACTTTAATTACAAGCTAAAACATAAACCTTGGTTGTAAAAAAAAAACAAAGTTGTCCTTTAGGAACCACTGCCCCTAGGGTCCAGGGGACCCAGACTGCAGGATGGGAGTTGAACATTGAGAAAAGGGCTCTGCTACTGTAGATAGCCTACAGTGGTTCTCAAACATTTCCATGTCAAGAACCCCCAAATGTATTTGTATTTAGCTGCGGCCTCCTTTTTTTTAAATATTTTGTTCCAGGGACCCCCATAAGAGAAGATTTGTTTATTCCAATTATTGTGATGTTTCCAAATTTGTCAAATAGCTGATCTACAAGCTCGCAACGTGTCGACACTTTGTGAGCTTGTAAATCGGCTATTTTCGAATGGCCAAAGTATAAATTAGGTTAAAGTAGTTAGAATCATTTTGATGCTATAGGCCTATATTAACTCATTTTTTCTGGGGATTTGAGAACCACTAGCCTACATAGCCTCTGTGAAGTCTCTCTACTATTGTTCACAATGAGCCGAGGTGAAAGACAAAGGGTGGTAGTAGGCTGGAGGGGAGGCTTAATTTATTATGGGCTAAAAACAATGCAACTCATGAAAAGCGCATCTGCCATACCTCATAATGCTATTGGATAAATGTATATATATTTGCTTTCAAAATATATTTTGAGATGTTTAAAGAGAAAAATGAGTTTGTGGAATTAAAAGTTTGGTGACACTTTGGTAAAATGTTTTAATATAAGGTTTGCAATGTTTGATTTCACAGTAATCCAAAAGTAATACTTGGATGTGTGCTCAGCTGCTCACATACTGTAGGGCTATTTGTCTGCTGTTAATGCACAAGAGTAGTTTGAAATACTCAAAATGTGTTTTTTGTCAATAAAACAAAAAACATGAAGTCTTGCTTGATCCCCAAGGGGTGCAGGCGACATGGAAAAGATCAAACAAAGGCACTTCGTCTTCAGGTGAAAAAATACTTTGTGAATTTATTATTTTGCAATAAAACAGACCAATGCTTATCTTCACCAGGGTCTAACAAACAGCTAATCAGTCTTAATTATCAGTCATCATTATCCTCATTATGGAATTCCACCCAACACATAAGGCCTATGGTGTTGTTAACCAGTAGAGGGCACAAATACAGCACAGGCTCATACATGCATGCCAAAGAAATATGAATTCACAATAAGGCATAGTAACAATAAGTGATTTACATTCAAATGAAAATATATAAAAATACGGAAACTCCCCACCCATTACCTTTTAAGCACTCTGGATAATATGAGCACATAGAAAGTCAGAGGATATTAAAGAAACAGCATAAAGTCTACTTCCTGATTTAGTCCTGGAGACGCATACTGGCCAAAATGTTTCCAAAATGTTTCTTTTACTGTCTATCACCACCTCTTATATGATTAGGTATGACCTCAATTACACTTTTAATGAACAACTAACTATTGGGTAATTTAGATTATTTGTGCGAATAGCAATTTTATGCTCCAAACCACTTAAATCCTATATACTTATTTGACCGGGCCCCCCTGGGCTCTATACTAGGTCCCCTAGTATTTCCCTCTACACCGAAAATAGCCCACAACAAGTAGGAGTAGAAGAATAGAGAAGCTAGGGTTGAATCTCCTTTTTGTTCTCCCCATATATGCAAATACATATTATTTTATTAGCTACAAGTGATTTTCTAAGATATACTGTAAACACTGTATTCTAAGATACCGTATTATGCACTGTACTACTTGGAGGCTGACTGAAGACTGGCTTTCATCTGGTTGTCGGGGGGCAGGGTTTTCCCCAGATGATGTCCTGTAGTGATGCCGATGGGGTTTGAGCTCCATTCCTCTCTCACCTCTGGACGGAGCAAGAACCCCCCTTGAAAGCTGAGGTCAAAAAGCTCACATGGTGCAAAGGTCAAAGGCTTTTCGGAAAGCAGTCCTTTCAGTCTGCCGCGCCACCCGTCTAGCATCGCAGTGCGCGCCATCAGAGGACTGTGAGCCGGGCTCCAGAATATCTGAGGAGCGAGAACCTGGAATCCACAGAAGTGGAGAACGCCATTCTGCGAGAAACGAACAAACAAATGGAGAAAATAATAGCTAAATACCATCAGCACACAACACACAGAATAAGTGTATATCAGTATCTGATGCCGTTATAGTTTTTTAGATCCATAATAGACGATTATACCATCCACATGGTCATCTCTGTGTCATGCAAGCTGTTATGTCACTTTTTGTCACTCACTTGTAAAGGCCACAGTGTGACGTTGATGTCTCCATTGATGCCGTCAGGTCGGAACATCGTCTCCATTGCTCCAGTGCTGAAGGACAGCATTGCTTTCTTGTCCTTTGAGAAAGAAAAATGCAACACCAATGAGATGTAAGGGGAGAGAAATGTCTGCTAAAACATACTATATACTTGACTTGACTATTAATTTCCAGAGTTGAAATTTCACATTCCTACACCTATCGTCTATAACAAAGAGTACCCAGCAAGCACAGTCAGGACCCGGACCAATCACTGACGTCTCGATTGGGGCTAGATCAAGTCAAACCAAGACAAGTCAGATCTGGCCCAGAATATCACCTGATTTCAACCAAAATTAATCCTGACCACAAAAACGTCACTTCCAGGACGTCATCTAAACACATTCTCATCACCCAAAATTGCTGTCCAAATGTCCATATGATGTCCCGGTGATGACGTCCTGTAAATTACGTAAAGATCATCCCCATATGGGCTGTGATCTGGCCTAGTCCTGAACGTCACCGGGGTGATGACCGGGCGTCATCATAACGTCATCATGACGTCATTGTGCTTGCTGGGTATGCTTTTACTGTTGCAGTTAACCAGTTCAACTCTATATACTTCGTTGGCCATGGTCCCCCAGGGTTCTATACTATCTACAAGCTCACAACAAGTCGCTTTGTGGCATGTTGTGTAGATCAACTGTTTTCGCAGAATGTTCGCCTATTATGGCATGCCCAGAATAGGGACGCTATAAGATTTAAGTGGTTAAATGCTTGACAAGTTGTCCTAACCGTGTGTCTGTTCTCATGGGTTTTAATTTAGGCTACTTGTTAAAAAAGACAGACCTTGAATATTCCATTGTTGTACATCTGTTGTAGGGAGAAAGCAAAGCCTTGTGCCAATACTCTGTCCATCCATCCCTTCATGATGGCAGGTACACTGAACCAGTACAGCGGAAACTACACATGAAAGAATTAAAGACACAAAGTGAGAAAGTCCTACAACAAAAATAAATCATAATAGATCCACAAAAGACTGGATGATAAATATATATCAGAGATCCATTGCATGCATGCATGCATGCATGCATGCATAGATAGATGGATTGATGGAAGTGCGCTCTGACCTGGAAGATAATGAGCTCGGCTTCTTCAACTTTGCGCTGCTCAGCTGCAATGTCTTCACTGAGGCGACCTTCCATCCAAGCATGCATGAGCTCGTCTCCATACTGGAAGAGCTCTGGGTTCTTCAGTTCACCTGGCCGACACAGCATCAGCAACATCAACAGTCTGTGTGTGTGTGTGTGTGTGTGTGTGTGTGTGTGTGTGTGTGTGTGTGTGTGTGTGTGTGTGTGTGTGTGTGTGTGTGTGTGTGTGTGTGTGTGTGTGTGTGTGTGTGTGTGTGTGTGTGTGTGTGTGTGTGTGTGTGTGTGTGTGTGTGTGCGCGCGCGCGCGCGCGCGTGCACGTGCGTGTGTTATTTATTTTCTTTCAATTACACACCCCATGAAGCATTGAATTCTTGGATAAAAAAAAATCAGGGCAAAGATTTTTCCTTGGCCTCTAGAGAGTGCACATACTGTACAAAGTTTTACACAGTTTGGTGCAGTTATAGGTAAAAACATGAATCGGCCTGTTATAGCACCATCATGAGGCTGACTTGCCAAAAAAAAGGGGAATTTCTTCCTCGGCCTATTGGGAATGTGTGTGCAAACTTTCACGGAAATTGCACGCTGTGTTCATGATTTGAGGCATTTTGTTCAAAACAGAGTACTCCTGCGAACTTTGGAAGCCAATTTTAGCCAATCAGGATGGAATATGAAAAATCTGAAAGACACGTTTAATGACTATATAGATACTGTGAACCGATTTTCACAAATCGGCCTCCTGGTGGCACTGTAAAAGGCCTATGTGAAAAGTTTGGGGCAGAGGTTCTGAATTGGCATCCACTGCCATCCAGGGAGTGTGTGTGCAGAGTTTCGCTTTGATCAAGCCAACGGTGGTGGAGATTAGCTGTTCACAGATAGACACACGGACACACACACGGACACACGGACGGACGGACGGACGGACAGGTCATTTAAGTGCATGTGCTAAGCTAAGGGCTGAGACTGGACTCTGAAGAGGTGAGAATGTGTGAGAATTTACCAATGACATCGTCTTGTGTAGCGTTGGCTCTGAAGTTCATGGCATATAGGTCAGACACAGTGACTTTGTAGCCCTGCTCTGTTAACTCTTCCACGGCTGCATCCCGCGCAGCGGCGTTGAATGAGCCTGGACTCTGGTGAGCGTACACGATCAGAACGGTCTTCTGAGCTGTCTCTCACACACACACACACACACACACACACACACACACACACACACACACACACACACACACACACACACACACACACACAATTCAGATTTTCAAAGTTATCAATGGCCAACACAACTAGTCAACAAACAGTTAACCCCTTAAAGGTAGGGTAAGTGATTTTCTTTGGTTAAAATAAGTAACTTAAAAGTTAAGTTTTTCTAATTCATGAAATTTCTTAGATATTTGAATTCAGTCTTTTGAAATAATAAAAAACTAAATCGAGGAAACAAAAAAATAAAGGGATGTTACTCGCGACCCATAAAAATGGGTCCGCGAGCCAAACATGGGTCCCGACTCACTGTTTGGGAAACTCTAGAGTGTTTGTTCAGTAACAGGAGTCTCCATGTCTCTCCAGCTCTTTATTAAACTGAAAATGCATTTTCAGGTTGGGATACCAATTTTATCCAATCTCTAACTCAGACAGGATTCAGTTTAAACAAGTGAAAATAGAAGTGATGACAAAAAGAAATGAGCAAACACAATTGGAACTGGAACACTATAAAATGTAGTTGATAAATGGGTACTCTCTCCTGATTGGCTGAAAAATTGCTAATTTTATTTTATTTTAAAGTTCATCACTTACCTTACCTTTAACCGACTTATTTGACCGGGATCCCCCAGGGCTCTATGCCTCCTTTTTTCCCTCTACAGCAAATCTCAGCCAAAAACAGCCAATATACAAGCTCATAACGCATTGCATTACAACATGTTGTGAGCTTGCATATTTGCTTTTTGACCAAATGTTTTCCCCAGAATAGGGATGCTGTAATCTAGGGTTTACGTGGCTAATTGAATTTAACTGAGAGACATTACCTATTAGCAGCCTCATGTTACAGCACATCTGATATGCAAGTACAACAATACACACACATGCATTATGTTCCTTCTCAGTGAAGTCACCTCTGAACACCCCACCCACCAAGCATTCAAATAGTTGTAAAACATGTCCTACAAGGCTGTGTGTCAACAACAATATCTAGTTTCAGCAGAATTCTTCAGTTGTGCTTTCTTCTCCTGTACATCACATAGATGGCCAGGCTATGAAGCCAAGGCTCTTGTCTAGATGTTGTGTTGGTTGGTAGAAACCAGAGCAAGTCACTATTATGAACTGAAAATATGATCTATTGTGCCTAGAGGCAAAATAACTATAATAATAATACACAAGGCATGTTTAATGAAACATGTGCTATGACTATTACATTATTACTGTATTACGTTATATATTATGACTATTACTACATTACTGTTACTACATACTGTATGTATTACTAAATGACTCCTCACTACTGTCACTACTCATTACATAATGTAGACTGCTACTACCACTATTACTGCATTGTTACAGTTATGCCATGCACTATAACTAGCCTATATTATACTGTTCCTTCATGTACTATTACTACTTTACTGTTACTACACAGAGCCGAATAAGAGAGTTATGACACTAGCGTCGTTGACTGCCATTGTAAGAATGGAATGCGGAAGTGCTCTGTCTCTCAATGAGATAGTTCCAATGTTTGGAACTATTAGGCCTACTAATCTCTTTTCTAAACTCCTTTTTAGGCTATGGTTAAAACATTTGAAAAAAAAAACTATTATCAGGGCTAAAGCTGTCTTTTTGTTGTTTTTGTTTTTTTCATAGGCCTGTAAATGACAGCAGTAAATATAGGCTAATGTGAAAACAATGATGCAACACCGTGTCCCATTAATGTCCTTTCTTTGCAAGGTATCTCGAAACGTGCGATGAGATTACTTCCTAATTAAAAAGCTTTTTCACACTGAAATCAGACTCCCTGCAAGTTGCAACACAGTACTCACACAGTAATAGACTGTCTAGTGTCTAACCGTAGCCTATGGCTAATTTTTCAGTTGAGATAATTACTCAAATCGACCATGACAGCTGACATGCTTTGTGCAGAACACCGGATTGCCTATTAAAGCGTTTCATATTTAGATGCCTATCATTAAATCAGCTTAGCTGATCATTTCCGCAAATTACATCTAAATATGAAACGCATTTAGGCAATCTGATGCTCTGCGCAAAGACATACAAGTTACACTGTAAACTTTGAGTTCATTGGAGACTTCACTCACCCATGATCCTGTGTTGGAGCAGGTCTTCCAGTTCCCCGGCAGTGTGTGTGTGAGTGTGTGCGCTTCAGCTGCATGTGTAGCCTATACCTCTCTTATACACCTGGCTTGAAGCGATATTTGCGTGAGAAACACTTTTCGATTGCAACTCAGATTTAGCAGTTACGTAATACTATTCAGAAGGATCAGGGGGCAGGGGCCAATGTCTACACACTTTATACACAAGGAAGGAGGATGTAGAACTAGCCTACTAGGACCATATAGGAGCGGCCAAGTTCTGCTTTTTAAAGGACAGAATCACTAGGGCAAGAGGATGCGATTGGTTCTGGTCTGGAAAAGAATGTTTGGGTCACTATAAAGGGATTAAACAGAACAGGTCATGTGGTTAATAAATGTCTTAATCCGGTTTAAATTCGCTTGAGAGAGACGAAAGGATTTATATCCTGAAAAAAAGGAATCCCTATACTTTGAAACTTTGTGACAATTAAGCTAAAGCATGTTCCAAGACAGCCAAGGAGGCACACCTTCGGTGTGCGTGTCACCACCAAGTTGTTTGCGTGTGGCTTGCAGAGCGCCGGTCTGGAATGTGACGTCACAGGCGACGAGACGTCTGTTGGAATGTTACCAGAGCACTTCTGTCGCCTGCTCTTCAAGTGACTAAGTAGAAAGGTATACATGCTATGAGATCAATATCTGGCCGAGGTCTACAAAAGGAAAGACAGCAGAAAACAAATCTTTATTATTATTACACTTATTATTATTATTATTATTACAATTATTATTATTATTATTATTATTATTATTATTATTATTATTATTATTATTGACGCATTGTAAGCTTGTAGATCTGCTATTTTCAAATTATTTTTATACATTTGAAAACTTGAAATGGGACATTCTGCATAATGAGTACTTTAACTTTTGGTACTTTAAGTACATTTTGATGCCAATACTTTTATACTTTTACTCAAGTACAATTTGAATTTTACTTACTAAGGGCGCACTCCCACCGCACTTTTATTTTACCTCTGGGGCAGAATCTGCCAATGCTTTGTCAATGTAAATGCGTGGATTCCTGGTCTTGCGGATTTTTTCCAAGAATCCACGCATTTGCATTGACAAAGCATTGGCAGATTCTGCCCCAGAGGTAAAATAAAAGTGCGGTGGGAGCGCGCCCTAACAAAGTATTTCTATATTGCAGTATTGATACTTACTTTAAGTAAAAATGTTGAGTATTTTTTCCACCACTGACTGGGCATAATATTTTCCTCTGACAGGCTCTCTGACAGCCTACTGCAGTGGTTCGCAAACCTTTTAAATTCAACTTAGGTATGCATAAAGGCCACAGACCCCCATTACTCAGAGAGTGTATAAATGGAACCTAAAGGGACCCTTTTTGGTTCCATTTGTCATGACCGTCCAATTGGTTCCTAACTATGAATAATTTAGCTGGGCCCCATTTGAGAAACCACACTGCTGTGGTGGAAAGTAACTACGTACATTTACTTAAGTACTGTACTTAAGTAAAACTTTTAGGTATTTGTACTTTACTTGAGTATTTCAAATTTCCAATACTTTTACTTCTACTCCACTACATCTCAGAGGCAAATGTTGTACTTTTACTCCACTACAATTAACTTTAGTTACTAGTTACTTTGCAGGTATAAATTATTACATTATAAAACATACATTAACCACTTTAGTCCTATTTTATACCCAGGCTATTTTCAAACATTTTTGTACTTTTACTTTTGGTACTTTCAGTACATTTTTATACCAATTTTACTTAAGTAAAACATGTGAATACTTTTCCCACCACTGGTGGCTTCAAGGCCTCAGGGGCCCATGATGGGAATATCATTTTTTGAGCGGAAGAACTGGAACTTGAAAGGGGAAAATAGCCTGGACCACTGCAGTGAAGCAGTGGTGAAAAAAATACTCAAATCTTTTACTTAAGTAAAAGGATCAATACTGCAATGTAGAAGTAGGCTACTCTGTTACAAGTAAAAGTCCAGAATTAAAAATGTACTTAAGTAAAAGTATCAATACTTGCAGTGTAGAAATACTCTGTTACAAGTAAAGTCCAGAATTCCAAAAGTAAAAGTACAAAAGTATTGGTATCAAAATACCATAATACCAATAAACAGTAGAAAGTATGCATTATGCGGAATGTCCCATTTCACAAGTTTTCAAATGTGTAAATTCAATTGTATAAAAAGTCTTTTTAAAATAGCAGATCTACAAGCTCACAATGCGTCGCATCGCGACACATTGTGAGCTTGCAGATCGGCTATTTTCAAATGGCAGAAATTTATATAGGGCTGAAGTGGTCACTGTAGCTATGTTTTGTGATAATAATCAAAAGTCTAATAATTGCCTCTGTAAAGAGGTCCTCCGTTACTTATAATTGGCACTATTTTGCACACCACTTATTTTGCACATTATATATTGTAACAGTATTCATTGATTTATTTATATTTGCACAGCATTTTGCACTTTACTCTTTTGCACAGTATATTTGCACACAAGACTATTGGATCAGGATGGGCAAGTGCAATATAGTCCGTGCAATACCATAAGAGGAATGTGCAATATGTTTTAGTGCAATATAATATGTGGCAATATATATGGGATGTTGGATTGTGATTTTAATACTGCTTATGTCTGTCTGTTCCAGGGTGTTCGGGCAAAAGAGTCCCCAGGGTGCCCGGGCACCATATGGGTTTGGACTGGACCACAGTAGAAGAGAGAGGGGGGTTTTGGGTTGTATATTGGAAGCTGCTAATAATGTGATAAAGTTGGTGTTGCAATAGGGTGCTTAAGTTATATGTATTTACCAGGGGTATTGAATTGATGCAGATGTTTAATGGAATGTGTGGTTTAGATCTGTTGCATGTTTGAGGTAACCTGCAACATGGTTGAACCCACAATTGATTGACTGACACTTGATTGGCTCAGCTGAGTATAAAAGGATGCCAGAAACAAACACACTCAGCTTTAGTTTTAGTATTAGGACATGGTGGAGCTGCCGACCACCATGCCACCTTTTGCTGCTGATGCTCTTATCCTGTATGTGCACTTTGGCTGAATAAAAGCACCTTTGTTTTGCAATCTACATCCTGACTCTGTGCTGTTACCAGCCGCTTATTGGGCCAGTCCTTTACAGCCTCTGAGACGTAGTGGAGTAGAAGTAAAAGTACTGAAAATTGGAAATACTCCAGTAAAGTAAAAAAAATACCTCAAAATTGTACTTAAGTACAGTACTTGAGTAAAGTCCAGTGACTCTGATTGGTCCAGAGCTGAGCATGAATGAACATTTGACTCATGGAGTTTCTACAAATATTGGTAATTGTCCAATACATTGTTTTGTGGAGAGAAAAACATATATATTTCAGTGGAGTTAAAATGCCCTGTCATTTTGGCCTGTGTGCCCTCAAAACAATTCTTACAACACCAAAGACCTTGCCCCTAAAATGATGACATTCCAGGCCTGTATGGAATATTCCAATTCCAAGAAAGCCTCAAATCACTCAACAGACATTGATCAGACAATCAGCTAAACAGGTAAGCTATCAAGTTGCGTGGAAGGCTTTCTAAAAAAAATGTTTGAAAGACTTAAAAAAAATACAATATAATTTACCCCACTATATGTAGTGGGTGGGGGTCCCTGCTTCCTCTCTCTATAAGGACAAACGTTGAAGACTCCTGAACTAAAGTAATGCTGTCTTTAAGACAGGCTAGAGCAGGGGTCTTCAACAGGGGGTCCTCAGAGTTACTACAGGGGGTCCGCCAAATCTTTGTGTGATAGGATTTTTTCCTTTTACATTAACCACTTCAACCCTAGCATCCCTTTTCTGAGGAGAACTTTTGCCAAAAATAGCCGATCTACAAGCTCACAACTGCTGCGAGGCGTTGTGAGCTTGTAGATCGGCTATTTTTGGCGAAGAGTTATAGGTGTAGAGGGAAAAAAGAGCAGCAAAAGTTTATCTGAAAAACAATTTTATACAATACAGAGGGGATCCCTGCTTCATCTCTCTCTCAGCTAGGGGGTCCTTGGCAGAGATTCATTGGAGCAGATTAGAATAGAAATGTACTGCAGTGTGTAAAGCACTAGAGGGCGACACCAACCACTACTTTCCCCAGGTGAGATCTGATGGATTTACCTGAGCTGCACTCTCGGGTATCACAGCTCTCCTCCCCACCCACCCAGTCTGGTCTTTACATGAGCTCGTGTGTCTCTGTGGGCGAGCATGTTTTAATACAATGCTCTTTAGCCTCGATCGAGAGTTCAGGGTGAATGGTTAAGAACTGGAATAGTTAAGGATCGTTTTCACAACTCTCGCTGTGCTGTGGTTGCAAGCAGGCTACCAGATGGAACATAGCCGGTTTAAAACTACACAAGTTGGTAAGAAAGCTTTTTTTCTTTCTCCCCTCTCTTTTCACATTTCAGGGTAGCCTAATCAGTGGTGTAAAAAGTACTAAAATTGTATTAAAGTAAAAGTATCAATTCCACAATGTAGAAATACTCCACAGCAGAATGTTCCATTTTCAAGCTTTCAAAATGTATAACAATCTTTTGAAAATAACAGATCTACAAGCCCACAACCAGTCAATGCGACTTGTTGTGCGCTTGTTTCAAATCTGAATCTACAAAGTAACTGGTAACTAAAGTTTTCAAATAAAGGTAGTGGAGTAAAAGTACAATATTTTCCTCAGATATGTAGTAGAGTAGAAGTAAAAGTATTGAAAATTGGAAATACAATTGATCAGTTACTCACATATTCAGTAGGTGAGTATAAAAGTCCGTAGGCCTACAGTATGTGATGCATTATGTCCGGCTTGCTGCCTGTGTTTACTGAATAAAAGAGTTTCAAGACTGGATCAACTGTACCTACTACTAGAAAATATTAGCATATAATGTAGATTTTCTGAAATCAAGCAAGATGTCATTCGTTTTGTCACGATTCATACAAATTCACTTTATCTGACCATCTGTTTGGCTGCCTTATGTTAAAATATTGATTTAGAACAAAGTTGTTTTAAGTTGCAACCAAATTGTCAAGTCTCAACACTATTGACCAGCAGGAAAGCTAATGGTTAATGGTTGACTTATGAGGAACTCTGAGAACACACTCTGTGGTGCATGTCTTTGTTTGACTATATTATTGTCACAACATTCACACATTGGTATCAATAGTGGAACTAATCCCTTTTAGACCTAGTACAAGTGTAGCCCTGTAAACCATATGAAACGGAAAGACAAATCCTTGACAATTCTCAATAGCATACTACAGGGAGAGAAAATTATTTTCCAAAACACCAAAAATGCATTAAGGCAAAACATGTTTATTTGTATATCACATATCATGCACAATGGACATTCATTGTTTATTTAAAGGTTCTAAAATGCATTTAAAGAGAAATAAAGATATGGGACTTGAACACCACATAATTATGGGACTTGAACCCTGCAATTAGAATAATAATCTGACCACCGGTTGAACTATAAAAAACCCACGCTTATTGGATCCACAACCAATATAGTCTTTTACGTCATGTATTTGTTTATTTATGTTTGTATGGTCTCCCGGGGTGCGTGTTTGTGGAAAAAGAAGAAAAACTAAAACATTACACTTTTGTTTTATGAGATAGGCTAAACAATTTTTTTTGAGACTCCTCCAGATAATGATTGTACTGTATTCAAAACCTACACATCTGGGAAGATGGCACTAAAGGCCAGACCACACCAATGTAACTAGTCACAACTCCTTGCAACAAAACAGTTTGAAGGCAAGTCCACAACAATGCAACTCCTTGCAACTGCCATTGGGGATAATATGGTTGCAAGTAGTTGCATGTTGCAAGGAGTTGCATTGGTGTGGACTAGCCTTTAAACCCACATATCAGGTGGACTTTAACCCCACAAAACATGGGACTGTAAACCACTCAATGTGTGATTAAATTCCCAATAGAAGTAAGTAAGTAAGTAATAAGTATGTAGTAAGTAAGTAATTAAGTAAGTTGGTAAGTAAGTAAGTAAGTAAGTAAGTAAGACAATAAATAAATAAATAAAGGAGGTACAACTTAAAATTCAGCAATAACATTAAAAAAAATCTAATTGATCAGCGTTTAGGTGGGCTGCAACTTTTAATTAAAGACATTGCATGGAGTAAAGTCTTTAACCTGAATTTAAAACTAGTCAGTTCAAAAGCCTAAGATACTCTGGAAGTTTGTTTCCGAGACCTCCAAATATGTGACTAAACACTGCTGCACTAGCGTCCCAAATTCTGGGATGAACATTTGGCGAAAATAGCATATCGACAAGCTCACAACAACGTGTCACATTGCGACGCGTTGTGAACGTGTAGATTGGCTACTGTATTTTCGATGAAGAGATTTGGTGTAGAGGGAAATACTGGCAAAACTAGTTTAGAGCCCTGCCCCTGGGGGACTCACAGTCAAATGAGTATATCTAGGGTTTAAGTGGTTCCCCCTGGGAACTGATATGATTGTTTCCTTCAATTGAACTTTCAAAAAACTGAAATTCTCATGAATGACCCACTTCCATTCTAAACAACTCAAACCCTAGTTGACTACAGTTGTCTCCCAGGGGTCTATAGGCCGGTTAGGCCCTCTCTTTTTGTCCCCCTCCACACCAAATCGCTTAGCTTAAAATAGCTCCAACATGCGTTGCAACGCGTTATTAGGTTGTAACATCTTCTATTTTCACAGGATGTTTGCCTGGGTGAGGAAGTGAAGTAGCAGCACTCAGCCCTACCTCAATATCCACCGTGGAAGTGCTCTTGAGCAACGCATTGACCCCCTCAACTGCCAGGATGTTTGCCCCATGTGGTTAAACTCAGTCAAATTCAGTCTTCATTTGGTCCTTTATCCAACAATGTCAGTTCTGTTTTCAAATACCTTATTTGAGCCCAGCCTAAACGTGTGTTTACCAACTTGTTCAGACATGTTGTAATCATCTCAGAAATATCATATGGAACAGATCTTCACAGTCACATGGTTACACACATTCACACTTGGGAGCTGCCTAACCACTGTCTTATACTGTTGTAGCCTAGTGGGATTTGCCCAGTACAACCACTGTCTTATACTATAGATGGTCTCTGAGCACATCCACATGAGCGGTTGAGGGGGTCAATGCCTTGCTCAAGAGCACTTCCACATTGGATATTTAGGGAGGGGTGAGTGTTGCTAATTCACTTCCTCACCCAGATTATTCTTGCCTGGAACTTTTAGGTCACAAGCATGCTTCTTTTAACCCACTGGCAGCACCTAGATTACGTACATTTTCATGAAAAAATGTATAAATTATAAACTTTCCGTACATGATTTTACATGTCAGGAGTGTTACATTTGTGATAATCTTATAGAGCCTTTATTGACCACCACAGTCATGTGAAATGTAAAATATTCATTGGCCATTTATATTCAACAGCACAACTTTTGTCCCTATTTATTGTAGATGGTGTTTGCAGAGAGGTAGTTGTTATTTGCACATGATATGATAAGTTGAAGAAGACCCTGTGACCACATCCTCTCGTCTGTGCTCTACTCCAGACACCGCAGACAGAGCTGATAGTATCATATGTGCTGTTAGGCCATGTGCCAGACAAGGTTTCATTATCAAATGAGTTGGCAAAACCTTACCCATATTAAATTGTTTATGGGGTCAATATAAGTAAATTGATGTATGATAACCCTCCCACAGAAGTAGAATTTTCATATTTATCACACATGTTATTTTCACCTACCTACCGTATACATAGAGGTGAATAGGATAAACTTACATGAAGACAAATATTTATTGTATTAGAAGTTATCTGAAATTGTATGTTTAAATATGCAAATTATAGGCATTATATGGGCAAATATGCCCTAATTTGCTTAACTTTCCAGAACCAAACTCTGAACACTGGATGAAGCCAGATTCAACATTCTTCTTTCATTTTGCAGACATGTTGGAGTCAAAGGTTTTTAAAGAGGGAATATTGGATATCTATTTTTATTACACTGTTTTAGTGACGAAATTCTGCTATGCGAGACACCAACACTAGCCAACACCAACTCGGGACACCTGAATCGCTGCCCTCCACACTAGCTGTCGTGTAGCAATGCATCTACCTTTCCTGGCTTTGCCCTGGGTTGGCTCCCCCCAAGTATCAGTTTGTTGCCTCTAGTTCCGGGTGCCTGACGCAGTGCCCTGCCATGTCGTGGCCAATTAATACATGTATTTGTTTTGACTTACTATACACCTCAAGTTAAAATTAACTCATGAGTTTGTTTTATATGTCACAGAGAATATGGAGGACATAGGATTAGTTCAAGTGAGATGGGTTAGTTATGTTGTGGATAAGTGAGACCCAGATGGCATACCGAGGCATTTGTAAATTCTTGAATATATCAGGCTTTGCTGTCAAAAGAACATGATCCAAAATCTTGATAATCATGTCTAGGTTCTCTTGAAGTTGGTTATCACAACTTGCACAGAGATGTACATTTCAAGCCATTGCTCAAGCCCTGGCATTCTGGGAGCTTGCATCTACGGCTGCAGTTGCAGGACAGCAGCTGCAACATTGCTGCTGAGTACGGTCTTCTCGGATCAACTCAGGTATTACACATAATCATAAACAGGTACTAGAATCTGAACCGACCCAGACCCAATTGACCTTAATAAAACACGGACCTGGACGCGACGGGTCTCGGGCATTGACAGGTATTTCTGGTAGACCCTTGAAGACTGCTAATGTCGTGGTCAACTGTCAGAACCTACTGGGTGGTGGACAAGTGTAGCAGGGCTATGGAGCCCCTAAGGAGGGGGTGTGTGGGGTGGGAGTATGGAGGTCACTGCAGCGCCTAGGCATAGGTGATGCAGGAGTGTAGCGGGCCTAAGGTGCCCTTCACCCCCGGGGGGGCATGAACATGAAATCCTTATAACTGACAAAGATTTAGTTATTCACTAAATGTTGGCAAAAGGCTGACTTTTGAGAATATCTTTTCAGTTTTCATTAGTGGAAAAAGCTGTGGAATATACTGTTTGTAAAAGTGTACTACCCCTGTGACTTTGGCAAACCTCAGTTTGATTCCAGAGCCCACCCTAGGCATAGGTGAAATAGACAGTTGCCGAGGGCATCATGACACCAAGCCAGGATGTATTAGTTTTGAATATTTGTGTATATTTGATAGAACAAAAGACTTTCGAGTTTTGAGAATTTGAAAATACACACACTCACACACACGCGCACACGTGTCTGTGTGTGTGTGTGTGTGTGTGTGTGTGTGTGTGTGTGTGCGTGTGCGTGTCTGTGTCTGTGTCTGTGTGTGTGTAAGACAGAGAGAGAGAGAAACCACCACACATGCTCACGATGCGCATGTGTGTGTGACACACACACACACACACACACACACACACACACACACACACACACACACACACACACACACACACACACACACACACTCACATTCTCTTTCTCTCCTTTACTTTTTCAGTCAAGTTTAGAGCCCCCAAGATGAAACACACTTCTGAAAAGGACTTCCCTTTATAATGTGTTGAAACGCAAAGATTACATAATAGAGACAAAAATAGCCATGTAATAATATTTTGTGTTTTGGATTACCTATCTTAAGCAAGTTTCAAGTCTCTGCAAGTTGATTTTCATTCTGTTCTAAAATTGAATGGAATCCAATGGCTCGCTCTCAAATCAAAGAAACCAAGATATCCTAAACATGCCAAACCAAAGGGTACATTATTATACTCTCAGAGTTAAATTAACACAGAGGATTAGACGATGCCTTTCAAAAAGCATCCTATCAATATTTTGAGGAGTAATTTGATCTGGCTTTAAAAGGATACAAACTTGTTAAAAAAAAAACATAAACAGATAAAAACAGTTAAATTAACACTTTTGTTCATTTTTGTCTCTATGCAATCGTTGCTTTTCAACGTATTGCAAAGTGAAGTAATTGATTTCCCAATTAAATTAAAATATCCTCTCACAATTCATATTTAGCCAATGTTGACTCCAACCAGTTTATCCAGTTTGGTCTTGATGACATTTTGGGGGAAAAATAAAACAAATACATAAAACCATTAACGTGAAAACTGATCTATGTTTATGTACAACACAAAGCTGAACCTGTGATTTGACACAACAACATAGTAGATGTTGAACACAGATTCTGACACAGATTAAGTGTTTGTTTAAGGTGCATTGTATTGTGGAAAGCATCAAGGACCGGAAGCAGGGCAGATTTGATGGTTAGTTAACACAATGTACAGTGGGGGGTTTGGCTCTAGAGACCTGAGCTGAGCATGAGAAGACTGTGGGGAGATAGATTACAACAATTGGGGTTGGGTACGACAACAGTTTGTTTGAAAGGTGGCTACAGGTTCAAGTTCAAGTTACTAATACCACTTAGCAAAATACCGCAGTGTACAGCATATCGTCGCTGTCGGGCATGAAACCTCCTCCATATTCTGACTTTTTGTGTTTTTTTGTAAATTAACGCCCAACTTGATCATACTACAGTGTCACACAAAAGCATCAAAATGAGCAGATCTGCAAGCTTGAAACGAGGCACAAAGTGGCACGTTTTGATCTTTCAGATCTGCTACTTTTGCTGTTTCCACCCGACAGAGATGATATGCTTCAGTACTGAAACTCATGGAATATTGATGAACCAGTTGAAATATCGTCCCTATTCTGGGCATGTCATAAACAGGCAAACATTCAGCTAAAATAGGTGAACATTCTTCAAAAATAGCAGATCTACAAGCTCACGACGCATCACATTGTGACGCGTTGGTGTGCTTGTAGATTGTGACAGATTGTAGAAATTATGTTGTGTAGCATTTTCCCATCATAATTTAACAGTGGTGGAAAAGTACTTTGTTACTAAGTAAAAGTATCAATACTGCAATGTAGAAATAGGCCTACTACGAGTAAAAGTCCGGAATTCAAAACTTTACTTGAGTAAAAGTACAAAAGTAGTTCAAATGCATAAAAGGTAGACTAATCTTTTGAAAATCTACAAGCTCACAATGCGTCGTATCGCGACGCATTATGAGATTGTAGATCGGCTATTTTCAAATGGCCGAAATATATATAGGGCTGAAGTGGTTAATATGTTTTGCAATAATAATCCAAATCTACAAAGTAACTAGTAACTAAAGTTTTCAAGTAATTGTAGTGGAGTCAAAGCACAATATTTGCCTCTGAGATGAATGGAGTAGAAGTAAAAGTAATGACAATTGGAAATACAGTACTCCAGTAAAGTAAAAATACCTCAACATTGTACTTAAGTACAGTACTTGAGTAAATGTACTTTGTTACTTTACACCACTGTAATTTAAAAGACAAAATGTAGTAAACGAAAAAAAGGGATATTTACCCAGTGTTTGGGAAACACTGGTCTGGGCTTTTTGTTCTAATGGCATTAGTGTCCTTTTTCCAGTTGATAGCAGTGATGTGGACACACCCACTCACAGTGTGACACTCAAAAGGGATACAGTTGCAGTCAGATTATACTACATGCCATTCTCTATATATGTCCTCCTCCCATGGAAAAGCAAGTCACCTCCCCATTGTTAAGTTGTTATCTTAGTATCATTGCGGCGGTAAGTTTCAGTTTAACCTTGTAGTGTTTTGTCCATAATTGTTTTTAACAAATATGTTTGTTTGGATGATGTGCATGTTTTATGCCATTTAAATGAGCTAAATGCAAAATCCAGTGTATAGGAGAGTGTCACGGGGCAACCCGTGCCCTATATACACATACACATGCATTGAAAGTTATGCAAGGACTAATGGTTTTAAACTTGTGTATTGATAATGAAATGTTCACTGATTGTTTGCTGGTTGTCTCTCCTACACTGCTGGTGGCAATCCCCTTGATTGGGAAGGTGCCAAGTGCTGTGGAGGAGGGGTGTTTCATATGCTTTAGGAGTATTGTGTTTATTTAAACTATCATTGAGTCTTTACCCCAAGTTATATTTGTTTAATTGTAACGCATCATTAGGAATGTTTAGGTTACTTTTATACTGTGGCACGGGGGAAGCTCTGGGAGTATTTATGGAAGTATTTGGAATTGTTGCTAATTGGTTCTGTGTCCTGTGGTAGGATCCACTCCCTATTTAAGGGAGGCTGCAGGAACAGTCTAGTAGCAAGTTAGATGGGTAGAAACACAGGTAACATCCTTGAGGCAGAGCTACAGGGCCTTGTGTGATCAAGGTTTAGCCTTAAGAGAGCTCTTATCCAGTTGGGTCTTGTTTATACGTGTTTGCCTTAAAGGGCAAGACCACTTTGGTAGAGGTTTGGGTTGTGTAGCTACCTTGCCATGATGTAACTCCAAAGGTGGACAAGAAATCAAAAAAAATTACTCCATCGATTACAAATTGATAATTCAAAATATGCTCCTCATTGACTTACATTGTACGGTAAAACAGCTCTCAAAGTCACTCTTTTAGCACATTAACGAACACAAACAAAGATGATTCAGACAATATAGAACATCACCAAACCCAGTACTTTTTTTTTTTTATATAAAAATGTCAACTTCCTGTTTATTTTACTATTTGAAGATCCGGATCCGGATCCGCAGATCCAGTCCGGGTTTTCTTCCTAATAAAAACAGCAAAATCAACAGGAAGTTATTTTTATTAAAAAAACAAACAGTACTGGGTTTGGTGATGTTCTATATTGTCTGAATCAGCTTTGTTTGTGTTTGTTAATGTGCTAAAAGAGTGACTGAGAGCCGTTTCAGCATACAATGTAAGTCAATGAGGAGCATATTTTGAATTATCAATTTCTAATCAATGGAGCAATTATTTTTGATTTCTTGTCCACCTTTGTAGTTACATCATGGCAAGGTAACTACACAACCCAAATCTCTACCAAGTCTTGCCCTTTAAGTGCTTATTTATTGTTCTCACATTGCTCTATTTTTAACTTTTAGGCCAGTATTATTGTTGCACTGGATTTCGATGGTGGAGTAGAGCGAAATAAAAAGCCCCAAAATGCATCTCTGACTGTCTTTGGAGCCTTGGCCGTTCGAGCCTTTTCACAGAGAGATTGCAATAACACCTAGAAAGTTGAAATATGCTATATAAAACTTCAGTACAGTGGTTCTCAAAGTGGGGGTCGAGGGGCCCTCAGGGTTCCTTGAGGGGGTTCCAAATGGACCCTAACAGGTCTGTAAACACTGAAAGTGTACAATTGGAACCAAATGGACCATTGCAGGTCCATGTGCACTCTCAGAGTTATGGGGGTCCTTCAAAAAAAAAAAAAAAAAGGGTGAGAACCACTGCTATATATATAGTAGGTGGCCAGTGACTTTGACCAGTTTCACTTTCAAAACCTTTGCATCATGCATGTCACACAAACAGAATGCGATGCGTTTTGTTGATATAACGTGATGCAAAGGTTTTGAAAGTGAAACTGGTCAAAGTCACTGGCCACCTAGTACTATAACACTGTTCTCTATATACTGTAACTGCTAGATAAGATAAGGTAAGATAAACCTTATTTGATCCCCAGAGACAAGTTCAAGGAAACTGATATGTTATCCTGACGTTAAACCACTGACATTGGAGAAGTAGCTGTTTGTCTATTGTTGGCTGCTACTAAATCATGTAGAGTCAAGTCATCCTTTCAGTTCCTTAAACAAAACATTGTGGCACCTTTTAATTATGAAGGTATGTTGATAGTAAGAACATGCTCTGACCAAGTTACTTATTCATGTACAGTAACACTGTTACACATACATTTAGTTAGTTAGTTAGTTAGTTAGTTAGTTTATTTATTTCTGTCATGATTTTTTTTTAAACAAAACAGTACAACTTAGTCAACATGATGACTATTTGGCCGAAAAGGTATGGGCTGAAGCCAAAGCTTATTTTGCCCACCTTATTACCATTTAAAATAAATTATCATAGTAGCATAAAGTAACATACATGAGATGAGTGTAGTGACAATTACTTGTTATGGGTTCAATGACTTCTTTGTCATAATGGTTTTGAGCAAACTTGGCATAGAATACTGGTATAGTCATGAGTGCATAATGGACTGTGTAGCTATAACTAAGACAACGTATGACCTGCTTTATTTGTCTTCATACATAAGACATAAGACATTGTTGTACAGATCTGATATACATGAATCCAACCTTTTCTACTCCTGGGCCCACTTGAAAGTCTCAAAGGAGTTCACAGACCACCCATCTGTTTAGTGGTCAGATGGGTGGGCCGCAAGCATTTTCAGAGCATGTTTATTTTAATTGTCAATCAGTCGATTGTGTTCCGGCTTGTTCAATGGAACTAACGTAGTATACTTTAACTTTAAGTTTCTACTTATTGTGCACCATTACTTTTTTTAAAACCTTTTTTCACCCTTATTTAAAATATATATTAATGTTATGTTATCAATAGTCTTTTTAGTGTTTTGTCAATTATTTTTGGGCCCACTTGCAATATCCTTGGCCCACAGGTTGAGAATCGCTGTTATAATACATATAATCCTATAATACACAGTGATAATGAAGGTTCGGTCAGTGCAATCACTGTGTGAGTCTCATGAAAGAATGTAAACCGCCTCCACTGTAACGTGAGTTTGGATCTGAGATATAAGACACTTCCTTTGTGTAAACTAAAGGCGTGACATACCATTGGCAAAGCTTGTCTGTACTCTGTCAATAGATGTTTGGCTATGTCCCTATTCTGGGGTGAAACATTTGGCAAGAATAGCTGATCTGCATACAAGCTCACAACGTGTCACACTCACAACGTGTCGCAACGCGACGCAACGCATTGTGAGATTGTAGATTTCCTATTTTTTAAAGGAGGGGGCCTAGTATATGTAGGTCAGTTGGGGACTCTGGTCAACAAAGTATATGGGGTTAAACTCAAAGGTTAAAGGAGAACTTTTTTCTTTTTTTTTGGGTGAGATCTGATGTTCATAGTGACAGAACACTATGCAACCAAAAAAAGAAAGAAAAAAACAACAACAGAAGTCTCGCTAGACGAGATTGAAATCTCGAGATTGAAATCTCGTCTAGCAAGACTTCTGTTTTTTTTTTTTTTTTTGACAGTGTTCTGTCACTATGAACGTCAGATCTCTCACAAAAAAAAAAAAAAAAAAGCTATTAAAATATGTGATCTAACCTAAGGCCTATCCATGCACCTTTTTAAGCTGTGGCGGACCAGGGGTGGAGTTAAGAAATTTTTCTACTGTACCATTCATCCTAAGATATCATAACATCATAGAAAAGGTAATAAAACTTTAGTCCAAAATTCTCCTTTAAGTCTTACCCTGCTGAATAGGGTTCACATACTCCCATCTTGCACTTTGGAGTACCTCATTCTGTTGTGTCGATGAGGAATCTGGATGGGGCACTCAGAACACATAAGAACACAATAATGAGACAGAGACAGAGAACTCAGATTCCAAAGTATGAGAGATTTTAAGGTATTCGAATACAGTGGAGCCAACGTACACGTCTTAATGCGACATACAGGCTGACTCAACTCAGGTCATACAATGGTTCATTCATTCATACAGGGGGGGGGGGGGGGGGCATTGGGAGGTGAAGGAAGCGGCAAACAGTCAACGCCAGCGTCCTCACCTTTCCCACATTCACACACCAATGGTGGCAAGCTAGCGCCGACCGACACATTGGAGGCAATGTAGGGTTCAGTGTTCATCTCGTGCAACATAACAAGCTTGTCATCCCAGCTGATGTGAATTTGTTTGACCCTCCATGTGGTCTCTAACTAACGGTGGTGAGTGATGGTTTAGTTGAGTAGCGAGCTCGGAGAACACCAGGCAGTATCACACGACAAGTTCTAAAGTTTATTACACACATATAGAATATATACAGTACTGGTGGACACATGACATGACCGGAAGATATGAGACATTGGAAAAGAACAGAATGAGTGAGAAAATGCATCTTGTATCATTTGCACAGATGTCAGTCTACTCTATCTGATAAAGTAGTTGATGGCCATGGCGTCAAGTGTATCAGTATGTGCTTACGCAGATATAATTATATCTTTTATAGAATTTAAGTACTTTGCTAGGTGTTTTAATTGTGGTGTATATATCTATTGTCCCTTGTGGATAATAAAGACACATGGGTCAGGCAGATAAATGTCAGTCCTATAATCATATATTCATAACGCAGAGTCACCAAAATCATTCATCTTAAAAGATTGGATTGTTTGTGAATATATAGTATAAACAGTTTTCTATTATGTAAATTATATATATATTTATTTATTTTTTGAGCGGTGCAACCGCTCCTATAAGAGTGTTTGGGACCCATCCGTGGCGAATGTTTTTCTTTCCGTCGTGAAAATTTGTTTTTCCCTGTGACGCCATGCTGTGGAAAACACGCCCATTGGCTAACCTTCGCAGGAAGTGCTGTGATTGGCTACCGAGACACATGATGAAATTAACTTCAAACTTCGCAGACGCGCTTTGATTGGCTAGCGAGACGCATGATGAAAGTAATAATAATGTAAAAAATGTAAGCACGTCACTTCGCAGGACGTGCTGTGATTGGCTACCGCGATGCATGATGAAATTAATAACTCATAGACTTTTTTAAATACAAAATTGATAATCTTGCCACAGGCACATTTGTCCCTGTGTACGGACATGTTTGACCTCTGAACATATTGTCGATTTGCATGTTATTGTTGTTTTGTTGTTGACTAGATCTAGACTGAGATAACTGTAGAGACCAACCTGTAACATCTCTGATACAGGTAGGGACAACATTTCCTAATCCAAATAAGGTCACCAAATCTTAAAAAATGGGTCAAACCAATTTCTCAGAAGATAAACAATCTTCTGAAGAGGAACACAACTATTCATTTCTGGAACCATCTCACAATGAGGAAGGGGGAGTCAGACTTCCATTTGTATTGTAATACATACAAATGCACCATGCATCAAATGGTGCACCAAATGTACCATTTTACATTTCCTTGCAACTCCAAGTGCCACCTCTATACATTTAATTTTGTGCTTTCTTAGATTTGCACTGATAGTTTATTTTGTGTCACTGCCTGCAATGTTGCTACAGCTGTCCATCAATGTTATGTCGATCATGTGACAATAAAGCACTTTGAACGTTGAACCATCAGAAATGAGTGCTGACACACACACACACAAAAACAAACCTCTCTCTCAGACCCCTTCGTCTGGGCGTGGAGATACAAGCCCAGACTGGCAAAGGAATGACCGTCATCTAACCAAATGTTATTCGCAACTGTCAGTTCTCACTCACTGACTTGTACGTACTGTAGGCTAGACTGTGTAAAATGTATATAGTCTCTACCGTACTTAAAGTCTCAAAGGAGAAAATTAACATCATCACGTTCAAATGCAATCATCATCATGATGTATCCGTCTCTTTTTCTTTTGTGTCTCGAAGGACTAGGACGCTCTAGAATGCATCAGGATATCCTGGATCGACAGCGGAGGAGCCGTGTCCAGTGATAGATGGTCATCTTCTCACCTATGCACAGTAGACACCGGTTTGGTGTCTAAAGCGCAGGCCGGACGCGGCTTAGTTTTTTGTTGAAAACATGACGAAAGCCTTAGAAGAACTAACACACGTTTTGTCTGAATCCAGGTGAGCCACAGAGAACAAAAGACACACTGTCGTAATGGACCCTTTTCACAGCACACATTTTGACAGGTAAATGCAGCAGTTAATTGTGTGGAACATGAGCTGTCCATGCTGGCACACAGTAACACCTAAATGAAACACATCCACAAAAGTATTATATTCAGTATTACTTTACCCGTCAACATGTCTGCTGTGAAAGGAATCTGTTTTATACCTTTTCAACTGAAAAATTTGGGCACAAGAGATGTTCTCTGAAAGAATAACTGCATATTAATGCAGTGACTATACCAGTATTCTGTACCAAGTTTGCTCATGACAAAGAAGTCATTGAACCCATAATAAGTAATTGTCACTACAGCCAATATATGTGTGATTATTTTTGTCAGAGAAGCATTCATGTAAAATCTACTGTATGTGTATAAGGAAAGTATTGAACCTAATGGTGAGCATTTTTTCAGTTACTTTTTATATCGATTATGATTATTAGTTATTATTATAGTGTGACTTCACATAAATGTGTTCCGTGACAACTTTTATATGAAAATGTTAATCACAGGAATGAAGACATCCAGCATGGAGGGAAGAAACGACAGACGTGGTGGAGGTTCTGCTTTATATGCTTATTACTTCTCATCTCAACTGCATTCTTGTATGAGTTTGATTTGACTCGGTTCCCATCACAGGGCACTGTTTTGTGGAGGGGTGACACTGTAACAGATACAACAGCCAAAGCAATGAGTGGTGATGCACTGCTCGAGTACTTTGTTGCTTATCCACATGACTACAACTTCACTGTGGATGAGCCGGAAAAATGTCAACAGCAGAAGCCTTTTGTGGTTCTGATCGTCCCGGTAGCTCCCCACAACAGGGCAGATCGTGACATCATCCGCAGCACATGGGGGAGTGAAAGCCCTGTGTTGGGCAAAGTGGTGAGCGTGTTCTTTTTGTTGGGACTGCCGACGGGAGAAAAGGTAGAACAAACCCAACAGCAAGTGCTGGAGGAGAGCAGAGAGCACCGGGACCTGCTACAGAGTGACTTCCTGGACAGCTACAAGAACCTAACCATCAAGACCATGGTGATGTTGGAGTGGCTGGACTCTCGCTGTTCCATGGCGTCCTTTGCCATGAAGATTGATTCAGACATGTTTCTTAATGTGCACAACTTGGTCGACATGCTGTTGAACGCTCCGAAGGACAAGTACATGACTGGACTTGTGGCCAGTGAAGCTCCAGTTCTGAGAGACCCGGACTCTAAATGGTACCTACCTGTTGAGGTTTTCCCTGAATCACAATACCCACGATATGCATTAGGACTGGGCTACGTTTTGTCCTTAGACCTGCCTAGAAAGCTTGTGGAAGCATCCAGGTATGTTAAAGCTGTGTACATTGAGGATGCATATTTGGGTTTGTGTATGAGATACCTGGGTATACCACCCACCGACCCCCCAAACTGGTCTTTGTTTAATGTGTACCCTCTGCCTTATAGTCACTGTGTTTACTCCAGGCTAATAGCCATCACAACTAGTGACGACACTGATCTTATGTCTTTGTGGGTAGATTTGAAAGGACCAGGTCCTGTCTGTTGACAGAGAAAATATAATATATTAAACCACCATTTACATGGAGGGTGTAAAGGGATGCTGTCTTTCTGTATGAAATGATGCAACACATATATGGTCATCATATCAATGTTTACACTGATCTTTCGCAAACATATTAGACCTGATAGATTATGAGAATGGTGCTTTTGTTGAATTTATTTTTCTTCATATTTTTGCATTTTCCAGAATATCTAAATAAAGCGTGGGATAGGAGGAGAAGGGTGACTTATAATAGATGAATTTTCATACATTTTTATGTATTCTATGTGCAGGTATATATGAATGTATGTACTGTATGTGGCTTGTTTCAAATCAGGCTGTATTATGAGTTGTTGTTTGTTTTAGTTTTAAAATTGATGTGTCTGATAATCCGGTGGGATGGGTCAAGAAATTGTCCGGACACGTAAATAAAACATTCATATCAGGGAAAATACTGACTTAAGAACTTTAACAAACAGCATATATTGGCTTTGAATAAATACGTAACTTTTATTAAATCTTTAGCTATTTTCAACATTCTTTAACAGTTGGTCTCCAACCTGATCTGTAACTTAAACCACTTGAACCACATTACACTTATACTATATCGTCTATGTTGGGTGGAAACCTCCAAAACGGTCACTTTTCATGAGTCAAATTCAAAAATTGCAAAAGTAGCAGATCGACAAGATCGAAACACGGCCCTTCGTGCCACGTTTCGAGCTTTTAGATCTGCTACTTTTGATGCTTTCGTGTGACATAGCTGAGTGGTTAGTGAGCCCGCCTAGGGAGCCAGAGGCCCTGGTTGCCCTAGGTACGATTCCAGGCCAGGCTGGAAAATGTGTCGATGAAATGAAATTTGTCCCTGAGCAAGACTCTTAACCCCTAATTGCTCACAGGCCCTCATTGGAAACAACCGCAAGGACTTTCATGAACGGACCTGACCTGTTAAAGGAATTATAACACTGTAGCATGATCACGTATGCCGTTAATTTACATTTCTTTTAAACAACCTTTTAAATGTAGAATTCTACCTTTTATAGAATTGAAGTACTTTGCTGGGTGTTTTATTTATGGTGTTATGTATTGTCAGGTCTTGAATGTATAGCCTACATTCACCCGAGCAAAACAATTTTCCCTTGTGGATAATAAAGACAATCTAATCTAATCTAATCTAATACTTTGTTGACCAAGACCCCCTCAGGGCTCTATTCTTCCTATCCTTTTCTTTACACCAAATCTCTTCAATGAAAATAGCCTAATGTTCGCCTATTATGACATGCACGTTAGGGTTCATGTACAGTAGTTGTTGTCCTCAGAACACCTGTCTTTTGTCATTAATAATTACAAATGGGTAATAGTGGTCCTTGGCACATGAATATTAACTTGGTTGCATCAGTGTGGTTAATGTATGTTATGAAATTACTTATCGGACAGCTGCGCAAATGAAAACAATATTAAAGAAATAATATAGAACGTGTGACATGGATACACGTTCCTTTATTGTGTCCATTTAGTTCAATTTGTACACTGTCAGAGCTAAATTAACACTCACGATTTTATTGTGTAGTATTTGCGAGTTTATACTGACTGGAGTGGGGTGTTATTTGTCTGGTTAGGTATGTAAAATGGAATTTTATAATGACACATTGATTCATATCTGATTTTATGGTGTGATGTAATACACATTGTTTGCAATATATTGATGGTGTGGTACAGCATGTGTTGATTTATGAGGCAGAAAGAAAAATATTGTCTTGGCAAGTGGATTTTCTTAAGTGATTCTGTGCTGTTTGGATAATAATAATAATGATATAACTGTGTATAGCACCTTTCTGCATTAAAACACCATCTTGGTTTTTATCTTTACCTGCCTCACTGTCCTGCACTTGGGTGGGTCCTCTCCTCACCACCACACCTACACATGACGAGCCATGGACCTAAAATGGGTTTGATAAAATGCCATATTAAAATACCCCAGAGCTCGCCAATCTGAGTTCAAGTGATATGGTTTAACACAACTTGTTAGGTGCCAGGTTGTAAATTATGTACAAACAAATAAAGGGGCTTAAATATAACTCTAAACTATTACAGTGTCGCCATGGTTAGTTAAAAGTATTGCGGTAGCATTCTGAATTTCCTGTAATGTTTTTACAGATTTGCATTTTTTGGTAATCCAGTAAAAGGGAGTTACAGTTTAATCCAAACAGCTTGTAATAAAAGCATGTATTAGCACTTTAGGCATCTTATATTAGGCATATTTTTTACTTTCACTATGTTCCTGAGATTAAGAAAAGCTGTTCTTGAGGGAGTGTCAGCCCAATGTTTGTTATCCCTTATCCAAACCCTAACCATAACCATAACCATATCCCAAATAGGGCCAAGGGAACACAGACAGGACCCTAAAACACACCCAGGTCTGTAACCTCTGTTTTGATCTGTACAGACATTATTTGAATGATGCATAGCATTGTGACAAATAATCATACTTTATATTTTCATCTGTCAACTATAGAAAATATAGTTGACAGATGAAAATATAAAGTCCATGGGAATATTGAAATGTTAACCAGAAGTATTTAAAACTTTTTAAAGAAGCAGCCCATCTAGGAACTTCAATATCAACTAACTGCAGTTATCAATTTGGCACAGCAGAGGTAGCAATTGTCTACAAAACATAAACACTAGAGACAGTAGCCTACAGAATATAGACGGCATGTGCTATCTTCATAACAAATATACAGTATAGGCCTAACTGTAAGGGAGCACCTGTGCACTAAAGGTCAACTGAAAGTACAAAAGAATAAACATTAACAAGTTACATGTGTCCAAAATCATAGAGCAATGAGAACATTTGTAAAAAATAATATTACAATCACATCAGTCATGTGTTCTACAGTTATTATTTTAGGATACTGTACATCAGGGGTTACCAAACTTTTTCAACATTTTCATCACAAGCACACGCACGCACGCACGCACGCACGCACGCACGCACACACACACACACACACACACACACACACACACACACACACACACACACACACACACACACACACACAGAAACAGAAAGTAATCTAAAAAAGAAGACTGGTTTCATTGTTGTCACAACACTTAGTGACAGATGGGGGTGGGGCGATGGGAGGGGATATTAAGAGGTGTAGTGTGGCATGTTCTTCATTTGCATAACATGCGTTTCTAGCCTCGTTCTTAATTTTCCATAATATGACAAGTGGTACAAGCTGTATTGTAGGGGCGGCCATAGCTGAGTAGTTAGTGAGCCCACCTGGGGAGCCGGAGGCCCTGGTTGTCCCAGGTACGATTCCAGGCCAGGCTAACAGTGTGTTGATGTGTGTCCCTAAGCAAGACTCTTAACCCCTAATTGCTCCCCGAGCACCGCACAATGGCTGCTCACTGCTCCTAGTTGTTATGGGATGGGTAAAATGTTGAGGACAAATTTCATACATATATATGCAAATACACTGTGACAAATAAATCCCCAAGTTGTGGGGCTAATATTATATTATATTATCTTTGGACGAGTCCTCCAGCAGAATCTACAGCAGTTTTTCAACTTTTTCATGTCAAGGACCCCAGCATCATGTTATTATCATGTCAGTATCATGTGACATGATACTGACCATGGTAATAAAATGTGTTTGAATCTGCATACATCATCTTTCTGAAGCCAACATCTTTCAGCTTTCTGGTTGTTCTAATTTGATTCATGCTTCTAGAGAAGGCAACTGGATGTTGCACCTTGCACATGCACCCAAGAGGGTTAGGGTACTTCAAGTTTACAACTTTCCCAAATCATAATGTGTTTTTCATCTGATTGCCTCAAGTTAAGACCTTATGATTTCCTTCCCACTGTTGAAATTTGAGTGGTTTATTCAACTGCCATTTTGACCGAAATTACTACTACTAGTCCATACCCGGTCGATGCATCCGTGGGGGGATATGCGCACATGATCTGGCAACCAGGGAGGCAGTTCGTCCCATAGCTCACAGGGCCATCCCACAGCTGGGCAGCCCGTAACTATGGCGACATGCTTTTACACAAAAACGCAAATAAACAGCTGAGATTTGGTTAAATCGAAAAACGGGCTTCGCAGTTCCGTGCACATGGTAATGGTCAATGGCTGTGTGCAAATTCAGATCAATTACTCCAGCCACTGAGGAGAACCAGGTAGACAGTTTTGGCCTGACCACCACCACAGAGCTTTTTGGAATTATAGGAGGATAGGAGGATATCCAGTAGATGGATAACTCTCTCTCTCACACACCCACACGCACGCACGCACGCACGCACGCACGCACGCACGCACGCACACACACACACACACACACACACACACACACACACACACACACACACACACACACACAAAGAGAGTTCTAGATGGCTGGTCCCTTCGGTGCTACATTGTAAAAACTTCGTCATACATCATATAATCAAATGTTTTAGACTTCCGTGTACCACAGCAGGTCAAATAGCCCACTCAAGGCCACTGAATGTCTCGAAGCACTTTGCAAGCAGTGGAAGTGAGACACCACAGGTGTCGATTAGAAGAAAATGTTAAAAGCCAATTGTGGAGGAAAGCATAATTGGTCTTGCAGCAATCAGAAGAAAAACACTTTATTTATGATTTTGAAAAAGTAGTGTTCTCAAATTGCACAGCTTGATGTCAAGGCAAATTTATGACCTGAGAAAGCTGGATTGTTCTGTAGCACAAGATCAGAAATGTACGTGTGTTGAAGGAGAGAGCATAAGATTCAAAAAGACGAGAGTCGTATATACTATACAACACACACACACACACACACACACACACACACACACACACACACACACACACACACACACACACACACACACACACACACACACACACACACACACACACACACACACACAAAAGCAGTTAAAACAGAACGGTCAAATTTGGCCATGAACAGTTGAACACACTGAATGGGAATTGCAATGTACACTGGAGAGAGGTTAAAGCAATTGACCACTTGTAGCGACATATACTCACTCTATAATGCATTATAACAGTCAGCAGGCCTATAATAAACTATACAATGATTATAATGTTTTACAACTATGAGAATTATAATACACTATGATCCGTGCCAAAAACAGTCTGTGAGTGTTTGGTAATCATGAAGTATTATAATACTTGGCCAAATAAGTCATTGTAAAATCCTTTATGTGTAATGATTGTTGGTATAAAACATTATGAGTAAATAGGAGTTTGTATAAATATAATTATACAGTGTTGTATTCAATTAATTATAAGTATGTTTATAAAGCATTATATGAAATAAGGTAAGGATACCTTTTCACAAAGTTATCCTTAATTGGAAAATGATTTGCAATGATTTAAACCAGAAACTCTACCAATGGCGGCTTAAATACCACTGTGTAGACAAATTAGTAATTACTTACAAACATGAAATAGGCGCTTATTGCAAGTATCTCTATGGGTTGCTGCCAGTAGTGCAGAGTCTGCAGACAGAGGATATAATGAAATAAAGACTTCCCATTTTTTAATGACAGCAGTCCATTACTTAAGAGGTGAAAACACTATTAAGCTACCAGTCAGCAAGGTCTATTATATAAAACATAATCTAGGGATATATAGTAATAAAATATTCAGAATTTGCCCACCCAGATGGTACCAATTTGTAAAATTTGGGGTCTTGGCCCATGGACTAACAATTAATATACAGTATTACTGGCATAGTATAAGAAATAATGAGAAAGTAACATAAACGGCCCCCAAGAGCACTTCAATGCCCCCCTTTCAGACATATTGCTTCTGGCACCCCAATGGTCTCTGAACGCCTCCCAGTGGGTGGTACAACCCCCCTTGATAAACAACATTTTTGATAAATATGTTTATTGGTTTAGCTAGGCCAGCCAGAATGGCCAAGCGTGGGGATCGTGTTTTCGTCCCTGTCCATCTGTCCATCAAATCAAATGAAATTAAATTCATTTATAAATCACATTTAAAAACAACTCCTGTAGAAAAATGTGCTCCTCGGAGCACAGGTCTCCGCCAGGGCAGGTAGCTTATTGTGGGCTAGCAATTTGTCACAGCAATCGTCATTACCTATCATCGATAGGTAATCGAAGCTATTAGAACCGGCAGGCTTTCTATTCCTGGAAAGTTAGCATGCTATAATAGAAGCCATTGTTCTCACATTAATACAAAATAAAATGTAAAAAATCAAATCTTGTTTGAAATGACCAACCTGCTGTGGACCGAACAGAGTGAGCTTGTAGATAGACTATTTTCACCATAGTTTGGGTCCCGTATGCACTTGGTTATGTTACTATTTATCATCATTCTCTGACTCCTCTGGAAGAAACTATTGTGGAATCGTCACATTCCTCAAGTTGACACAGTCCACAGACAAGTTGTGCTGTCTGTTCCTGCCAAAGTGTGTGCAGATTCAGAACTTCAGCTCAACAGCGAGCTAAACTCCACTTCCCATAGAAAGAACGACGTAACGTAAGATTTGTTCTTTTACTGAAGATTCTTCATCTTTTACAGGTCATGGAGTAAAAACTGAAAACAAACATAAAATACAATGTAACATGAAATGCCGTCCTACACTCTTTACTTTGTAAATACAATCGCTTTTAATACAAAATAACCAAGTATAACAATAGCATTGCCTCCTGGTGAAGGTACGTAGAAGGTAAGTTGAAAAAGCATCACATTGGACACAGACATGAAGAGGATTTATGCTCTTTGCTGCTACTACCACAAATGCTCACAGCTGTATTTTATAAAGTGCAATTATCTAAACTCACACACCTGCCTTAAAGTCACAATGACCTCTTCTCATCAAGAGGGCCTTTCAATATAAGGGTACTTCTGTCTTTCAAAATAAAGCCATTCTAAACAACATAACAGCATACAATATAAATCACATTATAAGACAAGACACAAGTAGAGACATTAAGAGAAGTTGTGTCCAAAGACCAGCTGATAGCAGTTTTAAAGTGTATGACATCGACCATTTAAAATAAATCCTTAGACATGTGTTCTCAGTGGATATTCATCCATGCTGTGACTGGTTGTGAGTTGTGACAGCGTTCTCTGATTTTTGGTGTTCTCAATGTAGCACTGGCCCTTTAAGGAAAGTGCATAAAGAGGGGTGGGCAGGTTTGTGGCCTCCTGTCTAGCCAGAAGCCTGGTTTGAGTGTTTGTGAGTGAGACCTGGAGGCATGAGGGCGGGGTACAGACTAATTCTCGGTAAGACAATCTGAAACAAATTACAAGGTTTTTATAACTCATTGTAACAATAGTATATATATATAAGAGTTTAGATAGGTACAATATTAGGCCTGTTGTTAATTATACTAATATATATCTGTACTTCCAGAAGCCTCCAGGTCCTTTGAGCAGCAGTACCCTGTGGCTGTGCAGGCCTTTATCAATTGGAGCCATGAGCATATATTGACTATCTGGGTATGTTTGTTATTTTGCTGTATTTTGTCATCTTCCTATAGGAGCCTAATGAATTGATGAATTGGGATGAATTGTTGGAGGGTTGGTCTAATGCTTTATTATTTGATTTTTGTAGGAGCTTAACTAACATCACTGTTTTTCCCACCATATATATATATATATATACATATACATATACATATACATATACATATACACATACACATACACACTATCTAGACTGAGTGCAATAGGGTTGACTGAGGACAGAGCTATACTGGGTTACTTATATACTTTATTTTCTTTTGGTTTTACATTATTTTGATTTGTTTAATTTCTGTATATTTAGTTTAGAGGCCCAAGTAGGCCCCGAAGCCCTTACCCTTATTGCCCCTTTGCCTCTTGAGTTTAGTCCCTTTTGCAGAACTCTAATACTAACCGCTTTCTTCCTTTCTGTATTTTAACCTGACTATTTTTTATACCAATTGTTGAATAAACTTGACATATTTGATACATCAGCCTCTGGTTCTGTTAATTCTGAACCCGTACCTTCCTGGGGAACCTTACCTTGTTCAGTCCTATATATCTATATATATATATATATACAGTATATATGGTTAATGTGTTTGAAGGATCCCTCACTCCTATATGTGTGGGTAGCGTAGTCATTGCTTTACAACGCCCTGCTACATCAAAAAGACTGCTTTGCGTTCCATAAGTTTGTAAAAGTTGACCTTCCTTCGGGCCAGTGGGTGGTTATAGCTAGCCTGACAGAGTCAGGTTAGGTTATAGCTGAATGGGTAGAGCCTGGGAAACGTAAGGTCCCAGGTTTGATCCCTGGCCCCAGCTATGTGTCGAGGTGTCCATGAGCAAGACACTTCACACCTAACTGCTCCCCAAAACCACTCCCGGCAGCCATCGGCTGTGTGAAGCTGAAATCTGAATTTCCCCTACGGAATTAACCAGGTCTTCCCCTTTCCCTTTCCCCTTGTGCCAACGCATTCACTGTCCCAAATCAGATCACAGAGTTGATTGATGACATTGGGTGCCAACTGCCAAGTAATGGCTGTCCTGTTTGGTGGAAAGCACAGATTCCCTCACAACAATGCAATCTAACACCTTCAGCAAGGAGGTTGTCTCAGCTTCATCACTTGTAGCGCCTGAACGTCTACCCTCCACTGAATCTGCTTTAATTTCATAACATTCATTGTAACTGCTCCACTGCCTATAAGACACGCCACTGCTCTTGTAGAAGATATGGACAACCATGTGCTGCTGTGTGGACCGTGTCAACTTGAGGAATGTCTCAATTCCACATAAAAAGAGTCAGAGGATGACGATGAATAGCGACTGTAGTCTGTATAAAACAAGTAAGCAATAGGTGCCTATAATGGGCTTGTACCCGTCTTACTGGATTACTTGATGACATTGTGGTTATTCAAGTAGTTTCGTAACTAAGTAATACATTTGTGCTTACTTATTTGCTTCCTCCTTTATAGGTTGAATAGTTATTGAGATATAGCCATTTTAAGCTCCTGGCAGCCATTATGCGCGCCATCTTGAAAATGATGCCTTTCCGGAAGTTACATTTTCCTAGATTTATTTTTTTATTGCTTATTTAGCATGCCCAATAGTAACATTCATTGAGAAGACCTTTTGTATGAATTTATGGGGTGTTCAAACATATACTGAGCCATCTATTATTGGAGTTTCTGCATAAAGGCCACTAGTGGGCCAGCCCAACTGGTGGTTTTTGAAAACCTTACACCCACACCTAACACCATGCCAAAAATCTAAAACGTGTCACTAAGTGCACAATCTTCATGAGTTCTGACATATTCCCTCTCAGCTATTGCAACTACAGCTTGTAGCACCTTGTCTGAGCTAATCTTGCAAACCGTTGGGCCGATCAGTACCAAATTGCTTGTGCACATTGCCAGTAGGTCACAGACGTATCTCCACAACTTTTCCCACATATGTTTTACACTTTTTGTAATTGTGTTTTTCACGTAATTATTTCCCCAAATGTGTTCAAATATGTAAATAATCCAATTAAATATGCACAATACCAAAATGTCCTCAGCAGAAATGGATTCAACTGGTAAAAGTACCTGAAGGGTCAACTGTTTATCCCCCCCACCAACCAAAGTGCAGTAGGCATGTCTAGCTAGGCCGTCAATGTTTGCCTGTAGTTGTCTTCACAAATTTGTGAAGTAGGAAGAGGCCAAATTACGCGTGAGGGGTGCTTTTTCTAGTGTTGATAAAGATGATGAGCCCAGTGTTGACGCAGTGGTGGCGCACCGGGTAGTAGAAATGAAGCGACTGAAATAACAAAGCCCAAAGTTTACATTCACTATAATGCCGAGACACCAAATGAACGTGTTATACTACGGAGAAGGAGGACCACCAACGTACCCTCTGTGCATGGGGAAGTGGCACCACATGCCAGGAGTAAACACTCCAGAAGGATTGTTTGTAGCACACAGGGGCTATAATGACAACAAACGGTCAAGTTCAAGACCACAATATAGTATGCAGGCGATTGCTTAAACAGCGAGATGGAGAGACATGCCTGCACTGATGCTTAACAACAAGACATACTGAAGCCCAACAGGCCAGCCTGGTTTACAATTTACTATTTACAATTTAGGCATTTAGCAGACTTAATCCAGAGCGATTTACAGTAAGCAAGGACACAAGATAATACATCATAATACATTAATAATACAGTACATGCATAGAAATAGTAATCTAATAATAAAGTAATACATAAGTAAGCCAATAATCTAATGATAACTAATACATACGTAAACCAAGAACCTATCAGCCTGTACATTGAAACTATCTGTCTACATAACATGCTATCTAAGTTAGATTTTAACCTTTGCATAAGCCTGCAAGGTCATCAAGGATAGGGCAAGTGCTACGGACTGAGGTGGATTCTGAAGAGGTGAGTCTTGAGCTTACGGCAGAAGATTGGGAGCGAGTGCAGTTCTAATTGCAATGGGGAGTTCATTCCATAGTTCGAGCCAGAAGGGAGAAGAGTCCATAGTGAAGGTTCTGACAGCTTCCCTGTGTTAGCTGATCTGAGGGAGCGGGAGGGTTGCCTCCCACAATTTTCAAATGTTTCCGGTCATACAGTCTGGGACTCGGAAGCTCTGATCATGATTAGAATATAAACCGGATATGAAGCCTCCTCCCCACTTCCGTTTCGTCTTTACAGTCGCGCAAATTAATCCTAATATAAATACAAATCATCTAAGTATATTTAGCTTGCTGCTTAGCAGAAATGGAAATAAAATAATAAAATGTAAAGATATTTTAAAATATATTTTCATGAACGGAAGTGCCAGCTTCCCCTCTCGGATTTCGGGAGTTGTAGTTCCAGACTCTATATAGCATTCAGAGATTGTGGAATAGTTGTCTGGCTACGCGAGACTAGGTTGGATCAGGCTTTGAAGATATGGGGGTGCCATACCTTTGGTTGCTTTGTGGTTTAGAGCACACGCGTTTAGTGTGGCCACACCCACCGAGGAAGAGCGTGGCATGGCACCCACAAACGAGCGGAGACAGATAGCTAACTCTGGCAGAAGGTGTGCTGCCTTAATACTGGTACTGATGAGTGGGCGGAGGATGGGCCGTGGTTAGCGTGGGAACCAACACCCGTCCTGCTATACAAGGAAACAAAGACAACTTCTCTTCAATAATCATGGCTATAATATCCTTCTTACTGAACAGTCTTTTTCAACGGAATTAGTTTTTCTTTGTATAGCTCAACTAAAACAATACACACCCTTTTTACTATAACAACACTGGTCTTTTTCCCACACTTATTTAACCCCAGCCGGCCGCAGCGCACGCCGGCTACAACTCTTAAAGGGACATATCCGTACAACTGCTAACAGCACAGCTACGTCGCTACACAATAGTGCCCTCTAAAACGCTGCTATTTTATTATGCATGTAGAAGGAATTAGAAACCTTTCGAATTAGCCTCATGGTGGCGCTATAACAGGGCCCTTCACATTTTGGCCTATAACCCTTGAACCATAGGTTGTAGAGTCAAAACAATTCATCGGATCATGACACAACTCCCCATATAGGCCACGACCATTGGTGCCAGACTAGATTTTCTAGTTTAGTTTAGCTTCCGTTTCAGTTTAGGTTTTGCATGTCTGCGTTATCTGACCTCAAGTGGACATTTATCTGGTATCAGTTGAGATTTTATAAGTTACAGTGATGTATTTTTCTTTGTTGTTCATTTGACAAGTAACAGGTAAATTCTTTAATGTGCTGTGATGTTTCCAGTAGCAGTTAATATAAGAAGAAATGGAATGCTTGTGTATTGTGCTCTAGAACATTTATGAGCGTTATATCCACAATCCACATGAACGACATAGTGTTACATGGTATTTTTTATGTTTTTTACAATGGACGACATAGTGTAGCATGACATTTTTAATGTTTTTTACATTGGACGACATAGTGTAACATGGCATTTTTACTGTTTTTTATATTGGACGACATAGTGTAGCATGCCATTTTTAATGGTTTTTACATTGGACGACATAGTGTAGCATGCCATTTTTTATGTTTTTTACATTGGACGACATAGTGTAACATGACATAGTTTTTTATGTTTTTTACATTGGACGACATAGTGTATAGCATGGCATATTGTTTATGTTTTTTACATTCAACGACATACTAGCATACTGTATGGCCTTTTTAGGGCCCGAGGACTACACCAATGCGAAGCCCTATTGAAATACAAGGAATTATTTGATCACAAATTAATCACATTTTTGAAGGCCTAAACACACTTAAAAAGTTGTGCAACTTTGCACACTCATCACAAGTGGCGAAAATGTATTTTATTGGTCTCAAAAAGGTTCTTGGCCAAATGGCACAACACCGCCTCCTACATACTTTCAAAGTAGGTGCGGTTTCATGTACTGTACATGTACACAATGTGTTACGTACATGTACAGTATCATGTCTCGTCCAACAAAAAAAATCTTGGAGCCATGACCTAACCTGGCAGGAAGTCAGCCATTTTGAATTTATTATGGCGTTTTAGTGCATTTTACATTTTCAATATATTTTTGACATCAATAAAGAGCTTGCTATTTTGATACTAGCTTGAGAGTCCTGAATAGAAAATTGGTGTTAAAACATGCCACACCTCAAATGTGTGACTTGTGACTTGAGTTGACCTCAGTGACTTGGGACTTACTTGAAATGTGAAGGCTAAGACCTACTATGACATATAGGCATCTGGCATAGGCATCAAACAACATACTTTTCTATTTAAGCAATGAAAAAGAAAAATAACCTATTACTCTTGAAACAATCCACCAGCAGAGCTCCAGGATGGACTGACAGGGCCAATGGAATGCCCCCGGAAGTGCACTGCACTGTCTTGGCTTTCGAAGGAAATTCCCATGTCATCTGAATGCAGCAAACATCACTGTGACTGACTTTTGTTCTATTTTGTGCTTCCACCAAGATGCATTTACAATTACAGTATATAAGCTCAGGGTAAATGGCACAAACCCACATCAAACAATAAGTGGTCACATAAATGTTGTGCAAAGAAAACAATACCTACTAAGCAAGTAGGATACCATGCAGGTAGCCTAAAGATCAAATCTTGCATCTGTCTAAACAGACTATCTAAATAACATTCTTAGCTTTTGAGGTCAAGCTAACATTATTTGTCTATCTATACTTAATATAAACATAATTATGTGAACAAGTAACCAACATACTATACTTCAGCATAGCATAAATGCAGTGAACACACACACACACACACACACACACACACACGCACGCACACACGCACACACACACACACACGCACACACACGCGCGCACACGCACACACACATTTAGCTGCTTTTTTTGGCATCCCAAGTTGTTGGAAGCATCTTACAACCAACCTATGTACATGGCCTAGGCTGCCAAAGATAAACACAAGTAGATTGCACCCATAGCCTAGCTCTGTGATGGTACAGTAGGTGGCCAGTGACTTTGACCAGTTTCACTTTCAAAACCGTTGCATCATGCATGTCACACAAACAGAATGTGATGAGTTTTGTTGATATAACAAGTTTGTTCATATAGAGTCCTATCCACAAATCCACCGTTTAACTTCACACAATCCACATTATCAAAACCATTGGTGTTGTGTGCCGCATTCTGTTTGTGTGACATGCATGATGCAAAGGTTTTGAAAGTGAAACTGGTCAAAGTCACTGGCCACCTACTGTATAGAGGAGCAGCTGGTATTTAATGACTTTGGTCATAAAAGCTTCCTCTAAGCTAGAGTCAAAGGTGCAGGCCACTTCAAGAATGGAAACTGATCTGGAGCCTTCATTGACAACAACATCATCTGGTTTATTAGCAGAGAGATGTGCAAATATTTCAGGATTTTCAGTACAGAGTTGAAACATGGAATGTTTGACACAGGAATGTTTGTACATTCTCACTGACGGTGTAAAATGTTTAGATATGTCCTTAGTTATGAGATCAACTAATCTGTCGTGGCGTGCTATGTAAAGCCCTTTATAGGCATCGCAGCCATTCAGAATGTGTGACATGGTTTCTGTAACTAGCCCTGTGGTGTGATGCAGACAATGAGGTACATGGGTGGAGGGAAACCAGAGAGAAAGGTTGAGTCTGGTGGGAAGGATCTGTAACCTGGCTTTTACTGTAAAGGTGATAATGTCCTCATTGAGAGCAGTGTTCCTTAAATGAATGGGAAACGGAGTGATCAGCAGAGGGAAGACAAGCACACACACACACACACACACACACACACACACACACACACACACACGCCGAGGAACCACATACAGCTAGGCTCTGATGCCTGGCAGCGTGTCCCGGATCGATTCCATGTCACTCCCCGACTCTCTCCCTGTTTCCTGTTTCTTCACTGTACTGTCGAATAAAGACAGAAAAGCCCCCCCCCCCCCCCCCCCCCCACCCCCAGTCAGGTACCTGACTGTGGGTAGCTTAAGCTTTAAGTCACCTAGAATGAGTGTCTTCAATTAAATTCCCAAGTGGGCCTGGGGGGACAATAGAGCACAATAATGGAAAGAGCAGTACTCACATTTGTTACTTAGGTAAAAGTATCAATACTGAAATGTAGAAATACTCTGTTACAAGTAAAAGTCCGGTAATAGAAATTTACTTCGGTAAAAGTATTGTCCTAAAAATATACTTAAAGTACCAAAAGCAAAACTTTGTCCGTGTGAATCTCGTGGAAAAGTGGAGATATTTTACTAAACATACGTTTTCTGGCAGAACTTTCAAATGGATATGAAATTAGAGGACAATATCTGACTCCAAGTCTTAGGAATTGATTATTGGGTGAGTACACACTTAGCGCAGAGCACTTTTATGCCGCGGAGATCATTCTGCTAACCGTGCCCACAGCCATGGGACCGATCTATGGCTGTGTATTTGGAATACATGAATGTATGTAAGATCACAGATATTCTAGGGCTAAATTCTTATGTGATTGTGAAATACATTATTTGATGTGGAAACGGTGACCCTTATGCTGTTATTTGGCTAAGCTTTCTGGGGCTATTTTATGGTTAAATCTATTTTAATTATTTTATGTAAAATATATGCAAAGATTGGGCATACCTGCGCGCGGGGGGGGGGGTCAAAACTGACAGGTTCATGAGCTCTGGCACCTAATCATTTACAAATTAAGCTGATTATGCTGATACCACTATGATGCGTCTGCTCTCCGGTAATGATGAAATAGCTTACAGAGCAAATGTCTCCAGTCCTCCACAACTTAAACCTAAACATTTACAAAACCAAGGAGGTGGGTGTGGACTTCCAAAAAAGCTGTCCAGAGAGTAAGTAGTCTTGGGAATGGGAACCAATGGTTCCCGGACCATGTGGCCCAAAGGTCAAGAGCCTATTTCCTGTTTCCTTAGCGTGAGACAGCTGGATTCTTCACATGAACACGTGAACCTTATCCTCCCTATTCTGGGTGTGACATAATAATAGGCAAACATTCTGTGAAATTAACAGATCAGCTATTTTCGGTGAAGAAATTGAGTGTAGAGGGAGAAAAGGAGGAGGTGAGTATAGAGCCCTATAGGGACCTTGGCCAACAAAGTATATAGGATTTAAGTGGTTGAGAGTTTGCACTCATTCTTACTTTGGAGCTGTGTGACAATAAGGTTTGTTTGTTTGTTTGATTGATTGATTGATTGATTGATTGATTGATTGATCGACTGATCAATACATTACAATGAAATTATGTATCTGCTAGCCTCTTTCAGAGTCAGAGGCCAGTGTATCCTACAGGCGACTGAAATTGCAACCCAATTTTCTTTAGGGGAGGGGGGATTTTGAATGATAACACTTGTAAGATCGGTATTCTATCACTTATTTGTGATGTGCACTTACGCCTCTCCAAATGATCCAGAATGCCGCAGCACGCTTGGTCTTCAACCAGCCAAAATGTTCACATGTCACCCCCTTCTCTGCTCCCTCCATTGGCTCCCAGTTACTGGCCGCACAGAGTACAAAACACTGACATTGGCCTACAAAGCAACCAAAAAAAACTAAAATCTAATTCTGTTGAAAAAGACTGTTCTGTAAGATACATATTATAGCCGTGATTATTGAAGAGAAGTTGTCTTCGTTTCCTTGTGTAGCAGAACACGCTAACCACCCACTCATCAGTGGGCTGATTGGTATCAGTATTGAGGTTGCACACCTGCCAGAGTTAGCTATCTATCTCCGCTCGTTTGTGGGTACCACACCACGCTCTTCCTCGGCAGGTGTGGCCACACTAAACGTGTGTGCTCTAAACCACAAACTACAGGACCTTCGCTAAAACATCCAGGACAACGCTCCACACGTCCCAGACTCTTCTCCCTTTTGGCTCCCAAACTATGGAATGAACTCCCCATTGCAATTAGAACTGCAGACTCACTCATCTTCTACCGTAATCTGAAGACTCACCTCTTCAGACTCCACCTCAGCCTGTAGCACTTGCTCTAGCTTTGACGACCTTGCAGGATCATGCAAAGGCTAAAATCTAACTTAGATAGCATGTTATGTAGACAGATGCCAGGTCATTATAGTTTCAATGTAAAGTAAGTAAGCCTTGCCGAGGCCTGAGGCCCATAGGGCAGGAGCCTATCTCCTGTTTCCTTACGGTGCATTTTAACAGCGGGCGATTCAGGATAGTATTCTCCGGAAGTGCATTATATGTCTATGAGAGCCGGCAACTACTGGCGATAGCTGGGCGAAGTGGGCGGGGGGAACGATGTTGATCTGAAAAGATGTATTTTATTTATCTTTTGGACGATGTCGTCCGGCGATCGTCCGGAGAGTCGCCCGCTAATAAAACGTATTGTTAGCGTGAGGCAGCTTGATGTACAACTTGTTTATTTACTCGTACTATACAAGTACACCCCCTGGACATGACGATAGTATGTCGCAGGGATTTACCCCAATCTGAACCTTGATGCTGAGTGCCAAGCAGGGAGGCACTGGGTCCCATTATTAGAGTCTTTGGCATGTCCGGTCGCGGATCGAACCCCGACCTCCCAGTCTCAGGGCGGACACTCTAACCACAAGGCCACTGAGCTGGTTGGTCTTCAGACTCCACCTCACCCTGTAGAACTTGCCCTAGCCGGATTATGCAACCGGACCTTGCAGGATTATGCAAAGGCTAAAATGTAACTTAGATAGCATGTTATGTAGACAGATGCCAGGTCATTATAGTTTCAATGTACAGGCTGATTAAGGTTCTTGGTATACGTACTGTATGTATTAGTTATTATTAGACTATTGGTTTACTTATGTATTACTTCATTATTGGATTACTATTTCTATGCATTTGATGTATTATTGATATATTATGATGTATTATGATGTATGATCTTGTGTCCTTGCTTACCGTAAATTGCTCTGGATTAAGAGTGTCTGCTAAATGCCTAAACTGTAAAATGTAAACTGATGACGCACGTCATGTCACCATGTGGTTGAATTTACTTTGTGATTCTAATGAGTTTGTTACTGCCTGTCTGCTGCCTGGGTCTGGGAGCCTGCAGCCTGACTGGAGCCTGCAGCCTGACTGGAGGTATGAGCCTGCAGCCTGACTGGAGGCATGAGCTAGTGAAGGGGAGAGGGGCAAAATGGATAAGGAAGAAACGGTCTATAGGCCATTAAATGCCCAGTTTAGAAGAAAGAAGAAGGTGAGAAATGTGCACAAGACAAAGGTATGCCAGCTTTGCAGCTATGTCATCTTCAGGGCTGGACTACTTCACTGTCATGTGTGCTTATTCTTGTTTGGAATGAAAAAGAAAAAAAGGTTCTGAGGAGCAGAGGAGGCTGTCCAAATTAGGATTGGGGACGTCTGAACAGTAGTACATGTGCACTTGCTGGTGAACTGATAATCATTTAGATAATACACATTCATTTGTTTGATTCTGTCAAACAAATGAAACAAACATCATAGATACGTCATAAATGTAGATGATTGGCGTCATAGAGTGAAGAGAACCACATGAAGCCATGCTGTTATGAAATTGAAATGAAAAGGTTTGAGAACCACTGCAATCACAAGGCCACTAGCCTCGATCTCTAGGCTTTTATTTTTTATTTTTGCTCAAAAATAAAAGCCTGGACCAGCGAGTCGGTGTTCCGGGCATAGGAAGTGTTTCATTTCCCCAACCAACCAGAGTGCAGTGGCCGTCGCTCCAAATGTTGTGTTGACGGGGCGGGGCCTGACGGACAGATCGGTGAACCAATGGGATCACACGCATTCTCTCTCCGGAAATGTTAAACACGCCCCTCTGTATGCCAGATATCAGACACGCTAGGTCAGTCTACAAGGCCACTGAGCTGTTCGAGAGAGTAGATAACTTCAAATCAATTTCTTGTTATGTTGTAAATGAGTGTCAATGTAAGTATTATTGTGCAGAAAGCCTGTGTTCTCACATTTTCTATCACAGTTGGTATGAAATCTGTTAATTAATTAGCTTAAAGGCAGGCTCAAAAATAATTGTTCAGGGTTTACCAATCACCTGTAATACTAATTACACTCAAATTCTAAGGATAGGTGTAACAATAATCAATGCCCCCCCCCCAGCAGCCAATGCACTTTTTGACCCACTTCCAACTTTTGTTAAGTTCCAGTCAGTGTCTCATTGAAATGGCAATACATAATTGAATCCTGAATCTTGATGATACCTTTCCTTTGAACAGTGTATAATGGAGCTGGAAAGGTTCATGAAACTTGAGTCAAGGCAACACTAATGTTATGACAAGGCACTTTGCCTGGGCCACTGGTCTAAATGCAGGATGAACACATTTATACTCAGAAAGCACTGCTGGGGGGAGGAGTTTGTTTACTACATATTGCATCACCCCATTGTTAGCCTCAGATATGGATAGTTCCGGATAGTTCTCGTTGGTTCTCCTTTATGAATAATTAAAAGGTCATGATAGAGTTCAGAGTGTGGATTGTGTTTTTATGTTTATTATTTTTTATTTGAAAATAAATACATAATAATAATAATAACAAAAAAAGAAAATACTAAACATTATGCCCACTTTATGGGTCTGAATTAATTGCTACTAAAAGTGTAAATACCACCATATAAATCTACTTCTAGACCAATTATCTGTTTACTAACATTGAGACTGGACGCACAGGTGATTGTTTCACGCAATCAATTCCCAAGCTGTTGTTTTGGGGTGCGCTGGTTTCAGCACACCCCAACCCCCTCTTCTGTGTTGGCTAGGGAGGCGCGTCCTAGCGAGAGCTGACAGAATGGGTTTCATTGCACGCATACTGGTTGCACGCATACTGGTTCTTACTTATCAGTGTGACGTCGTCTGTTAAGGGGTCACAGACAGACAGACAGACAGACAGACAGACAGACAGACTTCTAGTCATCTTGGCCTTTCTTTGCTCATAATTTGTACAGATGTTTTAGAACTATGACATACAATACTGGTTGGTTGTAGGGTTTCCCAGTATGGCAACCTTGATGATGAAGGACTATTACTGCCCCTGGCCGATCTAAATACAGGATAACTACATTTATACTGGATAAAGACTGAGGGGAGGAGTTTAGCTACTACAGCATTACATCACCCCACTCTGCCAAGCCAGTCACTGAAGAATCTGTGCTATGTGAAATGTGATGTCACCCCAGCTAGTGTAAAACAGTGGGGGAAATTCTTTGTCGTACAAGTTCCTATCCTTTCAGGAACGGGGGGGGGGGAGAAAGGAGTAAGGGAAAGAAAGAAAGGAAACCAGGCCAGAAGTGTGAAATATTCCGAATAATAGAGTCCAGATGATGTTTGTTTGTTTGTTTGTTTATTTAACATTTTAATTGATGGCACTGAAATCATTGCTAGGAAATGTCAACATGAATTCTATAATACTACTAGACTACTGTAGGCTATAATAGATAGACAGACAGACAGACAGACAGACGATATGTCTTAATTATTATTATACTTTTTAGAATATAAAATTCATTCTTTTTTTGCAACTGTACATTTATTAATTTGTTATTTATTTAGTTTGACTTTATTATGTATTAATACACACGACACACACACACCGGTAAAAAAAAAATATATATATTTCAAAAAAGTGGGTAGGGCAGCCTGTAGCCTATGTTACTACTACTACCACGTAGTATAAGGTGGCATAAGGTGGTTTTTGCCTTGAATTTAACTTCCCAGTCTAGCTAGCCCAGGGAGCATCTAGGGCGAACAACGCATGTGTGAATACAGTTTCTTCCCTACCACAGGGCAGTGGTGGAAAAAGTACTCACATTTTGTAAAAGTATCAATACTGCAATGTAGAAATACTCTGCACAACGTATACTCATTATGCAGAATGTCCCATTTCACAAGTTCAAATGTATTAAAATCTTTTGGAAAATAGCCTATCTAAAAGCTCACAACGCGTCGAAAACCGACGTGTTGTGAGCTTGTAGATCTTCTATTTTCAAATAGCCTATAGGGTTGAAGTGGTTAATGGATGTTTTCTGTTTTGTAATAATAATCATCTAATCAATCTACACGTAACAACATTAACTAAAGTTTTCAAATAATTGCAGTGGAGTAAAAGAAAATTGGAAATACTATAATAAAATGTTTACTTAAGTACAGTACTTGAGTAAATGTACCTTAGTTACTTTCCACCATTGCTTCTTCCCTACCACAGGGTTAAGGCAAAAATAAGCTCCCATGTAACCACGTTGTTGTATTGACTAGTCAAGTAGTCACGTGACGTCTGGAGTAGACTGCCATGCCCTTAGTTTACACAGCGCAGTGAGCGCTCTGTGTCAGGATTTCCCCAAAGCTAACGTTACAGGGATGTACAGTAGTATATATAGAGACTAGTATATATAGAGCACGATGGACCACCACTTATCCACTACATCCCAGATTGCGGGTGCAAGATGACACGGGCCAGCAGTCTGCAAATGGTAACCGACTTTTTCCCTAGAATGTTGTGTATGCGCATCGATCTTAATTGATTTAAAACATTGTTAGCCTAAAGTATCCTATGATCAGTGGTGTAAAGTAACTAAGTACATGTACTTAAGTACAATTTTGAGGTCTTTTTTTTACTTTCTTCAGTATTTACAATTTTCAATACTTTTACGTTTACCTGCATTTTTATACATTTTTTAAAAAACTTGTGAAATGGGACATTCTGCATTACTTTCTACTTGTTCTACTTTAAGTACATTTTTATACCAATACTTTTGTCTTTCGTACTTGACTATGACTTCAGCATTTATTGTGTTTATCCTTTTTATTTAGACTGTGTGTGCATATTGTTATTGTAGATATTGCATCCAAATCCAATCAATAAATCATTCAATATTTTAGATTTCCATTGGATTGCTATGCATCTTCAGTGACCAGTCTTGTGGGAAACGAATCCGATGTGTCAGTCAGAAGAGTCTGGAATCTCTCACTGCAAGGTTTCTGACAGCCCAATGGGGCGAGGATCCCAAAGCCATGGAGCCACAGTCCTGTGCTAACTTCACAGCCCAGACGGCCCAGACCTGGAACCAGAAGGACCACAGCCACCGCTCTCTCTCCCCCTGGCGGTACAGGTATGTTAATGTTTATTCAGCTTTCAGCTTGATCACAGATGTTTAAAAGACATGTGCCATTAAAAACACTGAATTATTTTGCTTATTACAATATAAAACTTCAAATAAATAAAAAATGCAATTGCCTATCTAAAAATCCAATAACAAAACCATGTAATCCATTAAGACCAGGATCAGCATCTGTGTGTCATTTTAAGATTTCTTTGGCCATTCAAAAAGTAGCAGATACACAAGCTCATAGCCGCGCTATACCGAGCTTGTAGATCTGCTATTTTTGAAAAATCATTGAAAATGTGTGCAAATCTTTGAATATATATTTATTAGACATTTTGTCAAATATTTTGTTCCAGGGACCCCCAGAAGCAAAGATTTGAGTTACAAATGTTCGCTTAAAAATATATTCAAAGATTTGCACACATTTTCACGTTTTTTTTCAAAAATAGCAGATCTACAAGCTTCAAGCGTATTTTTGAATAGCCAAAGAAATCGAAAATGACAGAGATGCATCCCCAGATTGAATGGGTTAAGAGTTTGCACATGTATGGGATTGGTGATTTCTTGTATCTCTCAGTTCGGCATGTTGGAATGTCCAGTGCGTTTCCATTCCCAGTCTAGCTAGCCCAGGGAGCATCTGGAATGACATTGAGGTTGCCCTCATTTTCAGTGTCGTCGAGATACGTCACAATTTCATTTTTATTTTCACATAAATATTCATATCAGTGATAAAACAGAACAAAACAGAAACAAAACAAAAACAGAAATGTTGTATCTGTGATACAAAAAGTATGTGCGTGCGCTTGTGTAGGCCTATATGCCTATATTCAAACATTTCTGAAAATCTTTTGGAAAAAAACAATTGTGGTAAAAAAGGACATGATAAATGCTTTAGCTACTCGTCGTGATTCATAAAACCTGTTGTTTGTGTAACACTATTTTTTTGTATTGAATCAGTATCATGGTCAGTATCATGGTCAGTATCATGTCAGTATCATGACAGTATCATCATGGCCAGTATCATGGTCAGTATCATGGTCAGTATCATGACAGTATCATGTCAGTGTCATGGTCAGTAACATGTCAGTATCATGACAGTATCATGTCAGTATCATGGTCAATAACATGTCAGTATCATGACAGTATCATGGCCAGTATCATGGTCAGTATCATGGTCAGTATCATGGCCAGTATCATGGCCAGTATCATGGTCAGTATCATGGTCAGTATCATGGTCAGTATCATGGTCAGCATCATGGTCAGCATCATGACAGTATCATGGCCAGTATCATGGTCAGTATCATGGTCAGTATCATGACAGTATCATGGCCAGTATCATGGCCAGTATCATGGCCAGTGTCATGGTCAGTATCATGGTCAGTATCATGGTCAGTATCATGACAGTATCATGGCCAGTATCATGGTCAGTATCATGACAGTATAATGGCCAGTATCATGGTCAGTAACGCGTCAGTATAATGGTAATTCCCCTCTATACCAGCAGTTATCAGCCACTGGAGTAGTGTGGTGGTGTTGACCTGCATGAACGCACTGCCCTCTGGCTGTATTCTGGTGTTTTCACTGTTTGTTTTTGTAGACAGTGATGTTTTTTTGTAAATGTTTTTTTTTAATTGAATACTTTATTAGTCAGAAATGTAAACAGCACATGGTACAGTAAGACATTAAGGCTAAAAGGATAACACTAAAACATCATGGGGACTTGTTTTCATTATTGTCCTATGTTGACAACCAAATCAAAGTGTACTCTCCAGTCTGTTTTATTAAATATTCAGATACCTCATAATATTAATTTGATCAGACCCCTCCTAAGCACATTCAACTTCAAACTCAATGTTATAAACTTGTTAGACACATAGAAAACAAAAGGCCCTGGTTCTGGTGACTGACATCATTATTTTTTATTACGGTAGTTATTTCATTATGTTAATATTTTCTGTAATGTAATGTTGCATCAAGTCCATGCATGAAATCTATGAAATTCATGCATGCAGCATGAAGTAACTAATTGATAAATGAAATTGTGAAATAAAAATGCAATATATAAATATTTTTGGCAAACTTGCTCTTTTTTTAATTCCTACATATTTGTGACTGTGATTTTGTCTGTTTGTTTTAGAATAGATAAACAGGAGAGCAGAATTCCACAAGAAATTGCCATAGCTGAGTGCTTATGCCAGGGCTGCATTATCAACCGGCGCGAAGAAATGGGGTACAATTCCGTGCCTGTGTATGGAAAATTAAGAATCCTGAAGAAGACCAAATGCCCAACTGATCCACACCGATATTTTATCGAGGCGTTTACTGTTCAAATCCCTGTGGCCTGCACTTGTGTTGCACCCACACGTGTAAGTTGATAAAAAAAAAAACGGAATGAAATTAGCATTGGCTTAAAGTCATGCTGTGTAACTCTTTAAATTGAATAAGCTATTTTTTATTTTACCTTTCCCATATTTTTCACAAGTTGCAAGTCTTTGCCCCCCTACAATTAATTTATTTATTTAATTATTTTTTATTTAGTTACTTTTAATGTATTTTATTTTGTTGAGGTATTTTGTACCTCTGTGGTTTTGTTTCAAACTGAATTCTGGGAAAAGCAGTTCTAACATTACAGCCGCTTTAGTGATAACTGAGCTGTGTGACCAAAAAGACTTCTAAAATGAATGCTACACAGTATGAATTTAGTATCTCAGATATAGGACTTGATGTACTGTCAAATAATCAATAATCATGACAGTTGACCTAACAAGTGCTATATGAAAAAGATCCAAAATAATTGAAGTTCCTAATTTATCATAGAGAGCAAATCTTAATATAGAATATTAGAATGTAATCCATAGAAGAAAATATTTTGGACCGTGAAGGGAAACCTAGAACCTTCCATCACCTGAAATTTTCCAAAGCACATGAATGTATATTTCTATGGAAATCTGACATTTCTCGAGCCTGACAAGTCATATTTGGACTGTCACACATTATTTGTAATAATGCTTTGATTTAAGCAAAATGTTATTACATTATATATGAATTAGGCTGTACACTTGATTTATATTTGTGTCAACCTGCACAATTTGGAGAATCCAGAGCAATAGCACTTTACGCTTTATGTTATACTCAAGTTAGTATAAGCTAAAATAATCACAGCCCAGGAAATCAATGGAGCTAACATTAAGTTCCTATTTATCTGTATCATTATTCAAAATTGTAAAGAAAAAATAGCATGACATTTTCTTAACATTAAAATATCAGTGTTTTGCCAATTATTCAACTAATTGGCCCACCTACAATATCCGTAACAAATGCTGCTGAGGACCCTAACGTGTTATAATTTGTCTCTTATCGGAAACAAACAGCTACAGTAAGTGCTATCTTCTGCTAGCCCTAGTCATTTAATATAATCATGATTATTATGACTTTATGGGTATAGCAGTTTTTACAACAGCGCTACAAAGCGCTTCACACAGCATCAACAATGTAAGAACAGGAAATATTGTGCGAAAAACATAATCAGAGATAATAAAAGGATAAAAAATGTGTAAAAACAAAAAAAAAGTAACAATAACAGATTGGAATCAGGTAGTAAAAGCAATACAAGGAGGTGATTTAAAAGAGAACACTGAATATGCTAGACCAGGTGTAGGCAAACCATGCGGTTATTTCCAGTATCTCCCTGTTGCTTTGACAAAATCTTTATGGAAATGAATAACTATATATTTGTTTTGTTTATTTATATTTTCATTTTTAGTTATCGTTGTTGTAGGCCAGGCTAAAGTTAATCTTACAGTCTCCAATTGTAAAAATGTGTAGCCTATACACTAAATATAGGCTGTTGTAGACCTATTAGTAATGTTGCTAGGCAAATTTAGCCTTAAAAAAACTGTATACCTTCATGGTACTAAAGTGAAAGTGTCTCTGTTTGGCATGTGTGGCATATTGCACACCGCTCTATACTGCTCACCTGTGGTCATGTTGTAAACATTCTAGTATGCAAAGGTTGCAAGTTGCATAACGATGCAATGAGAATATATATTTTTTTTTAAACAGAGGGGGCAGTGCAAGTCAGATTTTGTCACTGCAGGAGTGAGGACTTGAAGCACTTGTTCAAGTTCATGCAACTGATGGATGTGTATCTGGGGAAAAAAATCATTAGTGGCGCTCTCAAGCCCCACAATGAGCTGTTCACCCTATACATCCAGACTACGGCCGGAGTGCCTGTGTGTTCTGCCTGTGGATTAAGTCTTACGTATTTACCTTTTTATGATTTTATTATCCTGTCTTGTATTTTTTAATGTATTTATATGGACCTGAGTCTGCTAATAAAGATTGAATTGAATTCAAGTACAAGTAAGAGTAGAAGTACAATTATTTTATTTATATATATATACACAGTATATATCAATGCATTGCTGTAATGTTTTTACAATGAATTTATAGAACCTTGTAAGCGATGTAGTTTGTCTTTGGTAAACACAGTAAGCATTTGAAAATGAATGTTTTTTTTTATGTCTGCATTTTTCATCACATAGACTTCAGATAAGGCCATGGGGTGTTCTTGGAGTTTTTTCAGGCTGATTCAGCTACTGATCAGACTTGTTCTCCTCCTGCTGCCGCCATTACCGTGTTTTGTTTTGAGTTGAAACAAGAACTCAAAAAGGTGGTGGAGATGTGGATAGGTTTGTGTGCCTGGATGACGTATTTCCGCTTTCATGTAGATAGAGGGTTGTTTTTCCGGCCAAGGACCCCTTAGCTGGGACCCCATACTGTACATTCTTATTTTTTAGAATGCTTTCCATTCTGTCATACAGAAACGTGAATGGTGCGTGCATTGTGGCCTTGCATAGAACTTTAAAATTCTGTTCAGCTCACAAGCCAGACATCGTCATTGAAATTGTCAGCCAGCTCTGTGCAGTTTTGGGGAAGTAAAAACTCCTGACTAGACACAACTACAACATGCCAGACAACACTGTTCTGTGTGATAGCCATCGAACCTCAGAATGGTGAAGTAGAGCAGTGTGTTCTTCATAGCTTCTTCACAGCTTTCATGACATCTGACAATTCAGCACTAATGTCTTTGGCAACGTTACGAGTGACTCCCTAGTCCCTGTGTAGCATGCAATTTAACCTGTAACCAGCATGCAGTGTTACACAGAATCAAAAACGAATCAGGTGCACACCTAGGAGCCAACCAGTGCTTGAGCACCTGCCTGTTTGCTTTCGTAGGAGAAATAGCCCTTCTCTCATTTAAATATCGGTCTTGCTGAACCACAGTTGCTCTCCACCCTGCTCTCATTCAATACAATGTAGGTTAGGTCGTTTTGTTTTGTCACCCTGATAAGTCTGAAAACGTTTTAGTTGAGCATGGCAGTCTCCATGTTTCTTGTTAAAACCAGAGTATAAAAGGCACGAAAATAGCAAATTTAGTTGTCAGCACTCACTATGCAACACTTTTAAAAACACCCAGCAGAAGAAGGAGATGTAAACATTTCTCAGACATATGTATGTGTGAAGTGTGGTTTACATTATAGGACATTATGCAAGTAACACTGTTCAAGGTTCTGTTGATTTTTATTAGGGCTTATCTATGAATCATTATCATTCATATTTGTAATTATATGAAGTAGGCTATGTACACTTTTACTAGACTGGGTCTATATTGTTTAACTTATCTGTTGCCTAAATTTCTACAGTCCTCCACACAGTGGGGGTTTGGGGTATAGTTGGGTAGCATTTCTTAAAATGTATATTTGCCAAAGGTATGTTGGATTCATGCATATTTTCAGACATTTAAAACAAAACAAAAAAATATCAGGAAAAAAAATGGGTGGCCCCCCTGCAGTGACTCAGAGGACCGCCTAGGGGTCACGGACCCCCTGTTGAATACCCATGATGTAGATCCCAGTGCAGAGTGTGTACTGTGTTAGGTTTCCTTCTTTGAAGAACACAGCGTGTGGCCAATTGCATTTAAGGGGAAAAAAGAAGGAAAAAAAGTGCAGCCTTCCTAGAATGTACTTGAGTAAAAGTAAAACATTTGTCTTGGAAATGTGCTTGAGTGAAAGTAAAAATTATTTAAAAAAATAATAATATACTCAAGTAAAGTACAAATACTCAAAATCTGACCTTAAGAACTCAGTACTCAAGTAAATTTACTCTGTTACTGTCCACCACTGCATATAGGTGTATATACCATTTACTATAATCTCAGCACTAATGTGATGTTAAAATCAGGGTTTGATTTGTAAAATAAAATAAAATAAGAAAACAAGGGGGGATGATAGGGGATTGTATGACAAATAAGTTGAGACATTTAGGAAGATTTTGGAAAAAATATTTTTTTGGAGGGAATCCAATTTTTGATGCCTGGATCAATGTGGTTATTTTCTTCAATCAATTTGTTAAATAGTGATATTATCAAACATATAAATATCAAACATGTCAGACAGTCTACATATCCCAAAAGGAAATGCATGTATTTAATTCAGTCTGACCGGCCATAAAAATGAATGACTAGAGGGGGGATATAAAAAAACATTTTGGATTCCCCCACATCCCCACAGAACATCCAAAATGTAACCATTTTTTTAAAGCCAAACCTATGCTTAACACACACAACCCTAACCCTAATTACTATGTTGTGTTCTAATTTGGTTGGACCAATGGACTGGCTGCACCAATAACTTCTGTATTTGCAAGCTTGTGCATTACAAGATGCCATTAGTAAAGGTCAAGAATCTCTATAATTTCCTTATTTTCCATATGAATTATGGAATTCAACATTATCTCCTCAACATTCTCTGTAATTTAGGCTAAAATGTCGGCTATCGTTATCCAATATCATATCTTAGTCCTTCAGTCACTACCGATGAAATATTCAGTGAACTAATAAGGAGTAGCCTTACCCCAGAAACATGGTATTTCAGTCATTTTCTACTATGTCAATAAATAGGCTAATGAGGCTAATGAACCTTTTAACCAACTTGTTAACCAGAGTCCCCCACTGCTTTATACTAGGTCCCCTCCTTTTTTGCTCTACACTAAATATCTTACTTATCAAGCTCACCACGCATCGCAACAATGCGTTGTGAGCTTGTAGATCTGCTATTTTGTGTGCCCCCAGACTAGGGACATTACGGTTCAGTTCTTCTCCCTCCACTGGTACATTAGGTGTGGCCTACACCTAGATGCACCACAGTTAGCCCACTGCACTGATGTATTTATGTATGTACCGTAGTTTGTCTTTGGTAAACACAGTAAGCATTTGAGAAAAAAAAATGTTTATGTCTCTGTGTGTGAGTTTTTTCAACATGGACTTCAGATAAGTCTGGCTGTAAATTAGAAAGTGTCAGGTTAGAGTTCAATGGCGTGAATATTGTCATTTATGTCAAGGAACATTGTTAGCTGATCAATGTTTCTTATTCTGATGGAATGTGGCTGTATGGTATATGCACATTACATTTATGGACAGTGATTTCAATTGCAGGGCCTGATTGACTGAAACAATAATTCAGGCTGTGTATGAGACATACACATACAGTATATGTGCAGAAATGCGCACATGCAGAAATGCACACACACACACACACACACACACACACACACACACACACACACACACACACACACACACACACACACACACACACACACACACACACACACACACACACACACACACACACACACACACACACACACACACACTTTTTTCCCACTGATGAAAGCTTAAAGAATGCTCTTAAAGGTCATTCATTGTGTGTACATGTTTGTGGCAGATATGAAACTATCAGCTCTGTCTGCGGTATCTGGAGTAAAGCACAGTCAAGAGGATGTGGTCACAGTGTGAACTGCCTCTCTGCAATCTCTGCAGCTCTCGTGCTGTATGTTACAGTATGTAGGCCTACTAGCGCTGATTAGGAACTTTGATATTCTTGCTATATGTGTTTTATTTTTACCAGCATGCAACGCAGGTCTACAAAGAGACTGAGCACTAGTCGATATATTCTCGACATATTTTCGATCATTGGCTGTCCTTTAAGCCAATAGGGAGCCACAAGCAGTGTTGCCAGATTCTGCAAAATAAATAAGAAACCAAGTCTATGAAAACAAGCTACACACACACACACACACACACACACACACACACACACACACACACACACACACACACACACACACACACACACACACACACACACACACACACACACACACACACACACACACACACACACACACACACACACACACACACACACACACACACACAGGAAAAAATAAAGCATGCTGGTATACATGACTGTGTGTCTTGTTATTGAAGTAACAGAGAGAAGGTCATTTTATCATCTACTCAGGCTTATGTGAACACCCCAGACAGTTTTTAAGTTGCTCGATTCAGTATTTAGATATTGGTATTCATTTTATCAGACACGCCCCCTTCCTATACAAACCCATTATAACGTCAAACTCCATTTTAACAATGTTAGATTCATCGAAAACACCCGTCCTTGGTTTTGGTGACTCATACTGCCCACCTAATACGTGAGGGGGCCACTTTTTCATTTCTTTTATTATCATTTTTTTTTCTTACTTTTAAAAATAAATGAAAAAAGTTATCTATCATGGATAAAATGGAGTTTGAAGTTACAATGGGTTTGTATAGGAAGGGGGCGTGTCTGATAAAATGAATATCAAATATCTAAATACTGAATTAAGCAACTTAAAAACTGTCCGGTGTGCTCACAAAAGCCTGAGTAGACGATTAAATGACCCAAAACCAATTTGAAAAAGTTGAAAGTTTGAAAGTTTATTTCTCACATCTCAACTTGACACGTGTAAAAGAGTGGGTGAAATTATCTACCCGTTATAATAACGAGAATAAAGGGAAAAACTAAATAAAACAATATCAATTATCTACATATGTGTGTATTCAAAAACAACAACAAAATACAAGTGCAAGTAAGAGATATCAGCAGCAGGTATCAAATGGGTTCAGATTGACCTAAGTGCAAAGTAAATTTATCGTCAAATGACCTACCACTTACACATTCCGAAGGTCCTTGCCACTTACAAGTGATCTTGCACTTGTAAGTCGCTTGCTAAATGCCTAAGTAAGTTGTAAATTGTAAGTAGCCTGATGTTTTAACCATTTCCTGATATGACGTCATTCTAGGATGTGAAAACAAAATAGCAAATATTAAATAATGTTTTCCTGAGTTTCCCTGAATGAAATATGCAAAACAGACTTTCACATCCACCAGATGTCTTTAAATTCTGGAAAACGTCCCTGTTGTCCAACATGAAATGTAATGTAACTAACCGGCAAGAGAATTGCAAAAAATAAAGAGTGAAAGAAAACATCAGCTGGAGAGTAAAAGGGAAACAGCACGTTCCGCCTTTCAAAATGTTCATTGTCTCTATTCACGGTGCTTGACTACCAACAATAAGGACCTGGTCTTTTAAAGTCTTTCCAAATGTTCATACGATCCTCCATATTTCGATTAGTTGTGGTGGCTATTAACTTGGAGAAAGCACAGCGACTATAAGTCACAGGAAACACTTGAAACAGATACCAGTTTGGGGGGTCGGTGGGTGGTATACCCAGGTATCTCATACACAACCCCAAGTATACATCCTCAATGTATAAAGCTTTAACATGTCTAGATGCTTCCACAAGCTTTCTAGGCAGGTCTAAGGACAAAACGTAACCCAGTCCTAATGCATAATGAGGATATTGTGACTCAGGGAACATATCAAACGGTAGGTACCATTTTGAGTGTGGGTCTCTCAGAACTGCAGCCCCATGTGCGACAAGTCCAGTCATATATTTGTCTTTCGGAGCTCTCAACAGCATATCGACCAACTTGGGCACATTAAGAAACATGTCTGAATCAATCTTCATGGCATAGGAGGCCATGGAACAGCGAGAGTCCAGCCACTCCAACATCACCATGGTCTTGATGGTTAGGTTCTTGTAGGAGTCCAGGAAGTCACTCTGTAGCATGTCCTGGTGCTCTCTGCTCTCCTCCAAAACTTGCTGTTGGGTTTGTTCTGCCTTTTCCCCCGACGGCTTTCCCAACAAAAAGAACAGACTCACCACTTTGCCCAACACAGGGCTTTCGCCACCCCATGTTCTGCGGATGATGTCACGATCGGCTCTGTTGTGGGGAGCCACCTGCACGACCAAAACCACAAAAGGCTTCTGTTGTTTACATTTCTCTGGCTCATCCACAGTGAAGTGATAGTGATATGGATACTCCACTAAGTACGGTCCTGGAGATACATAAGGAGGTGGTGTAGGCAGCGTTGTCCGTGGAGTGGATACTGTTGTATTATGTACCACCGTTATGGTTGATAATGTTGTAACATTCATCTCCTCAGGTTGTAGGAAAACAGAGGAGTTGGTCATAATAACTTCCCCATTTGTTTGGGATTTGAATATTGTGCCCATAGCATTTTCCTTGACGTTGGGAGATGCTGTTGTGAACAGGCCTTTGTATGGCATCCACCATGTTGTTGTGTTGTTATAACGTATCCACCATTGTGGGCTCCAGTCTGCTGCCATTTCCATGACATTCACATTGTAAAAAAATAGAACTGACGTCACAAGCAAAACGAAGCAGAACCAGCGCTTGCACGGACAGCTGCAACTCCTGCCACTTTGAGCAACCTTCCCAGCCTCCACCTTAGTCGTGCTGAAAGGAAAGAGCACATAGCGACATAAACAGCTTTACCTCAGCACCATAGTGTTCTTGAAATCATGACCACACCATTACACCAGGCAGTGGTAAATATAATATATTAAAATACACTGCTGCCAGAATAATTGGTCTTCCCATACCAAACCTCACAAAACAAAGAACTACATCAATCACCACCTTATCCTAATATGGTAGTTCTCTAGGCGCCCACATCCACCAACCATTGCCTTGGGGGGTGGGTGGGTGTGGGCTCCAAAGCAACTCGGCCCACCCAAACAAAAATTCAAGCCAAGTTAAGTAAACTTTAAAACAGAAGTTACCTAAAGGCACTGCATAACCCTTTTTAAGTTATCTATCTATTGAGAACCCTCAATAGAAATTGAGAAACCGGCTTTGTGAAATACTTTACGGATACTGATTAAATGGTTGCACAGCTGGCAAGAGTCTCAGTTCAATCTGTCATCAGGCTTATGTTCATTATATTTGTGCAACATAAACTGCTAAAACATTACAGCCACTAATTATAAAAATGTGAGGACAATAAAAAACTGCAATTAGCAAGTGCCATTGATTTGAGAATTCTCAGTCGCTCTGTGTGTAATTTCTTTCCTTAGCGACATTATTAAAAGCTGAAAACTTAAATTAAATGTATTGTTTGCTGTAGTCATAACATTTTATTTAGGTAATGGTGTGCCCCTGATGTAACCAGATTTGATCTGCAGGGTAAAGTACATGTCCCTTCTCGGCTCAGCCCCAAAATATTTTTTTCCTCAACGCCCCCCAACCCCCAGTAGCCTATCCACATCCAGCCCAGACACCCCCCCAACCCCAAGGCAGTAAACCTACACTGCAGGTGCATTGGTTAGGTAGCATATACTTTAAGGAACATTTGGGTCTAAATCCTTCTTCACACACATCACTATCATCATTATATCCGCAGAGGGTCCCCGGCCGAAACATTTTCTATTAAATTAAATTTAGATTTTAATTTAATTTAATTTCAACTTTGCTGAGCAAGACTTAAATTTGAAATGTATTGCTATAAAGTAGTCCTTACTCTAGGTCTCTCTTCTATAATGCTGACATGCTAATTCCTTCATGCAAATATTCATGACAAAATAATAACAAGTCATTCACCCCATTATACAGTAGAAAACATAACAGATTGAACAGACAGATGTAACTTGAGAGCAACAAGTCCAACTTGTTTGTGATGCTTCATCAAACTATTCCTAATGGCTCCAATCTCCCATATCTACCTAAAATAAAATATGTTTTATTTAGTGGTATATAAAGAAGTGGCATACATACCTTCCTCTGCTGTTAGCAAAGCCATTTTCTAACATGTTGAGTGCCTCGTGTGCTTACACACCGTTACAGTGATCGTTCCTTTCCTATACGGTGCCAGACAGTAATGACTGCAGACAGTATGTTGTTCTACTGGTATAGCCAGTTTTTCATCCTCACTTCAAACCTCTATGTATACAGCCACGATTATTGACACACTCTGTGGTTTGGCAGGGATGCTGGTTAGATGTAGCTGAATGTGTAATAGCCATTGATAAGGCATCACTTCAAACTGACCTTTAACTTCTTCCTTTTTGACCCATTCAGTGTCTATCCTGTCAACAGCACAAAGGTAGGAAATAAGATATTACAAACCAGGCTGTTTTTTCTTCATGGCTGCAAGCCTCACACCAGCAGACCTCAGTGTCTGGTGGCTCAATCTACTACTGTGTTAAAACCACAATGTAGAAGTACTTCCTATGTGTCGTGCGTTACCATAGAATTGTCTCTCTAGAGTTCCCCATTTTAGTCCCCATCTGGATATGTAAATCATTACAGGCAACCATGGAGCTCACAGGTTTGTACCTGCACTGACACCCCGCCTCTATTTGTTTTCCGCAAATGACACAGGTGTTCAGGTTTCACGTTTCACATGTTGGTCCATGTCGTGTAAGATGTGGTTGTAATATAATCCCAAGAAGGAAACAAAAAAAAAATTAGTGCCTGTTATTGTTATGTCTATTGTGGTTTTCAGTACTGATTATGGTTCACATAGTATATGTATTGTTTTGTTATATGTAAACATGTTTATCTGACATAGATCAATTACTAACTAAACGGTATTCAACTTGTCAGTTAATTATTACATTAATGGGTTATGTGTTAGTCATATAATTCACTTCACTCAGCGTTTTGTAGTTGTGTGGTGCACCAAGGATCCTTTTGGTCCAGAGCGATTTTTTGATATACTGCAGATTCTTTAAAATATTAACATCCTAAGGTCATTTAAACTCATAAAACAGGTGTTTGTTATTTATATGCCCACACACCCCTGGAATTTGAACCTTAGATTGTGGGTGCAAACAGAACACCTTGCTCTTGCGTGTTCTGTTTGCTCTGTCAAGGGACCCTGTCTTGCGGAAATTGTGGATAAGATGGATTGTGAGACACAAATGTTAGTTTCCAAATATTAGTCATGTCCTTACAAGACATGAAAAAGTACCTGTTCTGTAGAAAGAATCTGATGCTTTAAGTCAGTGGTTCTCAAAGTGGGTCCGGGGGTCGCCAGTAAAATGAGTTAATATAGCATCAGAATGAGTTTAACCAGTTTCAACCTATATTGGCTATCGGCTATTTGAAATAGCAGACCCACAACCTTGTATATCTATTTCGCTATTTTCAAATAAATCTTGAACATTTTGAAAAAAAAATATCTTCAGAAGGGGGTCTGTGGCCAAATATATTAATGTGGGGGTCCTCGATATGAAAAAGGTTTGAGAACCACTGCTTTAAGTCACAGCTGCTCACCTTGATTGTGTAAATATCTGTGAATTATATGAGGGGTTGATCCATGTTTCACAAAGTGATTATTCTATGGGCATAATGCACTTTTCAGTTTGTGGCATGTTGAAGACATGTTGAAAACATGTTCTGACTCCCCTGTAATTACTCACCCCAGCCCCCTGAAGTCAAAACATTTTCCACAGCAGTCCGAACACTCACCTCATCAGACTCTACCTCACCCCATTACTTGTAGGCTATATATTTATGATGATATATTTTAGGCTTGACCTTGACCGTCCGTCACCCCCTGCGTCTGTGGACAGCTAATCTCCGCTGGCTTGATCGCAGCGAAAACTGTGCACACACACTCCCTGGATGCCAATTTTTCACATGGGCCAGTTATAGCACCACCAGGAGGACACTTTTTGCAAAACACATTTTTTGACAGTACTCTATGCTATGGAGTTACATTTGTGTCTTTATTAACCAAACAAAATAAAAAGATTTGAGGGAGAAAAATTATAAACAAGCAAAAAATAATTTTGAATGAAAACTAAAAACTTTAAAAACATTAAAACAGCGAGCAAAACATTATAATGTGCAAGAAAAAACATTTATATAAACAGAGCAAAACATTATTTTGAATGAAAACAAGGTAAAAAAAAAAAGCAATCAAAAAATATATATTTGCAAGCCAAAAAAAAAGATTTGAAAGATAAGAAACACAAACCCTGGTGCTAGCCTATAGGGCAGTGAAAGGAACAGCTCCTTCTTACCTCCGGGCTATGGTCGATGCTTACACCCCTGCCCGACCACTTCGGTCTGCCACCTCGGGGCGACTGATTACCTCGTCACTCAAGGGTCCTTCTGGTCGATCTACACGGTTACGACTTTTTTTTGTTCTGGCCCCACAGTGGTGGAATGAACTTCCCACTGATGTCAGGACAGCAGAGTCACTGCCCATCTTTCGCCGCAGGCTGAAAACCCACCTCTTCAGGAAACACTACCCTTCCTCTTTGCCTGGCCTACTTCTTGTTAACTAGTTGTACGAACTCTTGTTTTATTGTTCAATGGTTTTATTGGATCTTGTTTAGTCGATACACTTATTTGTTTTAGCTCTTGCTCATTTGATTTTGCTATTTTGTCTCATCTGTTTAAGAAAGTAGGTAGCTGATATATTGCACTTTTACCTTAGCGCTAGGTATACTCTTGGTTGCTTGTTTTTGCAGAAAATGCACTTAAGACTTCTGGTGATTAGTGGTTTCGTTCCCTACCTATTAGTTGGGTCATTTATGGCACTTCCGTGACCGTGGAGAGCGAAGGTCCGTTTCTCAATGGATTTGTCATCTAGGAGGGTTATTAAACACATTTAGCCGGGGTGTCTTTTTTAAAACGGCGGGGAAAATTTGTGGGAGACCAAAATCCAAAATGGCTGCCGTGAAAATGAACTTTTTAATGGTTTGACCTACAATGATGCACAATACATGGTTTCAGAGCTTATTTTGGTCAAGGAATACATATATGGTGTTAATATAATGATTTGACCTATTGTCGACCTTCAAATGCAAGATGGCTGCCAATTATGAGCTCCAAAAGGGAGTTTTTTTCAAAATCGTCACAGAGCCTTCATATTGGGCTCAAAATAAGCTCTGCTCATGATGAGTTGAATAATATACAGTATAAGTACACAGAAGTAATCTCTGAGGTCAATAAAGTCAATGTTTGTGTGTAAACAGCAGTTGCTGATTTGCGGTTTCCCATTAAATAGGGTAGGCTACTGAGAATATGGTGTCCAGTTCATCCCATCACATTTTCATAATGAACCAAAAAGTAATTGTGCAGTATAGCCTAACATAAAATAGTATTATGTATGCAAAGCTAGAAAGGTTAGTTGCTTGAGTTGATTAAAGGTCAACTCATTTGTCACCCTTATTTTGTGGTATTGCTCCCTGTTTCCTGTCTGCCTAGTTACTGTTACCTGCCTTGTCTAACCAGTCTTGTGATTTTGTCAGTGTTTCCACCTGTGTTCTCTTACTCCCCCAGCCTATCCCTGTGTTGATTGTCTGTTGACTTCACCTGTGTCCTGTTAATCCCTGTCTATTTAAGCCCTGTGTTTGCACTGTGGTCTTGTTGGTCTGTAGTCCTGTGAGGTGAGGTTTTTAGTTGTTGTTCTTTGTGCTCAAGCATCTTGGACATTAGAGCGTCTGCCATTCCAGATCCCTTGAATCGCTTGTAGATGGCATAGATGTAGGACATCAGCTGGTAGAAAGTTACGAGGATTGGGAGGATGTCCTTGAACATTTCTGGATTCTCCGCCTTGAGCTGTGTTGAGCGTCTTATACTGTAGGTGGGCAGGTCACCAACAAGAAAGGAGAATGGAATATTCTTCTGCTGCATGGCCTCCACATGTTTCACCATTATGTCATTCACCACTGACTTGCTTGGAGGTTCATTGTAGGTTGTGTGGTAATTAGGCTTGCTCTTGTTGGGTGGTGGATGACAGCAGGACTGGGCACCACTGTATCCTGGAACTCGCTGCTCTTCAGGTGGTGGTCTTGTGCCATGATTGCCTACACGAGACAGTGCATGTATTACAGAGCGAGCACGCTGCGGAGCTGACCCATCCACTGGTGGATCTACCCTGGGACAAGCAGGTGACTCACTCTTGCTACCAGGGGGGCATCTGTACTGGCAAACCGTTGTCAGTTCTGCACACTTCTGCTTTAGCTGTGCAGAGATTTCATTCTTCTTGGTGAGCGTTTCAGCAGTCTCTTTGCCTGGTTTCTTTTCATTGCTCTCTGGCTGCATGTACATGACATTTGTTCGATGGACTCCTGTAGAGTCACCTGTCATAGTGTCAATCTTGAAGTCGTCATTGTCGATGATCACGATAGCTGGCTTGCTGTCTGCGATCTCATGTGGGCAGGTTGCTGATGCCTCCACATCCATCAGAGCCCAATGGTCATAGATGAGCAGTGTATCTCCATAGCTGATGCAGACACCGCTCTTGTGCAGAGTGTCTACCAGATCTTTACTCCCAGGTTGATAGCAGAGCTCCGCAGCGTGCTCGCTCTGTGATGCACTGTCTCGTGTAGACAATCATGGTACAAGACCACCACCCGAAGAGCAGCGAGTTCCAGGATACAGTGGTGCCCAGTCCTGCTGTCATCCACCACCCAACAGGAGCAAGCCTTATTACCACACAACATACAATTAACCTTCAAGTAAGTCAGTGGTGAATGACATAATGGTGAAACATGTGGAGGCCATGCGGCAGAAGAATATTCCATTCTCCTTTCTTGTTGGTGACCTGCCCACCTACAAGACGCTCACTGAGCTCAAGGCGGAGAATCCAGAAATGTTGGAATGAAGGACATCCTCCCAATCCTCGTACCTTTCCACCAGCTGATGTCCTACATCTATGCCATCTACAAGTGATTCAAGGGCTCTGGAATTGCAGACACTCTGGTTACAGCAGGGGTAGTAGTGGAGGGGTTGGTAGACCAAGCACTACGAGGAAAGAACTACAGACGGGGCGTGCGGTGCATACTGCTCTGGAGAGAGGTTCTTATCCAAAATCACTTGTCCAAGATTCTTGAGTACAAAGAACAACGACTAAAAACCTCACATGACAAAGGTCTACAGACCAACAAGAACACAATGCAAACACAGGGCTTAAATAGACAGGGATTAACAGGACACAGGCAAACTCAACAGACAATCAACACTGGGATAGGCTGGGGAACTAGGAGGACACAGGTGGAAACACTGACAAAATTACAAGGCTGGTTAAGGCAGGTAAAAGTAACTAGACAGGAAACACTGGGATCAAATACAAAAATACAAAATATGGGTGACCTTTAAATTCACCTCAATGATGGGATGGGATGAACTGGACACCATATTCTCAGTAGCCTACCCTATTCAATGGGAAACCGCAAATCAGGAACTGCTGTTTACACACAAACATTGACTTTATTGACCTCAGAGATTACTTCTGTGTACTTATACTGTATATTATTCAACTCATCATGAGCAGAGCTTTCATTTGAGCCTAATATGAAGGCTCTGTGACGATTTTGAAAAAAACTCCCTTTTGGAGCTCATAATTGGCAGCCATCTTGCATTTGAAGGTCGACAATAGGTCAAATCATTATATAAACACCATATATGTATTCCTTGACCAAAATAAGCTCTGAAACCATGTATTGTGCATCATTGTAGGTCAAACCATTAAAAAGTTCATTTTCACGGCAGCCATTTTGGATTTTGGTCTCCCACAAATTTTCCCCGCCGTTTTAAAAAAGACACCCCGGCTAAATGTGTTTAATAACCCTCCTAGATGACAAATCCATTGAGAAACGGACCTTCGCTCTCCACGGTCACGGAAGTGCCATAAATGACCCAACTATATGTTGAATGCACGTATTGTAAGTCGCTTTGGATAAAAGCATCTGCTAAATGACTGTAATGTAATGTAATGTAATGTAATGTATTAAAGTTGACTAACAAAAAACTAGTTTAGCTGGTAGAACTTAATCTCTTCCTGTCCTCAAGTATGGCCCTTTTGCTCCTGCAATGTAAGATGGAAGCACTGTCTGTAGCCTACTGATAAGACCCAATTATTGAAATCCCAAATATGGAATATACTTGGACCATGCCACATTTAATGCCCGTCTCAGGACTGCCAGTGCCACCCGCCAGTATTCGTACAGTGTATAACTTCCCAGTCTCCAGGTTTGCGAAAGTATAGCTAACCACTTTAACCCTGACATCCCATTTTTTAATTCTGGGCATGTATAGGCTAAAAATAAAAGAAAATTGCTGATCTACAAGTTCACAACATGCTGTGATGTGTTGTGGGCTTGTAGATCGCCCCCCCCCCCCCCCCCCCAACTAATTAAAACAATATTTATTTGATAAGTGGCTCGTTTTAAAATGTGTAGCGCTGTGGAATAGAGTAGACACTATATGGCACTATGACTATTATATTTAGGGCTAGGCCTATGTGATTTTGGTGATACTGATTACTCGTTTTGCATGTCCGTGGCAAAAATAAAATATTGATGGAAATGTCCATCACAAGCTTGCATGGTGATGACCTCTAATCTGAACAGATGACATGCCTTCTGTTTTTGCTCTTTTCATGCCCCATTTTTTCACTGTGGTCGCTCGCATTTTGTTGACTTTGATTATTTCATTGTCTGACCACACCACATACACACTCTACGTTGTCCTTTCCTAGTAAAAGAAAGAAGAAGAAACATGTTTTTTTTAAAGCACATTTTGCTATATTCACAGAATTGAGGCAGCTATAGCAATCATTTCTTTTAGCTGTCTTGTCTTCACCTGATGCAATTGTGTGTACAGGTACCATGTGCAATAGCACCGGCTTCGGATGCTGTCAATGCACTGAATGGGACATTATCACGTTTAATCAGACTATTGATTGATTGGTGTTTTGTCGTTATTCTGTGGGTTGATGAAAGTTGGGGCAAACGCTCACCCCAAAACATGATTTACGATTCTGTGCCTATCGGTACATGACTCGGACGGCGCTGGGTCGACTCAAGCGAACTTCGCAAGGTTCGGCACGGCAACAAGCTCCCTCAGTGGTGCCTCTCGTGGCTCAAGTTCGCTTGAGATGGCGCACCTCTGTCGCGGTCCAAAACTATACTTTACGCAAAACACCTACTGAGCCCCATCAGTAGGTCAGTATCTCACCTACTTAGACCCCCTGGTAGACCCCCTGGTATAATTTTTGGCTTGCTGTTTTAATTCGTTTTCATTCAAAATATTGTTTTGCTCAGTTTATATTTTCTCTCTCTCAAATCTTTTTCTTTGATTAATAAAGACACAAATGTAACTCCATAGGTACTCCTACAGATTGTGTCAAAACATAACGCAAATCGGTACCCAGTATCTCTATAGTCATTAAATGAAACAAGTCTTTCAGATTATTCATATTCCATCCTGATTGGCTAAAAATGTCTTCCAAAGTTTGCAGGAGCGCTTTGTTTTGAACAAAATGCCTCAAATCATGAACACAGCATGCAATTTCCGTGAAATTTTGCACTTAATCCCACACAGCCTCATGGTGGCGCTATAACAGGCCGATGATTCATGTTTTTACCTATAACTGCACCTATCTGTGTAACACTTTGTATGCGCACTCCTTTGAGGTCAAGGAAAAACCTTTGCCCTGCTTTTTTCACATCTGCCTTTTATAACGCCACCAGGAGGCAAAAAAATACCACTTTTTTTATATTACTCCTTCCAATTTCATCCAAATTTCACGCAAATCGGTACGTACACATGATCTCTATAGTCATGTGATCAAGACAGATCTGTTTGATTTTTCATATTCCATCCTGATTGGCTAAGATTCACATCTAAAGTTTGCAGTAGTGGCTTGTTTTGAACAAAATGCTGCAAATCACACATTCACACTATTTTGAGGAACAAATGCCACCCTTTTAACATTGGCCTGTTATAGCGCCACCATCAGGTCTAATTTAGCAAAACACATGTTTGGAACAAAATGCCTCAAATCATGAATACAGTGTCCGATTGCCGTGCAAGCAGTAGCGGCTGGTGGGGATTTTGGGTTGGGGGGGGCTATAAGACATCCATTATACTATATGATACCCATAGTTCACCCTGAAGCAACAGCATCATATTCCAGATAGCAAGTTACAGCAATGACGCTACTGTAGGCTATCTATACTTTGTTATAGGAAATGCTCCACAACAACACAAGTACCCAACAAAAGAGGTTCCACTGCTCCAGTGAACGTTGTTTCTATGTGCAGATAGCTGCTCTTATATCATGATTATTGGTGGTGGTGGCAATACTAATAATAATAAAAAACAAAATAAGACCAGAACCAGACAATAATTAAAAGGTTAGATTATAAGTCTGCTTGAGGTGTAATGCAGCTTTAAACATATGTATAAACTGAAACTCATCTCCTTCCTACAGTAGATCTCTCTCTCATCTCCTTCCTACAGTAGATCTCTCTCTCATCTCCTTCCTACAGTAGATCTCTCTCTCATCTCCTTCCTACAGTAGATCTCTGTCTGTCTGTCTGTCTGTCTGTCTGTCTGTCTGTCTGTCTGTCTGTCTGTCTGTCTGTCTGTCTGTCTGTCTGTCTGTCTGTCTGTCTGTCTGTCTGTCTGTCTGTCTGTCTGTCTGTCTGTCTGTCTGTCTGTCTCTCTCTCTCTCTCTCTCTCTCTCTCTCTCTCTCTCTCTCTCTCTCTCTCTCTCTCTCTCTCTCTCTCTCTCTCTCTCTCTCTCTCTCTCTCTCTCTCTCTCTCTCTCTCTCTCTCTCTCTCTCTCTCTCTCTCTCTCTCTCTCTCTCTCTCTCTCTCTCTCTCTCTCTCTCTCTCTCTCTCTCTCTCTCTCTCTCTCTCTCTCTCTCTCTCTCTCTCTCTCTCTCTCTCTCTCTCTCTCTCTCTCTCTCTCTCTCTCTCTCTCTCTCTCTCTCGAAAATTAAGGAATTAAGGCCCGGCCCTAACTGGGCCCTACTGGGCCGGCCCGAACAATTACCATACTTTTAGGCCAAAAACTCGTAAATGTATTGTGTGCTTGATGTCCTCAAAGTCACTTTTGAAAATCTTTTGAAAAAAAAATTGAAAATCGGCCACTTTTGCCGATTTTCGATCGTCGATTTTTCGATTGAGTTTTGGCCATTGTCGCCCGTCTTTCTTTAATAACATGGGCTAGGAGGGTCAGACAGCGACAAACTAGATACCTGAGTAAAGTTTACTTTGAGCTGCATCCAACACATCCACTGACATGTCCGTCAGCCCTTACCGTTAGGTCGCTAGGGGAAGTTGAATTATCTTTCACACACACACACACACACACACACACACACACACACACACACACACACACACACACACACACACACACACACACACACACACACACACAGACTAGCGAGCGATGTTAACTTTCCCCAACAAATTGGAGCCACTTCCAATGTGATTAAAGCAGCGATCATGTTTTTAACTTTGTCAGATAAATGAAGCAAATCCACAATACCTTTCTGAAGACGGATTAGAAAGTAAATAATCCATTTGAATACTGCCGCCTGCCTTGTTAATCCTCCTTCACCTTCCCAGAACAAAGCGCAGAAAGGTACATCTTTCTGTTATTGGTCAAAAGCCAGTGAGGGCGGAGCTTGGGGGCTAAATATTAGCCCAGCAGGCGTGTCATGTCAACTGTCAATCGCTTAACTCAATGGAAGCCAATGGAAGCTGATTTGGGCTTAAAGAAATCAACCCATTTTGACATATTTTGTGTTTTTCTTGTAACTATTTGATGCTGTTGCTGTTCTAGGTTCCACCAGTATATCAAATAATCTCTTCTAAAACATTTTGATAATAATTTCTCATCTTTATTCCATAAGATAGGGGGGCTTAGCCCCACTAGCACATTGATAGGAGCCCTTGTTTGGTAAGCTTCCTTTGTACCTATCCTCGCTTTTACAACCAAAGGTTATTGGACATTCCACACGTTCACAAACACACATTAGATATACCAGTCCATGTAAGAGAAGTGAACAAGGAAAGACTGCTTTCATGTATTATGCTCCATACAAATGGAACAAACTTCAAAACTCTCTGAAACTGGTGCGATTGGTCTCAATAGAGACATTTAGGGTGCTTCTTGAGGACACACTACAGAGTGACTGCACCTGTTTCATGTAACACTATATTTATTTGCATCTGTGACATTCTAATGTGATTGAAATGGTTATTGTTCTTTGTATGTGTTTTATATGCTGTTATCAGGGTGTCCTTGAAAAAGAGAACTTGCTCTCAATGGGCTTCCCTGAATAAATAAAGGAAAAATAAATAAAAGATATAGGGAGAAGCTTGTGAGGAATTATTTACCAATGTCCTTGTGCAGGCATGCCACATGACGTGTATTTCACTTCACACAGGAAGCAATGGCTACTTATTTGTATGATATTGAGGAATATTTGGCAATTTACAAATTGATTCATGAGAATAAACTAAAACAGCTTTGGTGTTTTAGTTTAGTTTTGTTATTCATCTTCCCATGCAATTTGGAAATTGGAGATTTAAATGCTGTTACAGAGAAAGATACAATGGCAGTCAACTGTGTCTACTGGTTGGTATCTGTTGACTATAATGCATTTTATTGCTGAAATGGCATCATCATGAAACTCATGTAATCAGATCAGCTGGGCAAACATTAAACTGATTGGGTAATGCAGGACACATCAAACCATCATAAACAAGGGAAATCTCTGGAGACATCATTCTATCCATTAACTGGGATAGAAATCCAATGTCATGAAGGTGGTGATATTTGGTGATCATTGCTGTAGGGCAGAAACCTCTTAGTTCCATATTCTAACTTCTTATTTTTAAAAATGAATGCCCTACTTCGACATACTACAGTGTCACCAGTGGTGAAAAAAATACTCAAATGTTTTACTTAAGTACAAGTATCAATACTGCAATGTAGAAGTACTCTATTATAAGTAAAAGTCCGGAATTCAAAATTTACTTGAGTAAAAGTGCAAAAGTATTGGAATCAAAATCTACTTAAAGTACCAAAAGTAAAAGTAAGTTTGAAAATAGCAGTTCTACAAGCTCACAACGCGTCGCAATGCGACGCATTGTGAGCTTATCAGCTATTTTCAAATAGCCTAGGTATAAAATAGGGCTAAAGTGGTTAATGTATGTCTTATAATATAATAATATCTGCAAAGTAACTAGTAACTAAAGTTTTCAAATAATTGTAGTGAGTAAAAGTACAATATTTGCCTCTGAGATAGTGGAGTAGAAGTAAAAGTACAGAAAATTGGAATTACTCCAGTAAGTAAAAAAAAATACCTCACAACTGTACTTAAGTACAGTACTTGAGTAAATGCACTTAGTTACTTTACACCACTGAGTGTCACACAAAAGTAGATCGGCTACTTTTGAATTATGAAAAGTAACAGTTTTGGTCTATGAGGCGTCTGCCTGACAGCAACGATATATCTGAAGTACAGTGTGTGTGGATGTAAGTAAACTAAAATGCTACAGAAATAAAACATTTGTAAAGACACTCAACATGTTATTGCGAGGACAGGCAGGTTGTGAGCATGGTATCTGGTGTGTGGAGGACGTTCACATTGTAACTTGCTTAACACAGGGAGGTACTACTTCAAAACAATGCAACTGTGCTGCAAGCAACACAAATGAATGTCACTTTCAAGGGTATGACCATTATAATGCTGCACAGACACATTGAGGTTATCATGAGTTATAAAAAGACCATTTTAAATGTCCAATGTCAATTTCTGTGACTTTTGACAGTTTATGAATTGTAATACTGTTTCTAAACTGGTGGTTGGTAATCTATCGTTTTGCTATTTGTGCAAAGAAAACCTTTCAAAGAATCAACATTTCCAATCATCATTTGCCTATATGAATGTCCTGTTGAATTCTGACCTGCTCAGCACACGCCCCTGGCTGTAGGAAAATACAAATCATTTTAAACCAAAGGCTTAAGCAGAGCTGTAACTTTAAACTAGTAAATTGTTTATAAACATTAGGTAATCACATATCAGCAATACAGTACAAAAGAATTCCACGAACATAGAACGAACCGTATACAATAGTGCATTGTACTATTGTACTACTTATGAGTAACTGATACTGGTAACTGATAGTATAAGTAATGTTTGGGTGCCTCGTGCCTGTAATATTATGTAATATATGATTACGGGCACCCAGACATATTATGTTCCTTTCATTTTCCACAAATGCTTTATTAGCCTCTCTCCCATGTTGCTCAATAACCACTCATACAATATTTTTTTGCACATGTTATATTTTGTTTGGGCATGGGTATTGGTCATGTTTGCTCTTACTGGAGTTTGTCAACTTGAATGTTGTTAGACTCTGACTTTGATTGTTTTTAAGCCATGTAAAGAACGGAATGTCCTCTCTATTTCAACGCTATTATCATGAATGTTGATAGGGTTCAAAGTTTTGGGAAAGGAAATGACGTTTTCAGCTATTACAAACAATTTTAAATGATAGAGACATGTTTACTTTTATTGTCAAATAGGAAATCCCACATTTGACTTTGACCTTCCATAACCTTTACAGTCAAACTCAGGGTCACCACCCGTAGGAGAATAGATGTTGCTCTGTCTTAAAGGGGTGGGTTTTGTTGCACTGGCTTTTTACTATGTGTTTATACACCCGTTTAACTACTGTGACATGAATGTCATGGTTTACATATACTGCTGTTTGCTCTGTTTGCTCCATTGGTATACCCTTGTGTTCATTATGTTCTAGATATACTGCACAATGTCCCTCTGTTAGTGTTTCCCAAACTTTTTTCCTTAGAGGCTCCCCTTCTCATATTTGACACTTTCTAATATCTATTTTTACAATGTTATTACTGTGCTTTACACAGTGTTACATGAGGGAGTTATGTTAAAGTTATTTGATTCTGTATGACAAGTTGGACTGATATCACATTGAGAACATAGTATAGACCGTGGATGAAATCCAGTTATGATTTTGTGCAAAAGGTTTGGACTACCTCAAAAAAGACGAGGCCTAAAACAAACTGATAATTAGGGAATCACACACCTCAATTACAGTAGCACATACTGACCATGCACCAGCTGCAACAACAACAACAACAACAATGGCAGACATACACACATCTTCTTTTGTTTTTAAGTCACTATGCATGCTCAGTGTGTTCTTCTCTGGCATTTGATGAATTGTTGATGTAGATATTTAGCATGAATCATCCTTATCCTTATTTTTTGCATTCTCATATGTAAGGAGATATTTTGCCAAACAAAAGTTGTGTGAATAGAATCGTCTTTTTAAACGGAGGGTATCTGTTTACAAGAAAGATATGTGTACATATGTGTGGACAAGGGCTAAGTCTCAACAGTCTGTACATATTCTATAAATATGCTAAAGGCAGAGCAAGCCTTTAGCATAGTTGGTTTCGGTAAATACTTAACACTTAGCCCTGGCATTTACAGTATTAGCTTAGATTTCTATCTTAGATTGTATTCACATTTTCTATTTCAAATGTGTATTTCTAATTCTTATACCCTTGACTGTGGTTTTTCAAATTCCATGTTTGTTTGTTTGTCACATTATAAGGCATTGTTGTGTATAGGCTACCACTGCTACTTTAATGAAAAGTATGAATTCAGAGTATGGATAGGCCACAACTAAAGGTTTAATTTAAATACAAAACATAAACACAAGCTTGCAATTGTCAAAGTATCATTTGAGTTTGTAATTAACCACTTAAACCCTTATACTCAGGGCTCTATACTAGGCCCCCTCCCTTTTTCACTCTACAATAATTATCGTTGTCGAAAATAGCCGATCTACAAGCACACTACCCGTTGTGTAGATCTTCTATTTTCATCTAATGCTCACCCCAGAATAGGGGTGCTAGGGTTCATGTGGTTAATGACATGAAGCCATCTCAGAGGACAACAGATTTCCAGGTATTCAAAAGGCTGTAGATGGAAGCGTGGAGGACATGACCAGATCATTGTTTCCTGTGGGCACAGGAGACAAAGATCGATCGAATGAGGAGACCATGTCAGCCTCCTTTCTTTCTTCCTTCCACAGTCTTTTGTATTCCTGCTTGAGCTCCTGATAGCTGCGGGAGAACGTATGGAAGATGGAGGTGGCCGGGAAAGCCATGATGAGGATTCCGCTCAAGATGCTGGCCAGTGCGACCAGCTGTCCGGGGATGCTGTGCGGAACCATGTCACCGTAGCCCACTGTGGTCATGGAGATGATGGCCCACCAGTACGTGACCGGTATGCTGCTGAAACTGTGCCGTGGAGGGGTGGAGGCGTATGGTGCCAGTTCACTCTCCGCTAGATGGACCAGTGGGGAGTAGAGGGCCACCGCTACGCACACAAACAGCAGCAACAGGCCGAACTCCCTCATACTACGCTTTATGGTCATTCCCAGGGTCTGCAAGCCCAGCGAGTGGCGAGCCAGTCGCATAACGTAGAGGATGCGCAGGGCCCGTAACATGCGCAGGATCAGGCCCAGTTTGTCCAGGTACCCTCTGCCTGGTCCAGCATTATAATGGTCGTCAAGTGACGGATCTCTGACCTCCACCACCAGTGACACGTAGAAGGGCAGGATGGCGATTGCATCGATGATGTTGAGGGCACTGCGAGCGAAAGCTAGCTTGCTCTGCGCATGGACAAATCGCAGCACAAACTCGAAGGTGAACCAGGCCACACAAACTGACTCCACCACAAACATGTTGTAACACTTCTGGGAACATTCACCCTGCGGAGATAGACAGGGAGAGATACTAATTAAATTAAAAGGTTTAACACACAGTAGTTTGTTAGCACACCGTAACTTGTTGAGGCCAGTCTATACAAATAAGTTGAAATATCACATTGTGATATTATTTAACCACATGAACTAGGGCTGGGACGATAATCGTTATTATTGTTTATCGTAATAAAAAATGCTCACAATAATCGTATTGCAGAGATTTAAATTCATCGTGAAATTGTCCTTTTGCCAAGCTGCATATCCGGTCTGAACCTGACCTGAAATGGCTCTGTACATGGACCACTTACCAAAAAATAGCTCGCGTGTGAGCTTGTAGAGCTGTAGTTCAGTTATGGTTTACCTGCAGAATATGAATGCTGGGGTTGAAGTTGTTAAGCATATTTTCATTATCGCGATAATATCGTTAATCGCAATTATTTTGGCCACAATAATCTTGACATGCAATTTTCATATCGTCCCATCCGTAACATGAACTCTAGTGTCCCTTTTCTAGGCATGTCATAATAGGCAAAACATTTAGTGTAGAGGGAAAAAAGGAGGGGGCCTAGTAGGCTATAAGCCCCACTTGTCAAATAAGTAAGGGTTAAGTGGTTAAAGGTAGGGTAAGTGATATTTTTTGGTTAAAACAAAAAGTATTTTGTTAAAAGGTTAAAGCACTATATTCTGATAGTAATCATTGCTATAGAGTGTTTGTTCAGTAAAAGGAGTCTCCCCGTCTCTCCAGCTCTTTAATAAACAGAAAATAAATGTTTCGGTATGTGTCAAAATCTCAGCCAATCAGGAGAAAGTACCCATTTCTAAGCTTAATTTTTATAGTGTTCCAGTTCCAATTTTGCCTGCTAATTTCTTAGTGTCATCACTTCCAATTTCACTTGTTTAATCTATATCCTGATTGAGTTCTCTATCCTGATTGACTTATAACTTCAGACTAATAAATCTCTGCCAGGAGACACGTCCTACTTCTCTCCATCTTTCTGACTGTCTGGGGCAAGTTATAACAAGGATATACTGTAAGAAACGATTGTCATTACATTATTAACAGTGCAACCAAAGTGACACGCTGTATGGAGACACATTTTGGATAGTGAACACATTGAACAGTAGTGGCATGTTATCATCACTAGGACAAACAGGAAGGAGACCTGAGTATTTGTGTGCATGCGTGCATGCAACTCTGTGTGCATCTGTGGGTGCATCCGCACGTGTGTATGTGTCTGTCTGTGCATGCGTGTGTCTGTCTGTGTGAGACACTTTTCATTAAATGGAGAAAGAGAGAATAGAGAGATTAGTCTCTCAGTCTCAACCCATGCATTTGCATGACATATTTGACATTATATTTCAATTTGTATATTGACTGTTAAATCGCGGTATATTGAAGTGGAACAAAAAAAGGGGTAAAGATAATTGGCTACTCTCAAGTAAATAAATGAATAAATCTTCCTCCGTGCCGACAGAATCTGTCATGATCTAATGTTAATTAATGTTGTGTGTTCGTCTAGGCCTACATATTCAAACGTTCATACACACACCCACACACACACACACACACACACACACCACGTGTGTGTGCGTGCGCTGATAAACGAGCTCCATCAGAGCTTTTGCCGCAGATGATCACTAAATAAATACTTCCAGGTTGGATCAAATTTACATCTGCTTTATCATCATTTCTCCCTCTTTCCCCAACCAAGCATAAGACACAAACTGCATTTGTTCCCAGGAGACACATTTTCCTGGTGTGTCCACTGCGTTCACAAATGGGAGTGTGGCGAGAGCTTCACAGCTGCAGCCAGGAAAGCAGAACTTCAGCAAAACAATAATTTACATATATTGGAGAAATAATTAATCTTGGTGGATTGTGGGGCGATGATTTATTTGTACACAAGGATTTGGGTGACTTCAGAGCCGATCTGCGCAGCTCTATTGGCTTGTGTCAAGCGAAGCCTAGCCATGGAATCTTCATAACTGGAACTGGATTTTCCAAATACCCAATTCATTTAATTTTACATTTCACACTACCTCATCTACAATATTAGCAATGCAACTGAGCTCAGTACATTTGGTTTGAACTGAAATTGGAATTTCTGTCAGATTCTAGAGTTTCTGATCAGCAGAGTATTCTTTTTTTTTTATTATAACAAAACAGAAAAAGCACTCTTGAACATTCATAGATTTCACAGATGTTATTTTTTTCACCGTAGCCCACTGTGGTCTTGGAGTATCTAAGTAGAATGCACAAGCAGTGATTAAGGATGTGTCATTTTAACAGTTATTCCCATTCACAAGAAATACCATCAATGGTGGAAATGGCGGCACTCCAAAGAATAAAGGATGTCAGCTCAGCTCAGATGCACATTTCTTTGTTGCTACCTCAGGCTAATGTGTTTAGGCAGGACTCTGAGCCTTCCTCAGAGTAGCTTTTTACTATGCTCTGATGAAGGCACCTGCCAAAATGCGTTGCCTGAGGTAGCAGTAAAGAAATGTGCATCTGAGCCAACAGTCAGTCAGTGTTGCTGCCAGATTTTGCGAGAGAAACAAGCAACCAGCTCTATGAAAACAAGCCAAAATAAGCGACTAGGGCAGGTCAGTCAAGCTTTATTGTTGACTGACCTGACTTATGAAAACAAGCCCAAAATAAGCAAATAGAGCAGGTGAGTCAAGCTTTGATGTTGTTTTAGGGCTGTGGTTTTCAAACACTTTCATGTCAAGAACCCCAAAATGACTATGTATTTGGCCACAGATCCCCATCTGAAAATATTTTTGTGCCAGTGACCCTCAAACAAGATTTTTTGCAAATAACACAGCGTTCACAGCGCGTTTTCAAAAATATATGTATATAGGATTAAAGTGGTTAAACTGAAACAAGCCCAAATAAGCAACTAAACTGTAGAACCAAACATAAAAAACAAAAACTTCCAATATTGACAAATGACTTTACGGGAAAACAAGTTCAAAGTTGCTTATAATAAGCAGACTTGGCAACACTACCAAAGGTCTTGCATCTTTATTCAATGGAGTACAAATATTTCCAACTGAGTGGGTTATTTTTGTTTTTTACTATAGCTGAGCACCCATAGCCAAGTAAGTGATCAGAGGTAGCACACCTGCCCCCCATCCAAACATCAATATCTCATAGTGAAAAACTGTCAGATGTTTCACACGCACATTAGTCTCGTGTGGCCAGACTGTTGCCTCCCACAATTTTCAAATGTTTCCGGTCATACAGTCTGGGACTCGGAAGCTCTGATCATGATTAGAATATAAACCGGATATGAAGCCTCCTCCCCACTTCCGTTTTGTCACAGTCGCGCAAATGTATCCTAATATAAATACAAATCATCTAAGTATATTTAACTTGCTGCTTAGCAGAAATGGAAATAAAATAATAAAATGTAAAGGTATTTTAAAATATATTTTCGTGAACGGAAGTGCCAGTTTCCTCTCTCGGATTTCGGGAGTTGTAGTTCCACTCTATATAGCATTCAGAGATTGTGGAATAGTTGTCTGGCTATGCGAGACTACACGCACATTATCATTGTCATACCCACACCTGGGAGGGACAGAGCGCTCTGTCAGCTGTGTAAAAAAAAAAAGCACTATGGTAAACACTAGTAAACACATAAGACAGCTACTATAACACGACAATTTGACAAGAATATAAGACATTGAAGAGTACACATTTTTTATGTATTATACTGACAGAGGGCAGCCTATGTTAGTCTTTTCTCTGTTAGATCAGTGAAGAGTAGCTATTGACTCCAACTTTAATTTGAGTTTAATTAAACTCTAATTTCAGCTCAAACATAGCCTACTGTCAATGGTAAAACTAGTTTGTGTAAAATCAGATATACTTGGCCGGCGCCTACACAGGGCCATGCAAGTCGTGAACGATGCAAGTTGGGAATACACGCCCCGCCGATTGACCAATGCAACTCCTTGCAACATGCAACTACTGTCTTGCAGTATTATCCCCAATGGCAATTGCGAGGAGTTGCATAAACTGTTTAGTTGCAAAGAGTTGCGACTAGTTGCATTGGTGCGGTTTGACCTTTAAAGCAGTCTTTAAACTATTTGCAAGTTCACCTTTCCTCTGAAAGAAATATCATTAGCTGTTTTAACCCATTATTTCCCATTCCTTACTTTACTTTATTTTTTGTATACCCTACCCAGACATAGCAGAAGGTCATGCTTGTGTGAAAGCCATGTCAAGCTTTCAGCACCCTGTAGTCAGAGTGATAAGACCATGGATGTACTATGATGGAATCGTAGTGCAGGTGCAGGCAGGCCCGGAGTGGCCATCAGGGGACTCAGGACATTTTGCGATGGCATGCCTGTGTAATCACTGATGTGGCCTGCAGTCATGGCCTGTCGAAACACAGGACAAAAAACTTTGAACTTTACAATTTGGCCCAGAAACACTATGACTGCAGGCCACATCTGTGAAAATGGCAGACCATGACAGCATTCATTTTCTTTCTTTTTTTTATCTTGCACTGGCCCTGGCAAAGCAGAGTCCACTGTCAGAGAAACGTTTCTTTAAAGAATATGCACCAGTCAAATAGCGATTGGTCAAAAATGTCAGTAATAAAGGTTTTTTTTTTTTTAAGACTCGATTGGATTGGTTTGATTCGTTCCCCACCCGCCCCAAGACCAGCACAGAAGTAATGTGATCTGTGAAGGTGTGCGAGCAGGTAACCGTCAATTGATTACTTAACATAATTCTATGTTGTAGCCTAATGTCCACAAAGAAAATGAGAATGTATTGCTTATACAACTACACAAAATAAGTGGTGTGGGTCCTGGTCCACCTCCACAGGTGGGTCCCGACATGAAAAGGTTTAGGAACCTCCTGTTCTAAGGTAGGATAATCTCTCACCTGTCTCAGGTGAGTTGACATTGTCAGTATCTAATGTTACTGAAATGAGATAACATAATTAGTGTGGTTGCCCTTAGGCGACCACAGTGTTGTTCTTGCACCTATTTATATCCACAAAAGCCACGCCACTCTTCTCGAAGTTTTTGCAGCACACACACACATTGAACTTGTCTAGATTCACCATTCATCATGTGCTTGTATTTTGCTAAGCAATTAAGCAATGTGTTTTTTGCCTTTCTTTTGTTTTTAAATTAATAAATTACTATGTGAACACACACACACACACACACACACACACACACACACACACACACACACACACACACACACACACACACACACACACACACACACACACACACACACACACACACACACACAATTATATATATATATACTGTATATATAAGATCTCGGGAGTCAATGTAACTTGCTTCCCAAATTTGTGGGAGGGGCCTATGTGTTTTACAGAAAATTAATAAAATGAATAAATGAAGAACATCAGCCAAAATGTACTATTATGGATTTATGGTTTCAAGTACTGTCCATGACTAATGCTCCTGTGTGTGTGTGTGTGTGTGTGTGTGTGTGTGTGTGTGTGTGTGTGTGTGTGTGTGTGTGTGTGTGTGTGTGTGTGTGTGTGTGTGTGTGTGTGTGTGCGCGCGCGCGCGTGCGCGTGTGGTTGGGTGCCGTGCATCCCAAAAAGATAAAAATATGAAGAAAAAAAAATCTGAAATTGGCATTCTGTCAACTCTTGAGAGATGTATAATTTTCAGACAGGCATTTTTTTCTCCTTTCTCCATCCTCCCTTCTCTTCTTTTCCCTGGAATGCTGTCTTAAAAGAGCTGTTTTCTGCTTTCGCTTCCATTTGTTCTCGCCAGGGCACAGTCAAATACCATGCTGAGGTGACCTAATAGCGACTGTGATATATTTATGTCTAACTTTACCAAACATAGGGAGCTATCATTGAACAGTTCGCCGGTAGCGTTACGTGATAAGACAATACCAGCCGTCTCTGGCCCGGCAAGCCTTCAGACAGTAGGAACAATGGCACCTCTGTCAGGAGCCTGTACGGCTCTGCAGTAAAACCAGTGTCCTGTCTATATACTGTGTGTGTGTGTGTGTGTGTGTGTGTGTGTGTGTGTGTGTGTGTGTGTGTGTGTGTGTGTGTGTGTGTGTGTGTGTGTGTGTGCGCGCGTACATACGCGCACACACACGCACACACACACACACACACACACACACACACACAATGTTGCCCCGACTAGGATGGAATTGCTAGTTGGTCGTCAAAACAACAGATGGGCAACCGCTGATTGAGTAGGATATGTTCACGCTGTTTTAAAAGGGATTAATACTGCTCTCCTCAATCTGAATGGAGTATGCATTAATGATTATATAATGCAGAGCGGCTTTGTTCACTAACTGCACACCTATCTACTGTAGCTATAGCTAAAGATTGAACCAAAAATTGGCCATGTCATTATAAGACTTTCTTGTTAAGTTTTAGACAGGGTTTGATTTTCTGGGGGGATGAGGGGTAATCCATGCATCTGCTTTTGAAATCCCCCTGGTCATTAATTGTTATGGCCAGTGGGGATATGTTTCATCCCTTGTTCTGGTCAGACTTAATTTCCTTGGAAAATGTTGACTGTCTATGTTTGATGTTTATTAATATCACAATATATTATCTATTTTGGGCAAACTATAAATATATATATATTTACATATTTTCAAAGATAGCGGAAATAGCAGATCTACAAGCTCATCAACACATCACGATACGTTGTGAGCTTGAAGATTGCCTATTTTTGCTATTTGTCATACATCGAAGTATGTGTATATAGGCTTCAGAGGGTAAGAAAATGTTACAAATCTAGCCCTGCTTTTAAATAGGCATCTGCTTCATACACACCTTTCTTTCTTCTTCTCTGAGATCTGGCATGCTGCTGATGCACAGGCTGACAACGGTGATCACCACCATTATGACAGAGAGGCAGGCGAACACCTTCCCTGCCAAACCTGACTCAGGATTCTCCATCACTTCCCGAACTATACTGAGCAGTCTGCGGTATCCCACCTCCGCCTTCTTGACGGTGACTTTCTTCAGCATCATTCTCTTCTGCCTCCACTCCTCCTCTTGGCGCTCCCGCTCAGCCACCTCCTCCACGCGGGTGATCATGCGGCGCCGGCAACAGCGCTCCATGTGGCCCGGGTCCACGCCCCAGTAGTCCAGCTCGTCATGCAGCGACACGGCGCACAGCTCCCGCAGCAGTCGAAGTTTGCCCGCGGCCAAGAAGTTGAGGATAACCCGGAAGGCTCGAGGGTTGCGGTCGAAAAAGAACTCCTGGCAGGTTTCGTCGTAGTCGTCACACAGTCGCGCTTTCTCCTCAGTGGTGGTGCAGAAACGCAGGCGTCCCAGCCGGCTCTGGGGGAACTGCTCCAACGTGCTCCAGGGGAAGGTGTAGCGGTTGCCCCCCACGTTGATGAGAACCTGCAGGGTGTGGTCGATCACATAGGAGGCCTCGACGTCGCGAAGCAGCTGAGCACGCAGGAAGTATACGCCCTTGACGGTCTCTGTCTCTGGGATCTCTGTGAAGAAGCGATCGAGGCTGCTGTCTTCGCTGGCTGAGTAGTTGTCGAAGCCATTGGTGTTGGCGTTGCTGATGATGGGCATGGTTGCTGCTGGTGGTGGTCCGACAGGGATTGAGCGGTTTCTCTATGTCGTCTTGAAAAGGATATCAGGACGAGAATCCACAGGAAAGACAGAGAAGTCTGGTGAATCGGAAATGACAGTTGATTCTGTTTACCAAGTTTTCTTGAAATGAAATATTGCATAAGTAAAACACAAAACTCACAGAATAGGCAGTTATGCACTAAAAGATTTTTTGGGACCTTTTGAAAATAGACATGCTTTCACAAGAACAAATATTGCTATAGCATATGAAATACATTGAATCAGCATAGTGTTATAATTCAGACACTGATGATAACTGTAGTTCGCATGCCGATGAATTGCAGTGGTAAAGTTCTCAATTATAATCATTGTATGTTTGAGCTATTGTGATTGTATTAAGATTTTTTAAATAAAAATATCTTTCTAAAAATCTTTCAAAATTCATTGAGAAAGTCCAGGAAGGTGTTTACGCAGTGTAGCATGGTGTGCAAATGATTTTATTTGTATTTATTCTTGAGCATCGCGCATGGCACATGCGCAGAGCAAATTCAGTCAGGAAACTTAGTTACTGGTGGCCAACCATTGGTCTGTCTCCATGCTTCCCTATTCTCAATCATTCACATATTCACTTCATTGATAGAGCCTTAAATGGGGAAGTTTGCATTGCTCAATCCTTGCTTGCTTTTTGCTGCTGCTTACTGCTGTCTGTGTTGTTGCTGCCACTTACTGCTGCTGCCTTACAGCTTGCTGCTCACCCTCCACCACCCCAGCTACCACCTGTTGTTTTGGATCTGCTTTTGTGTTCTATGGGGGTTCAGAAGTGCTCCCTCAGAGTACAGATCCATTCATCGCCAAACCAAATTAAATGTACAGCCCATTTTATATGAATTATAATAATAATTTAATTCATTCATGAGTTGCCCTGACTGAAGTGACTGTTGGACTCATTAATAAATACTATATTTATTTCTCAATATTGCAAACCTGTATTTAGTGCAGCCTGGATAACTGTAGGCTACTTTACTTTTCTGAATTATATGCTACTTTGCAGTGGTGTAAAGTAACTAAGTACATTTACTCAAGAGCTGTACTTAAAGTACAATTTTGAGGTATTTTTACTTTCTTCAGTATTTACAATTTTCAATACTTTTACTTCTACTCCACTACATCTCAGGGGTACTTTTAATCCACTTCAATTATTTGAAAACTTTAGTTACTAGTTATTTGTAGATTTTGATTTACAAAACGTAAATTAACCACTTCAGCCCTATACATTTGAAAATAGCCAATCTACAAGCTCACAAGGCCTATTTTGATGCCACTACTTAAAATTTGGAATTCCGGACTTTTACTTGTAATGGAGTATTTCTACATTGTGGTATTGATACTTCTACTTAAGTAAAAAATGAGAGTACTTTTTCCGCCACAGTTACTTTGTTAACATTAACATTCATGCTCAACTTCTACTGTAGCCTACTGGGCACAGTATGCACAACTACCGCCCCCTGCTGGTTGTGTTCATTCCTGAGAAAACTTGCATTACATTTCTCATCAGAAGATGGATTAACCATTAAACCTGGCGTCCCCATTTTTGGCATGTCATTATAGAAATATTTTATAATGTTATATGTTGACAAATATTTGAAAAAATATATAATAATTTCGCTATTTTCGAAATAAGCCTTAATTGGTTAATTTCTGCATGCAGTTTACAATCAATCTGAAAACTCATATGATTAGACTAGGCTAAATAAAGTCTGTTTCATTAAAATGTGAAACCAGCTCAGGAGGCTTAATTACAGCCACTTAATGAGGATTGGTTTCACACGGAAATTGCATCACTTTTAATTAAGGCTAGCTCACTAATATTCAGTAGCTAGCCTACTGAATATTAACAGTTTTGTATCAGATTCCCTAAGGAGATATCAAGAAGTTCATACAGGAAGCTACAGGTCAGGATACATGCTGTAATTAAAAGATCTTGAACATTTGAACACACAATAACCTCGAATAATTCAGTGGTGTAAAATAACTAGGCTAAATGTACTGCACTTAAGTACAATTTTGAGGTATTTCTTACTTTACTGGAGTATTTCCAATTTTCTGTACTTTTCTACTCCACTACATCTCAGAGGCAAATAGGCCTATTGCATTTTTTACAACACTACAATTATTTGAAAACTTTAGTTAGTTAGATTTAGATTATTATTACAAAACATAACCACTTCAGCCCTATTTCGGCCATTTGAAAATAGTCGATCTACAAGCTCACAATGCATTGCATCACTGCTATATGTAGCCTATACATTAGAAAACTTGTGAAATAGGACATTCTGCATAATGAGTAGCCAATAGCTTTCTACTTTTGGTACTTTAAGTATAGGCTACTACACTTTTACTCATTTTGAATTACAGACTTTTTACTTGTAACTATCTATTTCTACTTTGCAATAATTGATACTTTTATTAAAGTACAACATTTGAATACTTTTTCCACCACTGAATAATTCTCGCAGGGTTTCACTCACCTTAATTTGACCAGGCAGTTATTATTATTTGTAGTTGTCATCTTTGTGATCGCTTGTCATCATCATCATCATCATCATCATCATCCCTCATCCCTGCCTCTTGCTCTGCAGACCATGGGCTACAATCTAGATCTCCTGTTTAGTCCAAAAGGACTGACGATCAGGAGTTCCTCACATGATTATTTTGTAAAAAGGAGAAACTCCATCAGGTTAATGATCCAGTTTCCATTGGTTTGCGTCAGGCGGTGCCAGGCGCGTCCTGTCTGTCTGTCTGTCTGTCTGTCTGTCTGTCTGTCTGTCTGTCTGTCTGTCTGTCTGTCTGTCTGTCTGTCTGTCTCTTTCTCCCTCAATCAATCAATCAATCACTCACAACAACAACAACAACATTATCTCTTTACCATCCTCCTCCTCTCCTGTTCTTTTTGCCCTCTCTTTTCTCCCTCCAGTCTCTCTCTCTCTCTCTCTCTCTCTCTCTCTCTCTCTCTCTCACTCTCTCTCTCTCTCTCTCTCTCTCTCTCTCTCTCCCTCCCATTCTCTCTCTCTCTCTCCCTCCCATTTTCTCTCTCTCTCTCTCTCTCTCTCTCTCTCTCTCTCTCTCTCTCTCTCTCTCTCTCTCCCTCCCTCCCATTCTCTTTCTCTCTCTCTCTCTCTCTCTCTCTCTCTCTCTCTCTCTCTCTCTCTCTCTCTCTCTCTCTCTATAGGCTATATTAATATTGGCCCACTATAGTAGCAGACAATGTACAATTAGATGCACCCCCCCCCCCCCCCCAAAAAAAAAAAAAGATGCCTGCATGTTGAAATAAGCACTCTCTCTCTCTATCTCTTTCACAAAATCCACCTGCATGTTGAAATAAATATTTAATTATGATGTAGTCCAAAGGGAGTTCAAAGGACAGCATAGCAACTGTTTGACAACATACCCTTTAACCCTTGCCAATTGGGGAATTCCAGCCTGGTAGAAGTCTTTGGAGGTTTTCACAATACAGTATGTGAAATGTCTAGTTTGTCAACCTGTGGATATTTAGAACAAAATAATGTATTTCTAATATTCAATATAACAATATCATAAATCAGGGGTCTTCAACGTTTTCAGGCCAAGGACCCCCTAGCTGAGAGAGAGATGAAGCAGGGACCCCCTCTATATTGTATAAAATTGTGTTTCAGATTAAACTTTTTTAGTTTACTTGGTCTGCTCCTTTTTCCCTCTACACCAAACCTCTTTGCCAAAAATAGTGCTATTTTTGGCTAAAGTTCTCCTCAGAAAAGGGATGTTAGGGTTCAAGTGGTTAAGGTAAAAAAGAAATCATATCACAAAGATTTGGCGGACCCCCTGTAGTAACTCTGAGGACCCCCTAGGGGTCCCGGACCACCTGTTGAAGACCCCTGTCATAAATGTTCTGTTCTTCCAGAAAAAAAGTGTAATGAATTATACTGCACCGATGCAACACTGGCGACGTTATCTATACCCGGGGATACATTTTTGGCTGTGGTGATGTCATGATGATTCGGCCGATAAACCTCAAACATTGTGTACTCAACACCATCTGCACTGCACTCCTTATTGCATAACGTCGTGCAGGGCATCACTGTGGTCAGACCAGAACAATCCATTTAATTTAGATCAGATGAGGGTGGGTGATGTTGCCTTGGCTGATGAATAACAGGGATTAAGTGATAATCCACAGACAGGAAATGATCAGGACCTAACCATTGCTGACGTTACTTATGAGGTCAAGTCCAGCCAGTTCTATTCAGTGCCAAATTTCCTATGGATTAGTCACCCCATGGATATCTTTTTAGTTTTTGTCGCATTCCTAAGCCAATAATTTGATGACCAGCGGACGGTAGGCAGAGATTCCGATAGGAGACACAAAGGAGACTCTTTGTGTCTCCTACCGGAACCGCTGCCGGTCATAAAATTATTGGCTTAGAAATGCGACAAAAACAAAAAAAAATCCATGAATTCAAGTCTCCATGGGGGGACTAATCGATAGAAAAAAAGTCATTTTGGGGGTGAACTATCCCTTTAAAGTGGTTATGCAGGTGTTGATGCTATATTAACTAATTCTGCTGGGGACCCCCTGGCTGGAATCCCTCCAAGGACCCCCAGTTGGTCCCCGGACCCCATTTTGAGAACCAATGCTTTCAGAGACCCAACAGTTCACCCATGAGCAACTTGGTAACCACGGCAAGAAAACCCCCCCCTGTAACAGGAAGAAGCCTTGAACAGAACCAGACTCTAGGTGGGCGACCATCTGCCTTGTCCGGTTGGGTTGGGGAGGGGAGGGGAGGGGAGGGGAGGGGAGGGCGGGGGGGGGGGGGGGGGGGGGGGTAGAGAGAGATGCACAGCAACAACAAACAACTATAATGACAGTCCACAGCCAGAGTCCACAGAAACCCTCAATCTGCAGAAATGGGGCCGTTCCCCTAATCACGTTGTTAGACATAAACATTGTGGATGAGTGCCACGTTTTTGAAAAAATCGAATGTAATCATGGTCCCAGAGAGACTGGTTTATTTGTTCCAAATTGCCTGGGAAGACGTGCACCATGCAGGTAAACAACATGTCTGTTGCAGTTCTCTCCCAGACGTATATGTTGAGTTGTTGATGCACAAGACTGCATTCCCTTCCCAAATGTAAACGTCTACTCAAATGTTAAACCCTATAAACTTCTCTGTAAGACAGATAGATGAAAACACATGCAACACACTGTGAGCTGGTAGATCTGGTATTTTTGCCATCTTTTGGGTTAATGGTTAACATACATTCTCAATTGAATTGTTAAGTTGTTATATCATCAAACATAGCAGTCTACATTTCCCTATAAGGTCTGCCAGACCAGGAGCAGGGGTAAAACATGTCCCACCGCCATGAACATTCAACATTCATCAATCAGAATCAGAATTGTCACATCAAAGGGTTTACAACAGGTGTGAAGGAGTGGGTCAAATAGTGTTTTTGTGTAAGCTCCATCGTTTTTGTTATTTTTCAGAAAGAGAAAGAGAAGAGCAGGAGGGGGCAGGGAAAGCAAAGAGAAAATAAATAAAACTGGAGAGAAAAAGACATATGTCAAGGAGAGGCAAAAAGATATCCACATGTATACACATGGCTTAATCCAGCTCAAAACCCTGAACGCCCCCCCCCCTTCCCCCAGCAAATCCAACCCTGTGTCTACTGTTTGTATGTATTTGTTTTGTTTGACTAACATTGTGAGTGTGGTACATGGCTGTATTGCTAGCTTAATGCTCATGAAGCATTCATTCCCTCCATTTCATGTTATCTGTGGGTCTCGTGTTTCCAGTAATGGGATGGAGCCGCATGTTGCAGGAACTGGAACACAAAGGAGGAAGCCCTGCACAGCCGTCTCAGATGATGAGGTCATGGGGTCCGTTTACAGCTGATGGCTTCTGAGATCCTCACCTTACAAGAGGGAATGTCCTGGTGGAAGATCCCCTGCGATCATAATAGGTATATCATCCGCTTTGACACTGTATATATATATATATATACACCCTTCTTGAACTGAGAATGTTCACATGTTCACACCTCCATCACAACTCCGTCACCATTACCACCGACTGCCAGGTTAGTCATCTAAGTTGAGAGCTTTTAATACATCCATGGTTGAGGGTGCATACTGTGAGTGGTTTCCTGGCAATCGTATTTTAGGAAATAAAATAAAATTCAACAGCCGACTTCAAAGCTCTGCTAAAAAGTAACGAGTATGGACAACCTTCATAGAAATATAGTTTCCCAAAACAATATAATTATTATTATATATAAGTACAAATACTTGAAATATGTTCTTTACAGCACTCAAGTAAATCAACTTTGTTAGTGTCCACCACTGATGTCAAATGACTGCCAATTCTCTTAACCACAGCATCCCTATTCTGGGGAGAATGTTTGCCAAAAATACTAGCAGGCGTCCTTCAGGGTGACACTCTGGCCCCCTTCCTGATCATTATAGTGATGGACCATGCCCTGAGACTCACAATCAATGGCAGGGAGGAGGCACTAGCGTTCACGCTGGTCCCGTGGCGAGTACACCCCATCATGATTACTGACCTTGACTACGTATGACATTGCCCTATAGTCTCGGATACAGCAGAGAAAGGAAGGGAACTATACTACCAGCAGTAGAAATGGACTGCAGGAAGATCGGCCTCAAGGCAAGCTCAATGCCAAGAAAACAAAAGTATTAACAGTTAGCACGGAGGACAAAACCATTGCCACTGCCGACGGGCAGAAAAGTAATTTCCACGCCCCTGGGGACAATACAATACTCCCTTTCCTTTGGAATCTTGTGGAGGGGAGGGATTTGGAGAGGGAGCTAGCAGGGTCAGAAGGTTCAGCCATCACCATCTGCGTCTTGCGTCTGATACGTGTGACATATATGAAGGAGACAGAAGGAAGGTCACCGCCAATGATCTTAGACGCTGTGTGTACAACTCCTTCCAACGGCCCCCCTCTTGAGGGCGCCTGTGTTGTCATACCACCTGACACTGTGACAGAGTACACAACACTGTGACATACCACAGTGACAGAGTACACAACACTGTGACATACCACAGTGACAGAGTACAACACTGTGACATACCACTGTGACAGAGTGACACGCTGTAAACAGCACTTCGGATGAGTTCCCACTGTGCAGTTTTTGAGATGAAGAGTGCTTCATCTCAAAAGTGTGTGCTTGAAAAGATAAATGTTTTGATGTCTCAGTGATCGCAGTGTCGAAGCTCATCTGCATTGTCTCTGATATTGAAATTGAAATTGAAATCGAAACCTCCGGAATTGTTTTTTTATTTGTCATCTCATTCAACAGTATTAAGTCTGTTCCTCAATAAAAGCAGCAAATGAGTCAAAAATAGACCTCACTGAAGTGTGTGTGTGTGTGTGTGTGTGTGTGTGTGTGTGTGTGTGTGTGTGTGTGTGTGTGTGTGTGTGTGTGTGTGTGTGTGTGTGTGTGTGTGTGTGTGCGTGCGTGCGAGAGAGAGAGAGAGAGTGGGAGCATCTCTTGGAGTTGACACCAACAGACAGAACGTGTGGTAGAGAGAAGAGAATGGAAATGTAATTACATCACATGCTGCCCCACCCCTCCTTTGAACAAGTGAAACACAATTCCCTCAAGTGTCTCATGTTGGTGTAACATGATGTGGCTGAACAAACCTGGGTTGGGAATGGATACTAAGATAAGATAAGACAAGACAAGACAAGATAAGATTAAGCAAACCAAAAAAAAAATACTGAGCTGTCGGCCCAAGATATCTGCACTATACCAAATGAAGTAATGAGTGGACATATGTACATGCATACAGTATATCAATAAAACATGTGCAGTGAATAATATGAATGAGTATACATCTATCACCAGTGAATATGAAGATACAGTCTATCAACAGTGTGCGCCTGCGCACTACAGTATATATATACAGTATATTATATATCTCTGCTGTCGGGCAGAAACCAGCTAACACCAAAATGTTAATTTTTCAGGAAATGTTATAAAAAAAAGAGTTAGGAGGTTTTGTTCATCATTGATAAGTACAGCTGAATGGACCCCCAAGCTCACAATGAGGTTGGAGGTCAAAAGGGGGTGGAGCCTGGAGTCAGCAAAACCAGCTAACTCCACCCCCCTTTGGTGGAGTTAGCTGGTTTAGCAGAAAGTTTGAGGATCCAATGGAGTTAGCTGATTTTGTCAGAAGCGCTTTTTAATATCGATAAAACCACAAATTAACAGCCCTAATACAGATAGGGAATACAATGGGTACTAACGGGTATGGGGCATGCATTTCCAACTTGCACCGTTCCCGATGTTTTGCACCGGTCTAGTATATACACACACATAATGCAGGATGTGATTGAAAGCAGAGTCCCTGGGTTTGATCGGATGTCACTGGTCTTCAGAAAAAGGCAAATCTATTCAGATTGTCAGTGTTCTCAGAGCCCAGCCTCTTCACCTGAAATTCTTTGGAAGTAATTGTCTATACTAAGCCTTAATAGACTCTTACTCTCTAGGAATTTCAGGGGTATAGAATTTGACCGAGTTGGCCTTAACAGCTAGGAGAGTTTATAGCTGCCTGTTTGCATTCTTGTTTAGAGTAGATCATTTTATTTATTTTCTTTATATTAACAGTTCTAACGGTCAATGAAAGTGTATTCATTGTTATTTTTTAGTAGCAGAAGGAATATAAGTGGTATTCACGTTTTGTTTTGTTTTGTTTTGTTTTGTTTTGTTTTGTTTAAGTGTGCAGGTATTTGTATGACAGGCAGCCAGACGTATTGTACAACATTTTGAATTGTGGCTTGTGTGCCATTCACTGGTAAGTGAATGGTAAGGTGAAACTGCTCCCTGTTGGAATATGTCAGTGTGAGCAGACCAAGACAGCTCCCAGGTGAGGTGTCAGTACAGTATTCACTACACAGTTGAGGCTATTGTTCGGACCCTTATCTGGGTGCAAAGAAGTGACACCTAGGGACGTACTTATTCAGACTGATGCATCCTGATGGCCTTGGAGAGTAGGAGCTCTAGTGTATGCCAACATCTATTATACAATTTACAATTTAGGCATTTATCAGATTATCTTATCCAGAGCAATTTACAAAGTGGAAGATCAGATTGAACATGAACCCTCATTATGCATTTCCTACCTAATTCTAATCTAGCCTTTTAACTATTTATTCTCTTAATAATGTATTTTTTTTTTTGTAAAGCGACTTTGAATACCAAGAAAAGTGCTATATAAAATAAATTGGATGTATTATTATTAATAACCCTAGTCAACAAACAACACTGTAAATGGTCACATAAGTAGAGTGCCAAGAAAACAATTAAAGGAGCTACACCATGAATTTAAAAAATAATAATAATATTTGATATCATATTGTTTATGTCCCTCAAACGTTTTTCAAAAGGTTTGAGCCTAAATCAAGCCTCAGATATACTCATTCCAACTAACTTCTCTCTGGCTTATAAAGCACTTTCACCTGCAATACCACATTGTCCTGTTTGGCACGGGGAGCTATTGAGCCAGTTTGTATGCATGTTATGTCCTGGTTCTGTGTGGAAAAAGTTAAAAAAAAAAATAAGAATTGTTTTTTTTTAATTAAAAAAGATTTTTTTTTTTTGGGGGATTTTTTTTTTTTGGTTAGAACTGAAAAACGGGAGGAATTGTTCCCAGACGTGACGTAGGGTGGGGGAACAAATCTGACGGACTGTTTTCAGACCAATTTACATAAAAACCACACACAGCCTATGAAAGCCTGCATGCTCGAAGTCGGGTATTTGTTGGAACAGAAGAGAGGTGGGGGAGACCAAAAACACACAAAAATGAAGAAAAAGTTAAAATTCATGGTGTAGAGTAGACCCTTTAAGTGCAATAAAGTAAGTAGGATAAAAGCTAAAAGTCTAGCATTTGTCTAAACAAGATGCCCTCTAAATAATATCATTAACACTTGTGGTCAAACAATTGATATATGTGTAAATATAAATAACATAACATAAAGTGAACAAGTAACCAACATACATCTGCATTCTCCATGCTTTATAACTGACATCTATCTATCCAAAATATGCAACAAGGAATGAGGAGTGCTAGTGGGTGAGGTACATGAAGTGACACAAGGAGAGAAGAGTGCTTGGGGTTTGGTGGAGTCTGAAGAGTTTTCCGACTGCAGTGGAAAATGGGGAGTGAGTCTGCAGTTCTGACTGGGGGGAGGTCAGAGGTCATTCCACAGCCTGGGACCCAGGAGCCATGGCGTAATTTATGAAATATCAATGTTCTTTTTTTTTTTACTCCATTGTGCATGAGGACTGAGGAGTGAGCAGGGCTTCTTATCACCTGACAGGGGGGGGGTTTCCCCGGTAGGACGTAGCGCGTGGAAGGAACACGTCATTCCAATCAGTTCCTTTCCCCTCCATCAGGCGCCACGGCTGACCAGGGGGAGGTGGTATAGAGACCAGGATTACTGCATGTTTTTTGTGAGGGTACCTACCCTACCGGACACGGGGAGAACATGCAAACTCCGCACAGAAAGGCCCTTTTGTCAACCCCGCCTAGGGTATGGGCACTGATGACGCGAGGAGAGAACAAGCCCCCAGCGACCACAGCACCCCTGGCGGGAATCGAACCGAGGACCATCTAGCTGAGAGGCGACAGCGCTACCGTGCCCGAAATATTAATATTCTACGTTGGATCGAAAAGCTAGTGTATGTGGGACGTGGGTGGGACCATTGAGGGAAACAAGAGAGCATGTGAAACAGCAAAACAGGCTCTGGCAAGGAGAGGTGTAGGATCTCACTAAATCATATTTAGAAGGTCATAGTATAATAAAGGAAGAAAGAATGGCAAAGGAAGGGAAAAGGGCACACACTGTTATTCTGTATATGGAGTCAGGACAACTGGAAATAGAAAATGCAAATGGGAAAGGTTAAAGTGAGAACACAGAGATTGGTTTTAATACAGGAAAACTCACAGAATGTGCAAACGTTGCCATATCTGGTTACTGTGGATCGTGCCTTTATCGGGTGCTTATAAGGACAGTAGTAATTTCATAAAGTGTGAAGTGTAGAAAATGTAACCTGTTACACGTTTAAAACAAAAATCAGCATATATTCACAATTTGGAATTTGAAATTGCATCTTCCCTGTTACTGAGGTAGGATATACAATATACAACTAGTTCCTGCAAAAAAGAAATATATAATTTATACTGTAGAATCTATACAATAAAATGTATAAATGAAAACCAGGATTTAGGCATACAGAGTCATGCAGTAGGAGGATGACCAAATACATTATTGCAAATGGAAGTAAATATTATATTAATATGAATGGGGCATACAGTTTGTTATACTAGTAGTTTCCAAACCTTTTCACGTAAAGTACCCCCGAATTGATACGTATTTCTCTGCGGGCGGGACCCCCATTTGAAATGATTACGTGTCGTGCCCCCATATGAGAAGATCTTTGTTGTTAGATTCTTATACAGTACGTTCTCTCTTTTAGGCGGGGAAATAATAGTGAATTTAAGCTGTTCCTCGGTTTTGGTCGGGAACCCCTGGAACCCCCTCAAGGACTCCTGGTGGTCCCATGCCAGACCCCAGTGGTTCTCAAACATTTTCATGTGAAGGACCCCCAAATTGATATATATTTGGCCGTGGACCTCCATCTGCCAGGAAAGCCCAGAAAAGAAATTATTCGAAATCTTCCAAACATTTTAGATATTTTTCAAACATTTAAAAGAATAGCAGATATAGGCCTACAAGCTGTGAGCTTGTAGATCTGCTATTTTTGAATAGCCAACATGTAAATGGATAAAGTGGTTAAAAGGATTGTGATGCTATGCTTTTGCAGGTCTGTAACTCTGAGAGTGTATACATGGATACATGGAGTAACTCGGACTCCAATACATATTGGACATTGGAGTCAGTCTGGAGTTAGACATTGTATACATTTGGAGGAATACACATGGCTGAACTTTACAGTATATGAGGGAAATGCATTATTTTGCTGTTTGTGTCTTTTCATTTTATTCATCATTATGTGATGTCATGTGCTGTCATGTTAGTGTTTTGTGAAACAAACAGCCATAAGAGGGCGCTACAGGACTGAGATGCAAGAGCAGACGAACTCAAGGGAACAAATCTCGCGGTACTTGGTGGTAGTATAAAATAGCGTGGGGCTTCCTCCTCCTTCTTTCTTCTCTTTAAACGGTGAAGGTGCAACAGTGATCGGTCGTCCCTTATCTGGGTTCATCCGACACCCTCACCACCACAGCAACAACCTGCAGAACCGAGCAACTACAGCAACAACATGCCTCCCAAATTCGATCCCTTAGAGATCAAAGTTGGTACGTTTTGTTTGAGAGTTTTATTTTTATTTTGTTTTTCTTCCTAAGACAAGATGGCGTCTGCCATGCGTGTTCTCGCCCCACACACTACAGGACGCGAAAGAATGGATGGGTTTCGGGTGTTTTAGTAACCACCCGTTTATACTGAAACCTAAAATGATTTAGTTTTGTACTGATACCGATGTACATATAAAATGAGCTGCTACTTTAGCTGTAGGTAAGTGAGCTGCTGACCACGTGGGGTTTCAGCCCCATCTGTTAGCATATTTTAGCATATTATCAGAGCGGATAACGTATATTTTTGTGTATGTTTTCCCACCGCAAATGTGACGTTATTTACCATGGATGGATAGCATTAGTAGGGATGGCTGGGATTAGCTCTCCTCCTTCTCTGTATAATGCACTTTTTGGGCAGAAAATGTAATATGTCCGCCAGATGGAAATATTTTTTTTTTACTCCGCTGCGCCCTCTACAGATCTAGTCAATGGTAACTCATATTGATCAGATCCGTAGAGGGCGCAGGTGAGTCATTTATTTGTCCTTCTGGCGGGCATATTTAATTTTTCTGCCCAAAAAGTGTATTATACAGAGAAGGTGGGGTGCTTGGAGGCCTCCCACCGTGTAGAATAGACTTTAAACAACACAAAAAGCCTTCGTTTTGATGAGGAGTGAAATAGTTTTGTTTAATTTTTACTGAAGTTGGAGACCTCGCACAGTAGTGGCATTTTCTGTTCATGGGAGGAGCACCGCTCCTAACCGTGCGTTAGAAAGAACTCGATAACGCTCAGGGGCCAGTTGCACCACCGCAGTTTCCTCCGAGGTGGAAAGACTGGTGACGCGAGATTACTGCACAGTAAGTTCAAACTTAGCCTAGTTATAGCTTAAACACATTCAATCCGGGAAAGTATCTGTCATTTTAGATTTCTTTGGCTATCAAAAAATAGCAGATCAACAAGCTCATAGCGTGGCACCAATATATATATATATGCTTTTTTTTAATAGCCAAAGGAATCTAAAAATGATACATACTTTACCGGCTAAATGGGCTAATGGCTTTTTTAAAAAGCCATTTAAGCTATAACTAGGGTAAGTTTGAACTTCGTGTGAGGTGGTGCAACTGGCCCCTGGTCTAGAACTAGGACGGATGGTAAAAAAATTAAATCTGTGTCAAATCGGCATATAATTGGTGATTTGTCAGCCTGAACATGTGCCCTTTTTAACACGGAAATGCGTTCCTGACCAGCAGCAGATCCGGTGTTTTAATACAAATGGTTAAACGGCGGATTTATTTAATCGCTTGTAAGAATTAAGAATTATGGACTACCTTTAAAAATGTATACGATGTTTGGAAATGCTGAAAAAAGTCCCCGGGCTACAGCGAAGGGAGAGGTCACGTTTTACTACAGATATGAAGTACTTTTTTAAATGATGTAAAAGGATGTAAAGATACTGTTTACAAGTATAAGTCAGAATTAGAAATGTACTGAGTATAAGTCCAAAAGTATTGGCATCACATTATACTTGACAAGTACTCATTATACTGAATGTCCCATCTCACAGGTTACAAATGTGTAAAAATATTTTGACAATGGCAGCTCTACAAGCTCAAGCGCGTCTAGTTTAAATGGGGCTGAAGTGGTTAATGTGTTTTATAATTCAAATCTAAAAATAAATTAAAGTTTTCAAATTGTAGTAGAGTTTAAAAGTACAATATCTGCCTCTTGAGATGTAGAAGTATTGGAAACACTCCATTAAAGTAAAAATGCATGAAAAGTGCAGTACTTGAGTAAATGTACTTTACTAACTTAATACCACTGCGTTTTACATATAACCCGTATGAACATGTCAGTACGTTCACATCTGAGATATGACGCCGGTATATACTAGGTCAACACGCCTTTATGCTCCCTGTATTTATTATAACTCCTTGTGACTGAGCCCAGAGCTACTACAGCGATGGACTAGCTCAGCCCATAGAGGAGAACCGATAGATTTGTGGTTGGCAAGCGACACCTCGTGGTGATCATTCATTCCAACATGATTACTGTCAAATAGTGTTATGGAGGTTTTTAATATATTCATAGCATCCTAAAGCTTACTAGAAATCCTGATGCGTTAACTTTTATGCAAATGCATTCATATAAGCTTCCACTATTTGAAGTTTCAAGAATTTGGTAATGAATGGAAGTCTGATATTCAAGTCAAATATTCCTAATATGACCAATGTCAAGTCCATGGTTTTAAAATGGCAATAAAATAAGACTGATTGTGGCTGAAGCTCTGTCAAAATACTAAATTCACATAAAGCTTCCCAAGCACAGATTTGACAGTAACTGCAAATGACTGTCAACTTCAACAATCAAAACATAAAAACATTCCTCAATGTTGATTTTGGTAATGATTGTTTGTTCGAAGATGCACACATTTAGTCTAAAAAAAAAAGTCAAGCTGTCCTTAATTATCCACAAACGAAATACTAAAGGAAATTCACGCCTTCATTTAAAAAATATGATTAGTAATGTGGATGTATGATGACCAAAAAGGGATTGTAGCATTTTATGTGTATTTCACTCTGCAGGAACAGTACAGGTTTAGAAAACTTTCCAATAACCAAAATCCCACAGGACAAATCTCATCATCCTGCTCTGCCCTGAATTACAAATATATATATATAATCTCTTATGCCCAAAGCATAACAATGATTAAACTATTCATGTACTAGAAAATTGGGGAGGATTGAGATAAACAGGCTTTTCTGTGAACTTGGTCTACTTTAACCCATTATGTAATGGGTACATAATCTGCATTATTTAAACTCAACATTTATGCGTTCTCCATATAGATGTGGCATGATGCCTATATAAAACCCAGTGGCTAAAAATGGTGTCTATCACTGTCCCAACCTAGTTGTATAAATTAGGCATTACTTACTTGCAAGAGGAAAGTGTTCTGGTTATTGTTTTGCTAGGTCCAGGGAATGTTGTGCAGCAATGCTGAGCATTTGAGTAGTGTATGGATATGCAATAGACAAAACGTTTTGTTAAGCCATAAGGCACAGTCATGAGTGCATAAATAGCGCTGTTAATGTGTCAACTTGCACCTTGTCATCCTAGAGGAAAACCTACCCCACTGACCTTTTTTTTACCATATACCTCTATTGCTGGTTACTATATTGTGGGGATGACTTGGTGCTTGCACACATTTTTGCACATGGGATTTTTGCCAATCATCAGTAAGGCTTGTACGTGGGCAAAAGCAAATAATGGATCAGTCTGCTAAATTATGAATATGACATCACTCAACTGCAATATAGCCCTTAAAACCATGAAGATGGCACTCATGCCAGATATTGTGATGTCCAAATCCCTAGTTTCATATCACAGTATATTGCCCATCTCATAAGGCCTATCAATGTAAACCTGTTCTATATAGCTTGAAGAACAGTTGAATGGACAGGTGCCAGGTGGCGCCATCTTGTGAGGTTTTCAGCTACTACTTTCGATGGCGTGACGTCACATGCTCTTATAAGGCCTATCAATGCATAAGTGTAATCTAGTAAATTTGATACTGATCATGAAATGGTTATGCCATAGCTAAAGTTTAAAGAATGGCCTTGTTTTTTACAGTGTACATGAGGTGCACAGGAGGAGAGGTTGGAGCTACATCAGCCCTGGCCCCCAAAATTGGACCTCTTGGTCTGGTGAGTAACACTTGTATGTACTTGCATAATTTAATACGAATCCGGTAGCCTCCCGCCACTATGCCTGTCTGTCAGAGTGACCGAGTATAATCCAGTGGAGGCTCAGATAGACCCAGCTCTAGGAAGCAGGGCTGCCTACATTAATGGGCAACTCTGTGCCGAAAGGCCTGGAACACATGTCAAAACACTGAAGATAAGGTCTAGACTGTGGGTGGGTTGGCATTAAGGCAATTTGTTTTGTAAGCCTTATCTTAACACATTTGGGGATGTACAGTATATGAAAAGTTTGAAAACAAGGCCCTCACTTCCCATGTTCTGTTTTCAGTCTCCCAAGAAAGTTGGTGATGACATCGCCAAGGCCACCGGTGACTGGAAGGGTCTGAGGATCACCGTCAAGCTGACCATCCAGAACAGGCAGGCAGCGGTACGTAGAAACACATCCACATGTCCACTTAGTTCTGACCTCTTCCATTATGCACCCATATATTCTGGTTTCCAGCATGTTGGCGAACTTGAGTTTTCTTTGTGTTAGATTGAGGTGGTTTGCCCTATCAGTCATCTGAATTGGTTTTGATATGTATTGTATGGCAGCCTCCCGCCACTATGCCTGTCTGTCAGAGTGACTGAGTATAATCCAGTGGAGGCTCAGATAGACCCAGCTCTAGGAAGCAGGGCTGCCTACATCAATGGGCAACTCTGTGCCGAAAGGCCTGGAACAACCATTGTGTCACCCATATATTCTGGTTCTGACTACACAAACTGATTCTTTCTGGGATGTGTTGGGATGATGGTGACTTTTATGGAGCATGGTGGCAAACATGAGTTTTCTTTGTGTTAGATTGAAGTGGTTCCATCTGCCTCTGCACTGATCATCAAGGCCCTGAAGGAGCCTCCTCGTGACAGGAAGAAGGTCAAGAACAGTAAGTTCAACAGTCTAGCACTGTGGGATCATTAATGAGTCATTAACTATATTGACATGGTGCCTTTCATATATATATTATATATATATTAGTAATTAATGTATAAATTAGGCCTAATTTATACTAAGTTGCACTATGGTTTTGTTTGACCAAAATAACTGGTCTAGAAGATAATTGACATGTTGTAATGTCTAGACACTGTTGTGCGATGGAGTATAAGTTGAGTTTAAAGGCACCAGCAGATGGAGTCTGTTATTACTTCCTGTTCGTAAGGATAGGACAACAAACATGTTTGCTCTATCAGTCATTTAATTGGTTTTGTTATGTATTGTATGGCAGCCTCCCGCCACTATGCCTGTCTGTCAGAGTGACTGAGTATAATCCAGTGGAGGCTCAGATAGACCCAGCTCTAGGAAGCAGGGCTGCCTACATTAATGGGCAACTCTGTGCCGAAAGGCCTGGAACAACCATTGTGTCACACTTGTGCCTCTACGTGGGGATGGAGACCTAAACGTTTGGAATTATGACACGTAAAGTTTTAACACATTTCTTCTTGGCTTACAGTCAAGCACAGTGGCAGTGTGACCTTCGACGAGATCGTGACCGTTGCTCGTACCATGAGGCATCGCTCAATTGCCAGGGAGCTCTCTGGTATGTATATTAAATTCATGAAAAGACCATTTAACTTTGTGTAATGAGACATGTAAATATAAAATTAAGTTTGTGTATTTTATGAGCTTAAGCTATATTCATAACAGCCGCCTATCTACAAGCTCACAGCGTGTTGCGAGCCATGCATTGCGAGCTTGTCGATCTGCTATTTTTGGAAAATTTCATCCATGGCCATCGGGACACATCGGCTGCATAATTTACACTACAAATGAAAGTCATAATCGGTCAGGCTCGAATATTTTGTGTACAATATGGCTGAGCCTCCCGCCACTATACCTGTCTGTCAGAGTGACTGAGTATAATCCAGTGGAGGCTGAAATAGACCCAGCTCTAGGAAGCAGGGCTGCCTACATCAATGGGCAACTCTGTGCCGAAAGGCCTGGAACATGAATTTCTCCAAAAACGCCGCAGGTAGTTTGGTTCAGTTTAAAAGTCTAATCTTGTGTCAAATCTTTTCCATCCTTCCAGGAACCATCAAGGAGATTCTCGGTACCGCCCAGTCTGTGGGCTGCACCATTGATGGTCGTCCTCCTCATGATGTCATTGATGACATCAATGCTGGCAAGGTTGAGTGCCCATCCGAATAAATCGAGAGCAAAATAAATGTTTACAAAAACCTGACCATCCTGTGTTATGGCTTTTTATTAATTTAAAGCCAGTGACATCAAGTGAACATTTTATGCCTGGACATTCTTGTTCATATTGGGGTTAGTATATCTGACAAAGTGACTTAATCGGGTGTGTGTGTTTGAGAGCAGGAGTGTTGTGGCTGCTGTACCAACAAACGATGAATATGCCAAATATTGCCCTGGGAATTGCTACTACAGACTATTTTGAGGGAACATCCTGAAGACATTGAAAGTGAACTTTGGAACTTGAACCCTGGGTTGATGGCAATTATTTGATATACCCAAGTCCAAATATTGATCAACTTACTGGGGAGCCTTGAATGGCAATTCTATAGCAAAACGGGTCCCAATAGCACTGCTAAAAGTGGACTGAGCACGTCCTGTTGGGCTTTATCTCCAGGCCATTTTGCCTTTTGGCGTTGCTCGTAAGAAACCTATGTAATGTTGACCTTAAAATGCAACCATCAGGGTCCCCACACATTTTTAGCAATGAATTTCCAAAACTTTTCCAAAACTTTTCCAGAATATTTAGCCCAATTTCCAGGCCTATATAACAATCATTCAGCGCAATAATGTGTCTCTTACTCCTATATATAGATAGGCAGTGTAGCAAAATAAATAAATAAAAAACAATAAAAAGTGTTTGGGGGTGGGGCACAGCCGCGAAACCTCGCTCAAATAGAGCCTGCGAGCGAAAATAGGAGGGGTGGACGACGTCGTTGCACGGTTCGTTGTCGCTTGCGGTAGGTCAGGACGGTCTCATTCAAAAACATGTATTTTAATGAGATTTCATCGCCCGCTCGCGTCACGTCGCATCGCTGGCAGTGCGGATGGGGTGTTACATAGCCTGTTCGGCGGAAAACTACTTATGTTACATATTTCGTGTAATGTTATACATGTTTATGAAAAGGTTTTGTATTAAAAATAATCAATAGCCAAAAACATGCATAGCCAAATATTTTTCCAGGACCCTTGATAAATTCCAGGACCTTTGATGAAGTTTGATCAATTCCAAACCTTTTCCAGTACTGGATTTTTTTTTTTTTTTTCAAAATATTTCCAGGAATTTCATGACCGTGGGGACCCTGAACCATGTAACCGTGCAAGTACCAGTGTTTTTTGTGGGATTACCATATGAGACAAAAACCATCCAGATAACGGACATGAAGCACTTCAATATTTGTAATGTTGACCTTAAAATGCTGCAAAAATACAACCCATGTAACCGTGCAAGTACCAGTGTTTTTTGTGGGATTACAATGTGAGACTCAAACCATCCAGATAACGGACATGAAGCACTTCAATATTTGTCTTTTGTACAAAATCTTTATTGAAAAAAAATCAGTCTTGCAGTTCTACAAAAGTACAAATAGTTATCAGAGGCTCTGCAGACATGTGTAAGAAACTTTGCAATTACCTCATGGTCAACACATGAGGTCTAAATAACTACTGATGCATGATATTTTTCAGAATTTGTTGACTGATGGGTGAAAAGAATTTAAAACATCACCTATCAGCATCACTGCTCTTCATAATCCTATTGGTCATAGTTTTGTCAGGCTCACCAAGTATACAGGACAGTCTACTGTAATTTAAAATTGGTTGTGCGCTGCATCGTGCACAAAATATGCAAGTTTGGACCAGCTATATTTTGTGCAGCATCGACATGCAACTGATAAATCAGGCTTAAGGACAATGACTAGCAAGTCAAATAATTTGGCCAAATTAACTTCAGTGCTGATTGTTTGCATGTTTACCTCTCTACAGTGCATACACATGTTACAATCAACCAAAAATAACACAGCATGCTGTATTAGGTGATGGTAGTCTAACAAACCTTGACCAATACATTTTTATCAAATGTAATGTGGAAAATGCATCTTAAAACCCCTAAGAAAGTATAAAAACAAAGCATAATGAACAGCATGATACAAGCTGGAAATTGTGCAACCTCATATTGGACAAAGCAACATGTGCTTAATTTGAGAACCAGTTTTAGAGCATGATGGGCTGAAATGAATGGGTGACTAATCAACTTGCAACTTGAATCCTATCGTTCTATTGTCAGGAATGCAGGCGTTCCCAATGCATTGTCTGAGGGCTCGCTCTTGGTGCAACATAAATGCAGATTTTGACATCCTCACAATATAGAATGATGTGATTTCAGGAGGTTTCCCTTCAAGTTAAAAACAAACCCTGAACCTTCCGTAGAGTAATCGGAGTTTAATTGATGCATAATTGCCCTTCATACTGTGGCATCAACAAGTAAGTTCTTTAATTTGTTGACTAGGGTCCCCCAGGGGTCTATACTTGGCCCCTTCATTTTTTCCCTCTAAACCAAATCTTAACATCTACTATGATGCCCAGAATAGGGACTCTAGGGTTCCACAGAGAAGGTGGTAAAGTTACATTTCACAAACATTGTAGTGTAGACAGAGGCCCAGGTAGTCACTGCTGTGAAGCCTAATTTTATACTCCTAACAACGTGTGTCACTTGTAGAAAATAGTATAAATTAAACCAGTGGTTCTCAAAAATGGGGTTCAGGGACCTTCAGGGTTGCTTGAAAGGGTCCCAAAAGTACCCTTACAGGTCTGTAACTCTGAGAGTATTGAAATGGAACCAAATGGACCCATATTTGAATACTCTCAGAGTTATGAGAGTCCATCATCACCAGTCCCTAGTTGTCCACTTCCTCTTCCTCTGCTTCATTTTCTCCCTCAGGCTCCTCCTCCATACGCTCCTCTTCCTCCTCCTCCCTGCTCTTATCGTGCTCTGCGTCGCTCTTCTTCTCCTTATCTTTGCGTTTCTGCTCGGACACCTCTTTCTTCCCCTTCTGGCCCTTCTTGTATACTGTTAGGGAATACAAAAAAAGAAGAAGAAAATGTATGGCTTAGAGATGTCATTAGCTTCCATTCCTCCTGTTAATTCACTCACCCCTCTTCTGGCTTTGGTTACATCATGGATCAAACGTATAGATGTGTCATAAGTGTCTTAGTTTGCTGTGGGATCTAATGATACTTACTGCTATGGATATCGTGTGTGCACGTGTGTGTGGACAGACATACAGCAGACAAGACATACAGTATGAGTATATCTCAATATTAACAACATTTATAAAGGGAATGGGTCTCGGTGCATTACACCGTTGTATACATAAATTAAGCATCAGAACGTTGCAGAGAAAGATTTTAGTGGTCTGAATGGCTTTTTCAAAAATAGATATTTGCCAGTGTCAAACAGAGGGAAGTTTAAAAGAAGAGGTTGCACAGCTCGTAGCCACGAAGCCAAAACGGTGTTTTATTTGAAAGGGCAACTAAAACAACGTTTCAACACTGTACGTTGAAACGTCGGTGTGTGCCCTTTAAAATAAAAATATATTTGTGCTTCGTGGCTACGAGCTGTGAGTCTTCCTTCTTCTAAACCAGGGGTCTTCAACAGGGGGTCTGGGACCCCTATGAGGTCCTCAGAGTTACTACAGGGAATTACTTTATGTGATAGGAACTTTATTATTACTATTAACCACTTTAACCATAGCATCCCTATTCTGAGGGACCATTTGCCAAAAGATTGCAGATCTACAAGCTCACACTTGTAGATCGGCTATTTTTGGCAAAGGTTTGGTGTAGAGGGGTAAAAATGCACATTAACATGAATCCATTGATGATAGTGCTGTCAAACAAGTCTATGAAGCTATTTATGGCAATCTATGAAAATGTTCAATAGGCAACGCAATTTTATGCAATATGTAGTGGGGGTCACTGCTTCATGTCTCTCTCAGCTAAGGGGTCCTTGGCCTGAAAAACATTGAAGACCCCTGCTATAACAATTGATCACATTTACAGTGGTTCAACATTGTCTCCTTCTCTTATGTTTATAAGCAGAGAGTTCTGGAGCAGATAGTAGCACCCCATTTCCCCAGCTTTAAAAACATAACTGGGTTAATACAGTGTGACATAGAGGTGATGTAGACGCCATCGTACATCCAGTACATACCTTCCAAGGCTTCTCTTAGAGGCTCCAAGAATCGCTCAAACTCCATCTCTTCCATCGCTGCCAAGACATCTCCTGCATTCAGGGTTTTCCGTTTGGCTTTCATGGCAAAGTTGTTGGCGCTATCAGGGGGGGATATTGTATTAGGCAAATGTAAAAACTTTTAAGAAGAATCTCATCTGAGTTTGTTAAAGGTGCAGTAAAGTGATGCTCATTAAAAGGTCTATGCTTTTTGGTTGACATGCTATTTGCAGATGAGTCATGTAATGCTCAGATTTGGGGAATTCATGCCTAAGCTTACAGACATGCTATTTTTGAATTTGTTTTAAAGTGAAAGTAGTTAGGTCTGTCTGTGTGTTTTATAAAGAGTATTAAAAAGGAGCTTGTGACTAAACAACTCCATTGGATCCATTAGAACACACCATTTTTCTAAATTTCCTACATACAAGGTTTCCCCTCGACAGCGACAATACAACCGTGACAGTCAGATAGTATGGTACATACAGAACCTTGGTCAGACATTATGGTACATATGCTAACCACTGTCACAGACAGTATGGTACATAATATGTTAACCACTGTCATAGTATGGTACACATGCTAACCACTGTCAGACAGTATGGTACATCTGCTAACCACTGTCACAGACAGTATGGTACATAATATGTTAACCACTGTCACAGACAGTATGGTAGATATGATCACCACGGTCAGACAGTATTGTACATTATGATGACTGCGGTCAGCACAGCAGTACATGGTACAAATTATGAAACTATTATTTTCTTACCATGATGTTGCGTACAATACGAACACACTGGCAGCTTGGGAAATGGCTCGCCTCGCTTCTTTTGAAACATTCACTCCATCTGGTAGCTGTTAAAACAAATAAAGAGTTTTTAGCCAAAAATAACTGACCTACAAGCTTGTTAGCTTATAGATATGTTCCTTTTGTAAAGATAGTCAGTCACCCACGCCCCGAGGGAGTGCAGTCCCCGGCGCCGAGTCGGTCGGATAGGTGGGGTCCAGAACTGCCAATCAGACCGATATGGCCATACATAGGCGTATAATAGATCCGGTTGTTCAGAACCACCAATCCGACCGATACAGTATGCCCCCTCTATGGGCATATACTGATGACATCAGGGATCTCCAGATACAGAGATCATCATATACGTGTGGGCATAAAAGGGACAGATAGAGAGATTCATCATATATGTACAGGCATAAAAGGGACAGATACAGAGATCATCATGTACGTGTGGGCATAAAAGGGACAGATAGAGAGATCATCAGAGAGATCATCATATACTTACAGGCATAAAAGGGACAGATACAGAGATCATCATAGTATAGATACAGAGATCATCGTATAGTAGCATAAAATGGACAGACGGGTACAACAGGTACTCTCAAAATGGGTACAATGGGCACTGCATAACTGGGTGGGGCATGTTCTGACTTGCATCGTTCCACACCAGTCTAGTAATAATATGAAATAATAATAATAATAGTAAAAAAATAAGAAGCAGGTAGTAACACTCAGTGAGCAGGAAAAGAGTACCAGAAACCAAGAGATTTAGGTATATTACAGAAATCTTGCTGGGCCCTCAGCACTTGGACTGCCTGGGAACTGGTATGGTGAAAGAGCTTTTTAAAGGTGTAGATATTAAGTGTAGTCAAAGTGCACTAACAGTATATTAACAGCATATAACAGTATATCAACAGGTATAAATATAGTCCCAGGTATACAAAGATAGACAATCTACCCTACCCATAGTGTGGGTAGAATAGAGCTGTCAATCCACAGTATCATCATCATCATACTACAGATTATTTATTGCGTGCGACACTGCCGTCAGTTCAGAAAGTGAAGCAGGAATTTAGACATTAGGACTTCATGTATTTGAACTCACCGCTTCTTTGATAATGCGAGTGATGACCGCGTTGGGAAGATTAAGGTCCTCTGGTCTCTCTGCCATTTTGGTTCTCCAGTGACTTCACGTTGTCTACAGCCGACAATCACAGACAGACAGACAAACAGAGAGACAGACAGACCCTTATTGATCCTGATGGGGAAATTCAGGTGTCATAAAAGCATAAGCAGTAAGAATGAAACGCAGAGATAAGAATGCACTAAAATATAATAAATAAGACTTAAGTCTGTCAGTAGACATCTGCACTTGCATATTCTATCAATAATAATGTACACTATCATCAGTAATGTGAACATACATCTATCACATTATTAAGACAGCTGACAGTGTCAGCCAGCCTACAACAATGTGAATATGGATAGCAGTCTATGACCAGTGAATATATTGAGTAGTCTATCAACCAGTGGTGGAAAGTAACTAAGTACATTTACTGTACAAGTACTGTACTTAATTACAATTTTGAGGTATTTTTTACTTTACTGGAGTATTTCCAATACTCAATACTTTTCTACAAGATCTACAAGTTCACAACACTTCTGCTATTTTCAGAAGATTTTTTTACACATTTTGAAAACTTGAAATGGGACAGTTTCCATAATGATTACTTTTGGTACTTTAAGTATATTTTGATGCCAATACTTTTGTACTTTTACTCGAGTAAATTCTGAATACCAGACGTTTGCTTGTATCAGAGTATTTCTACATTGTGGTATTGATAATTTTACTTACTTAAGTAAAAAAAGTAAAAAAAAAAAAGTGAGTACTTTGTCCACCACTGATTAGTTAGCATAACTTAGCATTAGAGACATGCAGTTACCTACTAGCTAAAGGCTAATTCAACCCATGCTTCGTGGCTCGGCAGCAGAAAATGATTCAAATACGTTGATAAGTGACATGTTTTCATTCAACAACATGACGCATGGTCAGCTAAATGACCGTTGAAAAGACGTCATTTACGGAGAGCGACTCGATGTATTAAATGATGAATATATCTTATCTTTAGGATCAATACCTTTTGGGGTTTCTGATCCGGTCTGGGCGGAAATAACTTTACGTCATCAGGTGGCCGTGCGCCTCCAAAATGATTCCCCCTAGTTTCAAATGCGTTTAGTTTGGTATAATCCAGTGGTTCTCTAACTTTTTCATGTCAAGGACCCCCAAATTGACACTTATTACCCCACGGACCCCCATTTGAAAAGATAAGCCAGGGACCCCAATAAGAGAAGGTTTTTACGGCTCTCTAGCAGTGATTCTCAACCATTTTAATTTCAAGGACCCCCAGTTTAACATGCATTAGGGCTACGGACCCCCATTTAATGGCATTTATACCTCTGGGACCCCAATTCATATTGTAAAATCAATGTTAATTTAACTCTGAGAGTGTACAAATGGAACCAAATGGACCCGTTAGGGTCCATTTGGTTCCATTTGTACACTTTCAGAGTTACACACCCATAAGGTTCCATTTGGTTCCTGTCCATAATTTAGCTGGGGACCCCCTGGAACCCCCTCAAGTACCCCTGGGGGTCCCCGGACCTCACCGAGAACCAATGGTATAATAGTTACGTTTCTTTTGGTATAATAACCATTTGGTATGTCCATCTTCTAACTCGTAGTACGAATAGCGAGCAGTGGTTTAAAATAAGTACATTTACTCAAGTAGGTCATTTTTACTGGAGTATCTAAAATTTCCATTACTTTTACTTCTACTCCACTACATCTCAGAGGCAAATATTGGACTTGGTACCGGTACTCCACAACAATTATTTGAAAACTTAAGTTACTAGTTACTTTGTAGATTTGGATTATTATTACAAAACATATATTACTCATTCAGCACATTTGGCCATTTGAATATAGCTTTTATTATTTTTTATTTAATACATGTACTTATTTTCAAATGATTTTGACTAATATGAACTTGTGAATTGAGACATTTTGCACAAGGAGTACCTTCTACTTTTGGTACTTTAAGTACATTTTGATACCAATACTTTTGTTCTTCTACTCAAGTACATTTTGAATTCCGGACTTTTACTTGTAATAGAGTATTTTTACATTGCAGTATTGATACTTTTACTTAAACATAAACGTAAAACATTTGAGTACTTTTTCTACCACTGCTAGCGAGACTAAAACAATGCAACGCCAACCGGAACACTTTTTCTCTAAACCGGAACACGCGGTTCAGTTCAGAATGGACACCAGGCTTAAGTCTGCTGATGCGAGGTTATTATGAATATCTAAAGCTGTCCGCATGCACAGCACAAATAAGTCTTAGTGCAATGTATCGTAATCTACTCGTTCAACGTGACATTCATATTCAAAAAGCGTTTAGTAAAGTGTCTAAATGAAGTATGAAGTTTAACAAAGAGAAATGAAATAAAATAAAACATTTACTTCAAGAATCCCGCGAAGCTTCCACTGCAAACCACGTGACCGCCTGTCAACTTTCAACTCCGACCCCCTCAACTCTGACGTCATTAAATGACCTACTTTTCACATGATTGTTTATTTTAAAAGGTACTCAACAGTTGAACATTAAATGATCATTTCAATATATCCTTATACGTACATTGTCCACAATGTAGAGTAGTGCAGTGGATCAAGAGAATCAATATAATACTTTAATTACATAAACAGTGGAGGACATTTACATTAAATTGTTTTCTTAAGTAAAAGTATCAATAATGCAACGTAGAAATACTCTATTACAAGTAAAAGTCTGGTCATCTAAATTGATCAAAATGTACTAAAAGTACAAAAGTATTGGTATCAAAATGTACTTAAAAGTACCAAAAGTAGAAAGTACTTTATTGTGCAGAATGTGTTTTCAAATTTATAAATTGTATACAAATCTTTGTATAAAATACTTGAGTACATGTACTTAGTTTTACACCACTGCAAATGTGTACCATGAAATGTACTGTTTCAATCATAGACATAATCCATGAAGTCGATGGTAAGAGAGCCCCCTGGTGGATACTCGTATGTACTTAATGAGATTCTCTGCATGAGAAATGAGAAGGATGGGTAGAAAGTGTGTTTTCAGGGTCATTGAACGCATGCAGTTATATCACTGCAAGGACGGACAGACGGACAGATTATTGATCCCTCAGAGGAAACAATAACATTGTGGCTGAAGACACACCATACAATATAGACACAACAACCATAGTATCTAATAATTGTACCCTGTAGGAGGTATAAAGTATGATTGCGGCTGGTATGAACCTGTGACATTCCTAACAGATTGCAAGACTAGATTGGTATTGGAACTGCCTAAACTTGGTTTTGATCTGATCTCACAGGAAGGACTTCAATCGCCAATCATCCAAGCAATCATTACCCGTTAGGTCCAGTTCTCTATCATCTATACAGTATGCTGCTGCCCTTAGGTTTTGTCATTAGGCGGAAATGCAGTTCCACGGCTATGCTGATGACACAGTTGTAAGCATCTTCTTCTACTGATGACAATACCCTCTTGAATAACTGATAAAGTGTACAGTATCTCCAACACATGTTCATGGATGTAAGAAAGAAAAACAAAAGTCTTCCAGCTGAATTAAAATGAGACTGAGATTATAATCTTTGGGTTGAGAAATCAGAGACAGAGGTAGTTATTCCCGACAATGACCTGAATATGAAGTCACATAATTTACATTTTAACCCTGTGTTTCACTGCTGAGCAGCTGATACATGTATACTTTTATAACAAGTAGACTGGACCACGCTAAATGCACTTCTATAAAGTATATCAAAGTCAACTTTAAATCGTGGGCGGCAGTAGCTGAGTTAGAGAGGCCACCCCCACCCTGGAGTCAGAAGGTCACTGGTTCGCCCAGTCTATATGTCGAAGTGTCCCTGAGGTTAACTGCTCCCCAGGCAATGTATTAATAGTGTTTAGAGCTCCTAATTGTTAGGATAGTACAAATTACACATATGAGCAAATACGTGTAGTGACAAATACCCCAACAACAACTAAAAGAGGACTAGATTATTATTATTTAATACCTTAAGTGAAGCAGAACGACATATTAGCCAAACTAGACAAAGGACATCAAGGTGTGGTGAAGTGCAAAGAACATGTTTATGAGTCTGATGTGTGGTGGCCTGGCCTCAAGCCTGGACTCAAGCCAGCAAGTGAAAGAAATGTTGCTCAACTGCATGAAATGCATCTTATGATATATCTTTAGGCTTGACTTGTTAGGCTTGATGTTTATCTGTTTGACTGGTACATGCCATCTAGGCCTGCTGATTCACTCTCATACGTAAGCATACACATTTGCTTTATCAGGACACTGTCTGCCCAATGACACCTGATGCAACTGTTGAAGTACAACTCATCTACATTGCAGAACATCATGACATCGTGTTTTAAAATGTAGATGAGTTCTTATTCAACAGTCAAAATAACTTAAGTAAAAAGTAAAAGGTAAAAACCACTGGTGGAAAGAAAAGGCCACAGTTTTAAGGACAAGACACCTGAGCCTACAGTACAGTATATTAAGCACTTAAACCCTCTATATTTCATTGACTGGGGTCCCCCAGGGGTCTGTCTTGGCCCCCTCCATTCATCAAATCTCTTTGCCGAAAATAGCGATCTACACGCTCAACTTTGTGAGTTTGTACTGCTAATTTCACCGTTTGCCCCAGAATAGGGATGCTAGGGTTCATGTTGTTAAAGTTCATAGGGTGAGTTCTGATCTCTTTAAGTAAAACTGTGAGAATTTAAGAAATAATATAATAGTAATTGCGTAACTATAGGTCCGGGAGCAGTATGGGTTAGCGCCCCAGCCTGTGTCTTCCGTGAGGAAGAAGCAAATCCATAACAAATCCACGGTGAGGCCTTTAAGGAGGGCCATTCAAGCAAGCCGCAAGTGGAGCCTGCCATCACGCCAAAATGAAATGTTTGGAACGGGGAGAGTCTCAGGTCCTGGACCTGGTGAGACGAAGAAGGAGCCCGGCCAGGAGGCCATCCACAGAGCCTAGTCCCTCCACGTGCCATAGCCTCTCCTCTCCCCCAGCCCTGGCAGAGTAGTCCCGGAGAAGCGGATTGAGTGGCCCTGTCATTCCCTAAGAGGACTGACCATGGGTAGCTACTGGGACGTAAGTCCCAAGTTGATCAACCCTGGCTGGGTCACCTGGGTTGCGAGACCCGAAACACCCGTTGACCCCAGGCTACAACACTGATGATACGTCCCAATTGCATCCATGTGATATTTTTCTTTATAGGTCCCTATTCTGGGCATGTCATAATAGGCGAACATTAGGCGGAAGTAGGTACAGTAACATTCGCTGAAAATTGCCGATCTACAATCTCATTAACACATTGTGAGATTGTACATTGGCTATTTTCGGTAAAGAGATTTGGCTTAGTGAGGGTACCAAGTATAGACCTGTGGGGGACCCTGTCAACAAAGTATATAGGGTAAGTAATACCGTAGATTTTGTTACAGGATTTAGATATAGGAACAGACCTTTCATCGAGAGGCAGAATAACCTACAGTCTGATGAGACTGTTCTATAGAAAGGGGAGATGTGGTATTATTATGTATATCCATAATGTGTTTGACAAATGACAGTAGGAACCAGATGCAGGGCATCGTGGGATGTGAGCATTCAGGCGAGGTCATGTGTTCCTGGTATCTGCTATGTTAATAAAGAGTTGCATGTTTAGTTCATAGTTTGTCTCAAATGCATATCTTCTTTGCAAACATGAATTTGTAGGACATCATTGTATTTGCCATCTATCCTGTAATGTCTGATTGTGGCCATGCTCTTCAATTGTATGTTGATGGTAGACAAAAGAAAGAAGACAGGGGTGACATATTTTAGCTTTTGTCAGTATCTGTACAGCTAAATTTGGAACACGTTTGTTGGTGTAAATGTCCCGTCTCCTTCGTCTTGCTGATGTTGAGCTGCAGGTGAGCGAACACCACTCCCAGGGCCCTTGGTGATACACCCCACAACAAACTGATCACTCCTGAACGTGGCACTTTTACAGTAACACCCTGCATCACACGTATACAGTTCTCATTCCCACCTGGGAGCATCAATATACTGTATTGTTCAGTTTGATGCAATTTGCAATCACAACTGAGCACAGCATCGATTTGGGGATTTCAAAGTCATGCTTGAGGACACCAGGCCTGGATGCTGGCTATCAACAGAGTTTACTTTAGAAGACATCCAGCCAAGGTTTCAGAATGGCAGCAGAATTGGTAATGGTTTGTAGGGGGTAAAGGTACAGCATTTAAGTGGTTTCCATGGCAGCTAGCTTCCCAACTAATGCTGCAGCAGGAATACAGCCCACACATGTACACACTAAGACAATCTGAACACCCACCAAATTCAATTCTAAAAGCATGTCTGTGTAGTGCCCAAGGGTATAAAAACCAAACTCAGCTTTCTGCCAGGCTGTGTCGTTGCAAAATTCTCACCTGCATCTTTCTCCTTTTCGTTCAGCTTTCAGGCTAAAAGCAGTTTTGTAGAGCTGCAGGATATAGCAGTGCAAGACAAAGTTGGACAATATTATTGGGGAAACAGCCTTTTCCACTAACTGGTATTGCTCAACAATATACAGCAGTGGTACTCAAGTACTGTACTCAAGTACAATTTTGAGGTATTTTTTACTTTACTGGAGTATTTCCAATTTTCAATACTTTTAGTTCTACTCCACTACATCTCAGAGGCAAATATTGTACTATTGTACTTTACTCCACTAAAATTATTTTAAAACTTTAGTTACTAGTTACTTTGTAGATTTTCATTATTATTACAAAACATTAACCAATTCAGCCCTATATATATTTCAGCCTTTTGAAAATAGACGATCTACAAGCTCATCACGATCCATTGTGAGCTTGTAGATTGCTATTTTCAAAAGATCTTTATACATTGTATACATTTGAAAACTTGTGAAACAGGACATTCTGCATAATGAGTACTTTCTACTTTTGGTACTTTAAGTACATTTTGATACCAATACCGTACTTTTACTCGAGTACATTTTGAATACCAGACTTTTACTTGTAACAGAGTATTTCTACATAGTATTGATACTTTTACAAATGTGAGTACTTTTTCCACCACTGATATATGTATACTTCAGTAACATATATTCCCACTATGCCACTTTAGCCATGCACATGAAACTGTGATTGTATATATACCTTCTGCTTTCTTATGTAGCAGGTTATCCACCTGCACAAGAAGCATTTCTGCCTTCCGTAGTGCCATCTATCCTGTAATGTCTGATTGTGGCCATGCAGCTTATGTATACTGGACTTTGTATATTTGATTTGACTGTGCCTTCCGGTTATTTGACTTGTTCTGTGTTCTGTGTTCCTTTCTTCTCTATCCTCTTTTTTTCAACTGTAACTCTTCCTGTAACTGCAATGTAGAAAGCTTGCACAAACCATTGTACCCAATCTTTTACAACTGTAATCGTGTGATGTGGCAATAAAGGATTCTGATTATGAATATATGACAAAATTAACTAAAATTAACAGAAAAAACTAGAAACTGAAAGAGAGAAAACTGTACTTTTAAATTAAACAATTGTGAGAAAAAAAGACAACATTACAACCTACCATAAAACATTATACAATTAAATAAGTAAAGAAATGAAGTTAAAGAAAAAAAACGTTTCAACCTTTGAGCATAAAGATCGCCCTATAAGGGTCACTCTCAGGGCCACACCATTACAAGTAAAAGCCTATACAGTCCCATTACGATATAGTACTTTTACTCCACTACAATTATAAGAAAACTTAGTAGTTAGTACCGTTAGTTACTAAATCTACTAAGTATTAGTAGATTTGGTTATTATCACAAAACATCCAGTAACCACTTCAGCCCTATATACATTTTAGCCATTTGAAAATAGCCGATCTACAAGCTCACAATGTGTCGCTTTGTGAGCTTGTAGATCTGCTATTTTCAAAAGATTTTTTATAAACTTTAGACATATGATAACTTGAGAAACGAGATATTCTGCATAATGAGTACTTCTACTTTTGGTACTTCAAGTATATTTTGACGTCAATACTTTTGTACTTTTACTCAAGTACATTTTGAATATCAAACTTGCACTTGTAAGGCTACAGTCACACCAAAGTTTAATTCTACCTATGAGGGTGGATTCTCCCAATGCTTTTTAATGGGAACAGAGCGTATTTTTGCAGATTTCCGCGAATGGCAAGAAAGCACTCCATTCCCATTGAAAAGCATTGGCAGAATCTACCCTTATAGGTAGAATTAAACTTCGGTGTGACCGTAGCCTAACAGTGTATTTCTAGAATAGGGTATTTATTGATACTTTAAAAAGGTGAGTACTTCTTCCATCACTGGAACTGGCTGACTCTGAACTTGCGTGGCGTGGTGTCAAGGGCAGATGTAATCCTAAACTTATATATTCATTTGTTCAAAACTAATTAACAACATGAACCATAGCGTCTGTATTCTGGGCATGTCATAATAGGTGAACATTCAGCGAAAATAGCCAAACATTTGGTGAAAATAGGGAGCAAGGCGAAGAGATTTGGTGTAGACTAGAGGGAAAAAAGGAGGGCCCATGAATAGACCCCTGGGGAACCTCGCTCAACGAAGTATGTATAGGGTTTAAGTGGTTAAACATTATGCATTATATATCACTTGTTTCCTCTCTTGTCAAATTCAGTAACATATTTTAAAGTGTGCTTTCATGTGAGAACCATAAGTGTTCAGGGTGCGTGCAGAACCCATCGTTCATGTGTTCTAGTGCAGTGGTTCTGTAAGGGTCCAGTGACCCCCAGGGGCCCTTGAGGGGGTTCCAGGGGGTCCCCCACTAAATTTGTCATAGCATGATCATCCTATGGTATTTTATGCTTCAGCTATTCAAAAATAGCCGATCTGTAAGCTCACAAGGTGTCGGCATCTATTTTCAAAAAATCTTGAAAGATCTTGACAATTTTTTTATCATTTTTGAACATTGAGCAAAACAAATCTTCTCTTCTGGGGGTCCCTGACATCTTCTCTGAAAATGTTTGAGAACCATTGAGTGTTTTGATTGATCTATTGAATACTTTATTAACAGTTTGCAAAGACAAGCACAGGCAAGTACAGTTCAATACAAGGTATGTTAAGAGGATTTGAAACCCAAGAAAGCACTATGGCTTGTTTCCATTGGGGTCCTCCTTTGTAGGCCTACTCAATTAATCGAAACATTTAATGACAGACAAATAGACACTACTATGCAAAAACATCATATAAACATCATTTACAGGGGCCAGTTCCGAATTGCAGCCACCTGTAAACTGCTATTTTAGAGCGGTTTTGAAGGAGAGTAAGGACTCACATTTTATACGTTTTATAACTGTTGGTAGGGCATTCCACATTTTTGTGGCATAGCAGTCGAACTAATTTAATCCCTCATTAGAGCCAAATCTCGGTTGAACGTGATTTGTTTAGCTCACTCTGGTGTTGTGATTGTGGACGTCATTGGCGTTTTTGAAGTAGTTTGACAGGTAGCCTACATGGGTGTCTTTGTGGTGTAGTGTATCTTGTAGACCAGGTCCATTGCAAGTTGCTGTAGGCCTACTCTGTCCTCTACCCTGAGCCATCCCACCTTAGCAAAGTGAGCATTTTCAGAGGGAGAACCCTATGAGCAGAACCCAGTTAGTAGTGTGTGTGTGTGTGTGTGTGTGTGTGTGTGTGTGTGTGTGTGTGTGTGTGTGTGTGTGTGTGTTAGAGCGCGCGCGCACATACAGCACGCGCAAGGCAGAACCCGAACCCCACCGCTCTCCACCAGTGTTGCCATGTCGGCTTATTATAAGCGACCTTTTCTGTAAAGTTGCTTGTAAATATTGGTTAGTTGCGGGTTGCAGTTTTTTGGGCTTGTTTCTAAAGTGTAGTTGCTTATTTAGGTTTTGATTGGTGTACTTTATTTAGTAAGACATGAGAACAACAAGTAGGCTACAAATTCACAATACAAGGTCTACTAAACTTGCTTACACCTGGGTAAAACTGAATCCATCCTCTTTGGGTCCAGTTCTACTAACCTTAGCAAGGCTGAGAGTGATTGCTTGATTGATGTACTTTATTTGGTAAGACATGAGAACAACAGTACATGGAAGTACAAATTCACAATACAAGGTCTACTAAACTGGAAGACTCATAAAAGCACTGAGCTTGTTTCAAATGAGTTCCCCATGCACACAAATCATGATGACATATAAGAGACAGAAAGATATACACAACTACTATAGAATGTCATACAATCAGTTTACAGGTTACTGGTATGAAGAGTGAGAAATATGTACAAAAGGAGAAGGAGAGAGGGGGGGGGGGGGTAGGGGGGTAGGTTAGGTTAGGACTTAGACAGGGGCCATTTTCCAATTGCAGCCTCCTGAAGGTGTATCTTTAGGGCTGTTTTGAAAGAGAGTAGGGTTTTACACTCCTTTACTCCTTTTGGTAGGGCGTTCCACATTTTTGATGAATAGCATGAGAACGAGTTACTTCCCTTTGTTGAGCCAAAAAAGGGTTGGACAAGGTTTGTGGAGCTGCCTCTGGTATTGTGATCATGGACATCATTAACATTTTGGAAGTATTTTCACAAATACAGGGGGATCCCAATGTTGTGATATATCTTGAAGACCAGGCCCATAGCAAGTTGCTGTACTCTGTCCGCAACCCTAAGCCATCCAATCCTATCAAAATGATCAGGGGTTAGATGGGTTTTGTAATTGAGGCCAAGAAGTAGCCTTACAAGTTTGTTTTGGGATGTTTGGAGCCTTGTTTTTAAGGCCTTGGAGGTGTTGTGATACCACGAAGTACATGCATAATCGTAATGACCTTGTATGAGGGCCACTGCAAGAGTCTTCAGAGTCTTCTTACTGACTTTACGATCAATACTCCGCAAATAGCGTGTTTTTTTGTGGACCGTTTTGATCGTTTTATCAGCATTTTTGTCACCAGAGAGGTCAGCCTCCAAGATAGAGCCCAGGTAGGTAATTTCGTTTTTTCTTTTGATGATATCATCACCCGCTTTGATCGTGAAGCTCTCTGCCTTTCTGAGGTTAGGAGTGGACCCAAAGAGGATGCATTCCGTTTTGCCCAGGTGTAATGAGAGCTTGTTGTCGGAGAGCCAGATGCAGATCTTGTTGAGTTCAGAGCTGAGAGTTTTCTCAACCTGCAGCCTGTCCCTGTCCGAGACTAGCAGGGCCGAGAGTTTCACGATCAAAGTGGGTGATGATGTTATCACAAGGAGGAAATTACCTACCTGGGTTCCATCTTGGAGGCAAACCTCTCCGGTGAGAAAATGGCCGAAAGAGTGATCAAAAAGGTCAAAGAACACGCTTTTTGTATAGTATTGGCCGTCTAGTCAGTAAAAATACTCTGAATATTCTTGAAGGGGCCCTCATACTTGGTTATTACGACTATGCATGCTCCTCAAGGTATCACAACACCACCAAGGCCTTAAAAACAAGGCTCCAAACATCCCAAAACAAACTAGTAAGGCTACTTCTTGGCCTCAATCACAAAACCCATCTAACCCCTGCTCATTTTGCTAGGATTGGATGGCGGGTTGAGGACAGAGTACAGCAACTTACAATGGGCCTGGTCTTCAAGATACCCCACAACATTGGTATCCCCCTGTCAAAATACTTCCAAACGTTAATGAAGTCCACGATCATAACACCAGAGGCATCTCCACGAATCATGTTCAACCCAGATTTGGCTCAACAAAGGGAATGAACTCGTTCTCATGCTATTCAACAAAAATGTGGAATGCCCTACCAAAAGGAGTAAAGGAGTGTAAAACCCTACTCACTTTCAAAACTGCCCTAAAGATACACCTTCAGGAGGCTGCAATTCGAAAATGGCCCCTGTCTAAGTCTTAACCTACCCCCCAACCCCCCTCCCCATTTTTTGGGCGGTGTAGCCACCCCTATAAGTGGGTTTGGGACACCTCATTAGTACACCCTTCGCTGTACTGTGATTGGCTCATAATAGCACACCGCCCTCTACATTAGTACACCCCTAGCTGTACTGTGATTGGCTGACTCTATTCAGCACTGTGATTGGCTAGCGAGACACATGATGAAATTAATAACCTATAAATAGGTACTCCCCGTACTGTTGTTCTCATGTCTTACTAAATAAAGTACATCAATCAATCAATCAATCCATTTTTTTTTTTTTTTTTTTAACCAGTGCATGGTTCTCAAATATTTTCATGAAAATGTTTTGTGCCAGCTATGGGGAGCATTTGTGTTGTGAATGTGACAAAACATTTTCCATATATTCCACATTTTATTGCAAGAGTTTTTGAAAATCTACAGGCACACGATCTACAGGCTCACAATGTAGCGACGCGTTGCAACATGTGAGCTTGTAGATCTGCTATTTTCAAATAGCCGATGCATATAGGTTTAAAGTTAGACCCTCCAGAAAAATTTGATTATGCGATCGCATAACGTTGTGCATAATCAGCCAAATGGCGCAGATTATGCGGGGAGGATTTCCCCCCCCCCCAAAAGGACGAATAATCGCATATTTCTGCAGAACCTTCCCACATAGTTCACAAATTTTCGCAGCTTTTTGCATATTTCGCATTTTCCCGCATATGTCGCGACTTTTCACATATTTCACAACTTTCTGCTTATTTCACATATTTTGCACTTTTCGCAACATCCCGCAATTTCACAGCATAAAATCACATAAAAACACCGCATATATTTGCAAAATCAAGGATTTTAGCCCGCGTTCTTCTGGAGGGTCTAATTTAGTGCGTGGCCTAAGTTCTTTTGGGCAATGTTTTCCTACATCTGGTTGCTTATTTCTCTCGCAAAATCTGGCAACGCTGCCCACCGTTCTCCACTGACTGACTTGTCGTTGGATTCAGCCTCGGAAGCGTCGTGAAGAGGTTTGTTTATGCAGCACTACTTTATGTGTGTTCATCCGAGAATGTTTTCTACACACTGCGAGAGCGGGGCGCGACTGTTCTCCCAAGAAGCCACTCGTTCTCGCCTAAAATACGGGAACAAAGTCGTTTTCCCCCGATGCCCTAAAGTATTGATCCGGATCTGATCGACAGATCGAGATCAGGAATCGATCCGTGCCGATCCGGGATCTATTTCTCGAGAAAGGCGGTGCTGCGGCTTTCTCTCTCTCTCGCCTCTTCTGCGATCGCCGCCATCTTGGATTTTAATGTTAATTTCTGAGATAAAAATGTGTTTCCTGTGATATTTTCGTGTTTAAGGGGGATCGTTTCGTGGGCAAATGTGGACTCTTTGTGTTTTTTGAGAACGATCGTGCGTTGACCCACTGTGTGGTGTCAAGAGGAGACGTGCAAGTGCAGTGAGTATGATTGTGTTTATTTGTTGTGTTTGTGTTGTGTGTCGAGCCCTAAACAGTTTAAACAACGCCTCAAAATACCACTCAGTCTGCTGATAAATATGATCAATGATCAATAACCATGAGATCAACGAGTCATTTATCACAGAAAAAACGTATAAACACATGGGCTGATAAAATGCATCATAGCGCCATTAGTTGAGGGATCAATTACCTCGATTTGCTTTTTTTGTGAGTCAAATAGCCTGGTTAGCATGCCGAAAATAGCCGATCTACAAGCTCACAATGCGTCGTGGACGTGACTCGTTGTGAGCTTGTAGATCGGCTATTTTCGAGGTAATAGCCCTGTTAGCATGTTAGCTTCCTTCCCCATCGCAGCGTTAGATTGGCAGTTTTGGGAGCCGAATAGCCCCGGGTTAGCACGTTAGCCTGTTAGCTTTCTTCCACCGAAAATAGCCGATCTACAAGCTCACCGCGCGTTGCGTAGGCGACGCGTGCTGAGCTTGCAGATCGGCTATTTTCAAAGCCCTTGCTAGCCCTGTTAGCATGTTAGCTTCTCATCCTTTCCCCATCGCAGCGTTAGCTATGGTCGAAGCTAACTGTTAGCCAACTGGCTAGTTATTGCATGCAAACGAGAGAGCTCATTTATACACATTTAAAACACACAATATGGTATTATTAGTTTTATTTGTATATGTTATTTGTAAACCGTGTCGGCTGCTGTTGATATAACGTCGGTTCAGTGGATGTTAGCATCTTGCTAGCATGTCAATGTTTAAATCCCAAAAACCGTGTGTTTTATAAACTATCTGTAACGGTTGAGTTTGTTATTTATTCAAATAGTTACTTTTGATTGTTTATTGTCGGTGAGAAATGGTGCATTTTTTTGTGTTTTTGTTCGGCCGAATGTGTTGTTGAGGCACGGCATTTGGACCCAAGCTAGTAGCTTTCATGCCAAGTTATAATTGTTATTATAACTTACTGTTATTCGGTTTTATACGTTATAGTTATTTCACTATGGTTGTTATCTCACAAAATGAGAGGTATAATTTTCAACTCGGAAAAGTGGCGTATTTTCGACAGAAAATGACGTATTTCCAAAAGAGAAAAAAAAGTAACCGAGACCTTTTCACTTTGAAATAACGTCATTTTTTTGGTGTGAGTTCAGTTGGTGTTTAAATGGCGTGTTGTTGTTTGTTTCACTTTCAAAGTGCATGTTGACATGATAGTGTTTCAGTGACGTTAAGCCGTCGTAGCGCAACGTTGTGAGCTTGTAGATGTGTGTGTCTTTTTGACAAGCGACACCGTGTTAAGGTGAAGTATAATGCTGGGTTCAGACCGGTGTTGCCAGATTGTGCGAGAGAATCAAGTATACCAGGTCTAGGAAAACAAGCCCAAAATGAAGCAACTTAAGCCACATGAGCACTTTAAAACCTATCATGCGTTGGCTATTTGAAAATAGCTGTTCTACAAGCTCACTGCGCGTTGCGATGCGACACGTTGTGAACTTGTAGATCTCCTACTTAAAAAAAACTCTTTCAATAAATGTGGAATATTTGGAATCTCTTTTTTAATATTCTAACAAATGCTCCCTGGCTGGCACAACACTTTTTCCTGAAAATATTTGAGAGCTACTGGTTTAAATAATAATATTACAAAAATGGGAAGCACGCCTAAATAAGTAAGTACACTTTAGAAACAAGCTAAAAAAAACAAACAACCACCAATATTTACAGGCTACTTACTACACAAAAACAAGCCCAAAGTTGCTTATTATAAGCGGACGTGGCAACACTGTTTCAGACCTGTCGCCGGTACTCTCTGAACTAAAACCTTGCGTTTCTGTTTACTGTGCGGTGCTCACATCCGGTCTGAAGCCCGCCTACTGCATCTGGCAATGTCCAGACATGCATAACATGCACGCACACAGACCGTTTCCGTATCCGCTCTGTACATACTGCAAAGCAAATCGATCCTAGCCTACTCTGAACACAGCATTACTAGTCTGAATATAGATCCTCAAACCAGACACTAGACTTGTATTTTACATCAAAACTAGGCATTTTTTACTTTTACTTTTCTCTTCTGTTTGTACCCTTTTATTAATGTTTATATCTGCTCTTTTTTGTAATTTTGCTGTTTTCTGTATGGGGACTACGGATGTAAATTAGCATTCTTGCTAAATCCAGTGTATTTACACGGCATTGTATGTGTGGTGTTCATTAATATGCGCTGTCCCGTCCAAATAAACGCATACACAAACTATCTTCTTCCACAATTTTGGAATGCCACAGTCTGTAATTTCACCCACTGAAAAGTTCTTCAGACGGAAAGGGCATTTGACCAATCACGACAGTGTTTATGAAAATGTATTTTCAAAATATATTTTTTGAATTGCCAATTTCTGCTAAACTAATTTGGTTTCCATTACATTCTGAGTTAGACTGTTAGTTGGCGGAAGCATTTGAAAACTTTTGGGAGCAACACATCTGTCCTGAGAAACTAAATCTGAACACGGCATTAGTCTGGCTCATCTGGGGAAGTTTAACTCCAATGGATGGATGGATCGGGGGAGAGAGAGAGAGAGCGCAGTTGTTGGCAAACCCTGAGGCCAACACGAGAGCCAGCTGCTCTTATCAGCATTTTGGCGTGGCCTTTCTTTCAGGTTTCCTTCTGCAGAATGTCACATGTCAATGTGTATAATTACATTGTAAATGTAACACGTCTTGTGTTACGTCAAATGTACAAACATGACCTGTGTTGCAGTTATTATAATGAGGCAAATGAAGAGGCTTCTGTTTGGCATTTAGTGGTTTTGGGGGGTGTTTGTCACTGTACGTTTACTTTAGAAACATGCTTATGTTGATGTCACTAACCTTTCATGCTGTGTTGAGGGATTTCATGTACAGATTTATTTGGGCTTATTGATTCAAGGCATGTAAGCCTAATTATAAAGGCTTTGTTGGTCCTACATTGAGTCACCCAAAGTATTCATTGTGTCTTTGAAAACATTGGAATAATAATACTATTTGGCATCTTTCTGTATTATGTGTCCTTGTACTGTAGTCGGGTGTCTTTTCCTTGCATCTGTTGTAGAGGACCCATGTGCCTATTATAACTGTAGGCATGAAGTATGCTCCATAAATCAATTAACCAATGATCATTAGGCATGGATGATGGCACACGTCGATATGATCAAGCTTGACAGTTAGCCAAAGTGTAATTGCACGTTGCCACTAAGTGGTGCTACAAGACCAGTGTAATGGTCAGTACAGGCCTTTTGTTGGTTTTCTTTGTCAGAACTACACAGGGCTTCTTTGTCAGAAGTACCCAGGGCATAAAATGAACGATGCCAACTAATTCAAGGTGTTGCACCGTCCGTCACTGGTGCATTTAATCAACCACTAGTTGGGTGTTCAATACCATTTTTCATATCTATATTATGCACACATTCATACCTAGCAATTGTCCCATAAAACCACAGTCTTCTACTGTTGATCACTGTGTAGATTTCCATGATCAGTGCTTTTCAACCTTTTTCATGCCAAGGACCGCTAAATTAAAGCTATATATTTGGCCGCAGACCCCCATCTGAAAATGTTTTGTGCCAGGGACCGCCAGAAGAGAAGATTTGTCATCAGGTCTTGAGTTTTGAAGTCTCCCTCGTCTCAAACCTCTACTGTATGCATTGATACTTTGATATTGTAGCCTTATTTCCCCATTCACAAATCCAACATCATTTGTAATGATATTTTTGTCTTGTTTTACAAACACAGGATATGTTTGTTTTTTGTTTTACAAACACAGGATACATTGCAATAAAACGTGGCTTTATTGCAATGTTTAATTCAGTTTACCCTGTAGTATAGTTTCACAGATGGGTGTTGAGCCATCTTCACAGAGCTATAACCACCAGAGGGCAGCATAGCATACAAATAAAAAGTAAAATCAGTCACAGAATACTTGTGTATTCATTTATCAAATGATGCAGGTTGTAACCATGTTGTTTTGCACACACAGTTACTTGCAGTAGTGTGCATAGATATACATATACTTGATGTATATAAGCATTTACCTTACCTCACAATGCATTCCATTATACCCCCTCCCAATTATGCACATTTTCCCATTGCTGCTAAGTGTTTTTGTGTGTGTGTGTGTGTGTGTGTGTGTGTGTGTGTGTGTGTGTGTGTGTGTGTGTGTGTGTGTGTGTGTGTGTGTGTGTGTGTGTGTGTGTGTGTGTGTGTGTGTGTGTGTGTGTGTGTGTGTGTCTTAGTCTTACCTGTACTTTGTGTCTTATCTGTACTTTGTGTCTTATCTGTACTTTGTGTGTCTTACCTCCATTTTTATTTTGTTTTATTTCATTACAATCCAGTATTGTATGTGCCTGTATTAATGTATTGTTATTGGCACAGTCTTGCAGAACATGCCATGCCAACATTTCCCTGCTTGTACCTTGTATGAGTGAGTAACAAACGGAACCCTTCTTGATTCTATTCTTTCTACTACCTTCTCCAGGTTTCAAATCTTAGACCCTAGTCTTCCCCACCCAAGCGTGTCCCTTCAACTCGGAGACTAAATGCAACTGGACCAGGGGGCTTGTGGTTATGAAGTGGCTGGGCGAATCCAAGAACATGGTATTAAATGGCAGACGACATGGAAGCAGGTTTTCCAGTGAGCAGCCAGTGACCCAGAGCCAGACCCGCTCTCAGCACGCACAGCGGACGTCCCCGCGTCCCGGCAAGAGCCACCCCAGCAACAGGAGATGTAGTCGCAGTGAGTGAGATGTTTAAATGGTTCTAAACGTACAGTATATCCTATGTATAATCCAATCGCAAGCTAATACTCATCACCACCAGGGCTGGGGAATATATCGATATTATATTAATATCTTGATAGAAGACTGGATATCGTCTGGGATTTTGGATATCATGATCTGGCAAAAGTGTCTTTTCCTGGTTTTAATCACTTAAGCCCTATTTCATACTTTTAAAAAAAAGTGTCCCCAAAAAAAAAAAAAACGTATTTTTTTCACATTGTCACAATACAATATTATTAAAAACAAGGTGTTTTTTATTGTTATTTGTCACAGGATTTGCCACGGCCAGCCTGGAGGCAGAGAGGCGCTATGTGCCGTCTTCAGGTATGACCGCCAAAGAGCTGTGTGAGAATGATGACCTGACCACCAGCCTCATCCTGGATCCATATCTGGGCTTTCAGACTCACAAGATGAACACCAGGTTAGTGGTAGGGCTGTGAATCTTATGCTATCTCACGATTCGATTCCGATTCTTTGGGTCACGATTCCGATTTTGTTTTCAAAAAACGCTATTCAAAAGCGTTTTTTTTCGACTCAAAAACGTTTTCTTCCCGATTCAAAACGATTCTCCATTCAAAACATAGGATTCCACGATCTACTCCAGTCTGCTGGCATGAGAGCAGAGTACATTTATGTAGCTTTATTTTTCTCTCTTTTTATTTTTTTTGAAAATGAGAATCGATTCTGAATCGTCCAACAGTAGAATCGCGATTCGAATCGATTTTTTCTGACACCCCTAGTTAATGGACTTGCCGATATTGCAATATAATAATTCATTTATCACTCACATGACCATGACTTTATAAAAAGAGCAGGTCTTAAAGCTAGCATTGGCTTTAAGATCTATTCATTTTTGGCATGCGGCACCACCGTGCAGGAGTGTAACCTGAGCTTAATAGAACGGTTTTGAGAACCATTGCTGCTGACGGCACTATAGGCATGATGGGTGAATAGCTCCTATCAATGTGCAGCATTCTTTCTGCATTCATCTCAGAACAATTACTACAGGTTGCAGTCAGTTTAATTTCAACGTTTTGTCATTCACGTTTGACTGCAGATTTCGACCTATCAAGGGAAGGAATGAGGAACTGAAGGAAATCATTGAGCGCTTCAAGAAACATGACAACTTGGAGAAGGGCTTCAGAGCGTTGACTTCAGGAGACTGGTCTCGACACCATTTTCTCCACAAGACGAAAGCCCAGGAGAAGCTCTTCAAACAACATGTCAGATATCATCATCACTATAAAATGAGACATGGTTCTTTTGTTTCCAGAATGTACATCAATACAAGTTTTAACCTAATCTTTATATTTATTTGCACAGGTGTTCGTCTATCTTCGAATGTTTGCCACAGACAGTGGGTTTGAAATTCTCCCTTGTAATCGCTATTCATCGGAGCAAAATGGAGCTAAAATTGTGGCAACAAAGGAGTGGTGAGAAATCCTTATAAATCTCAATTTATTTCACTTACAGCCCTTACCCCACCTTCATGTCCTCTCTACACCCCAAGGTCTTACTCCATGTCCCCACTACACCTCCCGGTGTTATTACCCCACCTTAACGTTCATGGTTCCATTCCGGCTGTCATTTTCCTTCTCTAACCCCACCTTTCTGTATCCCTACACTATTACTGTCTAAGCCAAGCAAAAAACTGCCTAAAATATACAATATGTGAATATGAAGAAGTTATGATGCAGGGTGCTACTGTATGTTATACTTTGATTCACTTAAATTCTTAAATTCTGGCACTGTAGTGAAGACGTGGCTTTAATTATTTTTTTTCCCCAACGGATTACAGGAAGAGAAATGATAAGATTGAGTACTTGGTGGGATGCATTGCAGAACTGTCAGAGAGTGAGGAAAACATGTTGCTTCGCCATGGGGAGAATGACTTCAGTGTCATGTATTCCACTCGCAAGAACTGTGCTCAGCTATGGTTGGGGCCGGCCGCCTTCATCAATCATGGTATCCGTTTTTGTAGTGGATAGTTGACATGACATGATCATAACTGATAACGCGAGTGAAGTCTTAAGTCATAAGAAGGATTTTAACCACTTAAACTCTATATACTTCATTGACCGGGGTCCCCGGTTATTGATTTCAGCTGTTACAATTCCAAACATGACCTGCTTTAATTACTTTAGTCAGTAGCTTAGTAGCTCAATGACAAAAATTCTATTGTCTTTTTATGTCCTATGTATTTAAGTTCTAAAAGTTAACATAAATATAACTAAATGCTACTTTTGTTACTTTTTAATTCAACAATGTCAAAAAAAGAAAAATCAGGATTCCAATTAAAAAATAGCAGATCTACAAGCTCAAAACGCTTGTGTGACATAGAATGGTGAAGTACAGCATTCATTTAAAAAGAAGAAAAAAAGTTTTCTGCCCGACAACAACAAAATTATGCAATGTGGCCCTCTGGAGTGAGTGTGGAAATATAGTGGCCCTCTCCATCATCAAAGTTGCCCACCCCTGCTCTACACCAAATCTCTTTGCCGAAAATAGCCGATCTGCTAGCTCAACAATGCGCCGAAACGCGCTGTGAGCTTGTAGATCAGGTATTTCTGCCAAATGTTTGCCTCTTATGACATGCCAGAATAGGGACGCTAGGGTTCAAGTGGTTAAACTAGAATTTTAACTCATTCCCACACATGATGAAGTTTGCCCTGGGTTATGATGTTTTACTTACAAGTTCTGTCCTCTCCCATTTTTATTTTCAGACTGCCGGCCAAATTGCAAGGTAGGAGCTTTAAAAACATCATCCTTTGGTGATACATGTAGCATGCAGAGTAACCGCTTGATGGTAATGTAAGTGTTTTTTCTTTCAGTTCGTATCGACTGGACGAGACACGGCATGTGTCAAGGTTTTGAGGGACATTGAACCAGGAGAGGAAATCTCCTGTTACTATGGAGATGGTTTCTTTGGAGAAAGCAATGAATTTTGTGAATGCTATACATGCGAACGGTAGGTCCTAAACTTTTATTTATGTTGTAACAACAAAACAGATGTGTAATCACAGAAGAGCCGATCAACAGTATATGCAGAATTGTGTAGATATAATAATGATTTAGTTCAGGAGAAAATAATGATTTAGTTCAGGAGATAAAAAGTGTGAATTCAGTTTACATACAGTACTGGATAAGTATTGGATAGTTGCATGGATGGATGTGTCATGTGTACACACACACACACACACACACACACACACACACACACACACACACACACACACACACACACACACACACACACACACACACACACACACACACACACAGTGTGTGTATATGGTGCTAAATGGCACTAAAAGTGGTTAGTCATAGAGGAACCTCTTCTGGTGGTATTGTATCACCTGTCTTAAATGTGCTTTGTCAAATGTGCTATATTAGAGATACCTAAGCTGAATAACCAGTGGAGAACCTCTAAAAATCCATACCATAACCACTTCTATGTATTTCAGGATAAAGATGTTGTAGAATGTAGTGAAAACTGTAATAACAGTGTGTGCTGGTCACTATGTGAGTGTTCAACTTGTGACCTAGGCAAGAAATAACTGAATAACCACAGGTGCATTTAGGATAGCATAACATATCTTTAAAAGGACCTCATATCCTTGGCTAAATGAGCAGTGAGCACAATCCCATAATTTGTTTTTGTTGTTTTCAAATGCAAATGAATGCAGAAGTATCTTGCTTGGTCCAAAACACAAATGAAATATGAATGCATAAATAAATGCTGAATGAATGGGAATGTTTGCGGAAATGATTAAGTCAGTGGTTCTCAAAGTTCCTTGGGAGGGATCCTTGGGGCGATTCCAAATGTACCCCTATGGAACCATGGGTCAATTTGGTTCCATTTGTACACTCACAGAGTTATGAGGGTCCCTGAAATTAAGCGAGTATGAGAACCACTAGACTAAGTCCAGCCAATAGTTGTCTAATGAGGATAAATGTAGCTTTGTGTAACATAACATTTTGTTTTATTTTTTACAGTCGAGGAACTGGTGCTTTCAAATCTAAAGCGGGGTTGCCAGTGGAGGTGCCAGTTATCAACAGCAAATACGGGTTGCGGGAGACGGACAAGCGTCTGAACAGGCTGAAGAAGCTAGGAGAAGGGAGCAGGAGCTCAGACAGTCACTCTGTCGGCTCCCACACCGATGTAGACTCTCAGGAAATGCCAAAAACACATCCATGTAAGAGCTCTCTTTATAACACAGAGCCTTTTTATATTGATGCACACCATTCTTGGAAATATGCAATAACCTACACCAATGAAATATAAATCAGTTATACAGTATTTTATATAGTAGTCAATTAGTTTGTTCCGTGCAGGCATATTCTAGATTGCTTAGTTTCTAATCTTTCCTTGTTTGGCTGACTGAATGGAAAAATGTGCCTTAAAATAAACAATGTCTTTTCTTTGTAGCTGTAAGGAAAAGAACTTCTCCTGGCATGAAGTTCAGCAAAACCAGGACTCAAACCAGACAGACTCTTTCAAGAGCTCTTAATTCTACCTCACCTTCTAAACAAGGTCACATAAACAATAACAGGGTACCAAAGAGACTCAAATCCCCATCCAAGCCTTCACTAAGTAAAGTCCAGTTGCGTAGTCGCAGGAGAGGGGCAGAGCCCAAGGCATTGGCCAAAGGAGAGAATTGCCGGCTGGGTCACGTGGAGACAAAGGGGACGCAGACGCTGTGTAAAGGTCTCGTCGTCAAGAAAGAAAAAGATCCACAGGGAACGATGCAGCAGACTCTGGGCCAGCGGGGCTGCCTGACCCGTCACGCGGCCAAGGAGAATAACAATCTACCAGGAGCACCGGGCTGTGAGGGGAGCCAGTCTTGCACTTACAGAACTCGCAGGTCCACGCGGACCCTTGTAAAAGCCCAAGAATCTGCAGGCGGAGTTAAGCTGGAGCCTAGTGCTTTGGATGGCTTGAGTCCAGTCCCTGGTGGGGTGGTCATTAAAACAGAGCCGGCTGACATGGAGGAATATCTCCACCACGGGTTAGGGCTGGAGCAGCCAGGACTAGAGGCTAGCTACAGCAGACGAGGATCCTGCACCCGGCGCAAACGTGTGTCACGGCTCAGGCCTGAGAGGACAATTAAATGCGAAGACACGTATGGTGAGTCATTTGTGCCGGTAACACCGACTACTCACACTGGCAACTTCACTGACTGTAGTAATATGCTACTGGGCTACAGTGACCGGCACCGGGACTACAATGGGATTGCAAATGGCAGCAAGACCCTCCGCAGGGACAAGGGCAAGAGTACCTGCCGGTCACAAAGCAAGTCGAAGAAGAAGCGTCGAATCACCCGCTACGACGCACAGCTGATCCTGGAAAACAGCACCGGTATCCCCAAGCTGACGCTCCGCCGGCGGAGGGACAGCAGCAGTAGCAAGAATGACCCCAGTGAAACGATCGGCTCGTCCAGCATGTCGGCCTCCGCGGCCAACCCAACGTCCACCTCCTCCAGCAAGATCAGCATCAAGTTCAGTAAGGACCATGACAAAGATAAGGGCAGCTCATACGTTGCCAAACTGAACAATGGCTATTCCCCTGTGAGCCACAATAGCTCCACCAAGCTGAAGATCCAGCTGAAGAGGGAGGACGATGCTCGGAGAATAGCCCAGGCAAAGTCAGATCAGATCTCCTACAACGGAGACACGGGTCATCAGAGTATGGAGTCCAGGAATGGTGCTCATCGGACCCAAGGTGCCCTGGCAGAGTCGACATCTGAAGATGAGGACGACGATGAGGATGATGAGGATGACGATGAGGACGACGACGAGGAGGATGACGACGAAGACGACTACTTTGACAATGAGTTCGAAGACGATTTCATTCCACTCCCACCGGCAAAGCGCCTCCGACTCATAGTGGGCAAAGACTCCATAGACATCGATATCTCCTCCAGGAGGAGAGAGGATCAGTCACTGAGGCTCAATGCATAAATTAAATGCAGAACAGGTCTGCTTCCTCTAATTGCCTCCTTGGCTGCGGGTGCTCAGCTATAGTCAAGAACTTGTAACAACAACAAAAACACAGAATTAGTGGAAATGGCAGCACGCCAGGAATAGAGTAAAACATGCAACTTATAGTTCAGTTTCACATTTTGTATTGTGGAATAAATCAGACTAAGCACTTTTTTCTGCATTGTGCCTTCATCAGAGCAACGTCAAAACATGATGGTACTAGCTTATTTAAAAGATACGCTGCTACCAACATGTTTTGATGTAGCTCTGATGAAGGCACAGTACTGAAACACGTCCACAATACAAATATGAAATGAGACAAAAGTCTTACATTTTTTATTTTAATCTTGACTGCCTCTAGTTTCACGTATTTGTAACTTTTTTTGTTTTTGGTTACAAGCTCGATGCATAAGCTCTGGAGGTTATCACTCCTACTGTACAATGTAAATATAGATAACGATGACTCACTAATCAACTGTTGTTGATGTAAAACAAGTACAGTAATTTAAAAACAAATGTGGCTGAAAATCTAAAAATGAACATTATTAAATTAAAGGAGCTGTTAACCTAAAACAAATCTCTGTTGTTCACTTAAGTTGTATTATCCACCATCAGCTTATTAGCATAATTTGAGTTCATACTAATGCAGATGACTTCACATTGCATGGGCACAATGACTTTGCTCATCCAGTCTATTTGTTAGGTGCTGATAGCTAAACATAAGCTGGGGGAAGTTGTTGGGTATGTTTCATATTATCATTTGTCTTATTACTCTGGTAGAACCCTGTCAAGTAAAAAGTAAGAGAATTTGTTTTTCTTTAACTGTTCCTTTAAGTGAATGCACTTGTTATATTCATAATGGACATGGATATTGTAGAAAGTGTACAGTATGGTGACTATCCCCTCTGTCTCATAGGCAGATTTTTATTGAGCTTTTTGTTTTGTTTTTGTCTCATTGCTTGTAATTTGTGTGGCAAACCATACGTAATGTATGGAATGGTTGGTCCAGAAGCATCCTGAAAATATGCGGCAGTTTAGTCTGAAGTCTGTGCCATGTTCTCATTATCCAGTGGTTTCCTTGCGAAGAAACACTGGAGTTCCAGTGGCTCGTGATCAGAGTGCTTTCTGTGCAAGTTGAATGTGTTTGACAATGACACCAAATCTGAAAGAAAATGTGCTAATTATGAATTGAGTCCCCTGTACCAACAGAAAGGCATTGAAAATAAACCATGTAAGTTTAGATTTATCATTGGATTACAACAGTAATGCATGTTGACAGTTGTAATAGAACAGTGTATAGGTGAATAAACTCCAGTTGCTCATTCACTGTAATCAAATCGGATTCATCCTGTTTGAATTCCATCATGTAAAAACACAGTACAATACAGTCAAGAGATGACGGTGTACAAAGGACCAATTCGTGGGTTATTGGAGTTTTGAAACCACTGCATAATGGTTACCTGGTACAAATGATTGTTCAAACCTCTTAACCCTTATCATTTTGATTGGTAGCTCAAAATCAATACTCAATAGCTTACATTTGTAAAGGTTGTCTATTCTTATTTTTTGTTTTGTTTAAATCTGTTATGAATTCATAAAAGTAATGTACAGAAAGACTGTTCCATTGTTCCCCAAATCTGTGGATTATTTTCTCTCCAATGATTCATTTATATAGATCACATTGTAGGACATTCAAGTTGGCTTCCATTGACAGTGGAGGTATTGGGGCGGGGTCATTTATTCATTAAAATGTACCAACTAGCTTAGAATTGGATGTGCTCTCTTCTTACTTTATCTGTGGTGCTACTTCACTTTGTCGCCCTCAAAAACCAGGCTTATTGTTTAAAATAACAGTCCTCTAGATCAGTGGTTCCCAAACGGTGTGCCAAGGTACGCTGATGTGCGTGAGACGAGCCCAGGTATGCCTTGGGAGTTTTTGACAACCATACATTATTCCAATATTTAATTTGCTCTATCAGCTCTAATTTAGCAATACAGAGGCAAATGGTATACCCTAAAGATATATTTCAAACTGGTCAGTGTTCACCTGTTTCCTAGGCTGTGTTTTCCACTTCCTGTCGATTTCATTAGATATCATTGGTCACCTGACCAGTTTCTTTGGATTTCACTGGATCAAATCGACAGGAAGTGGAAAACACACAGCCTAGGAAACAGGTGAATAGGCAAATATTTCAATTTTTCCATAATTCCACAAATCTTAAAGAATAGCAAAATGGCTGACCTACAAGCTCAAAGCGGTTGTGTCTTTGGTACAGATAGTTTGAAAACCACTGCACTAGATTGGTAGATGGTGGCAGAATTTAACAGCTAAAGGCATTGTTTTAACCACTTCTATCTGTAACCTCTTAATAGGCAATATTAGGCATATCATTTCAGTTTTTAACTTGCCAAATTATGTGAAAAATTGTTTATCCTCCAGCCTTAAAAAGCCATGGTCGTATTTATTATACAAAATTTGTAATATGATCAAATTAAGTGAAGAGTGAAAATGCTGAGCTAGATTTTTGTTTTGTCCCCTTCTTGTCTAGACATTTTTTTCAACAGCCATCCTCAGTCCTTCTGTATATTATTTTATTATATTATTTCTGTAGTGTGCAAGTCTTGAACTGCCGCGTAGATCAAGGGATCAACAGATGAATGTCAAATCCACTTTCTTCTCTTCATATGTACTGTTCATATCACCAGCAGCTGAACCTTTCCATTCTGTTCCAGGTGTTGCGTCTGTGTGCTCTTTGTTCGATAGACCGCTGTCCACATTTCCAATTGATGACTTTAAAAAACAAATGTGAATAGTTTGCGGACCTTTTAGAGTGTTGCGTGGGTAGTGGGAAATATGTAAAGAGAATTAAAAATGGGCAGTGCTTATATTGTCCAGTATGTAAATCATGTGAACACATCTTGTACTTATTTAACAGTTTTGAATACTTGAAAACTATATAAAGTTTCTTTGTGACTCTTGTTTTCTGTGCCCTATTTTGAGGTGTATTGGACATTGAATTAAATGTAATATAGTCTTTTAAAACCACGGGTGACAGGAGTTGTATTTATATTTGGGCTACATAACTTAAAGTAACATGTATAGACCCAAAAGATCTAAGATATTGTCTTTAGACACAAAATAAATTGGTTTTAATATACCTCTGTTAATACATTGAATTACAGATTGAAGGGGAAGCAATGGAGATACTTCTGGAGAATTGTCCATTTTCATTGCACTTCACACAATATTACATTGGCCTGTATTCCTCTAGAATTATAAATTAAAGTAGGATTAAAGTCCAGCTTTAATCATTTCCATTTGTGAGATCTCTATTTTTGCAGGAAGGTCACAAAACCTCCCCAGCAAGGCCATGCAGCACTTGTAAAAAAAAAACAAAAAAAAACACAAAGCCTTCTTTTTTAGATTGAACATCATTTGTAGCAGAGTGGCTCAGAGCCTCTGCCTGAAGACCAGAAGCCTAAAAGAATTCCCCCGGCCCAGGGTGATTCCCTCTTGAGCTAGTGCAGTGGTTCTCAAACTTTAATTTCAAGGACTCCCATGAGGACACATTATGGACTCTTCATTTTACCAGCATAGCTATACATTAGTTCTATTCAGGTGATGATAAGGTTAAATGGAAAGTCTCTGCTACACTAAATGGAACCGATATTAGCTGTTAGATTACATTGAGTACCGAATTCTACAACTGTTTAATACTGTATGTGGGGAGAAAACCTATGATCTGAATAGTCATTCTTATACAGTAAATTCTATCATTGAACTACCTTCTGGCAGGTGACATTATAAGGAACCCCCTCAAGGCCTCCCTCAAAATAGGGATGACCCCCATACATACACTCATGCACAAACCTGAATTCACATGTGGAGTATGAGACAATAGTTGAATACAATTACAAAGTCATAAAAAGGCATTTATTTAGACCAATGACCTTGAATAGCCTAAACTTGTTATGCCTGACTTATACTTGGTTGTGCGCCAGAGTTGTGCACAAAAAATAACAGATCTACATGCTCACAACATGTCACGGTGCACCCCATTCGGGTGCACACTGAGACGCGTTGTAAGCCTTTATATCTGCTATTTGTGCGACACCCAGGTGTTGCAACCAAGTGTAACTCAGGCTTTAGAAGAACTGCACAAGGTGCCATTGTGGGCTAATAATCCTGAAGCAATTCAAGTATGCGTTAGAAACACAAGATTTAATGATAACTTTGGTCTGGACACTTCTGCTAATGGACCCTCCTGTATTTCTGACGTTCTTCCTCCTCTTACAATTTTTCAACTTTCTCATTTTCCTCCTTCCTATTCCTCCTCAAAATGGCCAGCTGCACAGTTGCTTTCAGTTTCCAAGATCTTTGGTCTTATGTACTCACAGAGACATTCTTTTTATGTGCCAACATACCCTCTGGCAATAAAAATGACTGTGATTCCCAAGGCTGGACTGGATTTTCCTCATCGTGTGGACAAACACAGTCAACATAACTTCACATTCTATCTCTTCTTTTGCTAAACCATCTCAACTGAATTCCTTCCATCAAAATGACAGAAGAGTGAATCGTTTTGCCTTTGGTTTCCTTCAATATTGAATATTCTTCAGTCCTTCGGGTGTCAAAGGGGGTAGAGTTAGCTCATACTGACATAAATCCTGACCATCACATTTCTGCTTCAAAGCCTCATTTCAAAACGCCACAGTATAACATGTTAATTTCATTGGTAACATTCATAGTCTAATCCACTAGTCTATTTCCCTCTCATACCCAGGCCTGCATGAAGGCAGTACGGTTAACAGGATTCTTTTTCGCTCAGAAAAATCTCAAGTAAATAAAAGATAAAAGCATATTCAATGTAGAACATAAATAGTAATAATAATGTACAGTAACAAAAGATTAAATCAAACTTAATGTATAAGATAAAGCATACTTAATGTATAAAATAACAAAAGATAAAACATACTTAATTTATAAGATAACAAACGTCAATGTAAACAAAATAACTATTATTTACAAATAGCCTACAAAAGATGAAAGCATATTATCTATTTACAACCTCTCAGAGCCTAGCCCTCCACGTGCCAGAGCCTCCCTCGAATTCCGGCAGAGTAGTTCCGGAGAAGCGGACTGATTGGCCCTGTCTTTCCCTATAGGACTGACCGTGGGTAGCTACCTGGGACGTAAGTTGGGGCTTGATCAACCCCGGCTGGGTCACCTAGGCGAGGGTGTATATGTCGCGAGACCCGAAACACCCTATGACCCCAGGCTACAACATCTGCTATTTTCACTGTTTAAAAAGAGAAAGAGAGAAAGTTGAAAATGTTCGCCTTTAATGACATGCCCAAAATAGGGACGCCAGGGTGAAAGTGATTAATGAATGTATGTTTGCAAACAAGAAAACACATGCCATATAGATGAGATGCACTCAGCACCCATTCTAAAATCAGATGAATGTACACAAATTAAAATATGGCAAAAGAACAAACTTTGACACCCTACAATTTTTAGGTACTTTTACTTAATGGGAGTATTTCCAATTATCAGTACTTTTACTTCTACTCCACTTCATCTCAGAGGCAAATATTGTACTTTTACTCCACTACAATTATTTGAAAACTTTAGTTACTAGTTACTTTGCAGATTTTACACCTCCTAGACCTAGGCTATTTGAAAATAGCCAATCTACAAGCTCGCAACGCGTCGCGATGCGACTTGCTTGTAGATCTGCTATTTTCAAACATTTTAGTACTTTTACTTTTGGTACTTTAAGTACATTTTGAAAGTTGAACATTATTACTAAGTACATTTTGAAAGTTGAACATTATTATTACTATTTATGTTCTTTACCAATACTTTTGTACTTTTACTCAAGTACATTTTTAATTACGGACTTTTACTTGTAACAGAGTACTTCTACATTGCAATATTGATACTTTTACTGAAGTAAAACATTTGAGTACTTTTTCCGCCACTGGTGACCAGCCTGGGGGGAGAAGAAACACAGGGGTCAGTTTCCATGTCAGAATCATCCGTCAAACATGGAAACCAACTCACCTTCTGCTTTGGTTCCTCTCCACGTGAGCCATCCTCAACTGGAACCCTCCTCAGTGTCACCCTTGGGTTCTCGGCGCATCATCAATGAAGATACTCATCCAGGTAAACATGTCATCGTGAGCGTCCTATGTGAGGAATTGTAGACATTTGTACGTGTAACTTTAAAGTTCTTCAAAGATGGCTGTCTGGTCTTACAAAACTAAACAATGTTATGATGTATGTATTGAGTTGTTTAATGCCTCTATTATATACTGTAGTAAGGAAGGATGTACTTACGTGAACTGAAGATGCTTGGTTGGAGTGCTCCTCAGGACCACCCCGGTGTACCAGGGGCTGCTGGGGTCCTGGATCAGATGTGCGTCCAGGTACAGGTCTCCTCTAGGGTGTTCTGTTTGACAAAATGAAGAGATTTGTAAATTAATTGAACTGCAGGAAATAAGAGGCCATTGCATTTGGTCAAACAATTGATTTATTTTAAACAATTTTCTACTACAAATAAACTCATGGGTGCTTGAAGATTAAAGGTTTGTTGAATGGTGAGCACACAGAGATAGAAAAAGGCATCCTCTGACTCATCCTATTGATTTCATTTTATTCAGATTTGAAGTGATGTCAAGAGGTTAGCCCATTTTGACCGGGAAAGCATCTGACTCTGTCATTTCTTGATTTCTTTGGCTATTAAAAAATAGCAGATATACAAGCTCATAGTGCGACCAAGCGAACATTTGTAACTCAAATCTTTGCTTCTTGGGGACCCTGGAACAAATTTTTATTTTTATTTTTTTGTATTCTTAAAAAAAGTAAAATAAATAATCAGTTGGATGAGAACATCTGTTTACAAACGAATTCTGATTCACACAAATTTTATTTTAGTGCATTATGTGTCAAATCAAGTTGTGACGTTAACAGTTGGATTTTAATGAGTCATTAGCCTACAACTGAGAATATCTCCAATTGCATTAGTCAACATCATAATGCAATCAATGAAGGTCTTTGTTTATCTCACATAAACAGACATCCACATCAAACCTGAATATCGTTGGGCTGCCTCTAGATGGTGCTGTTTATCTTTTCTTTTTTTTCTTAACTCAAAATATGCAAAGTGAGCCATGAATACAGCATTTGAGAACAACTAAAGCCCCCCCGCATACTACTAAAATCTCATCATTTTGGTAGCATGCAGGGGCCTTTAGACATTGCATATAAATTCTATTCTATTCATTTTAAGAACCAATTTGAATTTCCTGGGATTAATTTCTTGTCAGCTCCTATTTGGGACGGAGGGGTCTGAAATCTTCATTGGCAGTTTTATCATTTTAGACTAAAGCTTTAAAGTATTGGAAATTGGAAATACTCGAGTAAAGTACATATACCTCAACATTGTACTTAAGTACAGTATTGAGTACATGTACTTAGTTACTTTCCACCACTGGTGTGTGTGTGTGTGTGTGTGTGTGTGTGTGTGTGTGTGTGTGTGTGTGTGTGTGTGTGTGTGTGTGTGTGTGTGTGTGTGTGTGTGTGTGTGTGTGTGTGTGTGTGTGTGTGTGTGTGTGTGTGTGTGTGTGTGTGTGTGTGTGTGTGTGTGTGTGTGTGTACGTGCGCGCACACGTACGTGTGTGGGTTTCTTTGTTTTTCCATCAAGTGCAGGAAAGGTAAACTCCTCCTTCCCGAAGTCTCAGCAGAACTATTTCTCCATCTAAGCGAGGCATTGGGTTTCCAATCAGTCAAGGGAAATTGTAAATCTGTTCAAATTCCCCTGCTGGCAATGAACAGGCTGGAAGGAGGGATAAGTATATTATAATAAATCTATGGACAGAGGCTATAATATCAACTCTTCTCCAGGAATGAGACGTTACTAATGCTAGTGGAATTACAGAGCAGATTCTGTTAATGGGATCACTGTTATGATTCGATTGTCAGATTGATAAACACTCTGATTAAGAGCTCACATGCTATTTTATGTCCTGAGACATGGCAGTCAGTGGTGAAAATGGAATACACTTTTGTGAAGCCAGCAAATACATAAATATATAAGTAGGCTACCACATATACTGATAAATAACACCAGTATGAGGCTTATTGGAGCTGGTCTGGTCTACAATGAGTGAGGGTTGTGTTTCTTTGAATGCTTTAATATGCCCTAATTTATTGTATTTGATTTCTGTTTACCCTTTATTTAACCAGGATAAAACCACATGAACTAGACTATTCCAGTGCTATCAGATCCAAAACATAAAATGTACACATGTTCTGACTATGGTGGTGAATCTGAACTATGGTAAAAAAAAAAAAAAAAAATTAAAACAAATTAAAAAGAGGACTAAATGTGTCTCTCTAGTCTATTTTTCTTTAAAAACGTTTTGGCCATCCATCATTCTTCAAAAGTCAAATTAGAGGAATGCTAATTGCAGATCTGGAAATAACAGAAGGAATAAAAGTATGTTTTATATTGTCAGTGACAATTTTAACCACATCCTGGGGAGAACATTTGCCAAAAATAGCAGATCTACAAAAATAGCAGATCTATAAAAAAGCCAATCTACAAGCTTGTACATGTGTTTGGGCAAAGAGATATGGTGTAAAGGGGAAAAAAGCACGGACCAAGAACAGAGCCGACCATGGTCAACTAAGTGTTAGTTCACTAAGTATAGACTTGGGTTTAAGTGGTTAAGGTCACAAAGGGCCAGTGAGTCGATGATGTCATTCTGGTGGCCCCATGGTGCTCTCCAACTCCAATGAAGAAGTGGGATCATCTGTCAAACGAACAAGTTTTAAAGAAGCCTGCATTGTTCAGGGTCTGAACCTTAAACCATTACATAGGAGACCATTACACCATTCCATTGTAAGACGTGGCCACAGTCTGTGATCATATCTCAACCCTGGCCACATTGAAGTCCAAAGAATAAAGACATTTATGGTGTGAATAAGGCTCATGTAGACTGTGTGACATTACTGACTGTGACACTGTATGTGCCGTGTTCTGTAAGAGGCCATTGTACTACGACCAAGCATGGTACTGACCCTGACCTCACTGCGGCACCATACACAGGTCAATCAATACTGAATGCTACTACACACAAGACCTGAATGTCACCGGACTGCGTGTATAGTGACATGCAGGACACACTAACATGTACTGTAGGACACAGCATGTAGAACAAGAATCACATGCTGTGTTATATAGGCTATTTGTTCCACTTTTACAGTGTTTACTGCAACATGTTTATGTTGTTACTTTATTGCTAAATTATTTCTAATTTGTCTTGTCGAGAAGCCAAAACCAAATCGATTTTTTTGTACCTGTATATAGCATACTACATGGGCAACTGGCAGCCCGGGGGCCACATGCGGCCCCCACCTTCACTTAATGCGGCCTGTCTATATAATAGTGCTTAATGACTCTAGTATTAAAATTCTAGTGTCTTTTTTATGTCCGATGTATTTGTATTTAAGTTCATAAAGTTAACAAGTAACTAAATGCATTTGAATAAAAAAATACTTTTCAGGATTCCAATTCAAAAATAGCAAATAAAAAAAATCAGGATTCCAATTCTAAAATAGCAAAAATAGTTTTGATCAATCAAGCAGGGTTTCAGTGCCAGTCTTTTGCCATCATTCCAAATACAGCCACAGTACTGTATGTTTTGTTTAGTATATAGGTTGTTACCAGCAAACCCTGTAGACAAGGGGGCATAGTTCTTCAGCATTCCTGTGATCCTCATCCTATATTCATTATGCAATAAATCACGCTAATCTACAATGTACAATAACAATATGCCTTATTGGCAATATCTTCTCTCACCCACACACAGCACAATTCACCAACAATGTGTTCTATATATTTCTTATAATCTACCCACACAGTAAAATCCTCAGTGTTCATTTATCCATTCATAACTCTGACTGTACAAATGGAACCAAATTCCATTAGTACACTCTCAGTGTTGAAGGAACACTCAGCATTTATTGTACAGTGTTAGACCAGTGGTTCTCAATCCTTTCAGGGCTGTGACCCCCAAAAAGAATCATATTTGAACTGGGGACTCCCCACCATGATTTAAGCACTTGGAATGTAGGAGTGGGGGCATTACATTTTTGGTTCCACAGATAAATATTGTGAAAATAGCAGATCTACAAGGCAAGCTCACAACGCCTCCACAATTTTGGGATTAAAAAAGTCCTTAAATTGTCACTTCACTGTCATCTGAGGACCCCCCAAAATCATGTGGGTACCCCCCCTTGGGCCGGGTCCCGACCCACAGGTTGAGAACCACTGTCTATACTATAGACTAGCCCATGGTCCTGTTTGCAGTGATGGAAAAAGTACTCACATTTCTTACTTAAGTAAAACTATCAATACTGCATTGTAGAAATACTCTATTACAAGTAAAAGTTCAACAAACAGTTCTACAATTCAAAATTTACTTGAGTAAAAGTACAAAAGTATTGGTATCAAAATGTACTTAAAGTACCAAAAGTAAAAGTACTAAAATGTTTAAAAATAGCAGATCTGATCAGATATTTTAGTAAAAGTACAGAAAATTGTAAATACTCCAGTAAAGTAAAAAGAAAATACCACAAAATTGTACTTAAGTACAGTACTTAAGTAAATGTACTTAGTTACTTTACACCACTGGTCCTAGTTTGACCGTTACGGGGATTTGGGGGTTAAGGGAGGACACACTAGAACTTGCTAGTTCCCATATCTGCCGCAGGGTGGCGCTTATTCCCCAATGAGCATGTGCCTCATGGTGGGATCTCACACTCACAGACAGAGAGAGGATCAGTTTACTAGAGCTTTGTTGTTCTGCAGGTCAGACGGTCCGGATCATTGGACACTGAACACAACCCCCTTTGCACACAACTTTTCTCCGTAGACTTGGACGATCAAAACGTAAGTATCCTGCTGATTATAATCATTAAATACCAACTCATTCTGCTGATTATAACGCCTTGCACCATTCTGCAAACAAACTGACGAAGCTGGGTTTGTTTCTTCAAACTAGTAACGAAACAAGTGTTTTTTTCTTCTTGTGTTATGTGCGATCAACTTACTTTTTTTTAAATGGCTTACCCATGGTGACAGAGTCTGGGATTGATTATCGACTTAATTATTCGATGATAGTATCTGTATTTTCCTTATGAATGTGAATCACTTCTGGGCTGTTTTAAGACGCTGATCGTGGTGATGTGGCGCGTGTGTGAATGATTAGGAGCTGATAAACACACTTTAAGAGATGATGGCAAATACAAATGCACATTGGTGGAAAAAGTGCTCACTTATTTTTTTACTTATGTAAAAAGTATCAATACTGCGGTGTAGAAATACTCGTGTTATTAAGTAAAACAAGTACAATTCCTGAATTAAAACTTTACTTGAGTAAAGGTACAGAAATATTGCCATAAAAATGTACTTAAAGTACCAAAAGTAAAAGTACTAAAATGTTTGAAAATAGCAGATTTTCAATAGCCTTTTATAAAATGGGGCTGAAGTGGTTAATGTATGTTTTATAATATAATAATTTATATCTGAAAAGTAACTAGTAACTACATTTTTCAAATCATTTTAGTGAGAGTAAAAGTACAATATTTGTCTCTAATATATATAGTGGAGTAGAAGTAAAAAGTATTGACAATTGGAAATACTCAGTAAAGTAAAAGTACCTCAACATTGTACTTAGGTACAGTATTTGAGTAAATGTACTAGTTACTTTACACCTCTGATACTTAATCATACTATCAACATTAAACTGCTGCTCATAACTTGGCACACGTGTGCTTACATACTTATACTTATGAAATAGTGAACTTAGTTTATATTAGAACATACAGGCTATTGATGTAGTCTGTCGCACTGTTGGCTAGTGGTTATGGCCTATTTGGGCACAGACCCCCACCTGACAAGATTCTTAAGATCTTAAGATAAGATTTGTGTATTACTTAAAATTATAGATATTGTTTTTTCAAAATAGCAGATCCACAAGCTCAGTTTGTCTTTTTTGTATGTGAAGAATAAAATAGGGTTCAAGAAGTTGTTAAACTGTTCCTCATTTTGCTGGGGACCCCCTGGCTGGAACCATTGTGAAGGACTCCTGGGGGTCCCCGGACCCTACTTTAGAGAACAACCACTCTTCTAACAAATAGTTGTGTGGTGTAGGATTGGACTCTACAACCTCACAAACCTCAAGACACACACACACACACACACACACACACACACACACACACACACACACACACACACACACACACACACACACACACACACACACACACACACACACACACACACAGAGCTGCAGCTTCAACCTACCTATTATATCAGTGTTTCTTTTTTAAACCTGTTTTATGCCAAGGACCCCTAAATTGATATATATTTGGCCGTGGACCCCCCATCTGACTATGTTTAGTGCCAGGGACCCCCAGAAGCTCATAGCGTGGCACTCGGTGCCACGCTATGAGCTTGTATATCTGCTATATTTGAATAGACAAAGCTAAGTGGTTAAAATGCTTGTAACTAATTTCCCTGGGGACCCCCTGGTACCCCCCCCAAGGACCACTGGTGGTCCCCGGACCACTGGTTGAGAACCACTGTATTATGTCACAACCTACTCGGATACATATTTATATTTGGCTACTCTTCCATATGTGTATTGATTGAGCTGGATAGCGTTTTAAAAGCTCCATGACCTGACCTGCTGTCATGTTCATGTTTGTGACGGGTAGTAAATAATGATATGTATGTGGGTCAGTGCTGTGTTGTGTTGGTCACCAGTAAGGACAGATAATATCAGCCCTGTTGGGGCTGATTACCAGAGCCTTTGGTCGTATACTTACAGTGATGGAAAAAGTATTCACATTTTTTACTTTGGTAAAAGTATCAATACCACAATGTAAAAAATACTCAGTTACAGTAAAGTCCAGAATAAAAAAATTACTTGAGTAAAAGTACAAAAGCATTGGCATCAAAATATAATTAAAGTACCAAAAGTAAAAGTACTCATTATGCAGAATGTCTAATTTCACAGGTTACAAATGTATTACATTTTTTTTGAAAATAGCAAATCTGCACGTCATGAGCTTGTAGATCGGCTACCTATTTTCAAATAGACATGGTTTAAATGGGGCTGAAGTGGTTAATGTTTTGTAACAATAAGCCAAATCTAAAAAGTAACTAGTAACTTAAGTTTTCAAATAATTGCAGTGGAGTAAAAAGTACAATATTTGCCTCTGAGATGTAGTGGAGTAGAAGTAAAAGTATTGAAAACTGGAAACACTCCGGTAAAGTTAAAAAATCCTGGAAAATGTACTTCAGTAGAGTACTTGAGTAAATGTACTTAGTTACTTTACACCACTGGTTGTATACGAGTTGCGTCTCCCAGAGGAGCGCATCCTGTGTCAGGAGTGGACTAGCTGGGTCTCTCTCTCGTCTGCTTTAGGTGGATCTTTTCTTGTAAATCTTTTCAGCATGGTTGGCTTTCCTCCAAACTGCAGGGCTCTCTGGCTGACCTAAATCACCTTTCCATACACACTGGGGGGAGGAGAAAAAAAAGAGTGTTCCTCTGTTGAATGAACAGCTGCTGGTGGTTAGTGTTCTGGTCTGGTCTCAGACCTAGACAGACACACAGAATATTTATGTTACACGTTTTGTTGTGAAAAGTTATTCATCTTAACAGAGTCAGATTGCCTCATCTGACGTTAAACCACATGTTCCTATAGCATCCCTATTCTGGGTCTGTCATAATAGCAGGACGTTAATGCGAAAACAGGCAAACCTATGGTGAAAAATCTACAGGCTCACCACGGGTTGCACTACAACCTGTTGATAAGATATTTCAGCCAACAGATTTGGTGTAGAGGGGGGAAAGGAGACCAAGTATACTAGACCCCTGGGGGTCTAGTATACTTGGTCTCCTTTTCCCCTCTAATGTGCGTAATGCTGTTTTTTGTTATTTTATTTTTTTTACAGGTTTTTTTTTTGTACACATGTCCCTATATTACCTTACTTGTATTTAGTCTGCCCTGTACCTTTTCTGTAATGTAAACGTTGAACATTATTTGCACAATGTGGTGGAGCCACAGTAACATGTTACTGCACATACAGAACATGTATGAACATGTGGCAAATCTGGCAATTGTTATGCAATCATGTGAAAGGTGGAGGTTTCTCACCACTTGATCCCTACTAGGCTAGCGTCCTTGTTCGGAGCCAACATTCGGTGAACTGCAAATAGCCGATCTACAAGCTCACACGGTGTCGTGTTGCGACATCTTGTGAGCTTGTAGATGGCTTGTAGGGAATTACATTCGGACATAGAGCCATGAAGGACCCTGTTCAAATAAGTATACTGGGTTAAAATGGTTAAGAGGATAAGTGATAATTCATTTGAATGAATACATTTTATGTAAGTAAGCTGATTTTAGAGGTTTAGAGGAGGTAAAATGATATTCAATCGTTAATACATTTTTGATTTATTACTCAGAGCTTAGATTACTTGCAGTAGGGCTGGCCTACAGCAGGCAGTGAACAGACGTGAGAACATAACCTGTTTATCCTGTTCAATGGAATTACCCTGCAGGTAATTATAGGGCTAATAGGGTTACAACCACAAACTCAAAACCCCACCATTAGTGCAAATAGACGTTTTGTTATGATTTTGTTTACCTCTATGATTTACCTTTTCCACAAACTAGAAGTACAACGTGTGGTCTCAGATTGTGCGTTAGATAACTCTTCTGTTTGTTTACTAGGATTGAGCGTTAGATAACGCTTCTGTTTATTTGCAAGGCTCAAGTTGAGTGTTTAGTGGTGGGGGGTCATTGGGTTCGAGATGACCGACAGAAGACTCCGACCAAGGTCTTGTTGTGGGTCACACTACTCCCCCTATGCTGGAAGGCGGACAAAGAAATCTGTGAGCTTTTACTTACTCCAACGAGTGTCGGATTTAAACTAGTTGTCCGGGGGGACGTTGAATGAATAATGGTGTGACGTGGTGTCAATTCATGACGAGCACAGACAAGACATTGCTCACGCCGCTCCCCGAGCCACAACTACTAGCTCATGTTCCTATGTTCCCCTGCTTACTGCGGAGCTTAGAATGGCCCTCCATGCGCAGAATAGATTTAAAGTCTTCTAAAAATCTGTTAAAATGTGTCTTAAGGTGTCCCTCACCATTACAAAAAACGAAGGTTGCGGTTGTTGTTGAGCTAGAGGGAATTGTAAGGCTGGTGTATTACTCGTGGGTCAAGTTTCCCCTTTTGTTGCTGCTGAGAAAATTGTGTCTGAAAGCAGCCATTGTTTTGGTGGAGGACTCCATTTGGGGCCCTGGTGTTCGGGGGGTAGTTGAGGGGTGTCCGTTGAGTGGTCTGTCGTCGGGTAGGGAAAGTGGGAGTACTTGTCAGTCAAGTTGTGTGTGTGGACGTAAATGTCTGGTAGCTTAATTTATACTTCCAAGCCAACACGCGGGGGTGTCGCTTGCCAACTAGGACAGATCTACGAGCTACAATCTACAAGGGTTGCAAGTTGCTTGTGAAAATTGGTGGTTGTGGTTTTTTGGGCTTGTCTCTAGTGTGTACTTGCTGATTTAAGCTTGCTTCCAAATGTTTAATTATTATTTAAACCAGTGGTTCTCAAATATTTTCATAAATGTTTTGGGAACATTTGTGGTGTTTGAATGTTTCAAAAATATTCCAAACATTCCACATTTTATTGCGAGAGTTTTTGAAAATGGCTGATCTACAAGCTCGCGCTGTGAGCTTGTAGATCCGCTATTTTCAAATAGACGATAGCATATCGGTTTACAAAGTGCTCATGTGGCCTATAAGTTGCTTCTTTTGGGCTTGTTTTCCTAGACCTGGTTGCTTATTTCTCTCACAAAATATAGATAGATAAGCTAACAACTTGAGAACAGATCTACAAACTACCGACGTGTCACACTGTGTCATTACATGTCTGGGACTCTGGGCTGGACCAGCTGAATGCTGATGAAGTTCCCTCCCCTCCCATGTGGGACACAACAACATTTAGATCACAGGCGGGCTGATGTTCAGAGGAGGACATGAATAGAACAGATAAATATATTTCTCAAAACAATAATAAAAAAAAACACACAGGCCATACTGCCAGATTTTAATTTTAAGCCATTTGATGGATAAGTGGTTGTTGTCATAGTGTAGTGTGAGTTATGAAAACAAAAGAGTTTATTGTTGTCTTGTTGTTGTGTTCCCCCGCACTCCTCCAGAGTCTTGGAGAAAAAAACAAGATTTTAAAGGGGCAGTTCAAAATACTGTTTGTGTGTGTGTTTGTATTAATTGTCCAATACGGTCTGTACATAAAATCCACACATTTTTCTCAAAAAGGAAATCATTATTCTCAAGTTCTAGCTCAATGAGCTACTTTGTGTGGAGGAGAGTGGAGGATAGTTTTGCCCCAATAAATGGAGTTCAGTTGCATTTAGTTTGTTTGTGCTGCTCATAGTGCCAAAACAATTACATTTTCTTTTCAGAAGTCATGAGCCAGTCGGTCTCTACTACTATAATAATCACTGGAAGTATCCAATAATAATCACTATAAAAATAATCACTGTAATAATCCACAGACCTGCTTGTGAACCGTTACGTTAATAACTATTTACTATTCATTTTCTACCAGTGGCTCAAGAGGTAAAGTAAAAATGAAATGAAGTCTGCTCACTGGTTAGCAGCTCCACTTAGTTTTAGTGCTGGTCAACGTTTCGATCCTATGGGATCTTCATCAGGAATTTAAACGTTTTTTAAAGATCCCATAGGACCGAAACGTTGACCAGCACTGCTGCTTTATTTTGTCCAGCACCTTGCTCAGAGAGATTGGATGTGCTTGCACTGTCTTCTTTGTTCGAGAGGTAGAGTGACCGCTTGGGAATCGGGTGGTTCCTGGTTCGAATCCCCGGCTTCTCGTTAAAGTGTCTTTAAGCAAGACACTGAACCCCAGCTGCTCCCCCAGGGAGCGCTGTCACTAGGGCAGTGTGGTATTGGTTCTCAAAGTGTTCCACACTTTGAGTTTTTTTGTAGGTTTACTTGAGGGCGTTCTCTAAATAGACCCGTATAAGTCTGTAACTCTTGAGCGTATACAAATGGAACCAAATGGACCCGTAAAACGGGTCCATTTGGTTCCATTTGTACACTCTCAGAGTTATGGGGGTCCGACTTTGAAATTAAAAAAGTTTGAGAACCATTGACTTAGGATGGTTAAATGCAGACGAATTATAGCTATATGCAGATGTATTTGGCAAATACCCCAACAACAATGACTAAAAGCGCACCAGCAAACTGATCACCAACCTAAAAAAAAGTCTACTTCCCAGTTCCCACGGCTGTCTAACTTTTAGAATAACTACAGTATTGATGAAGAGATCAACCCGCTGAACAAGCAGTGACAGGCAGTTTCAGACATACAGTATCACATTGTATGATGCCACCCTGGAGCCTGATAAATATTTGATGTGCTTTGTGTCACATAGTGGAAGTGGGACCAACTTCTGTCCCCTCTTGGTCTGGACAGCTTGTCTCTTAAGGGCACACGCGCACACACACACACACACGCACACACAGTATACATAATGATAATGAAGAAAACCTTCTGTGAGTTCCCACGTTTCCTTCATTTCTAACCTTGACCCAACACTGCCCTTTTTTCATTTTTACACACACACACACACACACACACACACACACACACACACGCACACGCACACGCACACGCACACACAGACACTCGCACATTCCCACACAAATACCCACTTAGACCAAGCGATAGAAACCTGCCCTTATTGCTTAACAAGTTTATTTTTCTCTTTGAGGCCTGTTGCGTCACTTGGTGCAAATAGACAGTCAGTTAGTTGTGCCTGGTACAGCCATAGGCTGAGGGGAGCAGAAATCTAAGCAAAAGAAAATAGTTGAGTGGAATGGCTTGGTTTGTTGAAGAATCATAATGAAACCAGAAGTGAAATATGATGTGAGGATCTTTGATCCTGCTTTTTAGGTCGTCTTTTTATGGTGTTATACAGTAGGGGTTTATTGCGTGTGTGTGTGTTTGTGTCAGCAGCTAATCTCACAGGTTACAAGGCCGATCAGAATCATATTTATTGTCCTTGCTGCCAGCAGGGCAAGGATCTGCAGTTTCTGAAATTGTTTTAATTTGGCCAACGACAAGTATGTCATTTTCTGTCTATTAATCATCACGCAGTACTCGTCTCTCCAGGCTATGGGATACAGGTCAGTGAGTCTACATACCGGAACTAGCCAATCGGGCGCAGATTGTGCGTCCATATGGAATCATGAAGCCGTGCAACAATACTGGGCATCATAGTTGATAATCTATGCATGAAATGATTATATTTTCCAGCCAATCAACATTGCTTTTGTGAAGTAGTGTTGATGTTATTGGCAAAGACTATAAAGATTGCAATAAGCACTAAGCAGTGATACTGCCTTATTGTACGGTTCTATAGAGTGTCAGACTCAGCACATGGTGTTGTCACTCCATATGAGGCTGCTTTTATTTGCACTCTTCAATTCTGATTTACTATATTCCTGATTCCATTATGTTTAGACGTGTAGCTTAGACCGTATACAACAACACATCACTGTACTATTTTCGACTGTTTTACAATTTGTCAGAGAGAGGGTTTAGAGAGTTTATCGCTAAGCAAGTGTATCATGTGGAATATTACATTACATATCACAATTTGCAACCTAAGCGTGTAATTTCCCCAGTTTCATGTTGGTTATGCCGGAAATTGATGACCTACAGAGTACAGACTACCGAAGTATATGACTCCAGTGGCCCCGTTCATAGAGTGCAGCACTGCAAGTGCCATCGAAATATACGTTTATTTCATATTAGCCTAGTACACTAATGTGGTGTACCAGTCCAGAACACATAGAGGACTAGTCATGTCATATGATGGTCCCTTTAGTTTGTATTACTTTCATATAGACTGACTGATCAGCTGGTTTATGCTTTTTGGCTGCATGCTCCAACTACTTTATTATTTTTATATCAAATTGGACAGACTGGGGCTGCTGTCATTTAAACTCCCAGGCTATATCAGCATTCTTTATCATAGTCCTTACCCCCATTGCCCTGTGCCTTTTCATACATGTGCACAACGACAAATCATTGTCATCACTCATCACATGTCCCAGCCTGAGAGAAAGATGGAAAGAAGTAGATAATGGGTGTGTGTGTGTGTGTGTGTGTGTGTGTGAGAGAGAGGGGGAGAGAGAGAGAGAGGAAGTACATATGATATACAACTGGTAATCTCATGCTGTGCTAGTGCACTACTCTTTCATGGTTGTAGGTACTTAACTGAACTCCATACATCACTATTATTATTAGGATTTGCAATCTACTGAGCACTCGCCACATGAACCCTAGCGTCCATATTCTTTCGGGGCGGGGCATGGCATCGTAGGCTAACATTTGGCAGAAATACGCAAACATTTGGCGAAAATAGCAGAATCGACAAGCTTGCAGATCAGCTATTTTCGACAAAGATTTGATGTAGAGGGGAAAAAAGTAAGAAAGTATAGACCGTTGGGGGACTCAAAGACGTGTATTTAGGGTTCAGGACCAGGTGGTTAAGTCATTCATACTGTACATTATAAGATTTTAGGTATGGTTGTTGTACTGTTGCCTTCATACATTGTGTGTCAAGGTCGGATGACTTGGACATTATTAATTCATGCCTGCAGATAATGGATCTGATTAAAACATTTGAGAACCACTTGACTCCAGTACTGTATGTGACATATTGTGCCATAGCCCAAGTAAGACGGATCAACCCCCAAGAGCAAGTATTGCAATGAGTGTATTTAACAACCCCGACAGCCCCATATGTTTATAGGTTAATTTAGGAGAGCTGATTAAAGACTTTAAAACATAAAGCTTTACATTGTAGGAACAGTTAATGTCTGCTAAATGCATTTCAAGCTCAATCTCAAGACTGCTGCAGTGGGGTGACCTGGTCTTATGGTGAGATTCTGGCTGTTCTGTTTATACTCGATAATACTTTCCAGCTGTCCAGAATCACTGCCTAAAACCCCCTACACACACAAACACACACACACGTGTGCGTCGCGCGCACACACGCACACGCACACAAACCATCTTTCTCTTGGTCCAAAAAAAAAACTACTGTTGTGACAGTAACCCATTTACTGCACTAGTAGGAATATGGGTCAGCTGCCTGCCGTTATCTGGCTCAGCATCCAGCCCCTCCACTCTTTATTTCATCCAGATCTCCATAGATTTATTGGAGAATGAGTTGCTGTATTTTGATTGTCTTCGCCAGGGGTGAAGGCAGGCGCGAAACATTGTTTTCAACCGTGTGTGTGTGTGTGTGTGTGTGTGTGTGTGTGTGTGTGTGTGTGTGTGTGTGTGTGTGTGTGTGTGTGTGTGTGTGTGTGTGTGTGTGTGTGTGTGTGTGTGTGTGTGTGTGTGTGTGTGTGTGTGTGTGTGTGTGTGTGTGTCTGCCCGGGGTGCCCGCGTACGTAGGGGTAGACAATCATTAACCCATTCAATCCGGGAACGCATCTTTTTATATTTCTTTGGCTATTCAAAAATAGCAGATGTACAAGCTCATAGCGTGGCACAGAGTGCCACTGCCGCACTATGAGCTTGTAGATCTGCTATTTTTTGAAAGATCGTGAAAATGTGTGCAAATCTTTGTGTGTGTGTGTATATGTATATGTATATGTATATATATATATGTATGTACATTTTAAAGCGAACATTTGTAACTCAAATCTTTGCTTCTAAGGGTCCCTGGAACAAAAATATTTATTCAAAAAAGTAAAAATATATATTCAAAGATTTACACAAAGATTTAAAAATAGCCAAAGAAATCAGATCAAATGACACAGATGTGTTCCCTGTCTTAATGGGTTATGGGAAATTGAAGATATTCAATTCAATATATTATGAAAATTATAACTGTACCTCATTATTTCAGTTAAGAAACTTTAAAAGGTCTGTTGAGCTATCGAAGGGGAACACAAAAAACCTTTGTTTATCTAGAATGGCTGTTGGCTAATATTCCATACATTGCATGTATTCTATGCAATGTGTTTCATAACTGTGGCACTGTCATGACAACTGAATTTCCCACGTGGGATCAATAAATGTCTATGTAATGCCAGCCAATCTAGGGCTAATGTTTATCATACACTATACTTATTGCCTTCCTACTTTACCTACACCAAGCTGTTAAAACACACCTGACAGTGACCAAGTAGAAGAGAGACAGTTTCCTCCCCTTATATGTTTGTAATTGTATGTTTTGTATGTTCGGTTTGTTTGCTGTGAATGTGTTAGTCTTTTCTTTTCTGTGAATGTTTGTTTTCATGTTCTGAAAAATCCAATAAAAAATAAATGGAAAAAAAACAAAACACACCTGACATGCCTGCTTGAGTGGAAACGTAAAGCTTTCCTCTCAAGGTCTTGATATGAACGCTAACTTGTTTAATTCATAACCTATGAATTTTACATAAACAATTTCATACTTTATTAACAAATTGCAATCAGTAGAGCAAGTAGAATTACGCACACAATGCTAAAAGGATAACAATGGACAACAATGGTTAAAATAGTTGAGGATAAAACGATCAAGTCTGACTTTTTTTCCATCATTGTTTATCCATGGATGGTCCTGATGGTGCTCCAGCTTCCCTTCCGTGCCCGTCTGGACTCCTAGATTCCTCATCATCATAGCGTGCAGCGGTCAGATAGATTTCAGCCACCTTGAACTTTGCCCACAATTTGCATTGATCTGTGGTGCCTGTGCTGCTTTGCTGGACGGAGCAGAGCTCCCTTGCGCAGTTCAACCAGTTTTGATTTCGTTGACTAAAACTATGACGAAAAATGTTCGTCGACTACCTGTTTTCACTGACGAAAACAAAATAAAAACTAAGCAATGATGATGACTAAGACTAAATATATTGAAAAGTTTGTCAACAAATAAAAACTACGTAGACTAAAATGTGTTAGTGAGTGACTAGTGGAGAAGAGATCCAGTAGAACTAAAAGACAAGTCATTTTATGCTTGGTTGCACTCAGGTGTTGCACTCTGAAAATAGCAGATCTACACGCTCACAAACGCGTCGCGCGTGAGCTTGTAGATCGGCTATTTTCAGCATGCACCCAAGTGTAAAATCAGCCATCAAGGCACCGCCAAAATACATTTTAGTGGACTAAATCAACTGTAGATTTAGTCGACTATAATATATTTAGTCGACTAAAACTAAATGGAATTTGATTCAAAAGACTATGACTAAAACTGAATCAAAATTGCTCTCAAAATCAACACTAAGTTCAACCCATTAGTTTTGGGGTTTAGAGCATATAGAAGAAGTGTAGAGCTGTCACGATTACTACTAAATTAAAAGAATTAACAGAAATTTCCACCGCTTCCACAGACTATTTGTCCCTGCAAAAGTACTGCAGCATCCAAGTAGCTGACACAGTTGTGTTCAAATTTCATTTCATGTTTGTAGATCTATGATCTATGATTGTAATACAGTGTTTTGATTCCTATAAAATGTTCTGTTTGCAGATCTATCATCATGGCGAAAGGCTGCATGACGGTGACAAAGTACTTCCTGTTTCTCTTCAACCTCATCTTCTTTGTGAGTACTGGGTATTCATGAATATTCATGAATGTGGTAGTGTGAGCTAACACTGCTCATTCATTAGGCACCAAATGAGTTATTTGAGCATACATTAGGCTTTCGTCCCTTTCTCTGTGTCTGTCTGTCCTCTGACTGTCTGTCTGTCCATGTCTCTCTCTCTCCATGATAATTACAGTGCACTGACTGTAGATGAAATGTTTGAGCCATACACTTTCACTACAGTGGTGGAAAAAGTACTCAAATGTTTTACTTAAGTAAAAGTATCAATACTGCAATGTAGAAGTACTGTGTTACAAGTAAAAGTACCGAATTCAAAATTTAAAAAGAGTAAAAGTACTAAAGTATAGTATACAAATGTACTTAAGGTACCAAAAGTAAAAGTACTAAAGTGTTTGAAAATAGCAGATCTACAAGCTCACAACATATCTGATATATCTGAATATCATGATATCTGTAAAGTAACTAGTAAGTAACTAAAGTTTTCAAATAATTGTAGTGGAGCAAAAGTACAATATTTGAGTAGAAGTAAAAGTATAGACAATTGGAAATACTCCAGTAAAGTAAAAGTACCTCAAAATTGTACTTAAGTACAGTACTTGAGTAAATGAACTTAGTTACTTTACACCACTGCTTTCACTACAGAGAAAATGAGTTCTGTGAACGGGGGCTAGGGTTAGGCTTAGATAACCTCTAGCATGATGAACAGACGGTGTGTGTGGGGGTGGGGGTGGGGGGTGTCATATGTGCGTGAGGGTTTTCATATGGTGAAAGCATGCACATGCATGGCTTTGTAACTGCATGGTCAGAGGACTAGGGCTGCCACTATCCATTCTTTTCGTAGCGACTATCGATTTACTTTTTCGATTAATCCAATTATGTTGGAAGTGAGTTTTTAATGATTTTCTTTTAGCAACACAAAATCATTTTTTATTGATTTTCTTTTTTTTATAATTGACTAAACCGTTTAGTCTGATTACTTATTTTATACTTTGCCATACAACGGTGTGCTGTAGTGCATTAATAGCAAAGATAGTCGTGATTTAAAAAAAAAAGTTTGGAAGAAAATAATTATAAATTCTTCCCCACAAAATTGATTATTCTATTCAAGTTGACTGTTTTAATATCAATTAAATCGATATATATAACCGTTACACCCTTACAGAGGATTAATATTGAAACTCATACATGTGTGTGTGTGTTATTGTTCTTGCAGCTGTTTGGAGCCATCATCATGGGCTTTGGACTGTGGCTGCTACTAGACAATAAGAGCTTCATCGCTATCCTACGTAAGTGTCCTCATCATCTTGAATGTGATTTATTATAATCCACTAGAAGTGATGGATGCGTGGATGGATGCTAACAACTGATTTCAATAGAAATGTTATATTTATTGGGACTTTATTTTTTTATGACTTTGCTTTAACTTGGTCATTCTCGACTCTTACGTAGATTGTTACATTTTTTATCTAAAACCACATGAATCCTAGAGTCCCAGTCCTGAGGTGGACATTCAGTGGAAATAGCTGATCTACAAGCTCGCTGTGAGCTTGTAGATCGCTACTTCCGGCAGAGACATTTGGTGTAGAGGGAACTACTAGTGGTTAATTTGTTGTTGCTTTCATTTTGGTATTTTGAAATCTAACCCTAACACTAGGTCCTTATAGTATGTGCTGTTTTCTGATTAATTTGTAAGCCATGTGGCAAGAATCCAATTGAACATGTTTTTGAGGCTGGATTTAAAGGCCACTGGGATTTTTCCACTAATCCACTTGTAGCAACACATGTAGGGCAACGAATGGACCCATGATTAACACGCTCCAGGCTGTGTGTGTTTGTGTGTCTGCCCGCATGTGTGTGAAACAAAATACATAATGTGATTTTGGTACACATGGTTTTCCTTATGCTACTGCAAAAAAAAAGTACGGTCATAGAAATAGTATTAATTTTCCTTACAGTATTTGTATGCATGTTAGACTAAATGGAAGAAAATGCACCCGGAAAAACACATTTAGCGACTCTGTGGTAACGGTGTACCAAGATGTTCCAAGTAACTGTGTCTTAATTACCATCTGGTGCATTTTGTTCCTTTCTCCAGTTTGGTTTTAATGAATGCAACGTTTTTCAATGAATTACACGCTGATGATAGAGAGTCTGTTCTGTGTTGAAGCCCATGGCAGCATTCTGTCTATACCAGAGGCTCCCAAACGTTTCCATGCCAAGGAGCCCAAATAGCCATAGCCTCTGACTATGAACCCCCCTTATTGTGAAATGGCTTTTTCGCAATGGGGGGCCCACAGCAAGCTCAGTATGCATTGCGTTGGCTTGTAGTTCTGCTATTTTTGCCATTTTTTGTTAGAATAGTTTTTAAGGAGGTTTCGAATCATTTTGACAATATTGCCCAAAATAGGATTGACAAGTTTAAAGTGGTTAAACTGGTACAATCATCTTATTAATTGAATTTAAATTAAACATTTTTATTTACTTTGTTATGATGTTTTTTTTTTCCCTTAATTTTCCTCTCCTTGGTGTGTGTACTTAATATACTGACTCCCCTTGGCGGTTGCCAGTTTGAAAACCACTGGTCTATACTGTCATTACATGACGTTGAATAGATTATTTGGCTGCAGAAAGAATAGCCTTCAGTCACGTACTTTTGGGAAGAGCATAAAACCCACATCAAATGTATAAGTTAATATACGTTAATTAAATGTAATGCTACTGATCAGTGATTTTCTTAGTCTTGATTGAATGGAAAAGTGTGTGTGTGTGTTTGTGTGGCGTATTTTCCACCGTTTCACAATGAGAACTGTTAAACACAACTGTCCAACATATTTTCTGTGCTGGTGTTGTGGTCTGGCTGTTGCTTCTGCCTCTATGAAAGATTCCAGTATTGCTTCTTCTGCCTCTGTGAAAGATTCCAGTATGTCTAACTTTAACCACTTGAACCCTAGCATCCCTATTCTGGGCATGTCATCTTAACGGGCGAACATTCCTAAAAAATAGGCAAACTTTCAGTGAAAATAGCAGATCTACAAGCTCACAACGCATCGCAATGGGACGGCCCCACCTCTGTTTTTTTCACAACATTGCAGCAACATAGGCAGGAGGTGCAAGAGGTGTTCTGCATATTATGCAAGCAAAGCAGGCTGTGGTTATGTTTCTTACGGATGTGTAAACGGTGTTAAATAAGGAGGAAATCATCTACTCTACATACTACACACTTCCTGTCTCCCTTGTCTGTTTACTTCAGTAAAGAGGGCAGTAGATATGACATATCTATAGTATATAGGCCGCAGGCATTTAAAAAAAAAAGTATTTATTTCTGGGAACCCAATCTACACTGTAAAATCCTCAGTCTATTTAACTGTCAGAGAACAGACCTGTAGGGGTCCATTTGACTCCTGGTGGAGCCCGTACCCGAGGTTGAGAAACCATGAGTTGGGTGATGATTTCAGACCAGTATGTGTGCGTGTGATTTAATGTGGAGGCACAGGGGGAATTGAGTACACGCAGAGGACGGTAGAGAGGGAGCCTGCTTGCAGATCCCTATGGTTACTGAGTGTTGCCAAAGCGATTTGGTGTAGAGGGAGAAAAGGAGGGGATTGGGTATAGAGCCTTGGGGGAGCCCCATGCGCATCTCTTGTACATCTCTAGATAAATAACCCTATAATTCTACCAGTCTACAACTTTCATTATCCATTGTGAAATCGACATTAGAATATTTAGTTCATGACCTTATCAACCTGAGGCTGTTCTCTGTATGATTGTATGCATGCAGCAAGTACAATTTTACATATGTATCGATTCACTAATTGATTAGTCGAGAGAGTCCTACGACTATTGGTTCCCTAAGAATTTCCATTTGTTCCTTATTGTACACTATACGGCAGGGGTCGGCAAGTAAGTTTGGCCTTCGGCCAATTATTTTCTACGCCATTAGTTGGCGGGCCAGAACACAAATCAATGGCTAATTTAGGAACTGGAAAATGCGACAAAAAGTATTTTATTATTATTATAATAATAACTATAATGCTTGAAAATGTGTGTGTGTGTGTGTGTGGTATAACTAGTGATAGAAATGTTTGTGTAATCAAATGTTACATTAGGCCACCGACAACCCAGCTAGAAATACGTCTGTGCAGGCACCATCCTTGAATGTGTCACTTAGTTAGAGAATATTTAGTTAATCAAAAAGTAAAAAAAAAAAAAGAACATTTTATCTGAGACAGTCATACTCCTTTTCGAACAAGAGCTCTTTCTTGGTTCAAGGTCTCTATTTAGAACGGACAGAAACAATGAATTATTGTTTAAGGCATGTGAAACCCAGTTTTTGTTTGTTTTTTTAAGTTCTCCAACCAAAAGTCTAATGTGTAAAGTTGACAGTGAAAACAACATTCAAAGAAGAATGGAGAGAGAACTATGCGTTCATCCTACTTGGTTTTGACAACGCAAAGCAATTGCTGTCCATATCCTACCTATGTGAGTCTGTCAGTCAGATATTGCAAATTATTTACAAATTAATTTGCCATATTACTTCTGGTGGGCCAGTTCTTGCCCACGGGCCACCTGTTGTCTACTACTGGTATACGGTTTGCCTCTTGTCTTGTGTGTTGGTTGGTTCATGAAAAAAAAAAGTACAAAAAAAAGAGAAGATGGGTTAAAAATAGACCTTTTATTGATCCAGAGGGAAATTCAGTTGTCATAGCAGCACTGCAGTAAAGATGAAACAAAGATACAAGCAAGGGTAGAGAACAAGTGATGCGAAAATTTAGGGGACCAACTATAGACCACGGGGGACCCTGGTCAATTAAATATTTAGGGTTGAATTAGTCATTAAGAGATGAACGGAGAGGGTGGAGCAGTGTCAGCTTGAGAGAGAGCGAGAGAAACGTAAATATAGAGACAGTGCGCAAGTGTAATGGAGAGAGAGCGAAAGAGGGTGTCAGTGGGAGGAGAGAGTGTCAATGAGTATGACTCTCCAGAGAGAGAGAGAGAGTGAGAGAGAGTGTGTGTGTGTGTGTGTGTGCGCTCTCTCAGGGAGCGTTAGTGAGGACATTGTCTCCTCGTCTGTGGCCGATCTGCAGGTGTCCTCTCCTCAGACACTGGGCTCATTCTGCCCTGTCCCCGCATCAGCATGCATCACACTGTCACACATCAGCCCAGTACACCCAGTGCCTTACTCACCCCACACACACACACACACACACACACACACACACACACACACACACACACACACACACACACACACACACACACACACACACACACACACACACACACACACACACACACACACACACACACACACACACACACACAGACTGCCTTGCACTACATCACTGATACAGCCAAGAAAAGGAGGAGACAGAAGAGACAGCATAGAGTTTGTGTCTGGGGAGCTCTTTTATTTATTTATTTTCTTGGGTTGGGTGTTAAGTCATACAGGGACAGTGGAGCGCTTGGCTTTGTGTCCAGACATAAGATGTATTGATTGAGCGGTGGTGCTGAATGGCAGGTCCCATAAGATGATGATTACAGTTGGTGCCGAGTAGGGCCGTCACGATCATGACATTTTACTTGATGATTAATTGTCATACAAATAATGGATCCCCCTGTGTCTCGGAGTAATTTCTTCTATTGAAAATACCATAGGATCATCTTGGATCACTTCATATAAGAACTGTGTTCCAAAAATGAATAAATCAGCCACGGTTATATGGATATGACTCATCAATTGATGCTGAAAAAGTACTAATTTATCCAAAGAAAATAAATACATTTTCAAATATCAAATGTTAACTCAATATCATAAATAAATGTCGTCTTTCAACGTGGAAACAATTTTGACGATTATGCAAAAAATGATTGCGATTATCACAAATAATTGCGATCAGGCGATGATGTAATACTTGTGCCAGGGCCTGCTGAATGGCAGGTCCTATAAGAAGATGATGATGATGATGATCACAGTGGTGCTGAGGTTGAGTCAATGAGCTGGTGTGTGTGAGTGAGTGAGTGATGATGAAATCAGTGCTACTGGTGGTGATGTGTCCAGCCCTGTTTGTTCAAGGCCTGTTGCAGTCACAGTCATGTGATGTTTGTAGAGAATTTGTGTGCATGTGTGTGCGTGTGTGTGGGAGGGCTGTGCATGTGCTGGGGTGAATGTTGCAAGTTCACTGGTCTCCTTTGTGTCATAATTCAACCACAGACGTTCTGGCACGGTCATATCGCCACTGACGGGCAGAAACCTTGTATCTCCATATTTCATCTTTTTTGATGTTTTTTTTTTCCTTCATAAGTTGATGCCCTATTAACAGTAGCTTGTGCCTAAATAATAACTACATTGAATCCATTGGAACACCGGTTCTTTTTTCCCATTTCCCGAAAATGAATACACATACAAGGTTTCCACCCGACAGCAACGATGTGATGGAATTGGAGTCAATGCCAAGTGTTGAAAGGAGGTTACCCCTCCTGCACACACACACACACACACACACACACACACACACACACACACACACACACACACACACACACACGCTTGTATTGCTGTAGTTGTGAGGACATCAGCATTTTAGGACACAGATTTTATGAATGCCATTTTTATAATTTCTTGTAATTGTTATCTCAAAACCTAAAGCCGAAAATAGCAGATCAACAAGCTCACCACGCAATAGATCAGCTATCAGCTATTTCCAGTGCAAAACACAGCCACACAACCAAAGTATAAATCAACTCCAACCCCCTAACCCCTAAACCTAACCTCTAAATGTCTAATCCTAACCCCAACTGAATCTTTTCTTAATTATAAGTCTAACCCCAAAATGTTTTTGAAACCATAATCAACCATTTCCCTTGTAAGGACCAAGGAAACTGTCCTCACAATGTCTGTTTCTCGAATTCTACTATACTTGTGGGGACTTTTGGCCCTATCAAGTATAGTAATACGTACACACACACACACACACACACACACACACACACACACACACACACACACACACACACACACACACACACACACACACACACACACACACACACACACACACACACACACACACACACACACACACACACACACCCAACCCCCTCATTGGCCCCCCTTCCTGGCTTTGCCACATTTTCCATCATAAACTCCATACTTCCCCTTTTGTTTTAGGTTGGAGCTGTTAGCAGCAGCCTCTGGTTCAGCGATCAGGGGAGTCCACATTTCCTCAAGGCTGCTCTGCTGGCAGAGCCTGAGGCCCTGGGGATGGGAGGGTGGGGGGGTGTGTGGGGGGGGGGGGGGGGGGGGGGGGTGTATATATTGTACTTTATAGCCTTTCAGATCATGCCACATTTACAAGCATCAACACGGTGACATGGTTGATTCAGTCAGCTTCAACCTCAGGTGTTTATGCCAGTGGTTCTCAAACTTTTTCCATGTCAAGTACACCCAAGGTAATATATGTTATTGGCCACGGATCCCCACCATCTGAAAATATTTGGACAAAAATATTTCATATGTTTTTTGTTGTTGTTGAAAATAGCAGATCTACGACATCACAATGCATCGTGATATGACGCGTTGTGAGATTGTAGATCTGCTTTTTTCAAAAAGCCGATGTGTTTATATATGGTTTAAAGTGGTTAAACTGATTTTGATGGTATGTTAACTCATTTTGCTGGGGACCCATTGGAACCCCCTCCAAGGACCCCTGTGGGTCCCTGGACCCCACTTTGAGAACAACTGGTTTAAGCACAACTCCCATATTTTGCCCCCTTCCCCCCCCGTAGGTTTGTTGCAAAATAAATTGTGAAACTTTTATTTGTTTTCATTTTATAGTGTTTTCCATTTCCAAACTCTGGGAGGCAGCAAGAACTGGGGAGGGAGAAAACAAGTGGGGTGTTTGGTTTTGACGTTTGAGTCAGGGTCACACATTGACAACTGAAAAAATACAAATGTATCTTCCCATTTAGTCTGTTTTTGTTTTTGAAAAGCATAGCCTGTGAATGCATTTTCTTTTTTTAAATTAAGGTTCTGGTAACAGATATAGGCCATGCTCTATGCTTCCTTTTACAAATGCGTACAGAAACACTTTTCAGTAGCTTTTATCCACGTTGATGAGACACAAAATCAGCAGAATGAGAGGAGGAGTGAACTGAAGGAGAGCCAACCGAAACCTGAATACGCAACGCGTTGTCAGCGCAATAACCCCCCCGTATCGCTGATAACGTGTTTCTGATCGTCAGTACCCAGCACAGGCCCACAGACACACACATTTTACTTTATATAAAAGATAAATATACGTATGTAGTGCTATGATATCTGTGTGGAACTGCTTTAACATTAGATTTTTTTCAATTAATCTAAACTTATATAGTTTTGCCTCTTCGTATGCTGCACTTCCTAGTCCATTGCAAAGCTAGCCACAAGCCACTGTATTTTACTGAAATTACTTGTAATTTAGAAGAGCTTGTTTTTTTTGCAGAGTTTAGATTATGCCTCCCAAAATCTTGTTCTAGTATTTATAGTCTTTTCTTTGTGTGGTGGGTTCTGGATAGCGTCTCCAGACTTCTGGAAGCGTACTAAGTTACATCCCTCTCTGCTTTTATTTTTTCCCCTTTCTTTCTGGAGAGCCCAGGGATGTTTGGCAGAGAGACACACTCCTCACATGCCAACACAAATACTTCTCTCCCTCCCCACTTTATCTCCGCACACAGTTTGGAACTTAGTCCTGAATAAGTAAGATATCTCATCAGTGACTGTAGCCAGCTCCAGGCTTTGGCTCTAGTGAACATAAAGTCGAGGTTTTCCAGGCTCCAGGCTCATGTCAGGTGATATGGCAGTGGGATCCAGAAGATTTTAAAGCATTCAATTGTTTGCAGATGAACAAAGCAATGGTTCTCAAACTTTTTTTTTATTTCAAAGACCCCCATAACTCTTGAGAGAGTACAAATGGAATTACGGGTCTATTTGGTTCCATTTGTACACTCAAGAGTTACAAACCTGTAAAGGCCCATTTGGAACCCCCCCCTTGAGGGTCCCTGGACCCCACTTTGAGAACCACTGGAACAGAGTGTTGGTGGCTTGCACAAAACAGATCTACAGTAAAGAGATGAACTTCTCTAAATGTGTATACAAGTGGCTTTGGTAAAGACTGAATTCTGATTGGTCATTCAAGGCATTCTGTGTTTTTCTTACATTTATGTTGCTATGTAAAGCAAAAAAGAAAAATCTTTCAAATGTTCCATGTCATCATTCATAAGTAGCCAGGTAATGGGTGTCTCACATTGTTCGCGCGTGACCCCATAGAGGTTTATCTGCTCACCGTACATTATGATTATGCCATACATATTACATACTTGTTGCACAGCTAAGAGAGCTAAATATAAGACTTTTACCCCAGATGCACATTTACTGCGTATTTAACCTATATCAGAGTAATGTAATCCTTTTACTGTGTATTGAACCTAACTGTATATCACCTGTGTTTTCTGCAGAGGATTCCTCCATGGCTCTGAAGGTGGCCTCCTACATCCTGATAGGAGTGGGAGGGTTCTCCATGCTCATGGGCTTCTTGGGCTGTCTGGGGGCCATTTATGAGGTCCGCTGTCTGCTGGGCGTGGTGAGTTTATTTGATGTACAGTATGGGTGCGTTCGGAAATGAAGCACTGAGCACACTGGCCCATACAAACTAATAGGCGAGTGCACTCCCTAAGTCTTTATGTTTATGTGTATGTAGCTGATTATAGGTAAATGGTAGGATGATGTTTATCGGCATCCAGCAAAAATGACAAGAAGGAAGTTGGAATACTTTGCTGTAAGACTTTGTGAGAAATAGTTTAAATTATTTTAATAACCTACAGCCACCTTTTGGCAAATAGCATATTTTATTAATTAATTCATTCTTGTATTGCTATGCCCAGTATTTACCATGTACTGAATGATTTACAGTACTTCTTAGATGATAGTCTTCACACTAAGGAGTCACATTATGCAAAGGAATTACTCATGGAATCATGTCATGGTGTTCTTGAGCAAGGCATTGAACCCCTAACTGCTCCTGAGTCCTGACGAGCTACTCGACACCTTGCGTCGCTTCCTCCACCGCCGATGTGTGAGCATGTTTGTGTGAATGGCTGAATGTAATCATTATGCAAAATCATTATAAAGGGCTTTGGGAAAAGGCACGATAAAAATACAGAACGGTGCAGATACATGTAAAATTTCAACCAATGAAATTGTTCAAAGTGAATTATTAGTTCATGTGGGACAGTATCGTGACTCAGTGAATCACTATAGTTCAAGTGGGACAGTATTGTGACTCAGTGAATCATTATAGTTCATGTGGGACTGTATTGTGACTTAGTGCATCACTATTCCATCTCGATCATTTCATCCCATCATATCTCATAGGTCTTTATTGTCTCACTATTGTGAGTCAAAAGTGACTCATCGAGGACACCTCAACATTTATTTATTTATTTTACCTTTATTTACCCAGGGTAGGTATGCTGTGCATGAGTGCTCTTTTTCAGCAACGCCCTACACACACACACACACACACACACACACACACACACACACACACACACACACACACACACACACACACACACACACACACACACACACACACACACACACACACACACACACACACACTAAAACCTGTGAGCTGACCAGCACAACCACAGTCTAATACTGTTGGCCACTGAGCAGTTGGGGGTTCAGTGCCTTGCTCAAGAGCATTTCAACGTTGTTTAGGGAGGAGTGAGTGGTGGCCATTCACTTTCCCATCCAGATAAAAAATAAATGGTCCCAGTTGGAAGTCAAAGATTAAACCTGGGACGTTCTGATTCCCAGGAAACCTACCGCTCAAAAGTTTGATCTTATCTTATTTGTCTATCCTTCTTCTTCAGTACTTCGCCTGTCTCCTGCTCATCCTCATCGGTCAGGTGACGGCCGGTGCTCTCGTCTACTTCCAGAAAGACACGGTGAGTGGATTAACTTTGCTACACCAACAATTTTTTTATGTTCTTAATTTTGTTTTCTCACTTGGACATAATGGTACCGAAAGAGATTCTCCGTATGTTCTCACTTAGTGTCCACCAAGATGTTTTTTTTCTTCTCCTGAGCGCAGCGTATGTTTTTAATTGTTTACAATTGAAGCGCTGTGTTTTTGGAAAATGCCAGCAGCGTGACAAGGTGCTGAACGTCTATTTTGTTTTTTATTGGAATCGTTTTTAGCAGAGCGCCTTGCGTTTTCAGCTGGAATAAAACGCTTTGGTGGACACACGGCCATAGACGTTACCTTAGTGAAGACATAAATCAAGAATGTGTGCACAGAAGAGTAGAGACCAATGCATGCTCCTTCCGACGTCCGAACTTGGGGGAGGTGATATTATACAAGGTGACGTCATTCCGAACTTCTGATGGGTCGTCTCAGAACTTTTTCTCAGAACTCATGCACCCCCAGATGTCCTTACTCTCCAAACTTTAGTTCGAAAAACCTGTCGGAACGGGAATTATTTTTCCGACTTCGGAAGGAGCCTTTAGTAATACGGACCTGAGTTGGCTCTGTACTAGGACCGCTTTATTTTTTTCACCAAGAATAGCCGATCTACAAGCTGCGTTGTCAGCTTGTAGATCTGCTATTTATGGCTAATGTTCCCGCCCAGAATATGGATAAACATTGTAACACACCTTACTGAAACTGCTTCAGATTACCTCACTCGCAGGAATCAAGTTTAAAGTGGCAGAGAGCTTGGGGCACACCTTTCTGAATGTCGTGTGGGTGTGAATGGTGAGACTCTGCCACTTTAAACTTCCTGTGAAAATGTGAGTAGACCAGTTTTTCTTGGTTCTTTCCACAATGGAGGCACTATGCCTGTTGTTTGTCAACAATAAATTGAAAATGAAACCATGGTTTTGGTACTGTAGCTCCACCTGGTGAGCACAACATTGAATCCATTTTAACAGCCTTAGAGGCCCATAACAACGGGTCAAAAGTGATCGTGTCAGTTCACATGTGTACGTATGCACATACGTACGTACGTACACATGCACAGGACTGTGAATTGGTGTGGATGCAATCAGGGAAAACCTCATAACTGGAGAAAAAGAACAGATGAACTCGCAGGCTGACACGCATGTGTACACACACACACACACAGCATTTTTACAATTTTGAACCCTGACCCTAAGGTGTCATGCACCGAAAACGGATGATCTGCTTTTTTTTGGTGCGTGACACCGCTGCGCAACTAAATATAAATTAGGCATAACTCCAATCCTAACCCCTAAACTAAACCTCTAAATGTCTAACTCCCAACCTGAATCTTTTTTTCTAATTGTAACTAACTCCCCAAATCATTTAAAATCATAAAACAACTATTTATCTCGTGAGGACAGGAAAAATTGTCCTCACAATGTCTGTTTCTCAAATTCTACTATACTTTAGGGGACATTTGGACACACACACACACACACACACACACACACACACACACACACACACACACACACACACACACACACACACACACACACACACACACACAGACACAGACGGACACACACACACTTGATGGGATGTGTTCAAGTAGTCAGGATCCCAAGCTTAAAGAGCAAGATGAATCTTTCAGACTCCTGGCTGAGATAAAACAGGAGGCTGAGCCCAGATGTTGTGAGTGATCTACAGTTGGTACGTGTCTCCCCACGGACACAAAGCATCTGTGGAGGATGTCGTTGCTGTCGGATAGAAAGTCCAAATCCGTTTTTTTTAACTCTTTAAAATAGTGAAAGTAGCTGATCTACAAGCTCAACATCTGCCATGTTCACTACTTTTGTGTGACACTCTTGTATGGTGAAGTAGGATATTCATTTACGGAAAGAAAACATAAAAACTTGAGATACGATTCTGCCCGACAGCAATGATATGTAGCAGCAAAAAAAAAGAAAAAAAGATATGTAGCAGCAATTCCCAACGTGCAGATATTGCAAGTGTGCCCCCAAATCATTGGCAAAACACTAAGACTTTATTGATAACAATAACATTAATATATTAAAGAAAAATGTGGTCTGTGGCCTACTGGCAGTCTGCATAAGGCATTTGGCGCTGATCTGTTCAAGCAGTTTGCTAGACGGTTTGTTGGCTCCGGACACACAGACAAGACGGACACGCAGAGTCGCAGACCCTCTTCTAGACAGCTTTCCTCTAAAGAGCGGAGCCCCACCTAATACGTACGATAACCCAAACTTACTCTGATGTCAGTAAATATCACAATAACTGTTTTGGTGTGGAAAATCCCATGTTCAGTTGTCACACACTAAGCTGCATTGCAAACAGGAAGCTGAAGCAAACTCCTTGTTTGATATGGATTAAGAACAGGATTATCTGAAAGTTTCTCAGGCGTTTTTGTTGACATGTCGTTCCAATTTGATAAGGCACAGAGTGATCTCCATTTCCCCTCTTCTATTGAGGGAACACATTGGCAACTTTTATAGAGAGAATACAATTGGCAACTCTTGCCTCACGTATTTGCCCTGGTTTATGTGCACTTGCATCACATGCACCCTCTGTGTTCCAGATAAATGATGAGATGTCCAAGGTCGTACGCCAGGTCCTGGACAACTATGGCAAGAACACAACTACTGAACAGGCCTGGGACTTCATCCAGCGCAAGGTGAGACCCAGGACTCCATGCTCTAACTCCTAAACCCTCCCATAAAACAATCCTATGGACTCAACATTGGGTTGAAAAAGGGGTAAAATTAATTAACCAAAACAATGAATAAATAAAAATGAAAAGCTCAAAACGCGATGTGATGTGTTGTGAGCATATAATATATACAATATACTTTATTTAAAAAAGAATTATAGCTTGTAACATATATGATGTAATATATATAATTTTCTTTGCTTTATTTATTTATTTCCAATTGCCTCTCCTTTCCAAATGCCCCATGGCTCCCCCTGGTGGGCCCCCACTGAAAGGTCTAAAGATCAAATGACTATTAGATGGAATTAGATTTTGGACAAAAGTGAAATGTTATGTTATGGGTTGCATATTTTGACCAGCTTATTGAAAGTCTCTTGCAAAAACACACGCTCAGCCAACCAACCAAGAAACGGTTCTGAAACACTGCGACTGAGCTCAAAATAAGCATCGGTAACCTGATGATTTGAACTTGACGCGCATCCAGGGCTGTGCGTCGGGGATTTAATTGCCAGCGGAAATCACCTGAACATCTGAAGCATTGTTCATCGCTGGATTATAAATGATGTTCTGTGACTAGACACTAGAGTGTCACAGGCTCGATTTCTGTTCTAGAAACTGTCCTTCAGCAGAACAAGGTAACTTGACCTACAGGAGCGTGGCTCCATGTTTTCATTCATTCATTCAACCTTTATTTAAGATTCTCGCATAAATCGGTCTCAGAAACATTGGGGGTGTACTGTATTTGTCACTGTATATTTGCACGTAATGTGAAATTTGTCCACCCTAACTTATTAGGAGCAGTGGGCGCTATTAACACAGCACCCAGGGAGCAGTAAGGGGTTAAAGTGACTTGCTCAAAACCTTCCTAGACTGTATGGCATACCTCAAGATAAGCCATGAGTCATAAACTGTTGTGTAATATTCAATGGTTGGAATGACAAAGTGAAGTGTGTTGCAGTCCATTGCGATTTGTTTACACGTGTTGTACCAACCACCTCTGGGTTTTTTTGGTTCTTTTCTTTTCCATCCTGGCTCCAAGCCAGTGTTTCCCAAACATGGGCTCGCAAACCATTTTGGGTCACGGACCCGTTTTTCTGCACCCTGAGAAAATATACCATTGGTTTTACATTTGCTACAGTTTTTTTTTTCTTTTTTTCACGAAACATTTTCAAAAACAAAAGTGGTTAATCCATAAAGTATTTTTGTTTGGGTCAAAATGTCCCTTTTGGGTCACAGGCTGAAAAGTCTTAAAAAGTCAAAATCCCCTTCTCCTACGAAACCAAAGTCATCCTCCTCTGACTGCATCGTTTTGTCGGCGCTGCCGGTTCACTCAGTTTAGTTGCCATGCCATGGAGACGCTGTTGCATGAATCGAATGCAGAATGCCGCTTTTTACACTTTGTGACGACACATGAATTGGCTTTGTGACATCAAATGCATAATGTGGGGGTAGAGCTCGATATGTTTCCCAGATGGGTATGATCTGCTGTCCTGAAAATGGAGATATACAGTATTATACACTTAGATTATCCCATTCACTCCGGGAACGCATCTGTGTCATTTTAGATTTGAGCTATAACCATTATTTTATACTTTGGCTATTCAAAAATAGCAGATCTACAAGCTCATAGCACGGCACCATGTGTAAATCTTTGAATACATAATTGTTTTTAAACTACATTTTTAACTAAAATCTTTGCTTCCGGAGGTCCCTGGAACAAAAATATTTTACAAATGTTTAAAAAATATATATTCAAAGATTTGCACACATTTTCACGATTTTAGCGATTTTTAACGATATAAGCTATGTATGAGCTTGTATATCTGCTATTTTTGAATAGCCAAAGACATCTAAAATGACAGAGATGCGTTCCCGGATTGAATTGGTTATATAGCACACGCCCGCTGGTGTTCATTGGATCGTCAACACAGCTAGCCGCCATATTGTATGTGTATTGAAACATAAGGCTTCTCCACGATGAAAATCATCGTAACTCCTTGAATTCTCAGCAATTTGTTTGTTACAAATGTTAGACATGTAGTTATGATATAGGATACTTGGTTGAATTAAGAACTGTGGGATTTTATACCAACATATATCTTGCATAACATAATTTTCTTGTCCCCAGTACTTACTGTACATACAGCATATTTGGTTGTGGCCAGATGCCCCTGCCAATACGTCTGTGATGTTGACGTACAATCCAGTGGCCAAGGCGGCATCTACCTCAGTATATTATGTCTATGCTGAAAATGACAGACACCTCCAACCAAGGTTGTTTACCATCCAGTCCTGTCTGTCATAAGAGGGGGAAAAACAAAGTTGGCTACTTTTAAAGTGAGAAGCCAAATAATCATTCCTCCAGGCATTCAAGGTCACCACATTAACCAAATCCATAATATTTGACAATGAATTTTCATTCCTGTCTGGACACACAGAAGATTACCCCCTTTTGAAAAACGATCTCCCCCCTGGCCCCATTTTCACATCACACAAGCCATTGTATTTTCTCTGTCTGTGATCTCTCGTCTCCCCGACACGTCTCCGTTTGAATAAACCACACAGATTATTTAATCAGCGGTGTGTCCTGTGTGTGTGTGTGCGTGCGTTTGGCTACAGATGGAGTGCTGTGGTTGGACCGGTCGTATGGACTGGGATCGCAACGGAGTGATCGTCAACAGCTCCCAGCTGCTGTTCCCCTGCTCCTGCCAGAACGTTTCTGTCGCCACGGGCAACTTCTCCGACAGTGGATTCTGCGAGGCCCAGGCGGCGGATGACTGGCCTGTTTACGATGTGGTACGGAAACCTTTTCCTCATGCCCGTCCGTCCGCCTGCACCTGGACAGTGCTGCTGCTGTTCGGCTATTTGTTTTGCTCAGCTCAGCATGTTTTACATTATGTGCAACTTGATTTCCAACTTTGACTTTATTTGTTCATGTTAACCACGTAAACACTATTATACTTTGTTGTACGTCAAATAGCCCAAATAGCAGATCTACAAGCTCTCAAGGCGTCTCATTGCAACGCCTTGAGAGCTTGTAGATATGCCATTTTTGCCAAATGTTTGCCTATTTTTGTTGAATGTTTGCCTATTAAGACATGCCCAGAATAGGGATTCTAGGGTTCATGTGGTCAAGTCAAACTATATAGTCATCAAGTCATATCAGAGCTGCTTTATGTGTCATTTCATTGTCGACTCTTATTCCAGGGCTGCTCCTCCAGCGTGGAGAATTGGCTCCTCACCAACCTCGGAGTGATCCTGGGCATCTGTCTCGCAGTGGCTGTGATTGAGGTATGTAATTATGGTAAATTACACCTACTGTAGCTGCAGCCATAGCTGAGTGGGTAGGGAGGCCGTCTGGTGATTAGAACTTCACTGGTTCTCCTCCCGGCCCACATGTCTACATGTCCCTGAGCAAGATACTAAACCCCTAACAGCTCCTTCCCGAGCGCTCATCATGACCATCTGAGCAGCCATCAGCTGATGAAGATCCCCCCTCCCTCCAGTAGCAACATCTCCCTGCCTGTAGTAAAAACATCTAAGATTGCATAATGCTTTTCCACGTAGATGATGATGGCTTGGAAATAATGGCATAATTTGTAGGGCTGCATTATAATCTTTGGTTGTCTCACCTACTATTTAGTGGTAACTTTCAGGGGGTATATTATCGTCGCTTTTGGGTGTAAACCTTGTATGTCCAAAACCGGTATATACTTTTTTCAGGGCAATGACCCCTAAGCTCAGAGGTGGACAACTTTGATGATGGATAAGGGTCACTAAATGTCCACACTCACTCCACATTGCGTATGCATACCTACACTCTAACCAGTAGTATACTGTAAAGCAGCGCTACTCAACACGCGGGCCGCATGCGGCCCCAACACAGCGTCTTTGCGGCCCTTCATGGTCAAACCAAAAAAAAAGAATTGCGGGCGAAAATTCGCCCACACGGCTTTGCCGCGCGCCCAGGATAGGTGTCCGTTATTTCAATCTCTGGGAGTTGCCAACCCTAACCTTGCCATACCTTAGCTTTTGCTGTAATGACCCACTGGACATACACACAAAATAAACAGGTACAGTGAAAAGAATATGATGTCAAAACGTACATTTTCTTATAACAATAACAATGTGTAGTGTGTTACAAAATTGAAAAATCCAAAATAGGACCGACATTTTTAGCTTGCGGACCGGCATTTTTAGTTCCTTGGACTTTTGGTATTTTGCTGAGTGGCCTCTGAGCCATCTTAAGTTGAGTAGCCCTGCTGTAAAGTGTAAACTCATCACCAAGATAGCCCATAATAGTCACAATTTACAAAGTAAGGGATATTAACAATTATTATTCAGTGTATTATCAGGGACTGAGTTTATTATTATATTTCAAATGCATTTAGTAATTCTTATATGAACTTAAATACAAATACATATGGACTGTAGTAATTAAAACGGGTCATTTAAACTTGCATGCTTGGAATTTGAACAACTGAAATCAATAATATATCAGTATTCGGATACTGATATATTATTGTGGATATTATACACGTTAAGTGAAGTAGGGCGGGTCGCCAGTTGCCCATGTATGCCTTAGCTGATCGAGAGATGAAACAGGGACCCCCTAAATTTATTCTAGATTGTATTCAATTATTTCGCATGTTAAACTAAGCCTCGGTCCTTCCATCTTCTTATTTTATTTTGTACAGCCTTCCATTCTGTCATAAAGATGACCTTGCATGGACCTGTTAAGTCTGTTCCGCTCACAACCCAGACATCAGTGAAATGTACTGCCAGCCCTGTGTAGTTTTGGAGAAAACTCCTGACTAGACATGCATGATAACACTGTTCCGTGTGAAAGCCATCAAACCTCAGAGTGGTGAAGTAGAGTCATGTGTTCCTGACAGCTACCTCAACATGCATGATAACACTGTTCCGTGTGAAAGCCATCAAACCTCAGAGTGGTGAAGAGTCATGTGTTCTTGACAGCTTTCGTGTAACATGCAGTGTAACCTGCAACATGTAGCATGCAGTACATCATCACTTGTGGAGGAGTCGCATGCCGACATAGGAGCCAAGCCAACCAGTGCTTGTGCACTGGCGCACTGCCTTCATAGGAGAAAGTGCCCTTTCTACATAATTTCTCTCATTTAAATAACATGATGTATATGTCTTACTGAACCACAGTTGCTCTCCACCCTGCTCTCATTCAGTACAAAGTCTGTAGGCTAGGTCGTTGTGTTGTCTCCTCGTGGTAAATCTGGTTTTAACAAGAAACAAGGAAACTGCCGTGCTCAACTCAAGCGTTTTCAGAGTATAAAAGGCACTAAAATAGCAAATTAAGTTGTCAACACTTTTAATAACGCACAGCAGCAGAGGGAAACGGACACATTTCCCAGACATATGTGGGTGTAAAGTCTGGTTTACAACATAGAACACCGGGTTAAACTGTCAACTAGCAGTTAGGGCTTATCTATTAATCATGATCATTCATATGTTTAACTTCTATATAAAATATATACACTTTTGCTTGACTGTGTCTATATTGTTATATTATATTGTATAACTTCTGTTGTCTAAATTTGCTTTGCTAATTATGTTCATGCATATTTTCAGACATAAAAAACCTTTCCCATCAAAAATTAATTGACTGAGGACCCCCTAGTGGTTGCGGACCCCCTGTTGAATACCCATGTTTTAGAAGATGAAACGTTTGACCTGTTATCCATTTTTGTTTCACAGCTCCTGGGCATGATTCTGTCCATCTGCTTGTGCAAGAGTGTGACACAAAGAGAAGACTATACAAAAGTGCCAAAGTACTAAAGCTGAGTGGACGAAGATGACACACACACACACACACACACACACACACACACACACACACACACACACACACACACACGTAGAAAGAGAGAGCAAATAATGCGTTTTTTCACCATTTATGTGGTGAAATATTTTGTCCAAATGTAAAAACAAATGTTTGTTTGCTTTAAGTTTTGTTGGATTTATTCTTTTTCTCAGTTTTTTAATGTTCCTTTTGAGGCACTTTTGTTCCAGTCCAGTTTCCCTGGAGCACTTAAGCCTCCTAGTTCAGATGAAAGATTTGCGACGAAACTAAACAGTTTTAGAACGTTGCAGAGACAAATCGCAGCGGTCTGAATTACCCTGTCGCAGCTTTGCTGATGAGTGCTGATTTGAGTCTCATGTGAGTGATCACATGTTGGGCCATTATTATGATTTATCTGTTTACCTGTCGCTCGCACAACTGTTAATGTTCCCACGTCCTTTTCCAACACCAGAGCACTGAGGTCCCAAATGGCATCACAATTTATGAAAACAATACAACCAAACAAAACACATTGATATCTTATAGGGAAATACTGTCACGTGTTTTATTGTTTTCGTTCCCATAACCGGGAAGGACGGGCCCGCTGTTTATAACCTATAGCCTGGAGGGACTCTGCTGGAATTGCTAATTGGTTGTCTACACAGTATATCAATAAAGCGGAATATACACAATATATAGCTAAATAGATCCCGAGGGAAAGGTTGTTGTGCTGTCAGGTGCTGGAGTTTGCGCATCAAGGAAGTAGGTTGACGTAATATGACGAGCCGCTACTATGGAAGCGGTAAACGGCCTCTGTTAGTCGCTTTGATGTGGACTGTCCAGTTTTATAATGTTGCAAACCACAGTTTTGGGCATTCTGTTTGCAAAGTGGTTGCAGGTTTTAACTCGGCTCGTCGTGAATCTTTGGTCTGACCGAGGCTTTAGTACTATAAAACTTATAGTTTTGAGTAAAGCTGAAAATGTCCAACGTTGGGTTGATGGGGTGCAGGTCTTTAGACAAATGTATTAACAATTGAACCCTAGCGCCCCCTGTTCTGGGGGGGAACATTCGCCAGAAATAGCCGATCTGCAAGCTCACGAGCTTGAAGATCGGCTATTTCTGGCGAAGAGATTTGGTGTAGAAGGAAACGAGAGCAGACCAAGTACAGAGCCAACTCAGGTCCGTTTTAGGTGTAAGTGCAGAGGGTTTAAGTGGTTGGCATGTCCTGGAATAGGTTGAGCAGGTATTAATGGAAGACATCATTCGTTTTGATAGAGACAAGGATCCTCCTTCCTCTGACCTTATGCCTGATTTATATTTGTTTGCGTGCCTTGTTGTTTACCTAAAATAGCAGATCTACAAGTTCACAATTTGCTATTTTCCATGTGACACCGGCACACAACCAACTTATAAGTGGCTTTCATAGTGCCTCCGTGCTCTTAGATAAAGTTTATTATTATTTAAGTGCTGTAGGTGTCTATAAAGATGTCTTTGGAAGTAGTAGCTAATTGCGCCATTATTTCCCCTGAAAAATCTAAAGGGAAACTTTAATTTACTCTAAAGAATGACAGAATGTGATTTCTTCCTGGTAAATCCATCCGCGTGGAGATTTCTGTTTGTAGATTCTGTACTTCAGTGTTGGTTGACTTCTTGTGAATCTTAGTTTTAAGTTTATTGTATATAATATTAGTCAAGCTCGTGGGATTTTGAACCCAAGACAACATTGCCTGTTTCCTTGAGCCTAATTTATATATCATCGGACGACTAGGTTGCTCACAATAATTAACTGATTTTCAACTGCAATACAAGACACATTGCTCCTTGTTTTTCTGTTGGTTTTTGCGAGTGACACTGTCGCACGACAAAGTATAAATTGGCCCTTAGAACCTGGTCACTCCATGGTTATTATTACTTTTTTTATGTAGGCTATTTTCTTGTATTATTTTTCATATTCTTAAGTGTGGACAGGATTTTTTGTTTACCAGTCATTTTGTTCAGGTAATAGAAATAATTACATAAAAAGGACCACTTATGATGCATGCCAACCCAAAAGTGTTAAAACTCGGTTTACAATGACCTTTAACAGGAAAATGTTCTTCAAGAATTTACATAACGTTGCTGTAAGATGGAAACCAAATGTCCCTTTTTTTTTTTTTTATTTAACAAGTAAAATAGTGAAAATAGCCTATCTGCAAGCTCTGAGCATGTAGATTGGCTATTTTCACTACCTTTGTGTAACACTCTTCTATGATGAAGTAGTAGGGCTATAATTTCACAAATAAAAAAGCCCATAAATGTGGAAAATGGAGAAGCAAGGTTTCTGGCCCACAGCAACGATAAACATCAGACCTTTGACTTCTTCTTCCCCTGTTTTGTAATCTTTAATTTTATGTTCAACTCAATTTTCCTCAAAAAGCGCTTGAGACGTGAATTTTTCTTTTTTAAATCAGGGATGTTTAAACTTTGACTAAGTGAAGGGAAACTTTATGCTACACAATTTAAGTTATGTACTTGATGTGAAAGAGATATGCTTGGGGGGGAAAAGAATATCCATCTTGGAAATTAAATTAGTATGTTTATACAGTAAATCCTTTTGAATACATTTATGTACATTTTTAACTTTTCAGCGAACGTCTTTTCAGCGAACGTCTTTCCTATGTTTTTATAATGTACAAAAGATATCCTGTTTTTGTTTTTGTGTACAGTACTGTATGTTTGAAACACGTTCCATTAACCTTGAAATAATTTCTAAAAAGGTGTAGGTGTGATTAAACTGGAGTAGTTCATGTATTCTCACCATTTTCATTCTGTTTCAGTTTGCCAATAAACCCAGTAGCCAGACTGTTTGCGTTGTTGCATTCATTCAAATCCGTTGGGATCATCAAACCGTTTCTCCTCTTTAAGGAACATAATGTGGCTATCAGGAAGGATTGTTTATTAGAAATCCATTTTCTTCTACAAGGTACTAAGTATTTTGTAAATGTATTTTCATTACTTCTTTATTCATTTACATAACATAACGATTGTGTCACTTGTCAAAAAGAACATCTTCACTTTTTATTGGCAAGCAACCATTGGCAAGCAGCCATGGAGTAATTAGACATGATGACCTGAGAGAAAGCAGTATTTAATAATGAGCTCTCTTTCATGCTCTCTGTCTCTCTCACTCTCTCTTTTTCACATAACATACATTCATATCTTTTATCCTCAACAAATCTAAACATTTGCCATTCCTCCAATAACATTCAATGATTGATAGCTCAAATAGGTGTGTGCATGGCTGGTTGCACACATGTAAGTTTATAATAACATTATCTTTCAAGAGGGTATTTTGTACTGAATCCACTAGAGGGAACCAGAGCTCTTGTCTTTAGTTCCAACTGTTCAACACTTGGTGTTTCATTGTCCCCCACAATAAAAGTAGCCATTATGGCTGGTTCAGATGTTGTATCCAGTTACAACTGTACACATACTGTAATTGTGATCTCAGTAATGATGATAACCCACAGGAACTGTTGTTTGTAGTTGAGTGTGTGTGTGTGTGTGTGTGTGTGTGATCCTTTTTTTTGTGCAAACTTGATGCAGAGTAGGGATGCTAGGATACAAGTTAGGTCAGTGATTCCCAACCTGTGAGCTGGAGCGTACCGGTGGGCTGTGAGGATATTGCAAGTGGGCCCCCAAATAATTGGTAAAACACTATGATTTTCATGATATCATTTTTTTCTTTTTTTTAAATAATGTGGGGTTTAGTTATTGCTTTAGTTCCATTAATCCAAGATGGAGCACAATCGATTGATTGATTATTAAAATAAACATGCTCTGAAAGTGCATGCGGGGCTGCCGTGTTAAGTGGTCACTCAGATGGGTGGCCTGCGAACACTATTTTCAAGGGGGCCCTGATCCAGAAGAGGTTAGGAACTGCTAGTACATCAGAATGCATTGTGATTGCATAATGTGAGATGACCCTAGAAAGGAGAACGAGACCATAAATAATAATATTAGACCTGGGTTATGGATCAGCATGCAACTGTGTATTTATATAACTATATAGATTGTACATTAGGATAACTGGCCATGCAGGCGATCGATTGATCGATCGTCTGTTTATCTACAAGGCCTATCTTTAGATAAATCTATCTAACTACAGTATCTATCTTTAGATAATTATACTCACACATACAGGATGAGACATTCATGACCACATACCCTATGCCACAGACATGTGAGAAACAACAGCTGACAGGAAACGGACAAGACATGTTAAGTTGCCACGTGTGTGTGTGTGTGTGTGTGTGTGTGTGTGTGTGTGTGTGTGTGTGTGTGTGTGTGTGTGTGTGTGTGTGTGTGTGTATGTGTGTGTGTCTTGCATACATACTCATGGCACAATCCAGAGCAATGAGCTCATCATCAGCCATCCTAAGCATAATGTAATTTAGCCTCACAATGAGAGGCAATGAAGGCACTGAAAGGAAGTCATTATTAATATGGATGAGTGTCTGCGTGGGGTCGGGGAAGAGGAGGGGTATGGATGAGTGTCTGCGTGGGTTAGGGGTTGCATCCAGAAGGGTTAAGAGGAGGGGGATAGATGAGGGTCTGTGTGTTGGGTCCTGGTTGAATCCATAAGCCTTAAGAGGAGGGGGAGAACCAGTTACAAACATCCTTCTGTCACGTTAATGATTAGATGCTTGTTGTAAATATTCTCTCAAAGAGAGGGGACCTTCAGTCACTTTAACCACATGCACCCCAGCGTCCCTATTCTGGGGCAAACATTTGGGGAAAATAGAGAAGACATTTGGAGTAGAGGGAACAAAGGAGGGGGCTAAGTTCAGACCCCTGCGGGGCCCCGCTTTATGAAGTATATGGGGTTTAAATGGTTAAATAGTTCTGCTATATATTCCTTTAGTAATCATTGCTACTGTATATAGTGTTGGTTCAGTAGCAGGGCTTGGGTTCTCCCCGTCTCCCCAGCTGTTCCCGTCTCCCCAGGTGTTTATTGAATAGAACGTTTTTTTTCTGGTTGTGATACCAATTTTATCCAATCAAGAGAGAGAACTCATACAGGATAACCAAGTGGAAGCGATTAAGCAAAAGCAGCACTTTTTTTTTACTGTAACACTATAAAATTGAAGCTGATAAACGGGTTCTCTCTCCTGATGGATGAAATTTGTAACGCATCTGAAAAGTTTTTTTTTTTCTTTTGTTTGCCAAAGAGCTGAAGAGACATGGAGTTGCTGTTACTAACACTATAACAATGATTACTATGTTTTCGTTTTAACCCAAACAAATATCACTTACAGCACCTTTAACCCAGAGAGTGTAAAACTGGACTGAAAGATTGATGCAACTGAGTTGGGCCTGAGAGTTATTGTACCGTAGAATGGTCCTTAAACCTGCTCTGTTAGATCAGTCTTCCTATCCTTTGGGGCTTTGAGCTTCAGCTTTCCACATGATGGCAATAGCACGGCTAATGTGGCATTACGAGGCTCACCTGGACTTATTGACATAGCTGCAAATGTCCACAGATTCCTCTGGAGGTTCCTCCCAACACTAAAGATGTATGTTTGCTGTTGAAGGTTCACTGGCTGTGCAGCACTCTCTGTTCTGAACATTCTTAAGCAGTGAGGCAAGATGTGTGTGGTATTGTTTCGTTTTTTTGTCACATAGAATTGTATTCCTTTTTTTACACACACACAAACACATTACACAAACCAAACACTAGAGAAAAAAAAGACAGGACAATAAAAGAAAATTTTAAACAGACAAAACATAAAAAGAAAAAACAAAACATATTGAAAAAGACAACTGTTCAATTAGATATCGTGTTAATACAATGTCACATCCTCAAAGTCACTCTCCTCTGTTCCAGATGTTCCTCCCATAACCTTAGTCTCTGTTCAAGTTCTTGTGAGTTATCCATTTTGACCATTTGTCCTCTTGTGTTTCCTGAAGTCTCAAGCGGTGTGTCATTCTTTCCATAATGTATATTTCCTCCATTAGTTCTTCCCATTGTCCTTGCATTGGAACATCTACCTGGCCCCATTTCCTCGTTATGGCTTTCTTCCCTATGTGTGGTATTGTTTTGTATTCATTAAGCTGGTGGATTTCATTTTTGAAATATTTGCATTGAATTAAAACATGCCATACCTATCCAAGTGAGGCTTTGCTTGTTTAGCTTTTTGTAAATCAATGTCTTAGGTTTTTAACATACCGCTGAACAACATAAATGGCTAAATGGCAAAGCATACTTCATACTTTTATAACAGCTAAAGGAGACATTTAGGACGGTTTGGGTTTTCATGCCTTTCCCAGAAATATCCTTTGAAAGAATCTTTTCAAAGTTAATCTACAACCTTCATAACCGGTGCCAAAGTTACATTGACTGAGGGGCCAATAGCTACTGTCAGCATGATGTTCTCGGGGGTCAGCCATGTTGTTTTCCTCCGGGCCTGAAGGTTGTCTCCCTGTGGGCAGTCAAGCATTCAGTATAGCTTCAGTCCAATACCTCATATCTGTACTGACAGCACATTTATCAATGTGAGGCAGGCCTGACAGAACTATCTCACTGTTAAAGGTGGCTGTCCCCTGTCAGCTGCTGGACTTTGTCCATAATTTGATGGACTTTGTTGTTGCTCTGTGCTATAAGCCAACGTGTATTCCAGGCAGTGTTGATTTCGTCGACTAAAAATATGATGAAAAATGTTCATCGACTACCTTTACCTTTTTTTTTTTTTCACTGACGAAAACTATATAAAAACGAAATGAAAGCTAAACTACGATGACTAAAACTAAGACTAAATATATTGACAATTTCAACAACAAATAAAAAGTAGACTAAAATGTTAATGAAATGTTAACTAGTGGAGAAGAGATCCAGTAGAACTAAGACTTTAAGTTATTTTATGTTTGGTTGCGCTCGGATGTTGCGCTCTGAAAATAGCAGATCGGCTATTTTCAGCATGCAACCAAGTGTAAAATCAGCCATTACGACACCATCAAGGCACTGCCAAAATACATTTTAGTCGACTAAATCAACTGTAGATTTAGTCGACTGTAATTTTATATTTAGTTGACTAAAACTAGACAAAAACTAAAGCATTTCAGATAACTAAAATATGACTAAAATTAAATGGAATTTTATTCAAAAGACTATGACTAAAACTAAATCAAAATGTGCTGTCAAAATCAATGTGCTTTAAGCTTCCTCAAAAGTTTGTGGACTTGGTATGGGATCATTTTGTGGAGGTGTTTTTGCACTTTTGTGGTTTGAGTGTGTGGTATTTCAATCAAGTGTTCTGGTTTGTGGCTGTGCAGGGCGACCCTATAGCTGAATGTTTAGGGTGCATACCACATGGGCTCTAATGCCTGACAGAGTGAGTCCCTGCTTCCATCCCGGCCTGACGGACAATTTGCTGCATGTCACTCCCCTATTCTCAGGGTGGAAAAAGTAATAAAAAAAAAAAAAGTTTCAATACTGCAATGTAGAAAATACTCTGTTACAAGTAAAAGTCTGGAATTGACTTGAGTAAAAGTACAGAAGTATTGGTATCAAAATGTACTTGAAGTACCAAAAGTAGAAATACTCATTAAGCATAATGTCCCATTTCAAGTTTTCAAGTGTATAAAATGTATTAAAATCTTTTGAAAATAGCAGATCTACAAGCTCACAATGCGTCGCATAGCACATGCACAAAGTAACTAGTAACTATGTTTTCAAATAATTGTAGTGGAGTAAAAGTACTAAAAAATATTTGTCTCTGAGATGTAGTGGAGTAGAAGTGAAAGTACTGAAAACTGGAAATACTCCAGTAAAGTAAAAAATACCTAAAAATTGTACTTACTTTACACCACTGCCTCTCTCTCTCTCTGTTCCCTGTTTCATGTCTCTCTATTACTCCAGCGATTCACAACCTGTGGTCCGGAACCCACAGGTGGTCCGTGAGGATATTGCAAGTGGGCCCCCACATAATTGTCAAAACACTAAGATTGTATTAATAATCTCACATTATATGAAAAACTTAATGTAAAAAGAATGTCATGGTATTTTTTTTCTTTAAACTTTGAATAATGGGTCTTTATTGTGCTACCAATTAAGTGTACCACTTTAGTTCCACTGATCAAAGCCGGAGCACAATCGATTGATTGCCTGATGGCGCTGCGACGCGTTGAGAGCTTGTGGATCAGCTATTTTTGGGGCGCGACCCCACACTCTTTAGCTACTGAAGATACGGCGTACGACATGGATTTCTACACAGGACAATTCTTTCAACGCAAAATGCTGCGTTTAAGTTCAGGAGACTTCGGAAAAGGGCAATTCTCCTTGATGCTGCCTTCGGGTATGTCATGGAAAGGGGGGCATTTGCATGTCTTTCACCATAGTAAATGCTGCATTCATGGTCTGGAGAGGCCAGTTTTTTTTACAGACGGGTAAAAAGGCAGGGACTGAAGCCCCCTTTGATGTCTATGTGTGCACGTGCCTGATGGTGAAGATATCCGATGCTATCCAATTTTCAAACAACTCTGCTTAAAGGCCCAATCCTGGATGGTCTTGAACATAATACAGTAAATTAGTTAGGTTATATTCAGAATCAGATTATCTTTAATTCTTAGTTTTGCAGATGGAACAGTTGGAACATTCTTGCTGCATCGTGAATCTAAATATAGGCCTATTTTACTCCAATGTTTGCAAACATAAGTAACATAGGCCTGTGAATACAGCGAATACTGTACTGCCCAGGGTCTTTTATCATATTTACTTGTGATTTTTCAGAACCTTGGCTGTCATCTATCCTACCTTTGAGCATGTCACAATTACACATTTATCTGTTGTCTAATAGTTACCATGGACATACCCACGGTATGTCCACCAAGTCCTAGACCTAGACTCTAGGACAGGGGTGGGCATCTTTGATGATGGAGAGGGCCACTATATTTCCACACTCACTCCAGAGGGCCACATTGCTGTCTGGCAGACACCTCTTATATCCGTATTTTAACTTTTTTCGACATTCTATGTCACACAAAAGTAGCAAAAATAGCCGATGTACAAGCTAAAACGCATCGCAGTGCGGCGTGTTTTGAGCTTGCAGATCTGCTATTTTTATTAATCTGCTATTTTTTTTAATCTTATTTTCATTTTGATTTAATTTTAAATGTAGTTATACTTATGTTAACTTTATGAACTTAAATAGAAATACATTGGACATAAAAAAGACAATAGAAGTTTAATAATAGTCATTAAGCTACTAATATAGACTGAAGTAATTAAAGCGGGTCATGTTTGGAATTGTAACAGCTGAAATCAATAATATATGTATTCCGATATTAACCTGCGGGCCGCAAGTGAAGGTGGGGGCCGCATGTGGCCCCCGGGCAGCCAGTTGCCCATGTATGCTCTAGGACTAGGTGGACATACCGTGGGCTAATTGTCTAGGACCTAGAGATTTACAACAAACTAAGGGCCCTATTTTGGGGAAATAGGTGGACCAGCACGTGGGTGAGGCTTGGTAACAGACCTTTGGTATTTTTCGGACCATAGAAGGGTGGAAGACCCACAATGCAGTGGAGAGGTGGGTTGGGTTAGGCTGAATATTTTATCAGTGCATGTGTTTCAGGTAGATTCAATCATGACCTATCAAATGATCACTGTTCATTACCTTTAAGAGCAGTGCACTGTGTTCTGTGCTTTGTTCACAGTGTTGTGGAAGAAAAACATAACAGAAATGTAATTTCTCATGAGAACAAAATATGTTCTCCCACACAAGGACATTTAATGTCCTTGTGTGGGAGGTACATCAACAACAAATCTACAGCACCTCAAACAGGCTATCAAGAACAGATGATGTGAAATGATCCTGGGAAGGCAGTTCACATGTCTGGCACTGGGAAGCTTCTCATGAGAGACAATTAAGTGATGTCCAGCGATGAGTCAAACACAACCTAGCAATGTGTGTAATAATCTGTCTAGACCAGTCAGTAAGGCTTCTTTTATGACAACAAAACCTATGATGTATAATATGTCGTCTCTTGTCGGATGGAAACCTTGTCCAAAACTGTTACTTTTCAGGATTCAGATTCAAAAATAGCAAAAGTAGCAGATCTACAAGCGCAAGCTTGAAGATCTGTTACTTTTGATAGTTTTGTGTGATGCTGTAGTATGATCAAGTACAGTATAACACCAAGTTAAGATATGGAGATAAGAGGTTTCTGCCGGACAGCAACGATATGAAGGGTTTGTGTGATTTTGGAGATGGGTTTCATCACCAATCAAAGTTGTCATTGCCCTCATTGACAACCAAATTGCAGAGTGCCGCTGAATAAAAAATGGCACAACCTTTATTGTGTCTCTCCTCCCAAAATGACAAGTCTCCATTTCAAGTCGGCCGACTTCTGCACACCTCACACCAGTGTACATGCCCCAAACTAGGGCGCTAAGAGACTAAAAGACTCATTCAAATTGTTAGGATTTATCTTCCAGGGAGCCTAAATGCACTGCATGAAGGTGCACAATAAATTCCATGGCAGTCCAGCCAGTGGTTTGGCTCTTTGTTTGGGTCCAAATTGGTGGAATTGGTAGTACGTGCAAACAGAAATCAAAGTCAAGATGCGAACAAAGTGCTTCTTGCTCCTCGGGAGATTTAACAGTTTACCAAATACCTGTACATGTGCCTGAAAGAAATGAACATACTCAGTCCGGATGATCGGACCATGCTAATGGCTGACTACTGCCAATTGTCGACCAAAGACAGCTTTTCGCCCAGTGGCGGCTGGTGTGTCAGGGGGACCTTTATTTAAACGCATACAGTTAAAGTTTCTATTTAAAGTTTACTTTACTAGTAAACCTTTTTTAAACACAGCAGTAGACGGGGAACAACTCAACCCCCTCATTCTGCAAAGCGCCTGTGGGCAGCCTTCCTGTTGCCAGTGTCCTTCATATACAGCTTCTCTGGATCGAGGCCTGTCAAAGTTCATCCATCAGACACCTGCAGTGGGCATCTCTGTGCCAGCGTGCCCATCGTAACTGACAGGGGAACACATGGAGGTAATGGGCACAGACAGGGCATTCACTATCTATAATGCACTGAACATTTTAGCTTGACCGTCTCTGGCTTAGACGAGGGAGAGATTTCAAAATATATTTTGGACAACACAGTGACAATTTTAGCTTCAACACACAAGCTGTCTTGTGGGATGAAAAATGATGTTTTTTTGTTGTTGAATGAGGAGTTAAAAATGGTTATTTATATACAGAGCCTTTTTGTTGTAGACATGTGAATGTGGTTTGAATTGGTTTCTTTCATGTATGTCTTTATGTAGCCTACTTCTTATGCTTTCTGTATCAAATGCCCGTAAGGAAATTGGGGGAAAGCCTTTTGTGGATTCTGGCATTCTTGGCATGCAATATGCTCCATAATAACTTGAAACTAATGAATTCATCTTTTATATTAAAATTGCCTAATGGGTAATGCGGTCGGTCGGTCGGTTGGTGGACCACATGGGCCCCCGTCACCATATGACTCAGACATAACCATATACTGTATATAGAGTTCACTCTGTATTTTCCTGTGTGTTGCCCAGTGTACAGTATGTCTTTTTCCCTCATTGGTGTATGGGTGATTGAGTGGTGATGATTGAGTGATTGAGTACCAGCTAGGGTGTGAGTGGTGTCTGAATGTGAGTGGTTGGCAACCAGGTGGATCCTGCTGGTGATTGGTGTGACCAGGCTCACCTATAAGGATGCCTGTCTCAGTCTATTTCATGGCATCCCCCATGCTAGTCTCCAAACCACACTAGTCCGGTGTTTTGAGTGTTTTTAGCCTTGCCAGTATTTTAGACTTTCCCTGTTGACATGCGTTACAGTCTTGGTAATGTAGTTGTGGGTGTCCTTTCTTTTGTGTTCTAAAGTTTATGTTAGATACCTGTGTTTGTTTTGGGTTTTGTAAGGTAAGCATAGGTTTTCTTTTAGTTAAGTGTTTTATGTACAGGTGCCCACCCTGAGGTAATTTAGCCATGTATGTTTTGTACATTATAAAATAAACCACTGTACTTTGGAATTCCAACTGGTGTTAGCTGGCTAAATTTGGGGACTGGGTAGGAGGGAGTCCATTTTTGTGTTACACCTGGTGACCTCTAGGCCGGGTCGTAACACTCAGACATAATAACCATATAGAGTTACAGCTCTACTGCAGCTACACCCAAATATGGCATGTCTCATGACATCAAACCCAAACAAACCGTGTCATCAAGACATCAGACTCAAACAAATCATATAAAGATCCATATACCATAAACATAAACCAAATACACATATATGGAGATCAACCTCCACTGATGTCATACACAACATAAACCAAACACACATACTGTATATGGAGATCAACATGCACTGATTTCTGTTGTCAATATTATTCTGCTCTTTTTCTTAACTTTTTGACCTCAGCACACCTTTGACCCAATTAATCGTTGTGATATGAACATGTACACGTAACAGAACCAAAACCTAAGTAAGTTAATAAATAAGAAAGTAAGTCAGGTAAATTGACAACTCACAGAGGATTGTTCAATTATTGAACATTCAAACTAAATTAAAGTAGAATCGTATGTTCTTAATTCACCTGAGCCAAACAGCATATTTAAGAGACGAGACATTACCATTTAATTGTCTTTCCTTCTTTTCTCTCTCCTTTGTTTTTGAGCAGCTGTGTTAATTATTTAGGGGTTAAGAGTTATAAGACAAAATATTCTTAGAGATAAAATACAACTTTTCATATAGGGTCATATAGTTGGTTATGCTACTGTAGCCTTTATTCTACTTTAGTTTTGGTTGATAATACACTGCTTCAACACTTTTGACTTACAGTAGCTGTGAAGACGCAATAGCAGGCAATGTTCCTTTGGGAAAGTCTAATTGATCGTTTGCTTGGGGCAAGGAGGCAGAGTTGTGAGTTAAGTTTTACATGTCAGTGATGTGTTCTGTTTCCCCGCTGTGAAACCTGCTGGGTTTTCTCACCCACTGCGAGAGTGGAGAATGTCTTGCATTATTTAACACCACCCTCCAGCCGCAACCTGCAAGCCAATTGGAAAATTATACTTAGCTCTTTCTCTCTAAAAGAAAAACATAATAACAACCCATTGATCTCTGTTGTTGTTTTTCTTCTTCTTTTTTTAATAGCTTTTTTTCCCTTTTTTACATCACTTGGACCACACACAGAGAGAAGCTGATACTGCTCATCACTGGTCCTGACGTGCTGAACAGACACTGAACACATTCTAGCAGATGGTTGCTCTGCTAGCAGTAAAGGGAGCTGTAGGCATTTAGCAGACACTCTTAACCAGAACAAGAACAACTTCCGAAGTAATGTACAAGATCTGTGTAAACAACATGAACCCTAGTCAACAAAGGATAGCGTAAATGGTCATGTAAATAGAGTGCAAAGAAAAACAATTAAGGGTGCTGTATATGTTTTCTGATTAAATCAAAGTGTTTTGTTAAAAGGTTAAAGCTACTGTATATTCTGATAGCAATCAAAGAAATATCACTTACAGCCCCTTTAAGTACTACAATTTAACTACTGTGGAATAGCACACATATGTGCATCAAACCTAGCATCTGTTTACACAATATAAACATCTGTGGACAACATACATCTGAATACATAACTGTAATTGTACATGGCTATGAACATAAATAAATGGCATCAAAAGAAACTTTGAATCAAATGAGAAGAAAAACACCTCACACAGTCCACAGTAAGAGTAGCAGTGTTCATTTAACTCACAGAGTATCCACACATTTCCTAGGGCATCACTTCCTGTCGATTTGATCAGGTATGGGTGCATCCCAAGCCCCCAGAACTACGGTAGAACAGTGAAGCGGCCAAGCCTGGTGGTCAAATCTGAGAATGCACTTAAATGCTACTGCGCGTACCGCGTACGTCTCCCGTTTTGTGCGCATGCTCACGACGCGTCACGACCCATGGATCCATTCCATTTATTGGTTCCATATTGGTTCCTATTCTTACTTCCGGGTGTTTCAAAACGCCACTGAGCACTTAAATAGAAATGAATAGCTGGGGGTGGGGCAATCCGCCCTCTAGATATATTATAACTCTATGGTGCATCCACACATGTACGTCAAGTTGACGCTCGGAAGTCGTAAGTACCATCCACTCCCATGTTACAGGAAAAAAATGAAGTTCCGTCCCGATTTGCGTCTGAAGCGCATATCCGGGTTCCGTTTTTTATTGAGTAATGGCCGGAACCGGAACAAGGGCTTGTGACCCTAGCGTCAACTTGACGTACAAGTGTGGATGCACCCTGTCAGGGATCAAATCGACAGGAAGTGATGCCCACCATGTCCTAGGATGTGGATACAAATGGAACCAAATCGAAGGTTCCGCTCGGAGTTTCATCAGGTCCACTCAACATGATATCATCATCACGTACAGGCCTGGCCATGTGATTTGTTATATCTGTCCAACAACAATAAATGGTAAATGGTGCATTTATATAGCGCTTTTATCCAAAGGGCTTTACATTGATTGTGCCATTCACCCATTCACACACACAATCATATACTGATGGCGGAGGAAACCAAGCAAGGCACCAACCTGCTCATCGGGAGCAATTAGGGGTTCAGCGTCTTGCTCAAGGACACTTCGACACTAACTCTGGGGGAGCGCCCCAGCCCGGCATCAACCTGGGAACCTTGCGGTTTCCAGTTCACTCTACCCGGCCACTCTACCTCTGAGCCACTGTCGCCCCACTTGCAACAATACATTGTAAGTTAACGATGATGGTTTAGAACAGTGGTCTGCAACCTTTTCGTTAGCTTATGATCACTTAGCTTTTAGTTTTCCAAGGCTGGCGTGATCACCCAGTGCCAAACGCTGACAACAACCATTGCTTTTATGTCTTATTGGAGCCTTTCTGTATGTCAATGACACTACGGTTCCTCTTTTCCCCTCTGTATTGTTTACTTCCTCTCGCCAAGGACTCGAAAAGCAACTGTGGGGCACTGAAAACCTGACACAACCTTTGATTGACTGTTGATGCAAATATAATGACACTATAATTAACAATTACATTTCAATATTGAATGACAATCAGAAATCTGTTTAGAATTGCATGCAGGGTCTTACTGACATTGGACCTGGGGGGGTTGCACACATATTGCAGTGTGTTAAGATTAAAAGAAAATATTTGTAGACAATACTTTTTACCCCTTTTTCTCCCCAATTTAGTCGTTATGCCAATAAATTCCTCCCACTGCTGTTGTACCCTACTGGCTCACCTGCCAGAGTGAGGAGCCCCCACTGGGAGGACATAGCGCCTCCATCCGGGCACTACACTCCCTCAGGTCGTCGGCGGCAACTTTGACGTTGATCGGTCAGACGGGTCTTGAGAAACTACTGATGGACAGAGATTTTGCGCATTTATAGTACAATTTTAGTAGGATATATATATTGGAACCGGAACCCTCTCAAGGACCCCTGGATGTCCCTGGGCCCACTTTCATACACAACCCCAGAACACTATCATCACATGGCCCAGACAGACAGGGCATATCTCATATGTTCACCCTACTTAGCGCACCTTTCTTCTCCTCAAACACTCTTCACATGACTTATATAACTGCAGAGAGCCTCTTGATGCATAATTGTCATATGTATGCATGTCATTTGTAATCATATATAATAATGCGTGCCAAATATATTGTCTAAGTGTCACTTGCAATCATGTCTTATATGCTATTCATGTACTCGCTCTTAGGTAGACTGGTAGAGGCCTCTTATAAGCCCTATTTGGGCTTCTTGCCTCCTCCTGGCACTCTTTCCCTATTGAATTTTGTGCACAAATCAAAATCAAATAAATCAAATCAGAGATGAATGACTTTGATGTCTTGGCTCTTTGTAATGTGACAACAGGGACCTTAGAGGATTGGTACATACTGGATTAGTAATTGGTATTCACACTGCATTGTGTGTGTGTGTGTGTGTGTGTGTGTGTGTGTGTGTGTGTGTGTGTGTGTGTGTGTGTGTGTGTGTGTGTGTGTGTGTGTGTGTGTGTGTGTGTGTGTGTGTGTGTGTGTGTGTGTGTGTGTGTGTGTGTGTGTGTGTGTGTTTTGAACAAAATGCAAAGTATGAACTCAGCTTGAGCTTCCCATTGCGGTGAAACTTTGCACACACATTTGCACTGCGTGGCGCTGGAGGAGCAAATGCCACCCTTTTAACATTGCCCTATTATAGCGCCACCAGGAGGCCAATTTTTGCACAAAAAAAAAATATTAGCCTACTCCTACACATTTCGTCCAAACATCATGCAAATCGGTAGCCTACACATTATCTCTATAGTCAAGTGACCAAGACAGATCCGTCTGATTTTTCATATTCCATCCTGATTGTCGAATTCCGAACATTGCTGGCCCACAATAACCTACCTGACCTGGCGGAGACCTGTGCTCTTTTTCTAGTTTTTCTTTCTTTCCTCTTTTTTAACAGTGGATTGGATGAAGCATTAGCTAATTGGGTCCACACATTCACACAACACAGCGCAACAGCAGCAGAAAACCTGCTGTTTTTATGGCTGGTGCCTGGTGGTGGGCGTAACTACAGCCTAAATACTCCGTAAAAAGACGGTGGCGCTTCACGCAAGAGACACCCTTCCCTTGCACGATGAGTATGAAGCTTTTACGCGCGTGTGTGCTCATACACAGACTACTGCCTACGACGGCGACTGAATAGACTATATATCTGTGCAATCGTGAATCAGGATTTATGATTGTGCCGAAAACAGAGACTCATTGGGACACATATCACAACATTCAACTACAAATAGAACGATCTGAACGAGTGTTAGGTTTTTCAGGAGACACGCGTCTATTGCGGTAAGATGCAATTCTTTCATCTATTATTATTATCTGCCTGTACAATAACAGACTGACAGCATTACCACGTGCTATTGAAATCAACGAATTTCTGTAGTTTTTGATATTATCATCAGTTTACAAAGTGCTTTGATACCAGCAGGTTCGCATTCTTTCTACCGTATCTGTAGACTATTTATTTTGAAATGATATGAAGCATTTGTTCAGGAGTTGCCGTTTTACGATTAAGCAGCGGTGGAAAAAGTACTCAAATGTTTTACTTAAGTAAAAGTATCAATACTGCAATGTAGAAAGACTCTGTTACAAGTAAAAGTCTGGAATTCTTTGAGTTGAGTAAGTAAAAGTACAAAAGTATTGCTATAAAAATGTACTTAAAGTACCAACAGTAAAAGTACCCAATATGTAGAATGTCCCATGTCACAGGTTATGTACAACATCTTTTGAAAATAGCAGATCTACAAGCTCACAATGCCTGATGCAACTGTGAGCTTGTAGATCTGCCAAATGTATATTTTGTAATGATAATCAAAATATACAAAGTAACTAGTAACTAAAGTTTTCAAATAATTGTAGTGGAGTAAAAAGTACAATATTTACCTTTGAGATGTACTGGAGTAGAACATTTGAAATACTCCAGTAAAGTAAATATACCTCAAGGAGTAAATGTACTTGGTTACTTTACACCTGAATCTACATGTATTGCAACAGCACTGTTTGAGATTGTTTTAAAAAGAGTTACAATTCGGAAACACCTTTATGTCACTCAGTCCACTTTCAGTTTTGCAAACGCATTCTGGCCAGAATGCTATTAAGAAAGCTGCAGTTTTCTAAACAGATACACACATGTATTTTGGGTTTGAGAGTGGAGAAACATTCTGAATTATATTACTGACAGGTGAGCCATGAAATGGGGGGTTACTCGCTCTGTGTGTGTGTGTGTGTGTGCGTGCGTGCGTGTGCGTGCGTGTGTGTGTGTGTGTGTGTGTGTGTGTGTGTGTGTGTGTGTGTGTGCGCGCGTGTGTGTGGGGAGTAAAGGCTATGGATAAAGTTCAGCTGAAGGAAAATGACCAGTAAAATAGAAAGGTTTCAATTAATGTTTTAAGCCTTAATTCTTGAACGTTAGTGTTGTCTAATTAATTAAATTAGAAAAAAATGCATGCATCAGCCTATTAGAAAATGACAGAGTTCATGCTCCAAAGTTCCATTATTATGTTTTACTATCTACAATGTAGATCCTGATCTACATAGATCCAATTTAGAGATTGAAGAGTTTAGATTAACCCTTTCATAATTCATCTATTTTTGCTATTTCTCCCCTCTCCCCAAATTACTCCTCAATTAACTTGATTAACTTGTCACATTGATTTATTTTTCTTCCCCCCCGGGGCGGCAGTGGCTCAGGGGTAGAGTGGCCGGGTAGTGTGAGCTGGAAAACCGCAAGGTTGCCAGTTCGATCCCGGGCTGGGGCGCTCCCCTAGAGTTAGTGTCGAAGTGTCCTTGAGCAAGACGCTGAACCCCTAATTGCTCCCGATGAGCAGGTTGGTGCCTTGCATGGTTTCCTCCGCCATCGGTGTATGAATGTGTGTGTGAATGGGTTAATGGCACTATCAATGTAAAGCGCTTCGGATAGAAGCGCTATATAAATGCACCATTTACCATTTACCATTTACCAGTACATCAGTAGTTCAATCTTTGTGCCTGTAACCACTTGAAAAATACAGTAGGCCTATATACTTTGTGGACCGTTGAGAAATGTTGTGAGCTATTTTCACAGAATAGCCATTGTTCATGTGTCTTTTTGTGCACAGGGGTTAAAGCACTTTGAATGGCTTTGTATGAATGAACTGAGACTGATAATGAACCATGCTAAAGGACATATCTGATTGAACATGCACTATTTATTTAGATCAGTGGTTCTCAAACTTTTGAATTTCAAGGACCACCATAACTCAGAGTTACAGAACTGTAAGGGGCCAGGGCCCATTTGGACCCCCCCCCCCCCCCCAGACCACTTTGAAGACCACTGGTCTAGATGTGAGTGTGCCAATGTTGTCTGGTCACGTGACCAATGTGTGTCTGGTCATGTGATTCACAGATCCATCTGTCCCCCTCCTTTCATTTGATCTATTTGTGGATCACTGTGTGTGTGTGTGCGTGTGTGTGTGTGTGTGTGTGTGTGTGTGTGTGTGTGTGTGTGTGTGTGTGTGTGTGTGTGTGTGTGTGTGTGTGTGTGTGTGAGAGTGAGAGTGTTGCCTCGCTTGACAAAACCAGTGGGTCACAGAGTGTTGAAAGACCATCCATGCCGCATTGTGCCAATAGAATCACCACAGGTCAGGAAGCACTCTGCTGCGTGTATTGTAGCATGTGTAGCATGTGCACTCACATGGAGCAGTGAGTGGTGAGTGCACAGTGGTCACCAGGGTCTGTGGTGCTCCGTGGATTCAAACCCGGGTCTCCCGCGTGGAAAGCCAACATTTTACTATTCCACTAAGCTAAAGATAATTCCCTTCAAAAGGGGGTTGGTTGAGTGTAGCAGAGTGGCTCACAAACTCAGCCTAATGGCCTGAAAGTCTAATATCTCCACCGAGCTATAGGAAATTCCTTTTGGCGTAGGATGTTGGCTTTTTGGCGCTAAGATGTTGGCTTTCCACGTGGGAGACCCAGGTTCGAATCCCGGGCGTTACACGTGGTTACCGCGGTTCATGGTGCATCGTGGTTCATGGTGCAAGAGCCACTGATTAAATCACTCTTTCAATTTGGTAGTTGGCACCTTGTCCTTCTTTTGTGAAGACACGAGACTGGTTAACCACATGCATCTTACCATGAGCATGTAATGATAGGCGAACATTCTGTACATTGGCTACTTCTGCGAAAATAGCCAATCTACAATCTCATAAGGTTGTTGTGAGGTGGTCAGGGTTTTTGGTGAAGAGATTATAGGACAACATTGGAAACAAGTCCCCAGAACCTTTTTGTGCCATACTTTTAGCCTAAATGTCTTACTGTACTTTTCTGACTACAGTATTCAATCAATCAGTCAATTTGATGTAGAGAGAAAAACAGGAGGTGAGTACAGCTCCTTGGGGGAACCTGGTTGGTTTAAGTGGTTATAGCAGGTCGAATCTCAGCACTACACCTGATTACAACTGGTTTTCTGAACAAAATAAGTCTGGGATGAATCTTCTTTTGTTTCTGTTAGTGTTAAATAATCAATTTCTTTACACTTTTAGGACTGCCGGTGATTAGCTAATGAAGAAATCCTATGACAGAGTGATAAAGGCACTCTACTGCTTTAAAAGGCTGGTTTTAATAACATAAACGGAGCCATCCTTGAAGCTGCTGATTAAATGACCACGCTTGAACAATGCCTATTGACATGCAGGGCTTTCCAAAAACACACTGAGGACACATGATGCTAATGCTAATGCTCGGCTGCTCTTTCAAAGACTTCCACTCATAATGAGATTAAGTTCAGTCAAACTGAATTTAAAAGCAGATGGTCACCCTGTCACCCTGCACAGAAGACCTACCCCACCCCACACCCCACCCCACCCCCAAAAAAGACAGAACACTGTTGCTGTGTTTAAGGTTCAAGGTTTCTTCATTGTGTTAGATCTTGTACTGGACTACTGGCACATAAGATACAATAACAATAATTAGTTGTGGGTCCTCAGACATTGTAGCAGCAATAATCGTAATATTAACAGTAAAAGTAAAATAGCATAACAAACAAAAACAAAAGGAATAGTCAAGAATAAAAGAGTAGCAGTAGTATCAAAACTGTTTCTTTCACAACTTGACGCATATTGAGAGCTTGTAGATCTACCATTTTTGCAAAAATGTTTTCCCCAGAATAAGGACGCTAGGGACGGGTTCAATAAGGTGCTCGAAGGTGCTGTGTGCAACGTTCATTAGGGGTTAGAGAGCTAGAGCTGTTTCAGGGCAGTGGCTGTGGATATGTCATCATGCATGTGGTATGATAGCTGTGGTTTTACTGCACTACAACCAAACGCATTCAGTTATTTTACTACCGAGTTACAGCTGAGACCCAATGATTAAGAGCAGGATCTTGTTACAGTAACGCACCCATAGAAAACAGCCATTTCTAAATGTTTCTCATATTCTACTATACTGGTTGGGGACGTTTGGCCCTCACATGTATAGTAATACACGCACGCACGCACGCACGCACGCACGCACGCACGCACGCACGCACGCACACACACACACACACACACACACACACACACACACACACACACACACACCAAGAGCCCCCAACCCCATGCCCCATGCACCCTCCCTCCATGCATGTTCAGAGTGTATCCTCCAGAAACGGAACCAGATGGCGCTGGCTGTTACAATGAGGCTGCTACAGCAGCGGGTCTCCCTGTGTGGTCCTGCAGGCCTCTAAACAGTGGTCCAATGGCTCTGCAAAGAGTTGCATAATCTGTACGAAAGGTTCTGATGAGAAACCCACACCCACCCATAAACTCTGATCCACACAGCAACTGCCAAAATGCACCTGGTTGCTATAGGGTGTTCTGTTTCCGCATTGCAAAGACAGACTTATCCAGAATATTGGTTTCAGTTCCGTTCAGTGGTATTTACTATACAGCACTTTACAAGCACAATACCATACTGTGTGAGTAATATATAGTCTGGCACAGTTGTTCGGTTATTATTATTTCTCAAATCTGCCACCTGGACATCAGTAATGTACATTTTTGTCCATCCAAGTTGTGCAATACATAGAGCTCTGATAAGGGCGCTTGGGTGGCGCAGTGGTAAAGTGCCTGCGCACCCATGGTGCATCTTTGTCGAGCGTGTATACGAACCCAATTGACCCGTGTTCGGGTGGGGAGGGTGATATCACTCACTGCACGCATTCCTAAGAGCAGGGGCGGCACCTGTCAGCAGGGAGTATTGGTTGGGAGGAGTAGGAAGGCTCTATGTCCTCCCGGTGGGGGCTCCTCACTGGCAGGTGAGTGAGTCAGTAGGATACAACAGCAGTGACAACACACAAATGTGTGTGGGGGTGAATTAATTGGCATAATGACAATAAATAAATAAATAGAGCTCTGATAAGATCGCAAGTGAGTTGCACAGGGCATGACAGACAACTAAGCAGCCACTAAGGGCCCCATGGCCTTGGGGGGCCCCAAGTAAGCAAGACAATATGTTTTACTTACTTTTATTACTGCATGGTTAATTCATTCATAAATGAATAAATAAAAAATACATAGCTGACTTGTGTGATTTAGTGCTCTAGTTATGTACTGGTGCTATTTGTCATGCACATACAAAACAATCCGAACTCGACCTGCCAACCTGCACTAAAAAGGAAGAAAAAAAACAACAATATGAAATATAATAATAATGATAATAATATTACTCAGCTATTACACACCCATTGGCTCAAAATATAGACTTGCACACAGGAGCAGTAAGTTTGGTTCCTTGCTCAACGGCACCTCAGTACAGAGGAGGTGAATTGGCACCTCTCCAGTCCACACACTCCATGCTGTGGTCTGTGCTGGACTTGAACCAAGTCAAGTCCCTACAGACTGAGCTGCTGCCTGCCACCTCCAGACGACAGTGCTTTGAATTATCCAGTTGCATAACTAAGTCCCGTTGCATAAATTATTCTTTAGGAAATGCCTTCTGCAGGAATATGAAACCAGCACTGTTGCCCATTCAGAAGTGATATTCAACATTTACAGCACAACAAAGCTTTAGCATTGACATTCAACAAAAAAAAAGTATTAATAGACCAGCAACCTAAAAAGCACAAACTAAAGATGAAGTATGTGTTGTATTTGCGAATTTAAATAATTGGAACAAATGGCCAGGTGTGGATGATGAAACTAAACGTTGTGCTTCATAGTTGCCCATGATGCCCAGGGCCAGCTTGACTCTGGTTGGTGATGGTGGAACACTGTCTGTGTCCCCATGGACGCTCCTGAATAATGTTAACAAACTTTTCAACTAGATGTTGCAGATGTGAAATGAGTCAATATTGAGCAACCTGCAATACTGCATTGCGTATTTCTCGCCTAAAATGTTATCACAAACCGTTTTTTTTGTTGGACTGTACATGTGAAATAGATATCAGCAGCTATGCTGAGGGGGCTCTATCTGCAGTGGAAAATGAATTAAAGTGAGTAGAGCAGTCTGGTTTCCAAACTTTTTCTGGATCAGAGCCCACTTGAAGACCTTGAAAGCGATTGCACGGCTGTCGTGTTGGGTGGGCCGATGGGTGGGCCGTGTACATTTTCAGAGCATGTTTATTTTAATAATCAATCAATCGATTGTGTTCTGGATTGGATCAATGGAACTAACGTATTATACATTAAGTTCATATTTATCAGTGTATCACAAAGAAAACTCATGTTTTCAAGTTTTTAAAGAAAAAATACCATTACCAACATTTTCTTTTACATTATTTTATATTAATAGGGCCCCAGCCTACATGATGGGAATGGCTGGAGTAGAGTCAAGTCAAGTAGCAACTCTGACATATCCTACCATCCTACTATCCTACTATAAATCCTTACTATCATACTCTCCTATCCTACTATAAAATGACTTGTCTGTCTGTCTGTCTGTCTGTCTGTCTGTCTGTCTGTCTGTCTGTCTGCACATGGGCATTGACCATTGCAGAGAATGAGGAAGCTGATTTTATACTTTTCACAAATTTGAGCTGCTTATTAGCATTTTGCCATGGGCTATGGGATCTGTAGTCACCGTCGCGGCTCCATAGCCCGGAAGGATGGACATGCCGTGGTTTTACTTTTATTGGTTGATGGTTGGTGCAGGGTGACAGTGGTAGAGTTGTGTGATTTGGGCTCGGCCCGTCAGGTATTTCTAATTGTCTAATTGTGCTCTTCTCTTTAGTAGTGTACTAGTCTCGCGTAGCCAGACCCCACAGAAAATGAAAAACAGCGACCTCTGCTTTTCTGATATTCTGTGGAGTCTGGCAGGAGTATAATGTTAGACTAGAGCGCAGGGAAACACCGGTTTCATGTCTGCCTATAGCGCATCACTTCCGGTTGGTGCGACCATGTTTTCATTCCCACTAACAATATTTCTACACGGAACACTAACACCACTTCTCCCAGAGAACATGGATGGTTTTGGTTATAAGCCCACTTGTTTCTATGATGAAAGAGTAATTTAAAATGTGAATATCTTTCCGTGGTTTTGTCCGCTCCGAGGACGCTATTGTTAAATTAGTTTCGGCTAGTTTCGAGGGGGGGAGGGTGGATCATGGTGGATGGACACGTGAATCCCGCCCACTACATTTGATTGGGTAAAGCGCGGCCCACTTCCTGATCTGAAGGCACGCCCACTTTTAGCCAATGCGCACTGGTTAGGACGAACCGCTCCGACAGATTCCACCGCAGGTCGGAATCTGTTCTTGAGAGATTAGTAGTGTACTGGACCTCGGCTCGGTATAAAGTTAGAAAGGACTTTGATCTAAATGCTTAGCAAGCAGCAGAGCCAGAGAGGCTGACCTATATAAACATTGAGCTCCGATATAATCCTGTGTTGTTGTTGTTCATGTACGTGTGTGTAGTCAATAAAGTGCAGAAGCTTGAATTACAAAATTATCTCATCAATATTGTGTTGGCAACAACCCACAGTAGCACTCAGCATGCTACAGTGACATAATGACAAATCGGCAGACAGGGACATTCATACAGTTATGTGGCCGTTCTCAGGCATTTTTCTCCTTAGTGGCTTGGTATATTGATCTGATCTGATGTGATCAATCAATCTGGTCATGGCCACATGGGCATATGCAGACCGATGAAGCAGATTTTTTACTTTTCCCAAATTAAAGCTCTTTATTAGAATTTTTGTCACGGCTATAGGTTCTGTAGTCGCAGTTGACGTGTACACTTCAACAGGTATGGACTAGTCTTAATAATTTGTCAAATGCAAAATTTGATCACGCAAGTTACCTGAAGAACAGGGACACAGTGACCTGTCCCCTCTTAAACTTCCTATCCTCAGAATCAGGTCTAGATCTACAAGCCATGAGCTTGTATATCTGCTATTTTTGAATAGCCAAAGTATAAAAGGTTAAAGTGGTTAAAATGATTGTGATGCTATATTAACACATTTTGCACATTTTTCCCCCTGGAACCACCCCAAGGACCCCTGGGGGTCCCCGGACCCCACTTTGAGAACCAATGCAATAAAAACACTAGTTTGGTGGAGAAGAAGACGGGAAAAAGCACAGCTACATACAAAGATAATGGAGGAACTGCTTGAGTCACAGGATCAAGCTGTACCCAAAACAATCATCTTGAATCTATGATATTCAAATGGTGAGAACATATCTTAAGGCCAAAGGTGAACTATCATAATAACAATACAGTGTAATTCTACCAAAAGTCTTCCACAAGTGAGGTGGGATCCTTGCACACCTCCACATATTTGATGTTATGACACAGAGAGAAAAACAGTGCAACATTAGTCACTTCGTTTACGCATAGAAAACCTCTTTGGCTTCTCAAACACCATTGGAGATAATTGAAAGCAGAATAAAGGGTCATGGTGTGTGGGATGTGGGAAGCATTTGGTCAGTGAGTCATGTGTCTTGTGTTTACCAGGCCCGTCATCCTCAGCTATCTGCTGTCAGCAACCTGTAGCTGCTGGCTGCTCAGATGATCACCAGCTCATTATACTGCGTTTATCAATCTAATATTAAAAACACTTAAGCTCTATATACTTTGTCATACAAGGAATAACAACGCATTGCGAGTGTGTAGATCGGCTTGTAGATCCTCTAGACATTTTCAAAAGTTTGAATAATTTTCACCTACAGTATAATGACATGCCCAAAATAGGGACGCCAGGGTTAATGTGGTTCATTGTTTGTATGCTCCAATCAAACCCGTGATGCCATGACTTTGCAATCCTCCTCATGAGGCAGAGTGCTTTTTACAAAAGGTAAAAGCCACTCTGTCTGTCTGTCTGTATGTCTGTCTGTCTGTCTGTCTGTCTGTCTGTCTGTCTGTCTGTCTGTCTGTCTGTCTGTCTGTCTGTCTGTCCGGTTAGTCGTTCCAAAATGTTCATGGGTAAGCCAAAGAGATTGTTACATCTTATCGGGGATTACATGCTTGTTTAGTGTTTATTTCAGTTTTTAATGTCGCTAGCCGCCAGGCTCTTAGGATGACTGTTGTCACTCTGTTTATCCATCTGTCCATCCAACACATTGGTCCCAAATAACATATCTCGGCAGATTGCGAAATGCACACTACATTTTACTTTCCTGTTTGCATAGTTTTTTTTCAATTCAGTTTTAGTGTTAAATGATTGATTGATTGAATTTATTAGCAGTTTGCAAAAAAAGCACAGGAAATTATAGTTCAATACAAGGTCTGCTAAGAGGATTTTAAACCCAAGAAAGCTTATCACAGCAACAACAAGTTTGCACATAAAGCAGATACCCAACATTTCCCCCCTGAGCAAGCATTTGGCCTTCAACGAGAAGACACCTTGAGCTGGGAGGCCATCTGAGTTGACAGTAGTTTGTTGCTATGATACCCGTTGTACCAGTGTCAGAGTACGGTTGTACCCGTCTGTCTGTGTGGAGATTTCTGTCTGTGTCCTTTTATACCCATATATGGAGTTCTGTGTCAGGCATGCCCAAATATGGAGTCCAGGTCAGTCTGCTGACGCCATATTGACGTCAGTGTACCGTACTCCATCTATGGGGATTTTTGGGAGATCCGCTGATCCGACCGACTTCCCACTCGCCGCATCACACCCTCGGGTCCACGCCGAATTTAAAGTCGGTCAGTCCCATATACTGTATGGGCATGCCCATATATGGGAATATTGGCGGTTCTGGACAACCGCATAGCTGAACTGTCCCCCTATTGTGGAATGGCTTACAACAGAAAGAAAGGCCTACCGGTATCTACAAGCTGAAACATGTTGCAACGCGGTGCATTGTGACCTTGTAGATCTGCTATTTTCTCTGTTTCCAAAAGATTTTGAACATTTTTGACAATAATGACATAACCAAATTAGGGACGCCAGGGTGAAAGTGGTTTAACTGGCACAATAATCGTGTGAATTGCATTTTAATTGAAATAAAAAAACATGTATACATTTAAAAAAAAAAAAAAATCTCTTTTCCCTCTCCTTCCAATTGGCCGTCTTGGCGGCCCCTAGGGGGGTTGCGGCCCCCAATTTGAAAACCGACTGGTCAAGGTCACAGTGTGCATGGCGTGAATCTACTGTGCACCATAAGAAATGTTTCATTATTGATGTGACGTTAGAGCCTGGGGCGTTTCCTGATAGCATAGCATCACAACATCAGCATCCGTCATGATTTTGTCCTCCTTTCATGTGTTGGTTTCTATAGAAACAGCCGGGCGATGTAGCCTGCATGCCCTTTATATTGCATTGTGTGAATTCAGCTGAACCTCTGTCCTGAGGGAGGGAGGATAAATTGTTAAGCTCTGCGCTTAGTATATCGTTAATCTTATTGAATATTATGAATCATGTCGTGAATAATGTACATTTTATAGATTTAAACACACACACACACACACACACACACACACACACACACACACACACACACACACACACACACACACACACACACACACACACACACACACACACACACATTTGTTTTGTCATGCCACTATAGCATTATATTGTGCATGCAGGTTTTTGTCATGGTCAACTCTGTCAAATCTGGGTCAAATCAATTATTGATAAGCTGTTTTTTGGCAACCTTAACAGAAGAAAAATTGGAAAATGTACAGTAAGTCCGCTCATCCTCCCAGTGGTGGGAGTAATGAATGTACTATCGCAACAATAGCTGGGCCTCAGGGTCTCACATGAATTCAACTGCCCCGTTATTTACACTGGCAAATATCACTTACAATCTACACTTCCTTGCCTTTATCTGTTTGGAATACAGAAAACGCTTTATGCATGTTCTGTAAAAGTCATACATACTGTATTTATGTCTTCTTATGTTCTTAGGGAACAGACTGGAGAGCTAGAGAACCTGGGTCACTCACAAAGACATGACATGTATGCCAATTTTGAACATAAGGTTTTACATATATGTTGAAGTTATCAAGTTTATTTAGTTCAGCTAATGCTGTACCTCAGTATCTGAGTAGCAGGAAACCGTAGTGTGTCATTGCATTCTTGCTACACCGTAAATCACAAAAGCACTTGAATTGGACAATTGCTGTTCAGTTGCCATCATTCAATATTGTTCTCCAGAGCGAACAGGACGTACTTTCCTCTGAATCGTGCACGTACGTGCACGATTCAGAGGAAAGTAAATCCTGCTCGTTTGAGACACAACTACTCAGCCTAACGACTCCCAGTGAGCAATGGCAGAACAACTTCTCACCTATAAACCAAGCTGATCTCCTCTGGGAGGAAAGAGGAGGGGTGTCTGATGTTGATGAATCCTCTGGCGAATAGAGAACAGTTAATCAGCTATTGATCACTGGTGTGGAGCCTCATCATTGATTCCACTGTGCCAGTGAGGGGCGGACAGCTTGCTACAGAGCTAACATGATGAGTTCTTGTCATATTATGTCCATCCTCTTTTTTTCTTTTATAAAATGTAGCAATCAATACGTTTAGATTAGTAACTTGTTGAGGTGATTGTGTTTTCCCAAAGCTGAACAAACAGACCTGACAGACATGCCTCCGCCTGTCCACTTCAGAAATATTTGTTCACACTAGCCTTTTTCAACATTCAGAACATGGTAGACAATGGCACCCCAAGTAACAGACACTGATTGTGACAATGTGATCTGAGAAAGCACTGGAGGTATCTCAAGCCCGGTGCTCAAGGCTCAGAAAGTTATTTTCCCCTATGGCTATCAGAGCCCTGAATGAGGAAGAACAAAAAAATATAATGAATAAACCAAAAACTGTAAGAATTCCTAGCAGTTACTCAAAAAGTTACTTGCACATCTACTGTACATAGACAAGTTAAATAGACAAGTGAAATTGATGGCATGCATATAGTATTATGTATGCCTTTTGCCTTCTTGCATCTTCTCCATTCTCCATTGCTGTTAAATATCATATCTACTGTAAGAGGTTTATTGCCCTTCTGGCTGTACTTTATTTCTGACGTATCAATAATTTTCTTATTTGTTTTTCTTAGTTCATTACTTTCAGTATTTTTATTATTATAAAAAGAACAACATCCATCCACCCAAAATATGAAAAGCAATTCAAGATAATTTGATTCTACCAGGTTCTTTATCGCTCTGAAGCACGGTGGCAGGCCCTTAAAGGTTATGGTATTAGGCTGGAGTGCCATTGGAGAGAGAGAGAGAGAGAGAGAGAGAGAGAGAGAGAGAGAGAGAGAGAGAGAGAGAGAGAGAGAGAGAGAGAGAGAGAGAGAGAGAGAGAGAGAGAGAGAGAGAGAGAGAGAGAGAGAGAGAGAGAGAGAGAGAGAGAGAGAGAGACAAAAGGTTCTTTGAAAGCACTCCCCTGGGTCTTGATATTCAGAGCTCTCTCCAAATGCTCTGAATTGGTCTAAAGCACATTGACCCTTAAATCATTCGACACCACAGTGATTTACTGGTTAACAGGAACCACAAGGAGAAGGATCTGTACTTCAGTTTCATGAAGCCAACATTAGTTTTTTTGGCTGAAGACATAATGGCTTCAGCCAAAATGGGGTCCGGGGACCCTCATCGTTCCTTGAGGGGGTCCAAATGGACCCTTACAGATCTGTAACTCTGAGAGTGTGCAACTCTCAGAGATATGGAGGTCCTTGAATATATATATATTTGTTAAAAGTTTGCGAACCACTGTTGTTAGAGAAAGGCCAGACTGGGAATCCTAAACACTGCAGCTGTGATTTGAGGTGTCGTATATCTGACCACACACTCGCTGGTATCATTCAGTGAGCATTTCCCTCATGTTTTGACTACAGTGGTACAGGCTGGTTTGTCTCCAGCATTGGAAGCATGCAGGGAGCAGAAAGAAGGGGGTTTCCAAGGTTAAACACAGTATTCTGAGGCTTTAGTCCATCAGCCAACATCATGATGGTGGAATTCTTGTCTTTCACTTTATCAAGACATTTCAACCCAGAACATTTTCAGTATACACAGTCAAATTCATAGTGTTGTTCACTTAACTGAAAGACACCATGTTGGACATAGTGTGGGAGGGCAAGAAGAAATGAGAAAAGTATAGGTTCTCTGCAACAACCAAAAAGGCAATATATGTCTCTGCTGTAGGCTTCCTTTGTCTTTACAATTTACTGTTTATTAAAACAGAGAAGGAAAAATGTCTATTTGTGGCTTACCACTGAGGTACAACCCCCAAGACTAACTTTCACTGAACACCATAGGTAATTAATCATAGTGGCTTACAATTAGCAAAATGCCAGGAAGACTGACCCTTTCCATAAAGCATTCCTTTTGTGCCGAAAAAAAAAGAAAGCCTCATTTTATTTTAGATTGACCATTATGGGAATCGATGGAACATTGCATTCAGATTAACAACGTAAACCACTTTGTTGACCTGGGTCCCCCTGGGGTCTTTATTTGACTGCTTCTTTTTTTCTATCTACATCAAATCTCAGCTGAAAATAGCTAATCTACAAGCTCACAAGCTGGAAGATTGGCTATTTTTGACTGTTCACCTATTATAACATGCCCAGAATAGCTAGGGTTCATGTGGTTAAACGCGAAACCAAGCAGGACAGGGAGAAAATGCATTGAAAGATAACGTGGAACAACCCCAAATCCCATAGCTCTCCCCTCAATGTGTTTGTGATAAAGCCAGGTCACGTTCCTCACTAAGGAGCTGGAAGATCACGTGACGTCCGCACGGATCCGCCTTGTCCTCCCTGTTCTATACTGCAGACCACGCTTCTGTCCTGATGGATGAAACCAGTCCCAGCCCCTCTGACACTGATTTATTGCAGTGGTTCTCAAACATTTTCATGTCAAGGACCCCCAAATTGATATGCATTTGGCCGCAGACCCCCACCTGAAAAGAGTTTGTGCCAGAAACCCCCATAAGAGAAGTTGTGTGTGATTTTTCTTTAAAAAAAAATATTTTTTTAGAGACATTTGAAAACAATCTGATCTACAAGCTTGTATATGGGCTATTGTTGAATAGCCAAAGTAGGGTTTAAGTGGTTAAACTGATTGTGATATATATATTAACTAATTTTGCTTGCTGGGGACCCCTGGAACCCCCTCACCCCACTCTGAGAACCAGTGATTTATTGGACTGCAGGCGTCCCCGGTCAGCAGTAGGTTACCAGTACCTAACTGGAATGCTGCTTTGTGGCTTCAGTCTGGTATCTTGTTGCACTGATACAATGTGCTGACACTGCAGTCCTCCTTGCTATGCTGTGGGCTAAAAGAAAGCTCCATTTTGTATGAAACCGATTGATGATAGAACTATCTATCTATCTATCTATCTATCTATCTATCTATCTATCTATCTATCTATCTATCTATCTATCTATCTATCTATCTATCTATCTATCTATCTATCTATCTATCTATCTATCATGTTCAATATAACAAAGCACTTTTCCTCTCTTGATCTTCAGAGCATGTGTGCCTACACACACACACACGCACACGCACACACACGCACAGGCGCACACACACACACACACACACACACACACACACACACACACACACACACACACACACACACACACACACACACACACACACACACACACACACACACACACACACACACACACACACACACACACACAAATGGCACACCTGCATCTTTGTATGCTGATAGTACTATACATAGGGTCCATCCCAGCATGGGTGGATGAAGCCCAACACCTCAGGGATATTCTACTATTGTACTGCAGGAAACATCCCTGGAGAAACATGCATGAATATGACTGAAGATCAGTAGAGCTGCTCTCCTCTTGTCTGGCTGCATGAAACTGAATGGAGTGTGTGTGTGTGTGTGTGTGTGTGTGTGTGTGTGTGTGTGTGTGTGTGTGTGTGTGTGTGTGTGTGTGTGTGTGTGTGTGTGTGTGTGTGTGTGTGTGTGTGTGTGTGTGTGTGTGTGTGTGTGTGTGTGTGTGTGTGTGTGTGTGTGTGTGCGCGTGTGCCTGCACGTGTGCATACCTGCATGTTTATGAAGGTAAAGCTTTATTTATGAAGTCTATTGTCAACAGAATAAAGGACTGCACAGTAGTCTTGCGAGCCAGACTGTTGCTTCCCACAATTTTCAAATGCCTCCGTCATACAGTCTGGAGCAGTAATATAAATCTAAATAATCGAAGCCTAAATAGCTTGCTGCTTATCAGAAATGGAAATTCAAAAATAAAATGTACAGATATTTTAAAATAGATTTAACAGATTCTATATAGCATTCAGAGGTTGTGGAATAGTTGTTCAGCAGTGAACAGAACTGGGTTGTATAGTGTGTTCTTCCACACCCACGCAAGTCACGTTCTCCCGTCTAAACTCATCACTGACTGTCAGGTGAAAAGAAACGTCTGGTGACTTCATGTGTATCAGAGAAGACATGTCAATGTATGTAAATTGGGAGAAAACAACAAAAAAAAAACGAATAATAATAACAATGTGTCCTCTCTCCAAAACAGACAGTGGTTTTGTGATCACGTCAACCCTTTGTGTAGCCTACTCATGTTGTTCTTTGCTCTCACATTTCTCACTGTCATATGCTTTCATGCTTAGTGTTTCTTGTCACAAATGAGCTTTAATTGTGCCTTTTTTAATCTTTTGTAACCATGTTGAGCGGGTTTGCTATAACTCATGTTCTTGTGGTGTGATTCATGTGCCGCTGTCTCAGGAGGGTGTTTATAGTTCTGTGCACATCTGACTATAACACATTTTCACCACATTTAGGTGGTTTGCTTCATTAACCCATATCTCACCCAAAGACGTTGTAATTATCCTGAGTGCACTGTCAGTCACAGACCCAGCCTTTTTCTTCATTAGAAGAAGAGCCTCACACAGACAGGTCAAATAGGAAGTAAATACACAACTTACACAGCTGAGCGCCCACAGACGAGATTGCAAATAAGCATTAATTACCAGTGCCGATGAGCATTGTGTCTGTGCCTTTTACAGATGGCTCAGACGATATCAGGTTGGTTCCTCTCCCAGTTGATTTGATGACTGATAACAGAATAATTGCAATTAAGTCACACATCACCAGGCCCACGACAGCTTGAAATAGCCTGTCACTGAACCAAATTAAACCGTATTTCTTGCTCTTCTCTTACAAGTGATGGATGTGGCGGATACCTTGATCTAAATACAACCAATACCTAGATCTAAACCAGTAAATACCACCAATAAGTAAGTAAGTAAGTAAACCACTGGTTCTCAAAGTATGGCCTTTGGGGGGTTCCAGGGGGTCCCCAGCTAAATGTGTTAATATAGCATAAAAATCTGTCTAACCACTTTAACCCTGTATACATAGGGTATTTGAAAATAGCATATTTTCTTAAACATTTTAAATCTTGTATAGGGGTCCCTGGCACAAAATATATTTACAGATGGGGGTCTGCGGCCAAATACATATTAATTTGGGGGTCCCTGACATGAAAAAGTTTCAGAACCACTTTTATCTAAACCATTAACCCATTCAATGGGGAACGCATCTCTGTCATTTTAGATTTCTTTGGCTATTTGTTTTTAATTGTGACAATTTGTGCACATCTTTAGCGAACATTTGTAACTGTCAAACGTCTCAACAAATGTCTTAATTCTTCTGAAAAACTATTGTTGCTATATCAGTGGTGCTTAAACGTTTTTGGCCGCCGATCCCCATCAAAATATGTTGTTCCAGGGACCCCCAGAAGCAACGATTTGAGTTAAAAATGTTGTTTAAAAAAAAAATATATATATATATATATATATATATGTATTCAAAGGTTTGCACAAAAGTTCAAGATTTTTCAAAAATAGCAGATCTACAAGCTCATAGCACGGCACTCTGTGCCGAGCTATGAGCTCGTATATCTGCTATTTTTTTTTATTTTTTTGTTTTTTATCCCTCGATTTTGTAACCCTTTTTTCACCCGGTGCCAATTTGCTAAGTGATCCTGGGCACTACACTCCCCCCACCAGCCTAGGGAGCCCAGGGCAGAGCTCATGCCTCCTTCAATGCATGAGAGCCAACTGACCTTCTTGTCACCTGACAGGGGGGGTTTCCCTGGTTGGACGTAGCGCGTGGAAGGAACACGTTATTCCAACCAGTTATCTGCTATTTTTGAATAGCCAAAGTATAAAAATTATGGTTATCGCTAAAATCTAAAATGACACAGATGCGTTCCCGCTCTTAATGGATTAAACAGCATCAGGGCCTGTATAAATGCACACAGTTGACCGTCTTCACACGCTTTGCTGCCGGCCAACTTACATGAACATGTCGTCCTCCTCCTCCTTCTCACACTCCCACGTCCTCCCACCCGTCACACTGGCACCAGAGGGACAGGCTGTCAGTGGCGTGCAAAGCAAAAGTGTTCCATCTGACAGTTTGCTATAGCTTGTGCTCGCAGGTCTTGACAGCTGTGTCCATCATGTTCCTTTTGTACCGACTAATTGCAGAGGTGGCCAGTCACTAGGTACATTTACTTAATGTTTTGACTGTCTGTACTTTACTTAAGTGAGTACTTTTTAAATTTTATTTTGGCCTTTTCTGCTTTTATTTGATAGAGTACAGTAGACTGACAGGAATTGGGGAGAGAGATGGGGAGTGACACGCAGCAAAAGGTTGTCGTGAACGGGATTCGAACCCGCGACACGCTGTCATTAGCAGCCTAGGTGCCCGAACTGCTACGCCAGCTGTCCGGGCCCACTCCACTACATTTCAAATATTGTACTTCCAAACTATTGAAAATCACAGATCTACAAGCTTACAATGTGTCATGGTGTGACGCGTTATGATCTTATAGATCTGCAATTTTTCACTAGTTTTGACATTTTGATATGCATTTCATTAGATTTTTAGAAAGAAAATGTACTTGGCAATTTGTACTTTTAATTACAGTATTTTTAGTAGTCCATTACTTTAACTCAAGTACACATTTGACTGAGCAACTTTCACTTGTAGTGGAAGTGGAGTCATATTTGACCAGGACTCGGGAGTATCTATACTTTGACTCAAGTACTCTATACGTTTGGCTCTGTGTGTCTCCTCTCCAGTCATGTTTAAATTGTGTGTGTGTGTGTGTGTGTGTGTGTGTGTGTGTGTGTGTGTGTGTGTGTGTGTGTGTGTGTGTGTGTGTGTGTGTGTGTGTGTGTGTGTGTGTGTGTGTGTGTGTGTGTGTGTGTGTGTGTGTGTGTGTGTGTGTGTGTGTTCTATCCAGGGTCAAGGGGAGGTTTCAGCCATGGAGTCAGACTGTCTCAGCTGTATAAAATACCTCATGTTCATATTCAACTTCTTCATTTTTGTGAGTTCACCACATACTCCGCACACATACTGCATATACAGTACACACGCACACGCACACACACACACACACACACACACACACACACACACACACACACACACACACACACACACACACACACACATACACACACACACACACACACACACACACACACACACACACACACACACACACACACACACACACACACACACACACACACACACACACACACACACACACACCATTTAAATGCCATCATGAACTTTATTCATTATGAGATAGTTTGCCATTTGTTTTGGTGAGATATATGATTGAGGTTTCATTTGCTGACTTTGATGAAATACTGAGGTCACTAGACATCACACTGGACTGAACACTAGAATACAGCGGTGGAAAAAGTACTCAAATGTTTTACTTAAGTAAAAGTATCAATACTGCAATGTAGAAGTGCTCTGTTACAAGTAAAAATCCGGAATTCAAAATGTACTTGAGTAAAAGTACAAAAGTATTGGTATCCAAACGTCCAAACGACCAAAAGTAAAAGTACTAAAATGTTTGAAAATAGCAGATCTATAAGCTCATAACGCGTCGCAATGCGACACGTTATGAGCTTGTAGATAGGCTACTATCTATTATCTATTATCTAGGCTATTATTACTTTAGCCCTAAAATAGGGCTAAAGTGTTTAATGTATGTTTTATAATGTAATCATTTATATCGGCAAAGTAACTAGTAACTAAAGTTTTCAAATAATTGTAGTGGAGTAAAAGTACAATATTTGCCTCTGAGATGTAGTGGAGTAGAAGTAAAAGTATAGATAATTGGAAATACCCTGTAAAGTAAAAGCACCTCAACATTGTACTTGAGTGAATGTACTTAATTACTTTACACCACTGAGTAGAAATCATATATTCTATTGTCTGCCCCAAGCAAGCTCACCTTAGAACAAGTGGTGGCCAGGTGGGCCAATTGGAAAGGGGAAGAAAATGTTAATTCAATTAATTTCTTAAGATTGTTGTGCCATTTTACCCACTTTCAACCTGGCATCCATATTAGGCATGACATTATTGTCAAAAATTGTTGAACTTCGTCGAATTTCGAACATGGTCAAACATAGTGAAAATACCCCTGCCTTAGTTAGGTTTACTTGAAAGGCCATTTTGCAGAACATGAATTATGTAAAAATGCATCACTTTACACATCGGCTATCCAAGACTTTCCAGCACAGAGAGGGAGCTGTTGACACATTGAACAACCCTAACCTAATGTTGTTATTCTTGTCAACATATACAGTATAGGTGTACAGTATCTGTGTCTCTGTCTGTGTTGCAGCTGGGTGGCTCGCTTCTGCTGGGTGTCGGCGTCTGGGTGCTGGTGGATCCAATGGGTTTCAGGGAGATCGTGGCTGCCAACCCTCTGCTGTTCACTGGCGTCTACGTGATTCTGGCCATGGGCGCCATGCTCTTTCTGCTGGGCTTCCTCGGCTGCTGTGGAGCCGTGCGAGAGAACAAATGTCTTCTGCTCTTTGTGAGTAGATGTCATTCATATACGCAGCAGAGTAGGCTATATACAAAACAAAATACTGCTACTGTAGTGCCATACTGAGATAATGGAATTTGCCTCTGTTAGTTTTGTAATACTGAAAATACATGGTGCTACTGTGCCCCCTGGAGGAGTTGAAATGAGATTGCAGCCAGGGCAGGTAACAATAGGACTATTTGGTGTATTTCATTCTAGATTTCAATATCTGGTATGAAATAAATATTATTTTATTTTATTATCTGGGCCAGGAGATAATAAAGGAGATTGAGTGAGTGAGTGAGTGAGTGAGTGAGTGAGTGAGTGAGTGTGCGAGCGAGCGACTTAATCTTGCAAACTACTGGACCGGTCAGCTTCAAACATTTCATGCATGCTACCAGTAGGCCCAGAAGGAAGATACTCCATCCCAGTTTTCATATCACATTTTTTTAGTGGTCTAATATTTTTCAGTTGTTGGTGGTAGTCATTGCTGGCAGTTCCCACCGACCTGATGTTGTGATGGGAGTCCCAACGGCTCCAGACCATACACTTGTATATAATGTAACAATAAACAATCTTCACTGTATAACCTACAGTTATGCATATAAAGTTATAAACCATATTTACACCTTCTCTCATCTCAGTTCTTCATGCTCATCCTCTTCATCTTCCTGGCTGAGCTGGCAGCAGCCATTTTGGCTTTCCTCTTCCGGGAGCAGGTGAGTTACTTGCTGCTTTTTCAGTGTCTTTGACTGTTTCAATGTTTCCTGTTTGATCAATGTAATGTGCCAATACATTTATTGGCACATTACATTGATCAAACGGGAAACATTGACATGAAGTGACTTTTTACGGCATGGCTCTGAAAGAGCCATGTCGAGAGGGTCTGTCTGTCTGTGTGTGTGTGTGTGTGTGTGTGTGTGTGTGTGTGTGTGTGTGTGTGTGTGTGTGTGTGTGTGTGTGTGTGTGTGTGTGTGTGTGTGTGTGTGTGTGTGTGTAATGCCCGGGATTCGAATCCGGGTGTCCCACGTGGAAAGTCAACATCTTAACCGCTAAGCCAAAGGAATAACCCTATCAGTTAGGGGAGATATTAGACTTTCAGGCCATCAGGCTGAGGTAGTGAACCACTCTGTTACACTCACCCCCCTTTCGACCTCCTCCCACGGGGAAACCTGATCCGGGTCACGGCACCATTGTAACGCCCGGGATTTGAACCCGGGTCTCCCGCGTGGAAAGCCAACATCTTACCCACTAAGCCAAAGGGATATCCCTATCACTCGGGGGAGATATTAGAATTTCATGCCATCAGGCTGAGGTAGTGAACCACTCTGTTACGTGTGTGTGTGTGTGTGTGTGTGTGTGTGTGTGTGTGTGTGTGTGTGTGTGTGTGTGTGTGTGTGTGTGTGTGTGTGTGTGTGTGTGTGTGTGTGTGTGTGTGTGTGTGTGTGTGTAATCAGTCAAGTCACGTCGGCCTGTCATAGATACAGTACGTCATAGGCGACTGATGTCACATACTGGCCACATGACAACTGAGATCCGTTATCAGACCCTGTCTTGTTCTCTTAGCATGAAGCTGTTATGTACCCGTGTGTAGCTGTGTACCCGTGTTGTATATGTACTTGTGTGGTGTACCTGTGTTACAGTATATAACTGCTGTGTACCTGTGTCTATGCAGTTGAACAGAGAATACTTCACCAGGGAGTTGAAACGTCACTATCAAGGCCACAACACCACAGATGTCTTCAGCTCCACGTGGAATGCAGTCATGACCACGGTAACCTTATTAACTCTATCTCCATCGTCGTGGAATTCTGGATCAATCAGCAATCGATAAGCCACATAGGAGTCGGGACAATTTTCTTGGTGGTGGTGGTTATGCTTTATGTACATGATATCATGGTAACGTTACTTACTCTATCACCACGGTAACGTTACTTACTCTATCACCATGGTAACGTTACTTACTCTATCACCATGGTAACATTACTTACTCCATGTTCACCCTGTGACCTTTCCCGGTAAAATGTTAAGTGAGGTTTTCTTTTGTTCTGGCCAGTGGTGGTAGAAGTACTCGCGCCGTGTTTCGAGCTTGTGGATCTGCTCCTTTTGATGCTTTAGTGTGACGCTGTAGTATGATCAAGTAGGGTATTCATTTACGAAAAGTTAGAGGTGTCTGCCCGACAGCTGAATGTTCTTAAAATAACAGATCTACAAGCTCACAACACCCCGGGTATTTTCGAAAGATAAAGTATTAAACAGGGCTTAATTGGCAAAATCATCCATTAAATATGTTTTGTAATAATATTCGAAATCTTCAAAATAACTAGTAGCCTACCTAAGGTTTTCACATAATTGTAGTGGAGTGAAAAGTACAATATTTGCCTCTGTAGAGGTAGTGGAGTAGAACTATAAACTATTGAAATACTCACGTAAAGAAAAAAATACCTCAAAGTACAGTACTTGAGTGAATATTCCATCACTGGTTCCTGACCGTCATGTTTCTGAACACAGTTTGACTGCTGTGGCGTGAGCAGCCCGGAGGACTTTGAGGAGAGCTTCTTCAGGCTCATCCACCCCAGTAAGATGGTACCTGAAGCCTGCTGCCAGAGGGCCCTCACTTACTATGTTGATATGGACCAGTGTGTGGGTGGGAGCATGGCCTACCGCTACAACAAGGTAAGGTACTAAGAACACATTCAACATAGCAGTGATTCTCAATATCTTTTCAATTTCGAGGACCCCCAGTTTGATATGCATTAGGCCACAGACGTCACAGACAAATGTTTTACTTAAGTAAAAGTATCAATAGTGCAATGTAGAAGTACTCTGTTACAAGTAAAAGTCCGGAATTCAAACTGTACTTGAGTAAAAGTATAAAAGTATTGGCATCAAAATGTACTTAAAGTACCAAAAGTAGAAGTAGTCATTATGCACACCAAATCTTTTCACCGAAAATAGCTGATTTACAATATTAAGTGGTGAATCAGACTAATCGATTTAGTCAGTTACAAAAAAGGAATTACATTTTTTTGTGTGTTGATTAATTGATATCCTGTATATAAAAGATTTAAACAAAATAATCCCAAAAACTAAAACCTTCTCGATTATTTGATTAATTGAAAAATAAATGAATCGATAACAATAATTGCTAAGAAGTAGAACATAATCAATAGCTGAAGACATACCCAGAATAGGGATACTAGGGTTCATGTGATTAACCCATTAAAGGAGAATTTTGGACTAAGGTTTTCTTACCTTTTCTATGACGTTATGATATTTTAGGATGAATGGTACAGTATTTCAATCTCGTCTAGCGAGACTTAGGTTTTTTTTTTTTTTTTTTTTTTTTTTGGTTGCATAGTGTTCTGTCACTATGAACGTCAGATCTCACCAAAAAAAAACAAGAAAAAAGCTATTAGAATACGCAATCTAGCGCAAGGCCTATTGGCGCACGTTTTAAGCTGTGGAAGACCCGGGATGGAGTTATGACATTTTTCTACTGTACCATTCATCCTACCGTCATAGCGTCATAACGTCATAGAAAAGGTAAGAAAACCTTAGTCCAAAATTCTCCTTTAAGACGGAGAACACATCTGTGTCATTGTAAGATTTTTTGGCTATTAAAAAAATAGCAGATATACAAGCTCATAGCGCGGCACCGAGTGCCACGCTATGAGCTAGTTAGTAGATCTGCTATTTTAGAAAAATCGTGAAAATGTGTGCAAATCATTGAATATATGTTTTTTTAAAGCAAACATTTTAACTCAGATCTTTGCTTCGGGGGGGTCCCTGGAACAACATATTTTGAGATGGGGATCCGCTGCCAAATACATTTTGACATGAAAAAAAAAGAACCACTGATTATAGCAACATTTTTATTTATTTTTTTCAAAAAACTGTTAGGATTTAGAAGACATTTGTATAATCGTCCAGAAGCAAAGATTCGAGTTAAAAATGTTTGCTTTCAAAAATATATATTCAAAGATTTGCAAAACAATTCACGATTTTTCAAAAATAGCAGATCTACAAGCTCATAGCACGGCACTCGGTGCCGCGCTATGAACTTGTATATCTACTATTTTTGGAAAAGCCAAAGAAAACTAAAGTGACACAGATGCGTTCCCGGTCTTATAATGGGTTAACCGTGCTGTCATTTGAATGTTTTTCTTCTTCTAATACTCACATTTCCATGCAGGGGTGTTACTCAGCGATGATGGACTACTTTGAAACCTACATTTACATGGCTGGAGCTCTGGCCATCATGGTGCTGACTATTGAAGTATGTTCATAGATATCTTTCTAAACTTCATTATGATAATGATAATCAGGGTTGGATTGTGTGTGTGTGTGTGTGTGTGTGTGTGTGTGTGTGTGGGGGGGGGGGGGGTGCTTTTGACCCCCCCCCTCTGGTCATTAAGTCTTATGGCATATCCCCACCAGCCATAAAAAATTAATGACCAGAATGATCAGAAAGTAAATGAATGATACTTGCATTTACTTATGGGAAATGTAGACTGTCTGATATGTTTGACATTTATAATTGATAATATCACAGTTCAACAATTTGATCAAACCAAATTATGTTAGCCACATTAACCCTGGCTTCCCTAATTTGCGCAAATGTGCCAAAATGTATCAAAAATATGATATTTTTTTTTATTGAAAATAGCACATCTACAAGCTCACAATGTGTGGTGAATAAATTAGCCATGTCCAACTCTTGTCTTTCTCATTATCTCCCCAGCTCTTTGCGATGGTTTTTGCCATGTGTTTATTCCGAGGAATCCAGTGACCTCCGTGCGCACGACGCCATGAGATATCAGACGAAACAGACCATGAAAGAAACAGGAGAAAAGTCAAAACAACATAAAAACGTGTGCTTCTGCAGTATTGTTTACTTTTCATGTGTCTTGTGGAAGTGAGATTTTGAATTTGTTCCGCACGGTTGGCCGTCTGAGCTACAGTAGGGCTGGGCAATATATGAATTATATCGTTATCGTGATACAAGACTAGTAATATTGTGATATGGCATAAGTGTTGTCTTTTCCTGGCTTTAATCATTTAAGCCAGATTTTTTTTAAATGGTAAAAAATAGCAGAGCTGTCTTTAAATGAAAATTTATATTATCGTCACAATATTGGTATTGAGGTATTTTTAGTCAAACAAGACTGTATCATGATATTTGATTTTGTCCATATCGCCCAGCCCTAGTTTGAGGTACAGCTTACAACAGACACAGACAGAGAATGATGTGAAGTGAAGCTGTAACTTTTCTGGCATCTAACCTTGTAACCTACAAAATGAAGTGTCTTAGTTGAGGCCACTCCTGCTCTGTCTGCACTGTTGAAGATGATTTTAGTGCTCAGAAGCTCAATAAATCCAAACTACACTATTTGGAACAGTGGTTCTGAAACCTTTTTATTTCAAGGACCCCCATAGCTCTCTCTGTGAGCGTGCAAATGGAAACCATTTGGTTCCATTTGTATGCTCTCAGAGTTAGAGAGGCTTGTAACCACTGAGTTAGACCATAGTGGAGAGGGTGTGTACAGTACATTCAAGGTTCTGTGTGAAGTATTATGACCATGGAGTGTTTGAGTACTAAAGTATGTCATGGGATGCCTGTAAATTGATACATTTTCACTTTAAAGGTGCTGCAAGTGATATGTCTTTGTTAAAACAAAAATACTGTTTAAAAGGTAAAACTCTATGTTTTGATAATAATTGCGAACGCGGAAGGAAAGCCGCGCCTCCGCCCAAGTGGAGCATAAACTCTGCTCGGCTTGTGTGTGTGTGTGTCTCTGTGTGCAATACTGTGCGTGCACTGCCTGTGTGCAGCCACAGAGTGTGCCAGAGTGCAGCTACAGTCAAAACACACACACACACACACACACACACACACACACACGTCCTTAAATACACAATATTTTGGAGCTGCGTTCGCTTCCAGCGTTCGCGCGTCTTACTTGTCTTTGTAATGGAGTGTTTGTTCAGCAACAGGGGTTATCCTGTCTCTCCTGCTCCTTAATAAACAAAAAATACATTTTCAGTGTGTCACCAATTTCAGTCAATAAGGGTTCAATTGGAAGAACAATTGCATCCATTTATCAGCTTAAATGTTATAATGTTCAAAGATATCTGCTGGAATCACTTCCAATTTCACTTGTTTATGCTGTATCGTGTTCTCTCTCTTGATTAGATGAAAATGGTATCTCAACCTATTTTCTGTTTAGCTGGAGAGACAGGGAGTTGCTGAGCAAACACTGTATAGCAATGATTACTATCAGAATATAGAGCTATTTAGCGTGTGTATATAAAAAAAGAGAAAATCACTTACACCTCCTTTAAAGTGTGTGTGTGTGTGTGTGTGTGTGTGTGTGTGTGTGTGTGTGTGTGTGTGTGTGTGTGTGTGTGTGTGTGTGTGTTGGGCTTGCATGCATTCGTGCAAATGTAGATATTAATAAGCAGGCCTGTGCCAGTGTACAGTATTGTGTTTTCATGTGCATTGTGTAATGATGTTTATCACATCAGTTGTAAAAAATGTGACTTTTTGATGAATAATTTCTGTACATGTGTTTTCAAATTTCTCTCAATTTGTATGTCAGTTGGTGAATTGACATTAAAATGTCTTCTGCGATGTTAACAGTGGTACCAGTTTCTCATTTATGCACAAATATAAGTACTGTATATGATTTCAAGCATTAAATGACATCCTTAACCTGATGCCTTATTTATACTTGGCAGATCAGAAAATGGCAGATCTACAAGCTCTATAATATTCTAACTGATTTTTTAATATTGAATTCTTAAGATTTATCAAAATTAAATGCTATATTTCTTTGTAAAATGTATAAAGTTGATTATATTGATTTCAGAATTAATGATAGTTGAAATGACACATACACATAAAACCACGAGAGCTTTGGAGGCTACTCAAGAACCTCCTAGGCTGCAGCAAAAAATTGAAAACCAGGCTTTCAAACTTAAGCCTCAAGGTGAATGACACTCTCATTTCATCCAAACACGAAGTGAGTAAAATCCTCAACATATTCTTCAGGACCGTAGCCTCAGATTTGGTTGAAAAACTTCCTCCACACTCTGGGAGATATGGTGAGGAGTATGTTGTCTCATTTTACGAAAAACAGGGTGTTTGCAAAGATGACTTTAAACTCCCCTGTGAAAACAGAAGAGGTGTTTAAAAAATTGAGTGCTCTTCATCAACACAGAGCCACAGGCCTCGACAATATCCCCCCCAAATTTCTAAAAGACTCAGCCGCCTCCATTGCTCCAATCATTACCCACATATTCAACCTCTCCACCACACAGGGACAGGTCCCCAACGACTTCAAAAAAGCAAGGGTGACCCCTCTGTTCAAAAAAGGAAACCAATTAGACCCTGGCAATTACCGCCCTATTTCTATTCTAAGCTCCATCTCGAAAGTCATGGAAAAAATAGTCTATGAACAGGTCGACAAGTATCTTGCCGAGAAAAATCTAATCTACAAATTCCAATCTGGCTTCAGAACAAACCACTCCACTGACACATGCCTTCTCTATTTGAACGACTCTATCAAACAAGAGATTGAAAAGGGCAAATATTGCGGCATGGTCATGCTGGACCTCCAGAAGGCTTTTGACACCGTTAATCACCCGATTATGATCAATAAGCTCAGAGCAATAGGTTTTGATGACACGTCAGTGAACTGGATGAGATCCTACCTGGAAGGGAGGGAGCAAGTGGTGGAAGTAAACGGCACCCAGTCCCCCCCCCTCCCAGTGACTTGTGGTGTTCCCCAAGGAAGTATACTAGGACCCTTACTGTTCCTGATATATGTGAATGACATGTCGTCAGCCTGCGACTGCAACCTGTTCCTGTTCGCAGATGACTCGGCCCTGCTAGTCTCGGACAGGGACAGGCTGCAGGTTGAGAAAACTCTCAGCTCTGAACTCAACAAGATCTGCATCTGGCTCTCCGACAACAAGCTCTCATTACACCTGGGCAAAACGGAATGCATCCTCTTTGGGTCCACTCCTAACCTCAGAAAGGCAGAGAGCTTCACGATCAAAGCGGGTGATGATATCATCAAAAGAAAAAACAAAATTACCTACCTGGGCTCTATCTTGGAGGCTGACCTCTCTGGTGACAAAAATGCTGAAAAAACGATCAAAACGGTCCACAAAAAAACACGCTATTTGCGGAGTATTGATCGTAAAGTCAGTAAGAAGACTCTGAAGACTCTTGCAGTGGCCCTCATACAAGGTCATTACGATTATGCATGTACTTCATGGTATCACAACACCACCAAGGCCTTAAAAACAAGGCTCCAAACATCCCAAAACAAACTTGTAAGGCTACTTCTTGGCCTCAACTACAAAATCCATCTAACCCCTGATCATTTTGATAGGATTGGATGGCTTAGGGTTGCGGACAGAGTACAGCAACTTGCTATGGGCCTGGTCTTCAAGATATATCACAACATTGGGATCCCCCTGTATTTGTCAAAATACTTCCAAAATGTTAATGATGTCCACGATCACAATACCAGAGGCAGCTCCACAAACCTTGTCCAACCCTTTTTTGGCTCAACAAAGGGAAGTAACTCGTTCTCATGCTATTCATCAAAAATGTGGAACGCCCTACCAAAAGGAGTAAAGGAGTGTAAAACCCTACTCTCTTTCAAAACAGCCCTAAAGATACACCTTCAGGAGGCTGCAATTGGAAAATGGCCCCTGTCTAAGTCCTAACCTAACCTACCCCCCTACCCCCCCCCCCCCCCCTCTCTCCTTCTCCTTTTGTACATATTTCTCACTCTTCATACCAGTAACCTGTAAACTGATTGTATGACATTCTATAGTAGTTGTGTATATCTGTCTGTCTCTTATATGTCATCATGATTTGTGTGCATGGGGAACTCATTTGAAACAAGCTCTGTGCTTTTATGAGTCTTCCAGTTTAGTAGACCTTGTATTGTGAATTTGTACTTCCATGTACTGTTGTTCTCATGTCTTACTAAATAAAGTACATCAATCAATCAAAAACACCTAACCAATCATTATCATAAAATATTGGTTGATAACTCACTATCTTTGATTTTTGACAAAATAACTGGTGTTTCGGTTGTGACTGCACTATTTCGGTAGTGACGGTATTGTTACGGTAGTGACCATAGTATTTTGTTTACAAGGCTGTGCCATAGTCACTTAACTCTTTTTGCTAAACATTCATTGTTGACATAACACATACACCTAACCAATCATTATCATAAAATATTGGTTGACAACTCACTATCTTTGATTTTTGACAACATAACTGGTGTTTCGGTAGTGACTGTATTGTTACGGTAGTGACCATAGTATTTTGTTTACAAGGCGGTGCCATAGTCACTTAACGATGTTGCTGAGGCTTCTGGGCAACCCCAACCATCTCCTGAGACAGGTACTGACTTTCCTTTCCAGGGTCTCCACAGTGGAGATAGGGACCTCGTACACAAGAATGGCTTGTTGACTTGTTTTGGGTTCACACTTAAGACTGGTACCTTCTGCTCCAGAACAAAAGGGCAGGAACTTCTGGGTGTGACTGATTGCATCACAGCTGAGTACACAAAATCGAGTGACATCTCTCCCTGGTTTATATTATTTGACCAAAATCAACCACAGTCCAATGTTTACCAAGTAGGATGAAATAGCATGTTTATGTTTGAAAGTTTACTTCAGTATGCATTTGGCCACGGACCCCCATCTGAAAATATGTTGTACCAGGGACCCCAGGAAGAGAAGATTTATGTTAAGAAATTCAACATTATTCAAACTTTTCCAAACATTTTCAAGATTTTCCAAAATATTAAAAACATCTTTTTGAAAAGCCAAAGTATAAAATGTGGAGCTTTCTGACTCCACACAGGTGTAGATGGTTTAGTGCAGTGGTGGAAAGTAACTAAGTACATTTACTTAAGTACTACTCTTAAGTCAAATTTTGTGGTATTTTTTACTTTACTTGAGTATTTCCAATTTCGAATACTTTTACTTCTACTCCACTACATCTCAGAGGCAAATGTTGACTTTTACTCCACTACAATTATTTGAAAACTTTAGTTACTAGTTACTTTTCAAATATAAATTATGATATAATGAAACATACATTAACCACTTTAACCCTATTTTATACATAGGCTATTTGAAAATAGCAGATCTACAAGCTCACAACGCGTCGCATCGCAACACGTTGTGAGCTTGTAGATCTGCTATTTTCAAATATTTTGTACTTTTACTTTTGGTACTTTAAGTACATTTTGATGCCAATACTTTTGTACTTTTACTTGTAACAGAGTATTTTTATATTGCAGTATTGGTACTTTTACTTAAGTAAAGAATTTGAGTACTTTTTCCACCACTGCACACAGGTGTAGATGGTTTAGTGTTGATGACTTGAAAGCAGTCTGGGGATCGATTCACTCTGCAGGTTGAACATCCGGTTTGGAAACGGAAACGGAAATGCTGCGTCCCTGTCAGGTGAACTTTCTCAACACACCGGATCCAATAGGCGGGGCTTTAGACCGGATGTGAATACGGGTTTAAATCACACGTAGGCGCCCGACGCTCGTTTGCTTTGAATTGTTTGGTGTGGGTGCAGAGCGCCACGGTCCTCTGTAGAAGGTATTTATATCAACATGACACGTTTTTATCCACCAATATTTAACACCATTATTATTTAAGCTTTCAAGGTGTTCTAGGACTGTGAATAATTATGACACCAACATGGACAAATATGTGAAATATTGTATTTTATAACTGAGGGAGAAAATGCATCAAACTAGTCATTTCTATAGAGTCTGACTTGAAATGAAATGTCTAAATCGATCAAATACATCTCTGATAGTCTTGATCCAAGGCTATCATCAAACAAACATTTGTTCCAAATGATCACTGAACTAAATTGTCACCTAAAGTTTAAACCTTAAACCACACTCACTGTGAGGGGGTTTGTAGATCTAATCCCGCCATATATACATTAATGTGCGTTTTGTAATCTATTTAAGCCTTGGATCAAGACGGTCAGGGATTTTATTGATGGTGATCGAGTCTGATGTTTGTTGGTCGTTTTAAACGACTCATAAATCCCCATAAATGAACCCAAACCAACACATAAAGTGTTTAAACCCAAAGCCACGCATGTTACCCGTCCATACGGGTCAGTTGTGTTCCGTAATATTGCGTAAAGTTGAATAAATAAGTGTTTTAATCCCGTGTGTGTCGGAACGCCGTTCTATTTCCACATTTACATGGAGTGTAATACCTGCGTTCACCTGCTGCGCCAGTTTACCAAATAGTTTGTGGTTCTGTGTTTAAGGCGCGTGCGTCTACATTCATGTATGCATTGTAAATATGAAGTGATTATCTTAAAGCCACAGATGTTATCCGTACATACGGGGTGTTAATGTTCAGTTAATGTTCATTATAGTTTAATAAAAAAGTGATTTATCCCGTCTGTGGATGAACGTCATTGTATTTCCTGGATTACATGGGGTGTAATACCGTAGATATGGATGGATGGATGGTGATGTTCAGACAGACCAGATTGAACCATTTATTCATTGGATAATGTGGAATATTACTGAACATAAAGGGTCCGTATGGTGGGATAACATCTGTGGCTTTGGGATAAACACTTTATATTTAGAGCAGGGGTGATGCAACTTTGATGATGCAGAGGGTCACTATATTTCCACACTCACTCCAGAGGGCCACATTGCTTATACTGTATACTGTCGGGCAGACACCTCCGTATTTTTCTTAAATGAATGCTGTACTTACTTCGCCATTCTTTGTCGCACAAAAGTAGCAAAAATAGCCGATCTACAAGCTCAAAACGCGTCGTAACGCGACGCGTTTTGAGCTTGTAGATCTGCTATTTTTGCTATTTTTGATTTGGAATCCAATTTTTTTTTTTGCTATTTTTGAATTCGAATCCTGAAAAGTATTACATTTTAATTTAATTTCAAATGCATTTAGTTATACTTATGTTAGCTTTATGAACTTAAATACGAATACGTTAGACATAAAAAAGACTATAGAATTTAAATACTAGTCATTAAGCTACTAATATAGACTGAAGTAATTAAAGCGGGTCATGTTTGCATGTTAGGAATCATAACAGCTGAAATCAATAATATATCACTATTCCAATATTAACCTGCGGGCCGCATTAAGTGAAGGTGGGGGCCGCATGTGGCCCCCGGGCCGCCAGTTGCCCATGTATGATTTAGAGTAATATACATTTATCAAGATATTTGAGACTTTAACATGGAACTAACTACAAACACTATTTTTGGAGAGTGTTCAAGAATGTCATAGATGAGATCATCATAATAATAATAATAATAATAATGACATTTTATTTGTACAGCACTTTACACATAAAATATTCGTAAAATATCTAGAACAAAACAAATGTAAAAGCCTAAGGATAGGAGAGATAACAGAGCTATAAGTTGTAACATAAGATAAATGACACTCAGGGCAGGAGAATAATTAATCTAAACTAAGTATCGATATCAAAATCAATAAGAAGAAATGTGAGTCTTGATCTAATGCTAAGATGAAACTATAATATCGTCTATCGGGAGGAAACCTCAGAATGTCACAAAACTGTTACTTTTCAGGATTCAAAAATGGCAAAAGTAGCAGATCTACAAGCTCAAAACATGTTGCTTTGTGCGTTTCAAGCTTGTAGATCTGCTACTGTTGATGCTTTTATGTGACGCTGCAGTATGATCAAATAGGACGAGAGGTTTCTGCCCGACACCAACAAACGTATACTTAACACTATAGCATACATGGGCAACCGGCCGCCCGGGGGCCACATGCGGCCCTCACCAGTGGTGGAAAGTAACTAAGTACATTTACTTAAGTACTATACTTAAGTACAATTTTGAGGTATTTGTACTTTAATTGAGTATTTCCAATACTTTTACTTCTATTCCACTACATCTCAGAAGCAAATATTGTACTTTTACTCCACTACATTTACTTGAAAACTTTAGTTACTAGTTACTTTTATATAGTTTTATATATAAATGATTATATTATAAAACATACATTAACCACTTTAAACCTATTTTATACCTAGGCTATTTGAAAATAGCAGATCTACAAGCTCACAACGCGTCGCGTTGTGAGCTTGTATATCGGCTATTTTCAAATATTTAGTACACTACTTTTACTTTTGGTACTTTAAGTACATTTTGATGCCAATACTTTTGTACTTTTACTCAAGTAAAATTTGAATTCTGGACTTTTACTTGTAACAGAATAGTTTTATATTGCAGTATTGGTACTTTTACTTAAGTAAAGAATTTGAGTACTTTTTCCACCACTGGCCCTCACCTTCACTTAATGCGGCCCGCAGGTTAATAGTGATATATTATTGATTTCAGCTGTTACAATTCCACACATGCAATCATGACCCGCTTTAATTACTTCAGTCTATATTATCAGTTTAAAGGAGTAGTTCACCCAAAACAATTCTTATTTTCTATCAATTACACACCCCATGAAGCCTTGCATTCATGGAGATTTTTTTGTTTTTGTTGCATTCCTAAGACAATAATTTGATTACCAGCGGTCTATCCGGTAGGAGACACAAAGAGTCTCCTTTGAGTCTCCTACCGGATACATAAGGTTCTTTATTATTATCATCAAATTATTGGCTTAGGAATGCGACAAAAACTAAGACATCTCCATGAATTCAAGGCTTCATGGGGTGTGTAATTGATAGAAAATAAGTCATTTTTTGGGTGAACTACTCCTTTAATGACTTTATATCCAATGTATTTGTATTTAAGTTCATAAAGTTATCTTAAGTATAAGTAAATCCATTTGAAATTAAATATAAAAAAACTTCAGGATTCCAATTAAAAAATACCCAAAAAGAATTCAGGATTCCAATTCCAAAATAGCAGATCTACAAGCTCAAAGCGCGTCGCGGTGTGCTTTGAGCTTGTAAATCAGCTATTTTTGCTACTTTTGTGTGACATACTAGAATGACGAATTTAATTTACAAAAAAAAGTTAAAATAAGGAGATGAGAGGTTTCTGCCGGCAACAACAATATGCAGTGTGTTCCTCTGCAGTGAGTGTGGAAATATAGTGGCTCTATTTTCTATTATTGTTTTTATTATTATTCTACAATATATTAAATGTAATGTTGGTGTATATCTGTGTCTTGCAGGTTAATCATGAGGTGGACTAAAGAGTGGACTAAATCTACTTCATACAGTGAGTTAAAAACGCTGAGTCATGGCTTCTAGCTATGACTCAGCGTTTGACTCGCTGTATGAGTTCTACAGTGAAGGTCCTGGATGGATGGAGTCATCAGGAGATAGCTGGTAATAGAGTGTCTGTAACTCAGGACAAGGGGCTTGAAGACGGAACCTCGATGGAGTCGACGCAGCAACGAGGCCCCGAGAGCTGAAACGTATAACGGTGCCAACGAACGTTCTCCGTCGAGATACAAGGCGTACGGTGCTCGGGACGTGGTGCCATACAACCTACGCGGCTCTATTAATACCAGCTATCTTCAACCACGCGGCGGGAGACCCCACACGGTACGTACCTGGATCACACCTGAACACTATAAACTACTAGAGTTTCGGGGGGCTACGCCCCCCTCAACCCCAGCCGCGCACGGGGCCCAGCGTGGGCGCGTGTATATTGGGGTACGGAAATCGCCGGAGTAAAACTGTCCAAAAGGAAGAAGGGAAAATCTTGAATTTGTGCAAATCATTGAATTTATATATTTTTTAACTAACATTCTTACTAAAATCTTTGCTTCTGGAACAAAATATTTTGAGATGGGGGGTCTGAGGGGTCTGAGGATTTCTACATTTGTAGAATCCCCCCAGAAGCAAAGATTTGAGTTACAAATGTTTGCTTAAAAAATATATATATATTCAAAGATTTGCACACATTTTCACAATTTCTTTCAAAAAAATTGCAGATCTACAAGCTCATAGCGCGGCACTCGGTGCCGCGCTATGAGCTTGTAGATCTGCAATTTTTTTTATAGCCTATTAAGAAATCTAAAAATGACACGGATACGTTCCCGGTCTTAAAGGGTTAAAGGAGAATTCCAGTCATTTTAGATGTTTGCTTTGATGTGTCGCTAATCACTCACCAACATACAAAGGGCCGTTGAATTTTTCCAGAGAAGCCCCTGTTGTCCATTGTGGAGACCCCTTCCCCTGGCTTAATGGAGTAATGTGTATAAATGAAAATCGCCGATTTTAGCACCGCCAAAGTTCGTTTTTTTTCCACTAATCCTCATTTTGCAGTGTACTGACACTTAAACATGCACTGAATGTCCCTTATGCAGGGACGGATTACGGCTTGGGCAAAGTGTGCACATGCACAGGGCCCTGAGCCAATGGGGGGCCTTGGATTTAATAGGCTTTTAAAAAATATATATAATACATATAATATATATATATATATACCCTAACCCTAACCCTAAAACCGAAATAAAGTAACCAAAAAACGCCCCAAAACGGCCAATATAACCGCAATAACCGCAAAAAAATCCGCGCGCGCTGCGCGCGCGGGGGGGGAGGGGGGGTCCGTTGCGATTTTGTGCACAGGGCCCATTTCCACTTTAATCCGTCTATGCCCTTATGAGCTGCCGTTCATGCAGAACGGCGTGAAGCTTGTCCTCGGTGTTGCCAGACTCTGTGAGAGAAACAAGCAACCAGCTTGTTTGATAAGGGAGCCGTGTCAAGGGCGCGTGTCTGATAAAATGAATATCAAATGTCTAAATACTGAATCAAGCAACTTAAAAACGGTCTGGGGGGCTCACAAAAGCCTGAGTAGACGATAAAATGACCCAAAGTTTTTTTTTTAAATGAAATATCCCTTTAACTCCGAGTGTACAAATGGAAACAAATTACGGGTCCATTTGGTTCCATCTGTACACTCTTAATTAGTATCATTTGTAACACCTGTGAAGGAAAGTACGGAAGAGGCCCAATCCTTGGTCAAATGTATTTTCATTTGGGGTCCTTGATATGAAAACCTTTGAGAGCCACTGTTTAGTTGTTTCTAAAACTGGATTAAATGCTAAGCATTGTGTATTTACTTGAAAATGGTGTTTGATAGAGGAATAGTGGGCACGTCTTTGTTAAATTGGCTATTTTTGTTTCTCAAATGTTAAACAAATTAAGAATTTGCTAAATGGTCTTCAGTGATGTAAAGTATACATGATGTGAAAATGTGTACTGTACATCATTATCAGACCTAAACGTACCCTTCAATGTATTGTTTGGCCAATTACACATTGAAGTGCCCACTTTTCCCAGGTGCCCACTCTTCCGGTTACATAATCGCAAATTATTTGAGGTAATTGCAATTATTTTGCATAAAATCGTCATAGTTTCCAGTTCATAAAATGGAGGAAATGGCCGATCTACAAGCTCACACCGTGCCGTGATCGCGACACGTTGTGAGCTTGTAGATCGCTTTTTTTTTTTACATTAGAAAGTCAAGTCAGGTACTATGGCATTCATTTAAGTTATTTGTCATATCTGCCCTGTTTACGAAGTTTAAAAGCCAGCCAAAAATATATTATTTATGTTCAATGCCAAACAAACACAATTGAATCATTAATTGCAATTATTTGTGACAATTAATGAAGTAAAATGTCATAATGGTGACACAGCCTGTCAGTGACTAGGTTATGACATGTCACTATGGCTTCCAAAATGTCACCCTGTAGGGCCGGCACGACTCAACCTTTTGTTTTCTTTTTCTTGTGTCTTTACAGAACATGAAGTTGACAAGAAGACGTCTGTAGATGGCAGGAAGGTAGGAACCTTTTTATTTCTGCTGCTGCTTGTTAAGGGGGCTACATGCTACATGCTACCATACCATGTATGTTGTCATTCGCGTCGTCTATTGTATAGTTTCACGTCATTTGCGTTGCCACAAATGACAAATGTCTGTCCAAATCACATTTATGTGATGTATTTATCGTTTCACGTAATTGTTCGGCTAAAGCTTTGGTCACGTCGGTCCACATCACATACGACCATATGTGGTCGTAACTTCTCCTCTTTTCCTCTATTCTTTGCTTTAATAAAGCAATAACAAAATGATTTGTTTTTATTCACTTTTGTGTCTGAGTTATTTGATCGATTTTTTGTTTTTGTCTTTCTTTCTTTTCACAAACACATTTCTTTCTTCTTGCCTGTCTATTGCACTAGTTCTTCACTAGTGGTTTGTGTGTACAAATGTATGTGATGTGGAGCTATGTGATTTATGTCTGGTATCATTATGGTAGCATGTAGCCCCATTAACACTGTGTTTACATCCATCTGTGCTGTAGGTCTGTGCAAACTAATAGAGAAAGCAAATGATGTGTTGTGTCATTTGCTTTTCTTAGTGTTTTTTTTTCATTTGCTGCTGTTTGAGTCGTGGCTGCTGTTGAAGGTAAGTGCTAGTAGTGACACGGTCTATCATTGGTTGTCGGGCAGAAACCTTGTATCTCCATATTTAAACATTATTTTTTGTAAATACATTTCTTTACTTGGTCATACTACAGTGTCACACACTAAAGCAGTACAAACAGCCGATCTACAAGCTCACAAAGCAAAGATCATGGTAATTACATTGGCTCCATTGGAACACAGTTTATTTTGTGTCCATTTTAAAAAGTAACAGTTTTGGACATAAAAGGTTTCTACCTGACCTCCATACTTTAACTTTCCCTCTTTTCTCTTTATTATTTGCTTTAATAAAGTTATTACTTTTTTTCCCCCTAGTGTGTCTTTGTGTGTTTTTTGTGTACAAATGGAACCAAATGGACCAGTCATTGGTCCATTTGGTTCTATTTGTAGTACTGACAGCATACGTATACTAGGCTGTTTATGTAATGACAGGGTACAGTATATGTAGGCTCACACTAAGCTGTATAATATAGTGACAGGGTACAGTATATGTATACTAGGTTGTATAATATAGTGACAGGGTATAGTATATGTGGCTCTTGGTCACATAGCAAACTCACATAGTTAAACCTATTTGCGATGTATCTATTTTTGATAAAGTTAAAAATATAGCTTTTTTTTGCCCTGTCATAGTATCAAGTAAACCTTTTTTAGTTTTAACTGTAAAATTTGCACTATCAGCGTCATTCGCTTAGAGCCGCTTGCGTTGCGTCATTTAACGGGTGGCGGGCCAGCGGTTTGCGTCGTTTGCGTTCAATGCCCGTCATTCGTGAAGAATAAGTAAGAAGGGACTGGACCAGTGTTTTTTTATTATTGGATCACGGCCAGCGTTTTGATTTGAGTCGCGTCTCAGGATTTCACGTCACATGTGTCCAGGTAAGTCATCACGTCAGCCCACATCACATAAGTCCATGGTGTAGTGTAGTGTAGTATGTGATGTGGATTGATGTGATGTATGTGTTGTCATTTCACAACACATGCGGGTAAAAATTACATTTGATTTCACGTCGCTTCCGTCATATGCAGGTAAGTCTTCATCACGTCAGCCCACATCACATATGACCGTACAGGGGGGCCGCATGTGATGTGCATTGATGTGATGTATGTGTTGTGTTGTGTCATTTCACAACATATGCGGGTAAAACATCATCACGTTACTCCACGTCACATATGAACATATGTGGAGGTATGTGATGCATGTCGTCCTTTACGTCGTGTGTTGTTTCACGTAATATGATTGGTGTTGTACCGTTTATGGTTATTTGCGAGTAAATCACGTCAGCCCACATCACATTACTGGTCAGTTAATGTGATGTGGATTTATGTGATTTTGTGATTATTTCACGACATTTGCGGATAGCTCGTCATTCACATCGGTCGGCAATTTTTTTCTTTTAGGCGAGGTACACGCCGTTGTTTACAGTTGGTCAGAACAGGAAGAGATGTAGGGCCATCATTCATATCATATGCATTTAACCTATTAAGACCTGGAACTGTGTCATTTTTAGATTTGAGCTAAAAAGCTTTATTTTACACTTTGGCTATTCAAAAATAGCAGATATACAAGCTCATAGCGCAGCACCGAGTGCCACGCTATGAGCTTGTAGATCTGTTATTTTTGATTTTTTTTAAAAATGTGTGCAAATCTTTGAATATATATATTTTTAAAGCGAATATTTTTTAACTCAAATCTTTGCTTCTGGGGGGGTCCCTGGAACAAAATATTTTGATGGGTGTCCACGGCCAAATACATATCATTTTGGGGGTCCTTGACATGAAAAAGTTTGAGAACCACTGATATAGAAAATTATGTTTTTCAGAAAACTGTTGGGATTTAGGAGACATGTAGAATCGGCTTCAGGTCTTAAAGGGTTAATGACTTTGGTTATTCCTGTTGCTTGTGTTTTATGTTGTGTATTAATGTTATTCATAGTGTTGTATGTCGTTTACTAATGTCATTCATAGTGTTGTATGTTGTGTACTAATGTCATTCATGCTGTTGCTGTATTGCTGACAAATATTGGCACAATTGATTTTGCGTTGCGTCATTTGCGTTAAAGCTTAATCACGCCAAATCACATCACATATGACCAGTATGTGATGTGAAGGTGTGTGACGGATGTCGGCATGTGCATCACGTATAGTTACTCGTTATTTGTGCCGTCATTTGCGAGTAAAGCTTCATCACGTCGATCCACATCACATAATAATAATAATAATAATATAATAATATAATATAAAGATACATACAACCATATGACCAGTATGTGATGTGGACTTCGTTTCACGTTGTTTGCGGACAATGCTCGTCATTTGGCAGGAGAATAATGAAGAAAATGGACTGATGCTGGACTGAGACTGATGCAGAGAACATGAAGTAAAGAATGCTGCTGCCATTGCGTCATATGCGCCTCGTATGATTTGTCAATCGTTCACAAATGATGTAAATTATACGGGTCTCTCTATCTATCCCTCTCTCTGTCTCTTTATCCCTCATCTCTCTATCTCTCCCCCTGCTAAGTATGTTGGTGAATGTAATGCACATTACAAAGTGCTTTGGTTAAAGGTACTATAGATAAATGCACCATTTAAATTGTAAACTTTGAATTGAACTCATAGGCATCAGCTAGCAGCCACTGTGACACTGTGTAAGAGGCAGTTCAGTCACTGTAGACTGTATAACTGCTGGCAAATAAAATAAACATTAGTCATAACTGTGTGATTGCATTCTAAACATTACAGTCATAACTGATGTCATTCAAAATGTGCAAGCTCTAATTTAACAGCTACCAGGCATTGTGCCACTACAGAGGTTCCCAAACCTTTTAGCTCAGGACCCAAACTAGTGAAGATAATAGATTTGCAAGCTCACAACGAGCATGTAAATCTATTTTCACAACCTCTTTTTTTGTTTGTTTCTAATTTATTGCTTAGATTTGTTGTTTTCACGAAATAGCATATGCTCTATTTTGCTTGCTGCTTATATGTGCTTTTAATTCATTTTAATTTTACTATTTGACCCCAAGAAAAATAGTCACTGTTTGAATCTGGATCTGAAATTATCAATAAACAAGCAATGGCAAAAACACACTGTAATGTAAACATTTCAGTGTAAATATTTTCATAACGTTTTAGCTCGAGACCCAAAAGAGAAATGTGATGTCTCCCTGGGACCTAGTGAGAATAGCAGATCTACAAGCTCGGCTTGTAGATCTGCTATTTTCATTACTCTTATTTTAATATTTTAAATGGAATTTCTTTGATTTTTGTTTTTAAATGTATCGGGTTCTTTTGAAACATAAGGACGTTTTACTACTCTAAATATTTTTATTTTATTCATGTAAAACAAATGTAGGATACTAAAAGGAAAAATGAATATTTACTGACTGATCTCAAAAACAAATGAAAACTGGCAGAAATAAAGACTCACTCCATAAAAACCTTGAGGAAAACTCCTCAGACAGAGACTAAGAACATATATTTTTATTTTATTTTTTCTATGTTCATCAAGTGCTCCAAGTGCTCAAAATGAAAAGTGCAGCAACACACATTTAGGTCGTAGGACCATCGTCAGTGCTATATCATCAGATGTAATCATTTGCAATTAAAGCTTCATCACGTCAGTCCACATCACATAATGACCGTAGTGTAGTGTAGTGTAGTGTAGTATGTGATGTGGACTTATGTGTTGTCATTTGTGGGTAAAGCTTCATTATTCATGCCGATCAATAGGCGAGGCACTGACGATGGTCCTTTGACCCAAACGTTTGCTGCTGCACTTTTCACTTTTAGCACTTGGAGCTCTTTATGAGCATGAACAAATAAAACACTAATATATTTTTTTAGTCTCTGTCTAAGGGGTTTTTCTTAAGGTTTTTGTGGAGTGAGTCTTTTCTTCAACCGGTTTTCCTTTTGTATAAAGATGTTAACACAGCTTCACATTTATGGTCTGTAAATGATTAAATTATTACAAATTTCTAAATGTTTTTGTTTGGAAGAGTCAAGATTGTATTTCACACTTGTAAGTTCTGTGGATATTTTTGCTTTGTTTTTTTGATACAAATATGATGTATTGTTTACCCGATGATTAAATGCATTATCAGGTTATTTAAAAAAAAAAAGTAAAACAAAAAATCCACAGAGCTTTAAAAAGTGTTGAATAAAATAACCCTTTAAACCCTTTAAAAACAATCTTAATTGTGAAACTTAACTACATTTTGCTCATGTACTAAGTGTTAATCGATAGGGTTATGTTTTGATGTTGTAGATCTTTGAAATGTGTATATATTTACTTAGTCTTTGTCTAAGGAGTTTTCCATAAGGTTTTTGTGGAGTGAGTCTTTTCTTCAACCGGTTTTTATAAGATGTTAACATGCCTATCCATTTATGGTCTGTAAATGATTACATTATTACAATTTTCAAAAATATAAAATTGGTTGGAGGAGTCGAGATTTTATTTCACACTTGTAAGTTTTGTGGACATTTTTGTTTTTTGATAACAAATATGATCTATATGTCTTTTACCCGATTAAAAGCATTATCAGGTTTTTATTAAAACAATGTCCACAGAGCTTTAAAAAAGTGTTAAAATAAAGTTCCTCTAAAAATGTCAATCTTAATTGTGAAACTTAATTACATGTTGCTCATGTACTTAATCCATAGGGTTAGGTTTTCATCTGCCGTAGTTGTAGATCTTTATTTAAATGTTCATTTCTGCTGTAGTTGTAGATCTTTGAAATGTGTAAATCAGTGGTTCTCAACCTTATTCTGGATCTGACCACTTAACATGGCAGCCGTGTTAAGTGGACAGATGGGTGGGCCTTTTCAGAGCATGCTTTAAAGACCAATCAATCCATTGGTACTAACTTAGTATAAATTCTTTATTTAGTATAACTTTTTTATATTAAATCTTAATGTTTTTGCCAAATATTTAGGAGGAGAACCACTGGTTTAGATTTCAACTAAATGTACGTTGTATGTTAAACAAATGATTCACCTACTTTATGGAATTGCTTTTCTTTTTTTAATTTACTTTATGAAATTATTTTGAGCTTGTAGATCTTCACTCTTGTAGATTTTCATTATTTTCTTTTCTTTATGGAATTTCTTATTTAGCATTTTCTTAAATTACATTATTTTGAATGTTTTTCTGTATTTTGTGACATTGATCTTGTAGATCGGCTATTTTCACTTTTTATGTTTTTTGGACATCAACAATATTCCAATGTGTCATATCTGCTCCATTCAGAACAAACCAATGTCATTTTCAAATGTATTTAATACATTACAATGTTCAATGAACCGTAATCCACAGGCCAATCACCTGCTGGAAGCTTTGATTGAATACTTAATTAACAGGTTGGGGGAGGGGGGGGGGTTATTTACTCATGACCCAAGAAAATGTGTCCACGACCCTTTATTGAGTCCCGACCCATAACTTGGGAAACAGTGGACAAGGGTCCATTTGGTTCCATGTGTTTCCTTAAATATATGAAGTTCCTTTGAAAAATAACGTTTTATTTCTGTACATTTCTTTCTTTTTTTTTTATTGTAGGAAACTAAAAGGAAAAAGAGGAATATTTACTGACTGTAGCTGGTCTCAAAAACAAAGCAAAACTGGCAGAAAAAAAGACTCCCTCCACAAACTCCTTAGACGGAGACAAAGAAAAGCTATTTTTATTTTATTTGTTTCATGATCATAAAGTGCTCCAAGGGATCAAAGTGAAAATTGCAGCAGCAAACATTTAGGTCATAGGACCATCGTCAGTGCTATATCATCAGATCTAATCATTTGCGGTTAAAGCTTCATTACGTCAGTCCACATCACATATGACCATAGTGTATGTCTGGTGTAGTGTAGTGTAGTATTTGATGTGGACTTAAGTCTCGTTTCATTTTGCGTAATTTGATTTGCGTCTCGTCTTATCATTTCACTTCAGTCATGTGCAGGTAAGTCTTCATCACGTCAGTCCACATCACATATGACCGTAGGCGCTGTATGTGATGTGGATTTATGTGTTGTCATTTGCGGGTAAAGCTTCATTATTCACGGCGGTCAGTAGGCGAGGCACTGACGATGGTCCTTTGACCCAAAAGTTTGCTGCTGCACTTTTCACTTAGCTCTTGGAGCACTTTATGAGCATGAACAAATAAAATGCAAATATATTTTCTTAATCTCTGTCTAAGGAGTTTTCCTTAAAGTTTGTGTGGAGTGAAAACATGGCTACCTATTTATGGCCTGTCCATGAATTTTCCATGGCCAGTCATTTTGGATCAATAAAAGTAGGAAAAAAGGCTGTTAATCTAGTCCGGACTTGTCCTTTAACATGGCAGCCTTGTTAAGTGGATAAACTAAATTGGTAAATGGATGAACTGTGACGGGATAGATGAGGGAGGTCAGCACAAGTTTTTTTTTGTGCAAATATTAATTTGAATATCTGTTAGTTTATTGTATCTTATCTGTATTTTGTTTTAGTTTTTCTCCTTTTTTATTGTTGTAATGTTAATTATTGACATGTATTTTGGGTTGTTTTCCTGTTTTCTTCTTGGTCGTCATGACTTCATAGGCTTGTCAAAATTACATAATAGCATTAGTCTTTGATGGATAATATCATTGGAAATTATGTAATATTTGCACAAAAAATATTTCAGTTGAAATGTATGTTTTGTTTTAACTTCCATTTACTGTATTTGAATGTGTTTTTTTGTAATTGTATTTATTTGTTTATTTATTGCTTCTTTTTTTTTTATAAAGGCGCTATATCACTAAACATTACCGTATCTGATCTCAATAGGCTCATTATCTGTAACTGTACAGCTGTGCTGCTTCAGGAATTCTGTGACAAACAGCGTAGCTCATCATTGTTGTAATGTGAGAGAGACTCATCTTCAGACTCCACCTCATCCTGTAGCACTTAGATGCATTTTGAGCTTGTAGATCTGCTATTTTCAAATGGACAAAGTTTAAATAGGGTTAATGTTTGTATGTTTTGTAGTAATAATCAAAATTACTTACAAAGTAACTAAAGGTTTCAAATAATTGTAGTGGAGTAAAATACAATATTTGCCTCTGAGGTGTGGTGGAGTTTAAGTAAAAGTACTGAAAATTGGAAATACTCCAGTAAAGTAAAAAATACCTCAGATGCTGGGTTCATTTGTTGACCTGGCATCCTATAGTTTCTATGTACAGATTATGAATTTATTATACCGTTTAGACTGATGCTAGGTTCTTGGTTTACCTGTGATCCTAGTTTACTGAGACACTACACTGTCTCTGCATTCTATGTATGTGTTTACCTTGTTTGTTGTGAGTCACTCTGGACAAAGAGTATAGATGAATATCTACATTGAAAATTGTAAAGTGACTTTACTGTTGAAATGTAAATGAGTGAATGTTACCATGTGATTTGTAAATAACAACATAAAAACAAAGGCTCTGGTGTGGTTCTCCTGGTTTACCGGGATGGGGTTCAATTCCCTGCAGTGCCCTACTCATAGTGTTGTATTTACCATTTTATATGGTCTGTTTTATTTATGTTCATAGTGTTGTATTTACCCTTTATGGTTTTATGTTTTATTCTTTATGTTAATTGTGTTGTATTTACCCTTACATGGTTTGTTTAATTCTTTGTTCATAGTGTTGTATTTCCCCTTATGTGGTTTATTTTATCTTTACGTTCATAATGTTGTATTTACCCTTAAATGGTTTGTTTTATTCTTTATGTTCATTGTGTAGGGTTGGGATCCTTCATTATCATTATAATTGTTGATGACCAAATGGACCATTACAGGTCTGTAACTATTTAGCGTACAAATGGAACCAAATGGACCCGTTATGGTGGTCCTTGAAATGTAAAAGTTTGAGGATTACTGGTATTGTAATGGTTTATCAGACGTGAAGTCCACACACCAGCTCTGACAGTGTGATGGATACGGTTCCAAATGCTAACGCAGCTACAAGCTCTTAGCCTGTCTCAAAGTGGGGTCCGGGTACCCCCAGGGGTCCTTGGGGGGATTTCAGGGGGTTCCCAGCTAAAGTAGTTAAGGTAGCATCATAAACATTTTAACCACTTTATCCATTTACAAGAGTCTCGGGGGCGTAGCCCCCCGAGACCCCAGCCGCTGCGCGGGGCTTTGCGTTCGCTGGTGCCTACGTGTGTCTGTCTTTGTTTGTGTCGCTGTAGCACAGAGTGGGCATTAAGATGGGATGTATGCTCCTTTAAGGGAGGTGGATCGTGGGATTCTGTTGTTTGCAAAGAGGCGTTGTGAATATTGGCTCATTGCAGACTCACCTTATTGCGCTGGTGTGCGGGCAAGGCAGTGAAATGTCTGTGAAGTGGTAATTTGCGTCATTGTCAGTTGGGATTCAGTACTCCACAGGGGCCGTGGATCATATTGGAGAGGACAATATTCCACAGTGGCTGGCGACGTGCTGTTTCTTGGGCTGAGATTCCCACTTCGGTTGGATCAGGGGGGACGTTCGTGTAGGTGTCAGCACGTAAGGTATGCTGGTTGAGGCGCTGGTAAGTCAGCCGCTGGTTCTCGCATGTTATCCAGGCATTGAGGATCCATTCTTGGAACAGCCTTCCAGCCTGGAAAAGGTAGTCGCTCCCAGTATGGCGGATGTTCATGTGGTAGGCGAAGAACTCACGGGTTGTGAGCCTTTTGCTACTTTGGTAATGCTTGAGATGTTGGTCCCAGCCAGATGTGCCTTGAATGAAGAGGAGTGTGAAGTGGAGGGGCATGGCTTTCGGATTGAGGTCAGATATGGTTGTGAGGCCTCCGCCACGCAAGTTGAGTACCAGATCATGTGGCTCTTCATTGGTGACAATGCTAAGTTCTTGGAGATTGGCCTGCAGATTGTAAAGTCGGGGATGGCCTCCCTGTGGCCTTGCTTTAGCACTGATGACAACTTTGCCTTGGTGTAGTTATTGTTCTGGGATTTCAATAATCTGCTTGAAGTCTTGAATGAAGGTATTGTGCTGGTGAATGGCTTTCTGGGCAGTCTCAAGCAAATCCTTCATTGTCTCCTTCAAGGGATCGGATAAGTTGGTAGGAAGGGTCATGTTGGCAAATCTTGTGGTTGTCTCCAGACTGGGGTCAAGGACATAAAGTTGTGCAAAGACAGGCTGGGCACCTGCCTGTGCCTGGAGTGGGCCCATGCGCTGGACGACCCTGCCCTGCAAGATGACAGTGGGGGAGTAGTGAGTGAATCTGAGCTCATGTACTGCTAGGCTGGCGAGGCAGACAGCGTTATTGAAGACACGACTGTGTGTGCGAAAGAGCTTGGCCTCAGGGGTGTCGGCAAACCACAGATCATTGATGGGCTGTGGGGGCGTTGGGAAGGCTGGAAGACGTACCTTGCCCTGTAAGCAGCAGAGACTGCTCGTCTCCTTCTTGAATTTATATGCGCCACATTTGACGCACTTGATGCTGATTGTAATGCCAATAGTGTCAGTTGTGCGTGTGAGTTCAGGGATTTGTAGGTTGCCATTGAGAAAGTGCAAAGTCTTAGTTGCAGGTTTGAGATGAGGCCGGGGTTGTTGTCTTTGTGGCTGTTTGCGAGTTGCGTGGTCGGTGTGGCCTTTGTTGGCTGTGTTGTGCTTCCATGTCAGTGGCCTGGGCCGGTGTCTGGCGTGTGTGTTCCTGGTGTGCAGCTGAGAAGGAAAGACAGTGGAGTTAGATTAATAAGTGGAATGTGAAATGAAGGCATGAAGGGGCCAGGTGTTGTATGGAGGAGAATGAGAGTGGTGTTTTTTTAGTGGTGAGGTTGTGAATTGGCATGTCAGTGTAGTGGATGCATAGTGTTTGACGATGAATGTGAATGCATTCATAACTCACCAGTGGCCGCAGCTTGTCGCAATGAGCGTCTACGTCTCTGTGCCTGGCTTTGCTGTTCCCGCCTGTGTGTCTTCTTTGCGAGGAGTCGAGCTGAGAAGTAAAGATAGTTGGATGTGAGGGGGAAAAAAAACACAGTACTGCTATATGCATGTGAGGTGTGGTCATGAACGGTAATAATGTCTTTGGGATAGATGTGAGAAATAATGTGCAGTGTGTTTGGGAGGGATGGGAGAAATGATGTGCTGTGGTGTTGGTGGTATGTGCAGCTGGGCAGGCAAATGTAGATAGGGGTGTGGGTGGAGAGAGTAGTACATGCAGGCGTTGCATGTTGGTGTGTATGTAGTGTGGTGTGCTGTTTGTGGAGGGGGAAGCAGTGTATTAGTTATAGGGCATGTGTGAAATGACTCTAACCTGTGGAGCAAGCTTCTTGGATCTGGTAGCGTCAGGTTAAGTGTCACTACCGAAACGGGAAAAAAATGACTAAGTCCAGAGCTCGATGAATGTTAGGGACCAAAAAAAAAGTCACAAAAAAGTCACTACCAATCAACTTTAAATTGCCTGAAACGTACTCCTAACAGGTTTTTGGGGGAACCATTTTTTTTTTCGTTTCGGTAGTGTCACTACCGAAACGGAAAAAAAATGACTAAGTCCAGAGCTCGATGAATGTTAGGGACCAAAAAAAAAAGTCACTACCAATCAACTTTAAATTGCCTGAAACGTACTCCTAGCAGGTTTTTGGGGGAACAATTTTTTTTTTCGTTTCGGTAGTGTCACTACCGAAACGGAAAAAAAATGACTAAGTCCAGAGCTCGATGAATGTTAGGGACCAAAAAAAAAGTCACTACCAATCAACTTTAAATTGCCTGAAACGTACTCCTAACAGGTTTTTGGGGGAACAATTTTTTTTTCGTTTCGGTAGTGTCACTACCGAAACGGAAAAAAATTTACTAAGTCCAGAGCTCGATGAATGTTAGGGACAAAAAAAAAAGTCACTACCAATCAACTTTAAATTGCCTGAAACGTACTCCTAACAGGTTTTTGGGGGAACTTTTTTTTTCTCGTTTCGGTAGTGTCACTACCGAAACGGAAAAAAAATGACTAAGTCCAGAGCTCGATGAATGTTAGGGACCAAAAAAAAAGGGTAGCACTTTACAATAATGACCCGTTATAAAGCATTTATAAACGTTTATAAGTAGTTTGTAGATTATTAACAAATCATTAACAACCTGTTTGTTGACATTCGTAAATGATTACTAAAACCTTTATAACTACAGTTACAAATCATTTGTAAAGTATTAGTAAGTAGTGAACTATTCATGAATAAGCCATTTATATACATCTGTAAAAGATTATTAAATCATTTGTAACGACCCATTCTAAAGCATTTATAAACGTTTATAAGCAGTTTGTAGACTATTAACAAATCATTAACAACCTGTTTATTAACATTCGTAAATGATTACTAAAACCTTTATAACTACGGTTACAAATCATCTATAAAGGTATTAGTAACTATTCATGAATAAGCCATGTATAATACATCTGTAAATGATTATTAAATCATTTGTAACTGATGTTACATAATATATACAAGCTATTGGTAGCTTGTTCATGTTTAACATATGCTTTGTTAAACATTCCTAAAGTATCTATAAATCCTTAGTACATGTTATTATGTGCCCTATAGTAAAGTGAAGACAGTTCATCATTTACAACTGTCTGTTAATGTGTTTGTTCATGTTTAACATGCTTTGTAAAACATTCCTAAAATATCTATAAATCCTTTGTACATGTTATTATGTGCCCTACAGTAAAGTGAAGACAGTTCATCATTTATGACTGTCTGTTAATGTGGACTTTCTCCTTACCTGTTGCAAACTACCTGGCTTTCATGAATGCAGACACCAAACAATTACTAGAATTATCATTCATGTTAAGCAAATGATGCGTAAGACATTCGTAAAGAGTATGTAAACCATTTGTGGTGTTAGGGACCAAAAAAGTCACTACAAAGTACTACCAATCAACTCTAAATTGCCTGAAACGTACTCCTAACAGGTTTTTGGGGGGACGATTTTGGCCTCCACACTTAGTGATTATTTCGGATTTAACTTTCGTTTCGGTGGTGACCAACTTTCGTTTCGGTAGTTTGATTACAAAATGTAAGTTGTGTAAAAGATAATCTGACTATACTAAGTTGTTATTTGTTTGTTTAAGTCAGGCTATACTCTACTCAGAGTCATAAGTTTACAAAATGTACTAAAGTACAGTGAACGTCTGTGCGGTTTGTCTTCATCACTGAAAATAACGTACATGTAAACTGATGTCATGTGCAGTTGGGGTGAAGAAACACAACCATTTCACTCCTAATAATACCTATCTGATTTAACATCCTGACTTGCTGCTGTAGCTGAGGCTTGAACCTGTTACCTGCTGCTCACTAGTCAGTGACTCTATCCATTCACCTACAGCTGTTTCCTTGGAATCTGTGGTTCTGAAACGTTTTGTTGTCAACCCCCTAAATTGACATGTATTTGGGCAGTGGACCCCAATGTGAAAAGATGTAGTGTCAGGGCCCCCCATGAAAACGATTTATATTTATGCTGTAACACTTTTTTTTTAAAAGTTATTTGTCTTGTTTGTTGTTCAAGTCAAAGCACCAGGAAGGCTGTACTTGTCAGCCATCTGTTAGCTCAATGGGTTGAGACGCAGTATTCATGATCCAGAGGCCATGAGTTCAAATCCCATTGATGTCTTTCCTATGATTCTTTCCTTTGCAGACTGGCTTCCAGAAGATCAACTGAAAACTACCAGGAAGGCTATATTTGTCATCCAACTGTTAGCTCAATGGGTTGAGACGCAGTATACATGATCCAGAGGCCATGAGTTCAAATCCCATTGATGTCTTTCCTATGATTCTTTCCTTTGCAGACTGGCTTCCAGAAGATCAACTGAAAACTACCAGGAAGGCTGTACTTGTCAGCCATCTGTTAGCTCAATGGGTTGAGACGCAGTATTCATGATCCAGAGGCCATGAGTTCAAATCCCATTGATGTCTTTCCTATGATTCTTTCCTTTGCAGACTGGCTTCCAGAAGATCAACTGAAAACTACCAGGAAGGCTGTACTTGTCAGCCATCTGTTAGCTCAATGGGTTGAGACGCAGTATACATGATCCAGAGGCCATGAGTTCAAATCCCACTGGTGTCTTTACTGTGATGCTTTCCTTTGCAGACTAACTTATAGAAAAACAAGTTAAAACCACCAGGAAACCTGTAACTCTCAGCCAGCAGCTTAGCTCAACTGGTAGAGCGTCTGTCCAATAACATGACTTGACTTGAGTGGGTTCGATTCCCACTCGAGGCAAGTGTCCCCGGTAACTTGAGGCAACGGATAAATTGACTGATATCCTCAGTAACTGAGACCGAATTGGCCAGATTCGGTTTCAGTTACTAAGGTGGTGACTGGATTTGAACCAGGACACTCCTATAAGTTATTCTACGGATATCAGTCAATTTATCCGTTGCCCCAAGTTACCGGGGACACTTGCCTCGAGTGGGAATCGAACCCACTCAAGTCAAGTCAAGTCATTGGACAGACTGTCCAATGACTTGACTTGACTTGACTTGACTTGACTTGACTTGACTTGACTTGACCCAGTCAAGTCAAGTCATGTTATTGGACAGACGCTCTACCAGTTGAGCTATGCTGTTGGCTGAGAGTTACAGGTTTCCTGGTGGTTTTAACTTGTTTTTCTAGAAGTTATTCTGCAAATGGAAGCATCACGAAGGATATCAGTCAATTTATCCGTTGCCCCAAGTTACCGGGGACACATGACTCGGAGTGGGAATCGAACCCACTCAAGTCAGGTCAAGTCATGTTATTGGACAGACGCTCTACCAGTTGAGCTAAGCTGCTGGCTGAGAGTTACAGGTTTCCTGGTGGTTTTAACTTGTTTTTCTATAAGTTAGTCTGCAAAGGAAAGCATCACAGTAAAGACACCAGTGGGATTTGAACTCATGGCCTTTGGATCATGTATACTGCGTCTCAACCCATTGAGCTAACAGATGGCTGACAAGTACAGCCTTCCTGGTAGTTTTCAGTTGATCTTCTGGAAGCCAGTCTGCAAAGGAAAGAATCATAGGAAAGACATCAATGGGATTTGAACTCATGGCCTCTGGATCATGAATACTGCGTCTCAACCCATTGAGCTAACAGATGGCTGACAAGTACAGCCTTCCTGGTAGTTTTCAGTTGATCTTCTGGAAGCCAGTCTGCAAAGGAAAGAATCATAGGAAAGACATCAATGGGATTTGAACTCATGGCCTCTGGATCATGTATACTGCGTCTCAACCCATTGAGCTAACAGTTGGATGACAAATATAGCCTTCCTGGTAGTTTTCAGTTGATCTTCTGGAAGCCAGTCTGCAAAGGAAAGAATCATAGGAAAGACATCAATGGGATTTGAACTCATGGCCTCTGGATCATGAATACTGCGTCTCAACCCATTGAGCTAACAGATGGCTGACAAGTACAGCCTTCCTGGTGCTTTGACTTGAACAACAAACAAGACAAATAACTTTAAAAAAAAAAGTGTTACAGCATAAATATAAATCGTTTTCATGGGGGGCCCTGACACTACATCTTTTCACATTGGGGTCCACTGCCCAAATACATGTCAATTTAGGGGGTTGACAACAAAACGTTTCAGAACCACAGATTCCAAGGAAACAGCTGTAGGTGAATGGATAGAGTCACTGACTAGTGAGCAGCAGGTAACAGGTTCAAGCCTCAGCTACAGCAGCAAGTCAGGATGTTAAATCAGATAGGTATTATTAGGAGTGAAATGGTTGTGTTTCTTCACCCCAACTGCACATGACATCAGTTTACATGTACGTTATTTTCAGTGATGAAGACAAACCGCACAGACGTTCACTGTACTTTAGTACATTTTGTAAACTTATGACTCTGAGTAGAGTATAGCCTGACTTAAACAAACAAATAACAACTTAGTATAGTCAGATTATCTTTTACACAACTTACATTTTGTAATCAAACTACCGAAACGAAAGTTGGTCACCACCGAAACGAAAGTTAAATCCGAAATAATCACTAAGTGTGGAGGCCAAAATCGTCCCCCCAAAAACCTGTTAGGAGTACGTTTCAGGCAATTTAGAGTTGATTGGTAGTACTTTGTAGTGACTTTTTTGGTCCCTAACACCACAAATGGTTTACATACTCTTTACGAATGTCTTACGCATCATTTGCTTAACATGAATGATAATTCTAGTAATTGTTTGGTGTCTGCATTCATGAAAGCCAGGTTGTTTGCAACAGGTAAGGAGAAAGTCCACATTAACAGACAGTCATAAATGATGAACTGTCTTCACTTTACTGTAGGGCACATAATAACATGTACAAAGGATTTATAGATATTTTAGGAATGTTTTACAAAGCATGTTAAACATGAACAAACACATTAACAGACAGTTGTAAATGATGAACTGTCTTCACTTTACTATAGGGCACATAATAACATGTACTAAGGATTTATAGATACTTTAGGAAAGTTTAACAAAGCATATGTTAAACATGAACAAGCTACCAATAGCTTGTATATATTATGTAACATCAGTTACAAATTATTTAATAATCATTTACAGATGTATTATACATGGCTTATTCATGAATAGTTACTAATACCTTTATAAAGAATCAATCAATCTCTCTATTGATCTATTGAAAATATATTCTGCTTAATACATCTGGTTTGTGGTCTTGGACATTATGGAGATCTGCACCTTTGAACTGCATTAAAATACAGCAGTTATGTCCTTTAATACACTGATGGAAGAAGTACTCACTGTTTTTTACTCAAGTAAAAGTATCAATACCGCAGTGTATTGTATTGTGTAGTGAAATACTCTGTTACAAGTTATTCTTATTCTTATTCTTATTATCTAGAGGAATCTCCTTGTGGCTTTTAATCTTGCGACTGCAAACTGTTCCTGTTCGCAGATGACTCGGCTCTGCTGGTCTCGGACAGGGACAGGCTGCAGGTTGAGAAAACTCTCAGCAGTGAAGACATGGCTTGCAAACACAGCTTTGAGCAGTTGTAGGCCTACATGGATAAAAAACATCACATTTGAAGTAAAACCCAAAAGGAGTTTATAATTGCTGAAATGATGTGTTCGGTAGTGACAATCCTTAAAAATACACACTGATTTTCAGACTTTGGAAGACATTTACTTCTGACTGAAGTAAACTAGCTACTCACCAGGGGGCCATGATGAACAGGAAGTCTATGTCATTTCTTGGTGAAAAGTGTGGGAGTGTGGCTAAAACCAGGCTCCACCTATGGACTAAAACTTGTTGTGTTTCGGTAGTGACATGAAAACATGGGACAGCTTTTTTATATAATGTTTTTTAATTTAAAGAAAATCCACAAAATCAATCTTAATATTTCAACTTCCCTTTAAGATAAATATAAAGGATGTATTTAAAAACAAAATGTATTAAATTGACAAAAAACATTTAGATATTGTTTTCATGAATTGAAATTTAGGAGTTAGGGGTTGGGACAGCCACCTCCCAATATGAAGTAACATATAAAGTATTTTTTTTATATATTAGATTTTGTTCTATCTCAATTAATGTATTGTGATTAAATAGATTATAAGATGATATTAGTACACATGTAAGGTCTGACTACTTAATTGTTTTTTAAAATAGTTTTTTCATTGTGGGACTGCAATTTCAACCAATTCGGTAGAATGGTCCATATATAGAAACCTATGATAAAGGGTATAGGACAACTGATACAAATAAAAGTACAGGACTGAGCAGAAGAGACTAAAACAAAAACAAAACAAAAGGTATTTAAAACATGTCGTGAGCTTGTATGAATCAGCTGTTTCAGGTGCGCGACACTGGTGCACAACTAAATTCACTCTTTAGGGACCTTCCTATGTGGTAACCATAGATTTAGTAAACAGTTCTACTCAAGCCGAGGCATGTGATGTTCAAAAGAAAAGTGACAGTTGGCAGGTTTCACTTCTGAAGTGACCAGAGTGTCCAAGAAAACCCTAGTCATCTCTAGAATGTACGCAGATATTTAAAGATTAGGGTCCAACCAGAACTAGATGTGGCGAGCAGCATTTCGTTGGCATACCTGGACTGCTGTGCTGTGTTTGGGGTTGGTCATGTTACACCTGGTTGGGAGGGGTAAGTTTGCAATGCAGAAAAATGTGATTGGCATGTAGAGAAGTTTTGTTATGAACAGTATTCTACTCCCAGATGCATTTATTTGTCCTTAAATACATTGATCGCACTGTATATATAGGCCTACAATAAATCAATGGCTGTAAAACACAGGTGTGCTGTGGGACAAGTCCAGGTATGCCATGTGATTTTGTGACAACGCATTGTTGTTGCAATATATATCTCTACAAAAATGTCATTTACTATATCACCAGTACTACTTTGTGTGCATTCATTTCCCAATACGGAGGCAAATTCTAGACCTTAAAACAAATACTTTAACCACTTTCGACCTGGAGTCCCTATTTTGGGCATGTCGTTACCTGCCACACACACAAAAGAATTAGCAGATCTAAAATCTTGTGATCATGTAATTCACTATGAATACAAGTGTGCCTTGATATTTTTACTTGCACATTGGTGTGCCTTGGGCAGTGGGCACAAAAAATCCTATGCTACCATCAGTACCATGATCGATATTGACAGTGCAATCTGTCCCATCGTTTCTATCTCCAGGCAGCGTAGTAAAAGTGCTATCACGGCCTGGCGAAGCGGTCACTCTGCCTTGTGAGTACCACTATGAAGACCTCATTAACATCACCCAGCTGTCTGTGCAGTGGAGAAACCCACACAATGGCCTCCTGTGTCACTACATCAAACACAAGAGCTTCCAGAACTGCAGTGTGGGCTACAGCATATCATACACACCAGGCAGGATAGCTCTCACCATCCAAGCAGTCAAAATGGAAGACGCCGGAACTCACCTCTGCTCCGTCAGCAAGCCACATGAGTTCTCTGATGTCAGCATCGATGTGGCCCTGATGACAGGTGAGTGAGATGTGGATGACATGTGAGTTTGATGTCATGACTAGGTTTGATATCGAGTGTCCTTGAGCAAGACACTGAACCCCTAACTGCTCCCTATGAGCCAACCTTGTATGGTGTCCTCTGCCATCAGTGTGAATATGTGTATGAACGTAAAATATATTGTAAATCACTTGGGATATATTAATAATATAGTGCATGACATGTGATGTTTGAAGTGATGACAGCCAGGTACGCTTGATTGACACTTGACAGGTGTTGATATGATGACAGTTGGGTTTGATGTGATGACAGGTGAGTGTGTTGGACAGGTGGGACAGGTGTGATGATGACGGTTTGTCTGCTTTGTTTAGAGCCCAGTATTTCACCACCTACAAGCAGTTGGGAACAAACAGGTATGTTCAGACACACAGCATCTTTCAGATTAAACACAATATGGTGTAATTCCACTTAATGAAACTGTTATCCATAACCATTGATAAAACGTTTACATCATTGCAATCTATTGATTACTGGCTGTAATTATTAATAGTTCATTAATGTCTTCATCTGTCTGTAAAAGAAATTGAGAGCAAATTAACTAATGTTTTTTATCTTTTTACATCATATCCAACTTAGGTATTACATAATGTAAGGGAACAACTTTGATAATGATCACCTAGCTTTCATTTTGTATTATCGTTGCTGTCGGGCAGAACCCTCTATCTCCATATTTCAACGTTTGTGTTTTTTCATAAATGAATGCCCTACTTCATCATTTTTGCGAGTGTCGCACAAAAGTAGTGAATGAAAAAAAATATTATAAAAAAGGACCACCTGACAGCAATGATATATATACCATACTGTAAGTACAACTACTGATATGAACCTTTGTTTCCCCAGGGGACACAAACAGGCTCATTCTTCTGCATCTGCTGGCTCTGATCATTTGCATGTAGATATTCATCTACACATCATGTCATGAATTATGTCTTCAAACCATGACATGTGCACTGACTGACTGCACTCAATAAAACCTGCCCTACACGTGATGGTTTAAATGGCACGTTGTTTACATTGCTGTCATTCCATTCCTAGAGAGAGAGAGAGAGAGAGAGAGAGAGAGAGAGAGAGAGAGAGAGAGAGAGAGAGAGAGAGAGAGAGAGAGAGAGAGAGAGAGAGAGAGGGGGGGGGGGGGGGGGGGGGGGGAGGGGGTTCCAGTCTTTCACATGCCTCTACATGAGTTGAGTTTGTGGTTGTGCAGTAATGGCAGGGGAATTTGGAGCAGTGGTTGTTGTGATTGGACAGCTCACGTGTGTGTAGCATTTTCTAGCCCCTCTCACCAGTGGTGTAAAGTAACTAAGTACATTTACTCTATTACTGTACAATGTTGAGGTATTTTTACTTTATTGGAGCAATTACAGTTTTCAGTACTTTAACTTCTAGGCTAGGCCTACTCCACTACATCCCAGAGGCAAATATTGTACTTTTACTTCCACTACAATTATTTGCAGCTTTAGTTACTATAGTTACTTCGTAGATTTTGATTATCATTACAAAACATACAGTGACTGTATTGTCGTCGTCCCCCCCCCCCCCCCCTACACACTCCCGCTCTCCCTCCCCTCTCTCTCCCTCCCCTCCCCTCTCTCTCTCTCTTGTTATACAAGCCAAGCGTGACAGAGGCAAAGACAAGCTTTTCTCCTAACAATAAAACACTAGGTGGTGGTGCGCTACTCCACAATATTTAACTACATTTAACTAGTTTCCTAAACATTGAAGATGGGAGGGGACGCGGCCATTTATTTCTGGTTTAATATCAAAACATGACCATCACATTTCATTGACAATCACAAATGCTGCAATATTGCAATTGTCCACTTGAGGGCGATGTTATTCTTTCCAAGTAGGCTACCACATTCCAACAGAGACAGCCAGGCTACATGACTGAGGAAGTACAGTAGCAGGCTAATGTAATACCCATTACTGTACCACCACTAGGGATACTGTTGAACAAAGGGAAATAAAATGAAGTGGACACTGGATAACTGGGCACTTGAAGTCTTAAGATTCTTTCTTCAGATAATTGGTCCTCACTAATGCTCATTATATTATTATATAGATGGTAGCATTTCCGTCTACTCACTCTGTGTCTCAGAGGAGTGCTGTAGACAGTTCCAAAACCAGCCTACCAATGATTTCAAACCTTTTTTTGTGTGCTTATTGACGTAAGAAAAATGATACTGACATGATACTGACATGATACTGACCATAATACTGACATGATACTGACCATGATACTTATCATGATACTGACCATGATACTGACATGATACTGACCATGATACTTATCATGATACTGACCATGATACTGACATGATACTGACATGATACTGACCATGATACTGACATGATACTGACCATGATACAGACCATGATATTGACCATGATACTGACCATGATACTGACCATGATACTGATCATGATACTGATCATGATACTGATCATGATACTGACATGATACTGACCAAGATACTGACATGATACTGACCATGATACTGACCATGATACTGACATGATACTGATATGATACTGACCATGATACTGACATGATACTGATACTGACCAAGACACTGACCATGATACTGACATGATACTGACCATGATACTGACCATGATACTGTCCAAGATACTGACATGATACTGACCATGATACTGATCATGATACTGACCATGATACTGACCATGATACTGACATTATACTGACCATGATACTGACCATGATACTGACATGATACTGACATGATACCGACCATGATACTGTCCAAGATACTGACATGATACTGACATGATACTGACATAACCAGTATCATGTCAGTATCATGGTCATGGTGACAGGGCCATGACAGCCCTCCATTCAGTGCTGTGAGGGGGCCTGATGTGACAGGGCCTGACAACCATACAATTATACAATTATAATCGTAACAGGCTATTTTTTCCTCTCCCTGCATGGGAAATAGGCAAAGAATTACGTAATAATCATACTAACAGTCCAGTTGTGTAAATCTGATATTTGGACATCGAAGAGATGTTTTCTAAATTATATAAGTAACACAATACCCAATAAAAAAAATGGGGATTGTGTTACTTGGGTTTTATTGGGTGTGGTAAGGGATAGGGACCACTGCGACTAATAAACTGAGAAAAATCTTAACAATGTACAGAGTGCACAGCCTGGATATCAAGAAAGGCCGGCAAACCTGGCTGCCCAGAGAGGACAGGCTGTGCTCTCTCTCTGGTGGAGACAGAGCTACACTTCTTGACCACATGTAACGATAAAGACACAAGAAAATAAATGGGTGATACCCAGGCAATCCCTTACTTGTTGGGTGAGAAAGCCAAATGTTCAAGGTCAATGACAATGATCAACTTGTCAAAAAGACATCGTAAATGGTTAATGTGTGTAGGACCAACAAGGGTGGGTGATAGGGGAGTCAAGTGGCTCTGAGAGGCTGTTTACAAATGAGCTGCAATCTGACTGGACAAAACCCCGGCATGCTTGTGTTGTTTGAGTTAGAGATACCAGAGCCATAAGCCTCCATGTCCATTAGCCTGATTTATACTTCATTGTACGAAGGTGTCGTGCACTGAAAATATCCAGATGTACAAGCTCACAACGTGCCGTGGATGTAACGCTTGTAGATCGGCTATTTTTGGCAGAGCATAAATGTGGCAATACTGTTCAACTGTGACTGCTTTTTTGCAGCAAGTCTTCCCTTCGTTTCTCTACCGTAAATTCTGTTTATTTAACCACTTAAACCCTCCACTTAGTAAACTAATAATTAGCAAATCTCTTTGCCGAAAATAGCAGATCTACAAACTCACAATGCATTGCTATTGCAAATGTTCCCCCCAGAATAGGGATGCTATATACTGTAGGGTTCAAGTGGTCAACATGGCATAACGAAGGAAATGCTGTTGAACTCTATGTTCAACAGCAACCAAAGTTATGTCTAGCCTACCTGTTAACTACTAGTGTATGATGCATATATGATTACATGTTCGAAACAAAAGACCAACTATGGATATAACTTGTGAAACTACTACTACACTATTACTACTATATTACTACTATAGCCTCTATATATCTTTCATTTTAAAACCTTTTCCCATGGACCACCTGAAACTCTGTCTGTCTGTCTGTCTGTCTGTCTGTCTGTCTGTCTGTCTGTCTGTCTGTCTGTCTGTCTGTCTGTCTGTGTCTTTAAAGTGTGTGTGTGTGTGTGTGTGTGTGTGTGTGTGTGTGTGTGTGTGTGTGTGTGTGTGTGTGTGTGTGTGTGTGTGTGTGTGTGTGTGTGTGTGTGTGTGTGTGTGTGTGTGTGTGTGTGTGTGTGTGTGCAATTATGCCATGTACTGTTTGAGAAACAGTGATTTACAGTACATTCCTATGACATGCTGTCCAGATGTTGTTGACCTACATAACGTAGCTACATATTCTAACAACTGCGTCTAGCAGATGTTCTGGTTCAACTGAGGCCATGGATACATATTGTTTACCAACGTTATACTGTAGCTGCCTTTACAGCACAACAATAAAAGTTTGTTTATTAGCTGCTTCCTGCGTATGGAAATTTATATATTCCTGCTGTTAGCTAAATTTGCTTCCTGTTACATGCCAGCACACAAGATGAATTGCATAATGTTAACCAGTGGTTGGAAAGTAGCAAAACTTTAGTTACTGTACTAGTTAGCAGATTTAGATTATTATTACAAAACATACATTGAGCATACAGCATACATATTAAGCCCTATTTTATACTTCGCTATTTGAAAATAGCCAATCTACAAGCTCACAATACATCCCAATGCGACACACTGCGAGCTTGTAGATCAAATTTTTTATGATGACAAATTCTTACAAAAATGTGTGAAACCCGTATATTCTACATATTGAGTACAAAGGATATTTTTTGCCAACATTTGCCAATTTCTACATTGTGGTATTGCTACTTTTACTCAAGTAAATAATGTAAGTACTTCTTCCACCACTGATGTTAACAGCACAATCTGGGGTTGCCTGAGGACACGCTGGAGGACTGCCAGCCTGAATCAAATCGCCTTTATGTAATAAAGTCTGTGTCAGCCACGTGTTGTGCATAACATCCAGAAACAGTAGGCAGGGCTGCGTGCACGTGTCACATCACTATTGTCAAATATTTACTGTTCATTCAATCATGGAACGTTTTGCACCTAGGGTCAAATACATTTATGACATGTGCAGCACAGTAGCAGTAAAAGAAACTCGACTGATTGGTTGGTTGATTGAGATCTTTATTGGCATAATGCATTATGCATGAATATATGATTGCACGTATCTGTCAAAAAGATCAACACAATAAAGCCTGAGAGCTTATTTCCATTGCGGTCCTTTGAGTGCAAGTAAGGTGTAAACTGTGTGTGTGCGTGTGTGCATGTGTGCGTGTGTGCGTGTGTGCGTGTGTGCGTGTGCGTGTGCGCGTGTGCGCGTGCGTGTGTGTGTGTGCGCGTGCGTGCGTGCGTGCGTGCGTGCATACGTATGCCTGCCACGGGGGGGGGGTGGGGGGGGGCAGCAGCAGAGAGAATTATTACAATACATACAATAAAATCAATAATAAATATATAAATGCAAAAAAACTGTGCGGTTAAAAAAAACGCATTCTCCTCTCCCACATAGCCAATTTCCAATGCAAAAGACAACTAGACGCTTCGCAATTCTGGGAAATTGCAAAGTGTGGTTGCGCCGACGCCGGTCGACGTGCGATTCGAATTCGGTACCAATCGGATCCCGCGTTCGTGACACGTGCCGTTTTGATTTTAGGAAATAGGCCCCTCCCACTAAAGAAACAGGCCCCTCCCATAAATGTAACGGCACAATTGTATAGTCACGCGCTACTCCTCCCACAGTTTATTTTTCCCAATTAAGTGCCATATGTCAAATTGACCGGTCTCACCGGGAATCGATGGCTATCATTTTGCTAAGAGATTGGTTACATAGTTTAATTGATATTGATTTATTAGTGCATAAAATTTCCCCATCCACTTTAGTGGGAAAATGAAAAAACTCCCATTCAAGTATTTTTTTCTCAGAAACCGTTAGGGCTAGAGTTACAAGACTTGGAGGGGAGGTTCATACTTTATTGCAAAATTATTTGAAAAAGATTTACATCAGTCGGCCTCATGGTGGCGCTATAACAGCCCACTTTACGTTTTGGCCTTTAACTCTTGAACCATAGGTCGTAGAATAAACATTTTGATAGGCCACACCGTTTGTCCGTAATTGGCTTCCAAAATTAGTGGGAGGGGCCTGTTTTACAAAAAAGGCCAAAAATCAAGAACAAAACGTCCGGTCAATCCCAAATTTAAATCACATGTCAAGGGTGGTTTACTCAACAAATCCCCAAAAGCATTTCCACTTTGATCCATAGGGGGCGCCACAAATGCACAAAATGTAACCGTTTGATGCAAAAACATTCTTTTGGGGGGGATCAATCCTCTCAAAATGAAACGCAAGTGATCTCAGGAGTGACGTGACAATGTAATTGGCGCAGCCTCCTACGGTATTCCTCCCGGCGTATTCCTCGCGTCCCGGCGGCAGCGACCCGCGTCGGCGCAATCACACTTTGCAATTTCCCAGAATTGCGACGCGTCTAGTTTCATTTGCCCTTTAAAGTGGATGGGGAAATTTAATGCACTAATAAATCAATATCAATTAAACTATACAACTTATCTCTTAGCAAAATGATAGCCCTGGATTCCCAATGAAGCCGGTCATTTCAACACATGGCACTAAATTGGGAAAAATAAACTGTGGGAGGAGTAGCACATCAAAATAAAGTTTCAAAGTATCAACCTACAACACACAAATATTCAAATCTCTAAACATTCAGGTCTGGTGAGCAATTTTCATCTGGGACAATGAGAGTTTCTACCGGGTTGCTTAGGTGCGTGAGTGGTTCCTGGACCACCCACATTTTTCCGTTCTGTACCTTCCACCTTATTCTCCTTTCCTGAATCCCATTGAGGCGTTATTTTCAGTTTGGAGGTGGAAGGTATATGAACGGAACCCACAGAGCCGGGTCCCACAGCTCCAGGCCATGGAGGAGGCTTGTGGCAATGTCACTGTTGAGACATGTCAGGGCTTCATGTGCCACTCGAGGCGTTTCTTCCAACGCTGCTTGGACAGGGAGAACATTGCCTGTGATGTGGATGAGGCTCTCTGGCCAGACAAGAACCGGAGGCTCGATGCCTAAATCATGTAGAGAAATTAAAAAGAACTGGTTGCATATTTGTGTTTTGTTTGTGACTATGAAAAAAGTAGGCATACACTGAGTCACACTGAAATGGCTCATTCTCCAGTTCTCCAGTGCAGTTTTGAGAAAGCCGCTATTGTTTTGAGAAACGTGTGTTAACAATCGTGAAAAACTGTAACTCTGGCATCTATATTTTGGGTATTTATTTAGATGGAGGAGTGGAGGAGTGGAGGAGTGCTCTCTGCCTAGCCTCTTGTAGTCCACGATCAGCTCCTTGGTCTTGTCAACATTGAAAGCCAGGTTGTTCTCCTGTCACCGTTGCGTCAGGTTCTCCACCTCTCTCCTGTATAGGCTGTCCCATCGTCGTCCATGATCAGGCCTGTCATCAGCGAACTTCACCGCTAATTTGGAGCTGAGCGTGGTCACACGGTCATAGGTAGCTCTGGTCCATAGCGTTAGAAGAAGTTCTCCTTACTCCTTCTAACGCTATGGACCAGAGCTAAGTCATAGGTGTACAGGCAGTAGAGAAGAGGGCTCAGGACACATCCCTGGGGGCTCTTGTATGGAGGGTCAGGGGGTAGAGGTTTTAGATCCCATCCTCACCAACAACCAAGTGGTCACCAACACCTCCAGTTCCTCTGTAGCACAGAAGATAATACAAGTAAGACGCGCGAACGCTGGAAGCGAACGCAGCTCGAAAATATTGTATATTTACAGACTTTGTGTGTGTGTGTGTGTTTGTGTTTTGACTGTAGCTGCACTCTGGCACACTCTGTTGGCCGCACCCAGGCAGTGCACTGCACACAGACACACACACAAGCCGAGCAGACTTTCATAGTAAGCTCCACTTGGGCGGAGGCCTCCTTCCGCGTTCGCAATCAGAGCCGTGTAATAATTCACCAAAATGGCTCTGCCTCCGAGCATTACTCTTTCATAGAACAACAGAGATTTGTGTTGTAAGGTAAATCATCAGTTTTCCCATGTGTAACATGAAAATATGAGGTTAGATAATTTAGTTGTCAGTGTCACCACCACTTCATCTGTGGCACAGATGATGTGCCAAAGACCTGTCATCACAAAGGTTCTAGGTTCGAAGCCATCATTTTGCATATCGTCTCTGTCGGGTGGAAACCCGAAAAACCGTTACTTTTCAGGATTCAAATTCAAAAGTATCAAAAGTTTCAGATCTACAAGCTCAAAACACGTAGCTTTGTGCCCGTTTCGAGCTTGTGGATCTGCTACTTTTGATACTTAAAAAGTAGGGCATTCATTTATAAAAAATATGGAGATAAGAGGTTTCTGCCCGACAGTGACAATATACTTGTTATCAATACTTAGGGAAACGCTTAGGGACTTCGTTCATTGCCACTGTGTGGAACAAGTTCTCTGAAGATAAATCACAAGGTTAAGAATTAAGTTGTCACCATTGACAACATTTCCCATTCCTCTGTGGTATAGGACATATACCAGTGCTAAAAACGAAAAACGTTTTTTTCATTAAATTTGGTTTCGTAATGCAGCTTTTAACAGTTATAACTGGTATCGAGACGTTCACTCATTTTCTTTCAATGTTTGGTTGTTTAATTGAGAAATTGTAATGAGGCATATATGCAAGGATTTACAAAAATATAGACATTCAAATGTACAATACAGTATGTTGGACAACAATAGAAGACGACAAATACAACACAAATACAGGGTGAAATATTGTGTTTTGAAAAAATATAGATGTTGACAATTGTCCAACTTATTGTCTTTACCACATTAAGGACAATACATGTATACAGAGAGACTCACTTCTCTTATCATGTTAAACACCTTTCTCACTTTTCCTGTGTCAGGATGTGACCCCAAGGTCCTTTTCAAAAGAGAGTGGAACCAGTGGGACATATATGTACATCATTAATAATGTATTATTATTATGGTATCATAACATGCCCATATTATGTGTGTGTGTGTGTGTGTGTGTGTGTGTGTGTGTGTGTGTGTGTGTGTGTGTGTGTGTGTGTGTGTGTGTGTGTGTGTGTGTGTGTGTGTGTGTGTGTGTGTGTGTGTGTGTGTGTGTGTGTGTGTGTGTGTGTGTGTGTGTGTGTGCAATCGGACGCTGCGTTCATGATTTGAGGCATTTTGTTCAAAACGGGCCATTCCTGCAAACGTTGGAAGCCAATCTTAGCCAATCAGGAAGGAAATGAGAAATCGGACAGATCCGTCTTGAACTCATGACTATAATGTGTACGGATTTGCATGATGTTTGGACAAAATCTGTAGGCATAATAAAGAAATCTAAAGTTTTGCAAAAGAAATGTCATAGCCCCACCCCCTGGCGGCACTATAACAGGCCGATGGGAAAGATTTGGGGGAGAGGTTCTGGCCTCCAAGGAGTTTGTGTGCACAGTTTCACACAGATTGGTCCAACCATGCCGGAGATTAGCTGCCCACAGACGGACGGACGGACACGGACTGACGGACAGACAGGAGCGAAAACATAGTCTCCGGCCGTGGCCGTCAGCCTAGCGGAGACAATAAAAGAATATGGTCATTCTGTTTGAGTTATGGTTGAGTTGCATGTTTTCATTGTCTCCATCACGCTGAAAGGCATGTGCACCTTGTCTGTCTGTCTGTCCGTCCGTCCGTCAGTCCGTCCCTGTGTGTGTGTGTGTGTGTGTGTGTGTGTGTGTGTGTGTGTGTGTGTGTGTGTGTGTGTGTGTGTGTGTGTGTGTGTGTGTGTGTGTGTGTGTGTGTGTGTGTGTGTGTGTGTGTGTGTGTGTGTGTGTGTGTGTGTGTGTGTGTGTGTGTTTTCCCTGCATTTTTCACATCTGCCTTTTATAACGCCACCAGGGGGCCGACTTATGTAAAACACATTTTTGGATATTACTCCTTCAGATTTTATCCAAATTTCACGCAGTGTAATTTCAGCTGATTTTTCATATTTCATCCTGATTGGCTAAGATTCACATCTAAAGTTTGCAGGAGTGGCCCGTATAAAAAAAAATGCCTCAAATCAAATCATGCCACCCTTTTGGTATTGCTTTATTATAGTACCATCAGGAGGCCCATTTTTGCAAAACATTTTTTAATATTACTCCTACAGATTTTGTCCACACACATCATGCAAATCGGTACACATTATCTCTATAGTCATGTGATCAAGATGGATCTGTCCAATTCTTCATAATTCCATCAACATTGCTGGCCCACAATAACCTACCTGACCTGGTGGAGACCTGTGCACCGAGGAGCACTTTTTCTAATTAACCAATGATTTTTCAATAGCATTCCACTTCAAACATGAAGACTAACATCAATAATAATAACACTTAAAGCACAAGGAAAACTGTGAAGAAACAAGGAATATAGTGGCTCAGTGCTAAGATACATAGGTTCTAACCCTAAGGGTGGCCTACCCTTTACTGCAAAGCATGTTTTGAAGACTAACAAAACTAAAGGCACAAAGAAAACTGCAATAACAGTGGCTCACTGTGATAAGACACTCTCTACATGTTCCCAAGCTCCACTCTTTACTGCAAAGCATCTTTTGAAGACTAACATCCATAACAAGGCACAAGGAAAAAGGTCAAATCTACAAGCTCACAACATTCAACACCTTGTGAGCTTGTAGATCAGCTATTTTCAAATAGCCGAAGTATATATAGGGCTGAAATGGTTAATGAATGTTTTGTAATGATAATGAAAACTTACAAAGTATCTAGTAAATAAAGTCTTACCGTAGAATTTTAGTACAGTACTTCTGACAAAACCAGCTAACTCCATTGGATCCTCAAACTTTCTGCTAAACCAGCTAACTCCACCGGAGTTAACTGTTTTTTCTGACTCCAGGCTCCACCCCCTTTTGACCTCCAACCTCATTGTGAGCTTGGAGGTTGGAGGTCCATTCAGCTGTTCTTATTAATGATGAACAAAACCTCCTAACTCCATTTCCTGAAAAATGAACATTTTGGAGTTAGCTGGTTTCTGCCGGATAGCAGAGATATTTTGGTTAAAACAAAACGTTTTTTATTAAAAGGTGAAAGCACTATATTCTGATAGTAATCATTGTTATAGAGTGTTTGTTCAGTAGCAGGGGTCTCTGTATCTCTCAGTCTTTAATAAACATAAAATACATTTTCAGGTGGGTGGTAAATCTTCAGCCAATCAGGAGAAAGTGCCCATTTATCAGCTTCAAATTTTGTCTGCTCATTTCTTTGTCATCACTTCCAATTTTACTTGTTTATCCTGTGTCCTGTGTGAGTTCTCTGTCCTTATTGGATGAAATTGGTATCCTGACCTGAAAATGCATTTTCTGTTTAATCAAGAGCTGGAGGGACGGGGAGACCCCTGTCACTGAACACACATCAATGAGTACTATCAGAATATAAAGCAATTTAACACTTATTTCAACTAAAACATATCACTTACCCTACCTTTAACAATATCCTAAAATTGCCGTAAGGGAGGATCGGCGGACCTCTGATATCATGCTCATGTCACCAAGGACTGACAGATAAAGACGTCTCCATATTTGGGCATAGAAGGGACAGGGACTGACAGATATCTCCATAAATGGGCATATCAGTTGGATTGGTGGTGCGACGTAGGTGTGAGGGCCTCGTAGCGTCTCGAACTCTAGATGTGAGGGCTGCATAGCGACCCGAACCACTACACAAAAGCTACTTGTTTATTTAAAATTGTTTAACGACTGGAAATTGTAGTAAAGCTACTTTGAACTCTGCTACTGATCAACACTATAGAAATAGATTGCTTGCGCCTTTGCTAGGCCTATACGACTTATAGAGGTTTAACAAATAAAGCCTCAATCAAAGTGTGTGATTCAGTCTGATTCTGTTGATGCAGGTCGTCTTTCAAAGCCTAGATTAGAACTTTGAAAGCTGATTTGAATCAAGCCGCACATGTAAAAGAACCATGTGTCTCATTCTCTGTAGCCTAATCTGAGGCATTGTAGTGTACTTTATTGGGCAGTTTCAGGTCTCAGGATCCTTACTAAAGGCTATAAAAGGCTAAAGCAAATCACTGAGCAAACATTAATCACACCATGACCCTGTAGTTTCCTGGAATTGCTATAAAGCTGAAATTTATTGCAATGAGAGAAGTCAGGCGTGTTTGAGACGGGCTGATTTGTTATAGGGAGATGGAGGGAGTTGCCTAAATGGTCTTACATCCTGTGTAGGACATACTGTAAGCTATGCTAGTCATATGATCCATGACCCTTTGTTTGAACTGACTGCAAAAACAGACAAATTAGGCTACAGTCTGCTACATAATATTACATTTGTAAATATTATGGAGGCATAGTCTAGCCTTAAAAGCAACACAAACTTCCCATTTCTCAGGAAATGCAGTGTACAGTATCACATGCAGTATACAGTATCACATACCGAAAGCAGATGTGTTTTTAAAAGGAGTCAAGTGAACCATAATGCTTACTGTACATCAGTATGGAACAAAATGGGGGTCGTTGTGCTGTGTAAACATTTGTAAAGTGAACTGCAGTTGGCTTTCAAGGGTTCATAATCTACTTCTTAGCCATCTTCACCATCTGTTCTTTTCATGCTGAGACAATACTCATTGGCAGACAAAGGCTCCCTCGTTTTTTTGTGATTAATCTTTTGATTAATCAAATGATCGAGAAGCACGTTTTAATGCATTTCTTATCCATCAGTGAATCAGCATGAACAGATTAAAAATATTTTTATACTTGACTACATCGATTAGTCTGACCCCTTAAGCCCTATTTTATACTTTGCCGTACAGCAGTACCGTGCAAATACTACAGTGACTGTGACGACAGCCGATCGACAATCTCACAAGGCGTTGCGACTTGCGACATGTCGTGAGCTTGTGGATCTGCTATTTTCACTACTGTAGAAGAAAAATCTAAGAATCAATTTTGTTTCTATAATGGATTAAATCAATTACTTCAATTAAATATTGCACCCCTAATTCAAAAGAAGTATTTGAAGTGGCATTCCTGCCTTATGACATGCCTTTTGTTAGCAGTGTTGGGTTAATATGGCCTTGCTTTATGTTTAAACGAACTGATGACAATCTGTTCAGTGCTTATTACAGTACAGCACCACTACACTGTGCACTGTAATGCTTATTACAGTACTTAGGCTCTCTTTGATGTGCACCAGCTTCGGTCAGGGCTCACTGTGACAGGTCACCAAAGTGATTCAACATTTCCTGTCAATACTAGCAGAGGATTGGACCAATAACTGTTGACTTTCAACTCTATAGATAAAGTTCTTTTGCACATCTAGGCGTAGCAGACAAGAGCCCACGCACATTAATAACACGCTGTTTTCGCTTCCAAACTTCACTTGTTTATTTAATGGAGAACAACGTTTCGGTCAACATGACCTTCATCAGGTATCACTCACAGGGATTACGTGATGAAGGTCAGATTGACCGAAACGTTGTTCTCTATTAAATAAATGTGTAAGTGAAACAGTGTGTGGGACCACTTCTCTTTCATCTATACCGACTTTCAACTCCGACTTTCACATTTCAAAGAGACGTGCTGATATCTTTCCCATCACTGAAAAACAGACTTTCCCATTTGGTTTCCTGCTGTGTTTACTTGATCATATTTTGTAATTATCCTTAGGATTTTGTGTTAAAGACACAGCAAAAAATAAAACGCCATCATCATTTCTCAAGACTCTTCAAATGCTCAGTCAGATAAACCTTGTATCACTTATGTAATGCAATGTTGTAACTTTGAATTATTAATGACCGCACAAACAATTTAACATTTACTATTCATAAATGATTCATTTGGTTAGCACTGGAAGGGCACCAGTCATATCAAGGCTTCATATACAAACCAGATGTTTCATAATTGAACACCATACTCATGAGATTTAAATTAAACCGGTGGTTCCCAACCTTTTCTTGATTAGGGCCCACTTGTTCGCGGCCCAACCATGATCTGACCACTGAACACAGCAGCCAAATGGCCGTTCAGTGGTCAGATGGGTGATCTGCGTGCATTTTCAGGGCATGTTTGCAGTGGTGATCTACTGTCAGTGGTGGAAAGTAACTAAGTACATGTACTCAAGTACTGTACTTAAGTATTAAGTATTTTTACTTTACTGGAATATTTCCAATTTTCAATACTTTTACTTCCACTACATCTCAAAGGCAAACACACAACTACAATTATTTTTAAACTTTAGTTACTAGTTACTTTGCAGATATAAATTATTATATTATAAAACATACATTAACCACTTTAGCCCTATTTTATACATAGGCTATTTGAAAATAGCCGATCTACAAGCTCACAACGTGTTTTACTTTTGGTACTTTAAAGGTAGGGTAAGTGATTTGTTTTGGTTAAAATAAGTGTTAAATAGCTCTATATTCTGATAGTACTCATTGCTATTGAGTGTTTGTTCAGTATTAGGAGTCTCCTTGTCTCTCCACCTCTTTATTAAACAGAAAATGCATTTTCGTTTCAGTTTCAGTTTCATTTCCAATTTTATCCAATCAGGATAGAGAACTCAATCAGGATACAGATTAAACATGTGAAATTGGAAGTGATGACACTAAGAAATGAGCAGGCAAAATTTGAACTGGAACACTATACAAATTAAGCTTAAAAATGGGTACTTTCTCCTGATTGGCTGAGATTTTGACACCTACCGAAAAATGTATTTTCTGTTTATTATAAGAGCTGGAGAGACATGGAGACATCTGTTACTGAACAAACACTCTATAGCAATGATTACTATCAGAATATAGTGTTTTAACCTTTTAACAAAATACTTTTTGTTTTAACCAAAAAATATCACTTACCCTACCTTTAAGTATATTTTGATGCCAATACTTTTGTACTTTTACTCAAGTAACATTTTCAACACAGGCCTTTTACTTGTAATGTTTCTACATTGTGGTATTGCTACTTTTACTTAAGTGAAATATCTGAGCAATTCTTCCACTACTGCATGTTTGTTTTAACACTGAAGTTGCTTAGTTAAACTAGCAGTGGGGCAGACAAGGCTTTATTTAAGACTTTGAAGTGATACAGTACCAGACGTTATGGTGCTAAAGGGAGAGCTAGAGATGTAAAGACATGAATTATTGTTATTGAACATGAAACATTCTGACTGTAATTCATAACACAGTTAATCACCCAGCTAATGTCCCCTGAAGGCTTCTCTTTGTGTTGTCACCAGAACACAAGTATACGCAAATATAACATGTTTCTGAACATTTCCCACACCTGAAATACACACCTATTTCATAATCCTCTGCCAATTATATTGTATTACGGTAATTCACTAAATGACTGAATAGTGTAATTTAAAAGAACAAAGGTGTCATTATTTGGTTAATGTCAGTCACTCTGTGGTATCATGTGACAACCATGTCATTATGCAGAGAGGGGGGGAGTAGAAGGAGAGAGATAGGAGTGGAGGTGGAGAGAGAGAGAGAGAGAGAGAGAGAGAGAGAGAGAGAGAGAGAGAGAGAGAGAGAGAGAGAGAGAGAGAGAGAGAGAGAGAGAGAGCAGGAGGGAGGGAGAAAGAGAGGGAGGGAGAGAGAGAGAGTGAGAGAGTAGCAAAGGGGGGAGAGAGAGAGGGTTATGTAACTGTGTTGAAATATATCTGGAGTCACATGTTCGTAGTAAGGACCTGCAGCAAAATAGTGGTGTGCGCTCACGTGCGCGAGAGCACGCACGCACGCACGCGCTCGCACACTAACACACACACACACACACACACACACACACACACACACACACACACACACACACACACACACACACACACACACACTCTGCTGTCAGCAGTTCAGATGCTGATACATGGTCATCAGAGATTGAGGTGTGATTGGCTAGTGGCTCTGCCTGTCCATGTGAAGCTCCTGGGACCAGTGAACATGTGACTCCATGAGGGAGGAGCCACAATGACGCACATAGGACATAAGCCACGCCTTGGGTATGGTACCAGAGGGTTAAGAGCTTTCTTTATACATCCATGGCAGTGGTGGAAAGTACCTAAGTACATTTACTCAAGTACTGTACTTGAGCACAGCTTTTAGGTTCTTTCACTTTTTGGATTTAGATTATTAATGTAAAACTTTAACCACTTAAACCCTATTTTATACTTTGTTTATTTGAAAATAGCTGATTTACAAGCTCAACGTGTTGTATTGCGATGTATTGCGAGCTCGTAGCTTCTATATATATATATATATTATTATTTTTTAAAACTGGAATACTTTTACTTTGGTACTGCAAGTATTTTGTGATGCTAATGCTTTTGTACTTTTTCTCCAGTAAAATGTAGAACACAGGCCTTTTACTTCTTCCTCCAGTGATCCTGTCTGCCTCACAGTTAGTTGAACTCACAGAGGTTCAGTGAAGGTAACTAACATTGAGGATGTTTGCCAGGACACCAAGGGCTGGAAGTGGATGATGATTAGGTCTCCTTGACAACCTGGTTGTCAACGTGGGGGACACCCATAGACTGTAAGAAATATGGACGAAGGGAGTGGTTTCTACAGACCCGTTTTTAAGCCACATTTTCGGCGAATTCAAACACGACATCTTTGAACTTCCAGTCCAGAAAAGAAACCCGAAACGACTGTTGGCTGCAGCCGCAGCGAGGGCGGGTCTTCTTCACTTGGTGGAACCAATAGAAGCCCGGGAAGCATACCCTACTTTATCATTCATTTTTAAAATAATCGGACCATAATTCACTTAACGCATATCACAATGACTTTAAACTAGCGATTGAAAACATATTGTTTTTATGAAAGTGGTTATGTTTACTAAGGTAGTAAAAGCAAATGTAAATTCCGGGCCAAAACATCCATTTGTTTGTTTACACATCCGTAAGGGGCCATTTGGAACCCCCGCAAGGAACCATGAGGGACCACACTTTGAGACCCACTGGTGTAGCAGAGTGCTTCCAGGGAGCCAACATGCACAATATCAGCAGCCTGGCTCTGTTTGGCCAGAATGGACCTAATTAGCATCATTGGTAACACCTGTGAAGGACATAAGCAATGTCTTTCCAATATGGCTGCTGTAAGCCTATTCATACCGCCACAGAACACTTCTGCATTCTGAAAGCCAGACCCCGCCCACCACGACTCGCTCGAGCCAAGCAGTGTACGTCAGCAGCACTATAATGGAAGTGGAACAGATGGAACAGATGGTTAAAGTAATACCTGGATAGTGCATATGTATGTTTTATAATATAGTAATTTATATCTGCAAAGTAACTAGTAACTGAAGTTTTCAAATAATTGTAGTGGAGTAAAAGTAGCCTACAATATTTGCCTCTGAGATGTACTGGAGTAGAAGTAGTATTACAACTTTAGTAAAGTAAAAAGTAACTCAAAATTGTACTTAAGTACAGTACTTAAGTACATGTACTTAGTTACTTTCCACCACTGACAGTAGATCAGCTATTTTCGGTTAGTGTTGAGTAAAAACAGCAGCCTGCCTAATATAGAGACCTGGGGGACTCCAGTCAACTAAGTATACAGGGTTTTAAGTGGTTAATCTCTTGTTTGTCATGTCATACAGGTCAAGTCAGCCAAACCACAGGGCTTGACCCTAATGCTACTTTCACTACTCAACTGTGTGACCTGTGTGCACACACACACACGCACGCACGCACGCACGCACGCACGCACACACACACACACACACACACACACACACACACACACACACACACACACACACACACACACACACACACACACACACACACACACACACACACACACACACACACACACACACACACACACACACACACACACGGGTGTGTTTGCAGATCTCGATCTATAACATCTGAGCTCACAGACATCTATAACATCTGAGCTCACAGACAGGGTTTGGGGGAGGGGGAATAGGGATTGAAACCTTTTAATAATGGATGATGAATAGGACACACCCCCAGCCAGCACATGTACAGTATGCACTCATACCGTATGCAAGTGAAAATGTACACTAACTCACATGTACCCGGCACACACACACACACAAACACACACACACACACACACACACACACACACACACACACACACACACACACACACACACACACACACACACACACACACACACACACACACACACACACACACACACACACACACACACACACACACACACACACACACATGCGCACGCCTGCATGCATGCATAAACCCATACGCTCTCCACCATGCCAGCTATGCTTTCTATGAATGATAGTGACAGACTCACGTGGTCACATGTCACTCTCCCCATGTGCTATCTGAGCTATTACTATTACTACTTGCTGTACATCTCTGCCCCCCCCCCTCTCTCTCTCTCTCTCTCTCTCTCTCTCTCCAACCAGTCAAGGCAGATGGCTGCCCACCTAGAACCAGGTTCTGTTCAAGGTTTCTTCCCGTTAAAGGGATAGTTCACCCAAAACAAAACATAACTTATTTTCTATCGATTAGTCACCCCATGGAGACTTGAATTTATGGATCATTTTTTGTTTTTGTTGCATTCCTCAGCCAATAATTTGATGAACAGTGGTTCCGGTAGGAGACACAAAGGAGACTCTTTGTGTGTCCTACCGGAACTGGTCATCAAATTATTGGCTTAGGAATCTGACAAAAACAAAAAAATATCCATGAATTCAAATCTGTAATGAATTCAAGGTGACTAATCTCGAGAAAAAAAGTCATTTTGGGGGTGAACTATCCCTTTAAAGCAGTGCTTCTCAAAGTGGAGTCCGGGACCCCAGGGGTCCTTTGAGGGGTTACCAGGGGGTCCCCAGATAAATTATGGATAGTTAGGTGTGTGTAGTTGTGTGGTTGTAACTCTGAGTGTACAAATGGAACCAAATGGACCCGTAACTCTCAGAGTTATGGTGGTCTAATGCAGGGGTTCTCAAAGTGGGGTCTGGGGACCCCCATGGTCCTATCAGCTATTTTCAAAACATCTTGACATTTTTGGAAAAGGTTTAACACCATAAATCTTGTATGGGGGGTCCTTGGCACAAAATCTTTTCAGATGGGGGTCCGCGGCCAAATACACGTTCATTTTTCCTTGCTGTCCTCACCACGGTCTTGATCATGACGGAATTGTTGGATCTCTGCAAATGAAAGAGTATTATGGTCTTAACTTGCCCTGTATGTAAAGTGTCATGAGAACTGAACTGAACATGAACTTTGTTTCTAATTTGTCTCTATAAAAATATGGACACATGGTGGGAGTGACACTGTGATTACATAATGCAGGGTTCTCTTCTTAAATTCAAGGGCCCCCCTCAACTCTGACAGTGTACAAATGGAACCAAATGGATCCGTAAGGTCTGCATGAGTTACAGACCTGTAAAGGTCCAATTGGAACCACCTTAAGTAACCCAGAGGGTCCCTGGACCCCACTTTGAGAACCACTGCCATATAATGGAATCCCAGTGTAATTTAGAGAGGGAGATTTCCATCCACTAAAAGCAAAAATGTTATTTTGGCTGTTTACGGTTGAGAACCAGTACAAATACCACTGCACATACCTCGAAACCTCTAGATGACCCCCCCCCCCCCCCCCCCCCCCCCCCCGACACTCCTCCCCTAAAGAAAAAAAAAGAGAACCTATTGTTCATTATCCCTCAATGAATGGCTGCATGTGAAGGTCCATTGTTATAAAATATGTGCAAAGGGATCAAGATTTCCTTTCTTCCTCTTTTTCATCCCGTCTAATGTTATAGCTAAACAGGAAACGACACGTCTGTCTGTCTGCCTGCCTGGGTCCTGAGCTGTGGTGGAAGTGCAAGTCACTGCCCGGCAGACTGAGGCATGGACTGGACGTTGGGTGGGTGGGGGGAGGTCTGAATGAATATGGTCTTATCCAGTGGTTCTCTAACTTCTTAATTTCAAGGAACCCCCCATATAACTCCTCCATAACACTGAGAGCGTACAATTAGAACCAAATGGACCCTTTGGTTCCATTTGTACGCTCTCAGAGTTACAGACCTGTAAAGGGTATATTTGGAACCCCATAAACTACCCCCCTAGGGGGTCTTTAGGGTTACTACAGGGGGGTCGCCATTGCCCCAAACTTTGTGTGATAGGAAATCCAAAAAGATAATGTGTATCCAAACAAACACAGACATTAATTTACCCAACACTGATTATAGTGCCGTCAAACAAAAAAAAGTGTAATCTGCAAGTGCAACACAGTTTTATACAATATGTAGTGGGGGTCCCTGCTTCATCTCTCTCTCAGGGGTCCTTGGCCTAAACAATGTTGAAGACCCCTGTTCTTTGGATCTATTATTATAAGCTAATGTTCTTTTAGATCTATTATGTAATGTATTAGATGTTATACAGTAATGATCTATGTTGTAATGTTATATTATAGCCTAATGCAGGCTATTATAATGTTAAATCAAATGTGTTATAAATGGTATATTAAAATGTTATTATATACTATGATGCTATTATGCTATACTGTTATATTATAATGATGGATTAAATGTGTTGTAATGTGTCAGATCTGCTCGTCAGACACAAATCGGAGCGCTCGGTTTGCCTCTAGCCCCGCCCCTCTGCAGACACGTTGCTCTAGGAGCGGCTGCACGGGCTGCGTGGTGACACGCACGCACGCACGCACACACGCACACACGCACACACACACACACACACACACACACACACACACACACACACACACGCACACACACACACACACACACACACACACACACACACACACACACGCACACGCACACGCACGCACCGGGGTTGCCATGTCCACTAATTATAAGCGACGTTGGGCTTTTCTGTAAAGTTCTTTAAATATTGGTAGTTGTGGGCTGTGTTTTTTTGGGCTCGTTTCTAGTTGCTTATTTTGTCTGCGCACCCCGTTATATTATACCTCTATGGCGCAGCCCCATATTTTATGCCAACAAGATTTGTGTCATTAAAATGTTTCAAAAATATTCCAAATGTTTTCCCATTTTCTTCCAAGATATTTGGAAAATAGCAGATCTACAAGCTCACAACAAGCCACAGCTTGTATTTAAAGTGCTCATGTTGCTTCTTTTGGGCTTGTTTTCCTAGACCTGGTTGCTTATGTCTCTCACACAATATGGCAACACTCACGCACACACGCACGCACGCACGCACGCACGCATGCAGTGAGTGGATGTCCTGACTTCACACTGCCGGTAAGTGCTGACTGATCCCCACTGAGGAGATGATCAGCAGCAGCCTGCACACAATAGAATAACTCACTATTTATTCAACTCATTCAAGAGAGACTGTAATGGAACCAAATGGACCCTTAAGGGTAAGTAAAGGCTGCTGATCACACACACACACACACACACACACACACACACACACACACACACACACACACACACACACACACCTTGATGTGAGGAGAACCCCTCAGGTTGTAGGCTACCGAGTCAGAACTGATATCATTTTTTACTACTGATATTTTTACTACTGAGATTATTATTTTTTACTACTGATCACACACACACATACAGACACACACACACACACAGACACACACACCTTGATGTGAGGAGAACCCCTCCGGTACCGATCACTCAGAACTGAGATTATTTTTAGGATTTGGAGATTACCTTTTGAACCAGGCGTCCTAAGAATAGAAATAGAAATGGACCGGGTCACATACAGTACGGGACGGACCCGGTCCGTCCCGTACTGTATATGTGACCCGGTCCATTTCTATTAAATTATTAGATCTAATACATTTCTATCAAATCTACAAGATTACGCAAATTATTCTTACGCAAAGTAGTCTATAGTTTGCGTAATACGAGATTTGATAAGAGAATAATGTGACTCATGTTTGCTTGTCTGATCAAGTTCTGCAGCAACTATGACGCTTTAACATTGTAACAAACAGTGGCGTTATATTTGTTCTTTGTTTGTTTGATTGATTGCTAACAGAATATAATCCGTCATGTAAGACTTTATTAATTTGTCATACATGTACGCAGCGCGTCTGTAGTGTGTGTGTGTGTGTGTGTGTGTGTGTGTGTGTGCGTGTGCGCGTGTGTGTGTGTGAGAGAGAGAGAGAGAGAGAGAGAGAGAGAGAGAGAGAGAGAGAGAGAGAGAGAGAGAGAGAGTGTGTGTGTGTGAAAGCATTTTCATTCTTACATAATAGAGCTGCCTCTTCCTACTGCATGCTTGTGTGCAGGGTTATTTGTCGCTGTTATGGAATTCATTTCTGGCCGGTCTGTTGTCACCTTTGTAAATATCTTTAAAACGAGATATGTAATAACTATGTACATCTATGTGACTTAAAAATAAGTAAAATGAAAATATTTATATTTACATGTATGTATGTATGTATGTATGTATATGTGTGTGTGTATGTATGTATGTATGTATTATAAAAGCCTGGTTTAAATCTAGATTCAAATGTGGTGTTTCATTAAATCAGTGGCGCATGATAAAATATGTTAATCCATTGAGGTTTTGGGCTACAATGTGTAGTTTTAGACTGGAGCAGTCTTTTTGTACTACTGTAGCCGACATGGTGTGGTTCTGCATTAGAACAGTCTTTTTACTACACGGTGTGGTTCTGGATTGAAGCAGTCTTTGTACATGGTATGGTTCTGGTGTGGTTCTGGATTAGAACAGTCCTTGAACAGAAACAAATTTGACAATAAGTTGCCAATCTTTCTTGCCAAATAAGACAGGTAGATGTTTCACTTCTAGAAAAAAATCAGCTGCTATGTACGTATATAAAACAGTGACATTACATTACATTACAGTCATTTAGCAGACGCTACTTACAATAAGTGCATTCAACATAGGTATCAGGTAGGCAAGGAAACTACTAATTACATTGTTGTTACGTTGTTTTGAATTTGTTGAGTGTAATTTAGTAATGAACTCACAGGACAACTCATCTTTATTATTATTATTATTATTATTGTTATTACATTACTATTATTATTGTATTCATGGCAAACTCTTAAGCAGCCTGTGTTTAACTTGCAGGTGCGTGATGCAGTGTGCTGGCTAAGGGACAACATTAAGGATGTCAGCGTCAGACTCGGATTACTCCATTGACTGGCTCGCCAGTGATGAGGACGACATCGACAGTCCAGACAGATTAAGCCCTCACCATCCAGACGCACAACCTCCACCAACATCTACCACATGCTTACGGGATCCTCCAAGAAACCGTGTCCGCTCTGCTGGATCTGTTGACAGGAGTGACGATGACAGTGACTCTAAAGATGGCCACCGCTGCAGGCCTAAGAGGGAATGCAGTAACGGCGCAGAGTCAGACTGTAGTTCCCCTGTCTCCGAACAGAACTTCTGGGCCAGTCCAGGCCAGGGATATACGACCCGTGTTGGTCAGCAGATACCTTCTAGGGCCTTGAGGAGCACTTCAGGAGTTATTGGGAAACCTCTTGAGATGAGGAAGCGAGCGCACAGCCCCGGACACTGTGAAACAGCTCAATCAGAGGACACTGATAAAGAACTATTTTCACGAAAGGTGAGAGCTGTCCTCTTACAATGTATCCCTTTCTCTTCACTTTTTACCCTTCCTTTTATGATTTCGAGTAGCCAATTGTGTATTAGAGTAGCTCCTGTTTCTACCCAATTTAGTAGTTATGCACTGCTTGCCATTGCTGTTGTACCCTACTGGCTCACCTGCCAGCGAGGAGCCCCCACCAGGAGGACATATCACCTCTGTCCTAGTCCTCCCGCTCAACATTCCTCACTGACAGGTGCCGTCCCAGCCTGTGTGAGTCCCTGCAATGACAAATATCACACTCCCCACGGCCCCGCCCATGCTTCCCTCCCCGGAAAATGGCCAATTGTGTTCACTCAGCCAAGCCGGATGCACCGCTCTTTCTTGTCACTTTCTGATAGCATGAGAAAAAACAGTTATCCCTGACAGGACTACGGCTGTTGTGTTGACCTCAGTGTCATTTGATGATACAGAGTAGAAGCTTGTAAAGTCAATGTGTCAGTGATAAACGGCTTGTTGTTGATTGATGTAAGACTCTTTTGAAGGGCTCATGAACATTTTTCTTCCATCAAATGGAGACATTCCATAATTAGCAAAACACCCTATTATCCCTAGTGTCCCTATTCTGGGGCGAACAATAGGCAAAAATTGCTGATCTACCAGCTCACAATGCGAAGTTGAGAGAGATGTTGTGAGCTTGTAAATCAGCTTGATTTATTGATTTTATTTGGATCTCTTTTAGCCGAGGCTAATCTTCCAAGAGTCCAGCAAGCAGAAATACAATACATTACATACGTACAGTGTACAATACTGATAAAAATTACAATAAACATATTGCAACATACCATAATGTAAAAACAGTACCAATATACAGAGTTACACAATAAAAAGATGTAACTCATCTCACATACACACCTACTACTAGGCCTTAGGCCTGTTGCACCTAAGGGATGACCATGGATACCCATGGTGGACTATGCATGGCAGGGGCGTCCTCCTCCCTGAGCCAGGCCTAGACCTGACCGCATACCATTGTAAAAACTATTTATTACTATAAAAATAGGACACAGAAGAAAAAAGCACGAATCATTAAACAAACATCCAAATTATTGCAATGAGTTCCATATTTTGACCGCCCTAAAAATAAAAGATCAGCTACTTTCTGCGAAGAGATTTAGCGAAGAGGGGAGAAATGGAGCAGACCAAGTATAGAGCCCTGCGGGACCCCGGTCAACCAAGTATACAGGGTTTAAATGGTTAATGGACTGAAGTCGATAGTCCCCGTTTCATCTCTTTACTATTTCTGTCCTCAGTCGTTATGCAGTTCACTGTTCAGCTAAGATATGTTGTTGGGATTATGTGATTTATACATCAAGGTACCATGTTATAGTACTTAAAATAAGTAGTGCTATGGATTACGTGACTTATACATCAAGGTACTAGTTCTTAATGCTTAAAATAAGTAATGCTGTGCTGTGGTTTGGGATATTTAAATGGGTTATTTGAAAGCACTTAATGCAGCTATAGCACCATGAATGTGTTCTCTTTTCCCTACAGTGCATGGAGCTGCAGTGTTACATCCAGCCCCTGTCCTCCATCCTGCGAGGCCTTCGGTCTGGGAGGTACTCTCAACGTAAGTACCAATCCCAGCTCTCAGAAATACAGTCTTACAGTTGTCTTTACTATGGTAAAGGTTACTATGGTAACAGTGTGAGGCCAAGGACCCCAACTTGATGTATTTGTATTTGGCTGCAGACCTCTATCTGAAAAGATTTTGTTCAAGATTAAAAAGAAAACAGCCAAAGCACAGAATAGGGTTTAAGTGGTTAAACTGATTTTGATGCTATTTTGCTGGGGACTAGGGCCCCACTTTGATACCCACTGTACTATGCCGTCTGCACAGCATAGTAAATGTGTGTTGCATGAGCTCACATACTGGTGCACAGGCAGGTTCCTGAATGGAGATCTGTACAGTGCTAAAGATAGGCAGTGTCCGCCATGGTACGCTGCGATGCATGAAGCAGAGGATATGTCATTGTATGTCCTCCTGTTTCTGTGACATAAATCAGACACGTGGACAAGGACAAAGATATCTCTCTCTATGGATTCCAGGAATCTCTGTCTGACTGTCCTTCACATATCTCGAGAAGCGTTCATCCGATCGAATTCGCACTTGGTGGGTGTATTGGTCAGGACCCAAGGAAGTGCTGTGTCGAGTGTGAATCCGTTCGGATGGGCGGCTCTACAGAACTGGCCCACTCCAAAACTCTGTCCATGCCCCAAACGGGGCATTGCACAAAATAATGTCTTCACCTCGATTAGTAATCAAAGATATAAAGGTCCCTGTTCATTTAGATGTTGTGCAATAACCTGGGGGAAAATAATCAGAAACATAACAAGCATCAAAAGGCGTGAGCAGTCATTTAATGTCCTTTCAACTTAAGAATAGTACAAAGATGAAAGAGTCTTTCATCCTTCAGAAAGACGCACCAGCTGTCTCTTTTGTGAAATATGGCGATAAGTTAATTTCACTGTGCAAGTACAGTACAGTACGAGTGCAGGGAATGTATGAAGTTAAGTTGTAAAAACAGGGACTGGTTTATCAACCGCATTGCCTGTCTCAAGCCTAATTTATTACTCCGTAGTACAACAGTGTCACTTGCCGAAAAGAACAGATCTTTTTGGCAAGCATCACCATCGTGCGGTGTGTATAAATTAGGCTTCAGTTTTCCACTGTGAGAAGGGTTTGGATTTGGTGATTTTCTGTGCATGATGGAGCTAGTAATGTCAGCACACTTACTAATGTTTAGTAATGTTTGGGTTGGATTTTCTGGGGAGGATGAAGGAGGATCCATGCCTCTGCTTTTGATATCTCCCTTCTGGTCATTCATTTTTGAGGTCGGTGGGGATATGTTCTATCCCTGCTTCTGGTCAGACTGAATTATATACATGCATTTCCTTTTGGGAAATGTAGACTCTCTGATATGTTGGGTATCTATGTTTTATAATATCACAATTTAACTATTTAATTTAGAATGTATGTTAACCACATTAACCCTGGCTTCCCTATTTTAGGCACATTTTCAAAGATTTTCAAAATATATGTTTTTTAGAAACATAAACAAACCCATCAAAAACAGATCTACCAACTCCCAGTGTGTCACAGTGCAGTGCGTTGTGAGCTTGTAGATCAGCTATTTTCAGTATAGAGCATGATAGGGTTGAGAAACTGTCTCCCTCAGTTTTGTTTTTATCTTTTTGTTTTTAACAAATCCGGCCCTGAATGTTAGCATGTTTAGTCATGTTTAGATATCCTGTTGTGTGTCCTTGTGAAACTCACACTCCCTCAGACCAGTGTGCACGTGTCTCATGGTGGTCACTACAGATCTGTTTCAATCCTACAGGTCTCAGCAGTTTCCAGGAAAGTGTTGCAATGGACCGTATCCAGAGAATAATGGGGGTCCTTCAGAATCCAGACATGGGGTAAATGACATAGATGACACAAAACCTCTTCTTCTGTTTACTTTTGTTCATCAGTTTTATTCATCCATCTATCCTTTTTTTATTCCTCTGTACTCTTTCTCTTTTATTATGCATTTATTCATTTCCTTATCCGTGTCAGTTTGATCAGATACATTTTACACAACAGATAAGACTATTACTGTAGTACTGTACGTGTCTAGGACCCGCAGAGCCCAAGGACCTGATAAGAGAACAAATGAACTCTGGTTGTTTATTTTGGTCACTGGCATATTTAAATAACTCAGCCTGAGTCTCCTATTTATAAAAAATATATTTTTTAAATACATAAAAAAAAAATATATATAATAATAATAATAAACAATAAAAAATAAAATAAACAAACAAACAAACAAACATGGAATAAATTACTACTGGTATTTTTTAGATTCGGAAAGACAAATTATTTTCACCACAAAAGATGGCAGTTCTTGTGAGAATGGGTTGTGAATGCATTGAGTGATGCTGCGGAAACAGTACCTAAGATAACATAAAAACTATCATAGTGGTTATTTCAAAACAAGTTGTACATGGAAAGTAGATTTTGATCCTATTGACATAATGCCCCTGGGGCGACCTGATAAATGAATTGTTACGTGCGTACCACATGGGCTCTAGTGCCTGACAGTGAGTCCCTGGTTCAATTCCCAGCTGGCCGGGTCATTTGCTGCATATCACTCCCCTACTGTCTTTCTGTGTTTCAAATAAAGGCTCCACAAAACATCTCAAGAATAGAGAGATACTTCCCTTATTTGCACCCCTTAAAGTTCGCCACACTTAATTATTATGTATAAATATAATTATTAAACAAAAAGCATCTATAAATTAATTAAGCAAGCTTTCCTCATACCTCCCGTAAGGCTTGGTTAATTTGGTTAACAAAATAAAATACTGATCAGCCTGTAAGTTATAATATAGAAGTAATGTAAGTCTATAAGCAAAATTACTAGATGTTCTTCATTGTAATGCAGTATTATGATGTGCATTCATCTGTGGATGAGGTCTGGTCTGCTATTGATCTGTTCTTGTAACAAATTAGGACTCAATGCAGCACCGACTGAAATTACATCATTGCTTAAAAGCCTCTTAGATAGATGAAAATGAATACCGTACAATAATACTAATGTAACACTTTACTGGAGCTTTTGATCCAAAGTTAGGCAAAAATAAAATAGGCTTAAAATAAATGTTACTAAACCTGAATGTGTGTTTATTATCTGCTACGCATCTACTCATCTAATGGCACCAAAAAAACAACAACCTAGAATCCAAATCTTTCACACTGCTAGAGAACTTTCATATTTGCCACTGAAATAAAGCTCCATACCACGTAGAGAGACAGATGTGGACATACAGATGTGGACATGTCTCTGTGTGGGATGAGGAGAAGACATTCTTCTCAGGGCTGAAACCCCTACAGCATCTGGAAAATAAATAAAGCTGCTAAATAATGCCTGATTTATACTCGGTCGCGTGCCAAAAATAGCAGATCTACAAGCTTGTACAGTAGATCAGTTATTTTTGGTGCGTGATGCTGGCGCGCAACTGGTGTTAAGCCATTCAAACCGGGAAAGCATCTGTGTCATTTTAGATTTCCGCTATATAGCGTGTGTCACGATCAAAAATAGCAGATACACAAGCTCATAGCACGTCACTTTGTGCTGCTACTTTTGAAAATAATTTGTGATAATTTGTGCAAATCTTTGAATATATATGTACTTTATATCTATTTTAAAGCAAACATTTTTAACTCAAATCTTTGCTTCTGGGGGTCCCTGGGACAAAAATATTTTGAGATGGGGGTCTGTGGCCAAATACATATAGTTTTGAGGGTCCTTGACCTGAAAAGGTTTGAGCAGCACTGACAGTAGTATATGGTGTACTTATATACTACTACTGACATACAGTAGCAACATACGTTTGGCAGGAAAACTGTTAGGATTTAGAAGGCATTTGTAGAATCGGCCACAGGTCTTAATGGGTTAAAGCACACTATAAATCAGTCTTTCATCTATACTGTACACGTGACGGTGTCACTTGACCCAACGTGTTGTTAGTTCTGGTGGGCGAGCGTCACCGCGGTGCGGCGGGAGTATAACTGAGGCGTAAAGCAAGTGTAACCGTAACTCGGTGACATCAGAGGAGGAGGAGGAGGATTATCAACGGTTTGAAATCCAGCAGGTCACTACACAGCCGCTACAGAGCTTACTGGGCTATTTATAGACCAATGAATGAACGGAGGCCTCCTCCCCAACACCCCGCTCCTCCCCCCTCCGCGACACGTGTGTGCTTGAGCATGTGTGTGTTTACGTGTGTGACGTTGGCTTGTGTGAGAGAGGCGTGTGTGTGTGTGTGTGTGTGTGTGTGTATGTTCACTGTAGTCACATTTCTCATGTGGCACTGACCACGCTCTGCTGCATGTCCTTCTCAATAGGCATCATGTGCTCCGTCGGCGGAGAATGTGAGCGCAGATAACATCACACACGCGCACACGCACACGCACACACACACACACACACACACACACACACACACACACACGTTTGTATTTCTATACTTGTGAGGACATCAACATTTTTAGGCAATTTTTTGAATGCCATTTAAAAAATGTTCAGCCCTAACCCTGAAGCTGGAAATAGCAGATCCACAAGCATCATTGTGAGCTTGTAGATCTGCTATTTTCGGTGTGCGAGTATAAATATAGTATAGTATAAATCAGGCATGACTCTAACTCTAACCCCTAAACCTGACCTCCAAATGTTTAATCCTAACCCCAAGCTGAATATTTTTCTAATAGTCAGCCTAACAATAAAACGTTTTTTTAACTATAAAACAACACTTCCTCTTATGAGGACCAGGGTCCTCATGATGTCTATTTGTAGAATTCTACTACTGTACTTGTGGGGACATGTTGCCCTCACAAAGTATAGCAATACAAGCATGCACACACACGGGCGCGCGCGCGCGCGCGCACGCGCGCGCGCACGCACGCACGCACGCACGCACACACACACACACACACACACACACACACACACACACACACACACACACACACACACACACACACACACACACACACACACACACACACACACACACACACACACACACACACACACACACACACACACACACACACACACACACACACACACACACAGCCTCTCTGCCCTTTCTAGGATTTGATTTATTCAATCATTGTAGTCACGTTGTCTGTCCAGTGTCCACCTATCAGCTTACAGCAGAGGAGTGATCATGTTGTCGACACAGTGGTTTTTAAAGGTTTATGTAACATCCCTCGGTCCATCATCTGAATGCCGTTCTGGTCTGTTAATCTGCTATTAAGATGTTTTTAGACCGGTTACATCACCTCGTGTTCTTGTTGTCTTCTAGGGAACGTTTTCAGAACATCGTTCTGAAAATGGAAGCCATGCTTCACAGCTGGTTCCCTCAAGTGAAGCCCAACGCAGACCAGCACACAGATGACGTCACTCCAGCTAAGAGGCAAAAGGTGAAAAACAAAAAAGTCATCATACCAGTTTAAGGGTGGATTATCCTACCAAAAAACGTAATGGTCAGTCATGCACAGACAAAAGAACAAACAGTTTGGGCATAAAACAGCATGGAGAAAAGAGTTTATTTGATTGCCTAATGTGTCCAGTTTTTGCCTAATTTAATTTAATGTTTTTATTACTTCCATAATGTGTTAGGTTTCTGCATTATTGTAACTCAGAAAACCATTGGAACATTAACATCATTAAAGTCATTTGAGTCATCTTTTTGGCAACATCTGGTGGTACTGTAGCTCCGTTGTCTGTTTTGATTCCCAGAATTCAGTTAGAAACAAAACCAAAGTAGTACCGCTCCAAAACTAATGCTACAGGGTTCTAGTGCTGAGGTTATTTTGGAAAGCAAGATCAATGTTTTACCATTTCAATTTAGGTATTTATGGGTCACTCTTATCCAGAGTGACTTACAATGTGAAATTGGAATAAGCAGAGTAAGCATGAACTCTAAACAAGGTAAATAATCACATAGAGTGCAGAGAGAACAGTAGTCTCTCAGTACAGTATAGCATACCAGGTAAACAATGAACCCAGCATCTGCCTAAATCACATTCTTAACATTTCTGGTCGAGAAAAACAAGTCTACAAAACAAAAACATGAGAACAAGTGACAAGGACATATCTGACTAGCATCAAAAACTGTAAAAGAGCATGCACCTTGTGTACAAGTACATACTGTAAGAGTACAATTCTCAACACAGATTTGTAGCGGCAATAGTAAAACAATAACAAAGAAATAATGAAGAATAGCAGTAAATGTTCATGTCAGCCATTCTGGATGAGAATGCCTACATTGTTAACTGTAATAATAACAATACTGATGTAACTTCCTTTCTCTCCTGTAGCACCAAACAACTGCAAACCAGTCAATATCCTCTCCATCCTCTGCGTGTTCAGTGGCCTCTGGAGCGACGGCTGGCCCCGTGCCTGGTTCCTTCTCAGCCGCCCAGGTCAGACGGTTTCACACCTCACCCGTGTGCTCCCTCAAAACTCCGGAGCTCTCGCAGGGCAGGACCACTGCTGCTACGCCTCACACAAGCCGCATCCTCCAAGCGACGCAGGATAATGTTGTCTCTTCCAGCACTGACTTACAGAATGGCCCAAAGTCCAACCTGCCTCACAGACAGGGAGCCCAGCCCTTCAAAATCAGCTCCCCCTGCCTTCAGAGACTCTTGCAGGCTAAAGAGAGCATCATTGCCCCTAGAACTGTGGGAGATGACAGCACATGTGAGAGAAGCGGTTTGTAATAACTACAGACTGCTGGGGTGGCGTGTGGGTTTTAGGGGCTGTGTCCACAGAAAGTGTTTCTTGAGCTGGCAGCGGCTTTCTGACATGCTTTTATGGTAAAGACACGCTGGAGCGTTTCAGTGCTCTCCGCGTCCAGCGTTTTGTTTTGGCCGAGCGTCCTGGGTGCTTAAAGCTACTTTTGGAGAGGAGCACCACTGATCCTCCTGGCTGTGTCTGACAACCCGGTCATTTATGACCTGATTTTGAATCGTTACTACTATTGTACGAGAAGTCCATGTATTGTTTGCTGTTATTTCAGCTAGGCTATTGGTGCAAATGACACAACGTTCGAGTACAGCTACGGTTGATAGGTTTGAACGTTGAGGGAGTCAATTAACACTCCGTGCGCTTAGTAAGAAGCACTCTAGACATGATATCCAAAGTGTCCCTCCGCTCAAAACTGCTTTCTGTGGACAGGGTTAGTGGCCCCTTATAATACCTACAGACTGCTGGGGCGGTGTATGGGTGTTACAGTATCTACTGTAGGCTTATCCGAGTACAGAGTTGACTAGCATGGAGCCTTGTCAGCACTATACACGCCCCCAGAAAAGCTCCCACAGTGCCGAATCTAAGTTTAAAGGTTGTTGGCCTTTAAATAGCATGTTTTCAAAGAAACATAAATCTAACTTTTGTTATCTGCAGCTAACGTGTGCACTGGTTTGATGTGGGTTAACCCGGGTGGGTGGAGTTCCCACCTTTTTGCTGGCGCCGGGTGTCAATAAAATAGTAACAGCTTCTCTGTTGAATTAAGACCAGATGGATTGAACACATACATTGCACGTACAATGTTTCATCCACCAGTCTGGGACACCTTGGTTCTTGGGACATGAAGCCATCCGGGTTGAGTAAACGTGGTTTTCTTGCTTGAGCTTTCATCGGTTGTATTTGAGTTGGTTCAGAATTCATCGTAAGTCCAAATACAGATACTTATGTTGGCAGAGGGCTTTTTATCAAATAAATTCCCTAAAAAAAAGAAGAAAAAAAGACTGGGTGTGATTAAGAAGGGAATTATGGCATGAATAACTTGCTCTGAAAACACAATACACATACAGTAGTAGGTATGTAAATGAATGCACGTTAATTTGGAAGGGCAGCTTTGAGCGTGCACCACTGACTGTTACTTCATTGACCGGTTTTTATTTAGGCGTTTGAAAGGATTCCTCTACCTCATATAATGGTTTGACTATAGAAAATACAAAGACACATATTTCATCTGTATGCCTCGTGGGAATCATGAATCAAAACATGTTCAAATTGCCTATCGACTAGTGCTCCGTCCTTCACAGTGGGAAGACGAGCCCCAACAGTGACAGTGGCTGCAAATCAGTTAATTTTGACCAGCACACTTGACATATATTGGCTATGGGGACAAACGAGGACAATAAGACATGGCAAATCGCCTGCCACATCCTGTTAACCAATAGCTCTGGCCAACATTAAAGGAGCACTTATCGCATTATTCAACTTTATCCTTATATAATTGGCCCTCACTAATACACATAAGATGGCACCATTTCTGTCTATTCACTCTGTGGCTTGGAGGTGGGCTGTGGACAGTTCAGAAACCTGTCTACTTATGACATCACCGGCGGTAATTTCAAACAAGATTTCAAACTTTTGTTCATGTTCATTTTGAACTATGGCTTCTATTTCAAAATGCTAGTTTCCTTTAGCTTGGAATCTCTACTGATGTTATTGGTAGGCAGGTTTCTGAACGGTCCACAGCTCACCTCTGAGACAGTGAGTAGACAGAAATGGTGCCATCTCATAATGAGCATTAGTGAGAACCAATTATATGAAGACATTGTTGAAAATGGGTAAAGAGCTCTTTTAATTATACTTGGTAGCATGCCAGTGTTGCTTGTGAAAATAGCAAATCTACAAGCTCACGTGTCGCATTGCAACTCGTGAGTTTGAAGATCTTCCATTTTCAGTATGCGACACTGACGCGCAACAAAGTATAAATCTATTTTTATATGACATCATTAGACAATATAAAACCTGAGCTCACTGCTTACTCTTGTGTACATATATTTCTGTTTTTCATGATTTATCCTCAGAAAGATGGCCTTTGTGACGTTTTATACTGATGAAAATAAATGTGATGTCTGCTTTCTGAAAGGAAGTTTTCTACTTACTTTTCATCATTCCTTTTATTCCAGGGCAGTTGTTTTGTTTATCCAATAAACTTAAAACTAAGACGATGAAACAACACATATCAATTGTGGAGCATTTATTTGTGGGTTGGGTCGTTTTTCTTTTGTATGCTTTAGGAAACTCAGCAATTTAGAAATTAAAACAAAATAAATATGCATATTATGTAAAACGTTTCCCTAACGAAGCATTATACACAATGTACAATTGTTTTTTTTTTTCTCTCTTTTTCTTCCACCACTTGCTTGAATATTCTATACACATTTCCAAACAAAATAAACATATATCTCCATGCAGAAACCCTGAAAATGGGATGTGGAGTTAAGAAAAACAAATGGGTAATACTCAATGTGCTGCTCGCGTGGATCAGTGGTTCTCAAAGTGGGGTCCACGGACCCTCAGGGTTAGTTGCGGGGGTTAACTCTGAGAGGGTATAAATGGAACCAAATGGACCCTTTACCCTTACGGGTCCATTTGTACCTACTCGGAGTTATAGGGGTCCTTGAAATTAAAATGTTTGAGAACCACTGGCGTGGATCGCCGTGTTTAAAAAAATGCTAATATACCACAAGGTGAAATAAAACAGGGGATCGGTTATGCTTTGAGAGTACACAGGAAGGATGTACAAAGTGGCCCCTCTGCTCTGGAGTTCCTTGTGAGCTGACGACACCGCATTTCTGGGTTGTTGTTTTTTCATTTGTGGTGTGTGTGGGTGTATGTGTGTGCAGAACCACAGTGCTCGCAACACTGCCATTGAAGAGGCTTGTAGGTGCACGGCCAAACAAGACTTCAATGAAAACAGAAACAGGCCAGCACTCAATAATGCCATTTATTACGTTTATTTGCCTCGCCGAGTGATGCAAAGCACAGCTTCTTCTTGTTTCCAGCCTTGCGTCTGACCCAGAGACCACAATGCAACCTCAAGAATCTGCACTTTACAGATTCCACCTATTTCCTCTTCCCTTTCTTCATACTGATATACGGTATGTCAGGCTAAAGCTCAATACATACTCCTTCTGACGTTGGAAAATCTCCCGGTTCGGAAAGGCTTCCCGAACTATAGACATCTGGAGGTGCACGGGTTCTGAGAAAAGGTTCAAGGACCGCCCTTCCGAAGCTCATAATGACATCAATTTGTAGTTATCACCTCACTTTATCACCTCCCTTTCCGGAGAAACGTTCGGTCGTCAGAAGGAGTATGTATTGCGCTAAAGTGTTGGGCAGCAACGCTTTACTTATTAATATATTATTGTAATGTTATTACTTTCCCCAGTAACAAGTAGTGTAACTTATTGCAATTGCCAAAACGGTAAAATTCTTACATATTACTGATCCAAGTAACGCTACGTTACTGCGTTACAACAAACATGATTCGTTTTTGACTGAGGTAAATGCTCTCTCTTCTCTTCATCGTTTGTCTATGAGCTGTGGTGTTTCCATTCAGCTGCGTAGAGGAGCCCGGCCAAGCGCATAGTAAGGTTTACAAATTATAGATCTACAAGCAATTAACACATTCTTAGCTTGTAGATTGTTCTTTTTGAGCATGCACCTTTGCAAAATGATGAAGTAAGTGTAGGTCAGGAGCAGGTCCGTGCTCCAGTCTATGGCTCAAAAAGATGGAGGATAGTAAATCATGAGGGAGAAGACAGGGGCACTTTCAACACTTCGAAATGTTGTATAATTATTAATTTGTGTCAGTCAAAGATACTGTTGTCCATTGTAAACATTGTGCGGGCAGCAAATCGCTTTCAAAAGCGAAGTATTGAACACTTAACTTGTTGATCCGAAACGGCAGGTTTGAGAGGCTGCAATGTGTGCAGCTCTGTTGTCTGGTTGATTTATGACTTCTCCTGTAGGAATACTTATTGTTCCAATATATTAAATATGCAGAAAAACTGTTAAAAACATATGAGAGGCTGCTGATTATTTTGTTATGTAGCCTATATTAATGTGTGGTGTGCAGTTATGCAGTTTGGCTGATAGGTGACTCCTACTGAATACATTGGATTCAGTAGAAGTAATAAGTAACTAGTAACGTATTACACTTCCCGAGTAACTAGCCCAACTGGTTGGCTGCTGAACCAGGCCAGGAAAGAAACGTTGCAGGAGACTCTTAGGGTGGCTGACACAGCTTAGCAGACACAGAAGCCCAGCCAGGAGTAGATCTCTGCAGAGTTGGGAGGTCGAATGATGGTAAAGAACAGGCAGAATTTGGTGCTCTGGCGCAGACAATGAGCCGCCTCAGCAAACTAGGGACTTTCCTCGTCAAGATAACCGCCATGTGGTTTCCATCTAGCAAGGCTGGATGCAAGAAGAAATTGTGTGTTGCATTGCTCGGCGACGCAAATAAACTTCATATAAAGGACATTATTGAGTGCTGGCTTGTTTCTGTTTTCGTGTGTGAGTGTGCACCCTTGTGATACGACAGTCCAATCCCCATCAGCCAGTCATTGCTGGGCAGGTACAATCCACATCAATCCCAGTTGCTGCTGGGTAGGTACTTCAGCCAGTCGTTGCTGCGCAGGTACGTCAGTAGTCTGTGTCGGAGCCCTCTGCGTTGTCTACGTTGCGGGAGAGCATGTAGTTGTCCATGTCGATGGAGCGGCAGTTGTTGATGGCGTAGCGAAGCCTCTCAGCCATGACGGCCTGGCTAGAGTAGGGCGGCAGACGCAGCTGGAAGAAACACGTCTGGGAGGTGGGCAGGCTGTCGTACGGCTGTGGAAGAACACGCAAACAGTTGACAATTTTGGGTTCGATGTTTGTGTATCTTTTTGACAGATAAATAACCACAAACTAAACTTAAATTCATTACATTTTTGAGTCCTATTCAAAAATAGCCGATCTACAAGTTCACCACACGTCACAACGCGTCGTGAGCTTGTAGATTGCCAATTTAAAAAAAAGTTTGCCTACGACATGTCAAAAACAGGGGCCAGGTTGAAAGTTGTTGAAAATTGGGACACATCGGCTGCATAATTGCAGATACTGTACAGATGTTGTCAAAAGGGTCAGATAATGGCCCATATACAGGTAGATGAGGCTCAATTATTTTCAGCTCCATGAGACTTTGACGATTTATTATGCTGTATTGTATCATTCTATTGTGAGCAAAAATCTGTCATAACCCTTTCCCAGTGCATTTTCCAGTATCAGCACTGGACAAAACAGCCTATATAAACTATAGGAACTATAGGATTCAAGTAAAAAAATCTACTAAACACACAAAAACAAACAAAACTCAAACAAAAGGATCATCTCCAAAGTGTCAAACTCTTACTAACCCTGTCCACTTTCATGATCTGAAACCTCTGGGAGATGTCGGCTGTGTTGGCGGGCAGCCGCGAGCGCCCCGACACAAAGCGCATGAAGAGGACGCGCTCCTCGTTGGAGAACTCGTCCAGCGTCTGCCAGAACCACTGCACCAGCGAGTGCTGCTCGTCCACCTCGCGGTAGCGCACCACCTTCTTCAGGACGTCGCAGCAGATCTCCGGCATGCCGCACACCATCTGCTCCAGCTGCTTGGCCGTCAGCAGGGACAGCAAGGGGACGGGCACGATCCAGGACATCCCCTCACGCACCGCCGCCACCTGAGAGACCAAATTGATGATGGAGGGAAATAGGGGATTATCTTTAACGTGATAAAAAAAAAACTATGGGATAAAAAATGATAATTGTATCGGAGAGATCTTAATTTATTGTGATATTGTCCTCCATCATACACTAGGATGAATAAGCTTTTGTTAAGCTGCAAATTCAGTACCACTTAAACCCTCTATACTTGATAAAACAGACCCGTAAAGAGCACATTTGGTACACTCTTATTTCACTCTACACAAATCGATTTGCCAAAAATAGCAGATCTACTAGCTCACAACGCGTTGCAACACGTTGTGAGCTAGTAGATCTGCTATTTTTGGCGAACGTTCCCCCCAGAATAGGGATGGTGGGGGTTCAAGGGGATAACAAAAGAGGCGTTTTTTGTTGTTGTTTTTTTTGGCTTTTTTATGCCTTTATTAGAGAGGAATAGGGAAAGTAGGCTGACAGGAAATGGGGAGAGAGATGGGGGGTTGACAAGCAGCAAAGGTTGTCGGGAACGGGAGTCGAACCCGCGACACGCTGTCAGGCTGGCATTGCAGCCTAGGGTGCCTGGACCGCCACGCTGCGGCCCAGGCCCAAAAGAGGCGTTTTAAGCATATTTTGATTATTGCGATAATATTGTTTTTTGTTGTTATTTTTACCACTAATTTTCATATTGTCCCATCCCTAGGAGAGAGGTGGTGGCGGGTACGATTTGGTGCTGCCAAATTGTCTCTCAATTGTATGGGTGCAACATTTAATCAAACAATATTTAATCCATTATAAAAATAATTACTGTATAAAACAGGGCTTAAGTGACAAATCAGCCTAATAGGTTTTTGTAAATCATAAAAAATCCTATTCAATTTATTTTACATCAATTCGTTATGTTTATAGTGTGGCTACATTGAGACAGAGATCGTTTTTTATTATTACATACAAATACCACACTTCTATATTATAAGATGAATCGAAAAAGTAATCAATATAATAATCACTAAGAAAATCATTGATAGTTGCAGTTATACTGGATCGTAATCAAATTGGTTTGATTGAAGCTCAATCTATACTGACGCGTTGTCAGCTTGAAAATGATTTCTTGTTGTTAAGGGACAGATAGAAATGAGGACTTACTTGACGGTCGATTTCATGCAGCCTGTACTCGATACCTCTGTCCACGTATTCCTTCCTGTTGTTGAAGGTTAGAGGGATGCTGCTTCCTCCTGGGATGATGGGAACCATCTTTCCATCTGCACTCTGACCCACGAAGGAATCCAGAGGAATCATCTGAAGACATCATTTTAAATTATACATTTTATGTCGACATCATAAATCATCAAAGGACACAAACATTGTGGTTACAAAACGCATTACACGACCACACCTCAAGTTCATGGCGTCATCACAGATTTGACACACAACAATACACACAATACAATACATCCACCAATACAAGTGATTGTCTACAGCAGTGGTTCTCAAAGGGACACCCAGGGGCAGATACAGCCAAAAGTCCCTGAGGGGCAATTTGCTTTACAGACAATAGTACAACACAAATACAAAATATGATACACACAGTACAAGATGCATAGCTCCCAAACCATGTGAGGAAAGAAACAGAGACACCATGACATCTGGAGTTATGTCTTGTTTATATCTGTATCTATTAGTGCTACCTTTGGGAAGATGCTGCATCAAACACCTTACAGAAACAACGTTCAATACGCCGTACAGAAACAACGTTCAATCAAAACGATGGAGCTTGCACAAAAACAAATTTCACCCACTGTTTTACACCTGTGATGTGACGATAAAGATTCTGATTCTGAGAGGACACAATAACAAAATCACATCTGTTAGGTTATGAAATAAATACAGAGTACAGGTGAGGTCACTGTGCCTTCAGTGGGCAGTGTGAGGAGGGGGTGTGAGTCGAAACTCCTTATCTAAGAACTGAATGTTCCTGCCTTTGAAAATGTACTTTGGAGAGCAATACATATAAACAATTATATATTATAATTGCCTAGAGAGTAGGTGGGTGTCACAACCGTAACAGGTGCACCGTTGCTCCAATCTGCACCAAACTTGGCATTAACACTGTTCAGGAGTCTGCCATGACAATAGTCACACCAGGGGCCACGTGCGCCCCCCGGGGGCCACATTAGGGCCCCTCAGGGGCCACATTAGGGGCCCACAGCCAGTGTTGCTCCAAACTGCACCAAACTTGACACAAACACTGTTTAGGGGTCGGCCATGCAAATAGTCACTACAGGGGCCACGTCAGGGTCCCCCGGCGGCCTCAGGCACACCATTGCTCCAATCCTCACCAAACATGGCACTACAGCAGTGTCTAACATTTCAAATGGCCATAACTCGGTGACCATTGCTTGGGGATATTAGCCGCCCCGACGACCAGATTGAAGCTCAGAGGTGACCGCTCCTTTTCTGTCGCAGCCCCCAAGCTGTGGAACAGCATCCCCTTCTCCATTAGATCTGCCCTCCTCTGTTGAATATTTTAAATCCAGGCTCAAGACTCTGTTTTACTCGCAAGCATTCTAATGTTCCATTTCACAAGTGCTCAAAATGAATAAAAATCTTTTGAAAATAGCAGATCTAGCGACGCGTTGTGTCTCTGAGTTGTAGTGGAGTAGAAGTACTGAAAAATGTAAATATTCCAGTAAAGTAAAGAATCCTCAAATTTGCACTAAAGTACAGTACTTGAGTACATGTTCTTAGTTACTTTCCACCACTGATTAATTCACAGAGATATAGCACATGCCACACACTTTGTCCACTGTGTCTGTCACCAGCAATGGCAAAATCTGTTAAATTATGTCATATCACGTCAGAGGTGGATGTAAACAAACAGCGGAGTCACAGGTGTCAAAATCACTGTTCCAGCATCGTACACAAAGGCTAGGGTTTAACATTCAGCAATCAGCACCCACAGTGCATTGAGTATAAAACAAATTCGAACTAAGAGAACTTTCGGCAAGCCAAAAACTTGGTTTGACTTGGTTTTGAGTATGCTGTAAGGCATCTGGATCTCAATGAAAATAATATTACTTTTTCATTTTTCATCAGTATCACGTCGACATTAAAACTGTGCAACTTCCTTAAGAAGACTAACAACCACTGATTTACCTTTTAACATTACAGTATAACATCTGCTTTTACATCAAAGTTAAAACAGCACCATGTAACTTTTCTTTCTTCAGTGAATACAATGTTATTTTGTCCAATCTGTTATTTTGACAAATCTTGATTTATGCATGATTGCTCGGACCCTCATTTGTATATGAAACAAATAAAGGTGGTGAAAGCATACAGCCCTGAGGGGCTCCAGTGGAAGATGAGTGTTTACTGGACAGGGTACCATTAAGCTGAATCCTCTGAGATGTGTTTGCTATGACAGTGAGCCAACACTAAAAACTAAAATCTATATGAAATTAGATAAGAGCAACGTTTAAGAACATGTGACTGAATACAATTAAAAGTAGAAGAAAAGTCAATACAAATTAAATGTGCATGGTTCTAGATCCCCTCCAGGTGTTTAAGTACAACATTTAACACGGTAGCTGTTGCATCGTCCACTCCCCTCATTGCCCTGTAGGTAAACTATAAACTTTACCGTTTACTTGACAGTGTAATGGAGTTTTTACATAGTATTTCAAGCATAAGGGGTCCTCAGTGTTTTGAGCCAGGACCTATTTTTGGGTCCCGGACTTATTTTTATGGGTTTCGAGTATACTGAAAATCCCCTTTTGTTTTATTCTCTCCTTAAAATAAAAAGATATAATAATTCCATAAAAAAGTTGAGAATGTATAAAAATGACTATTCAGATCATTCGTTTTCACTATTTCCACTGTTATCGCCCCACCTATACACAGATGCGGCATTCTGTGGTAGACTAAAATCCCTGGCACAAGACCTTTGCGTGTTTGAGAACTCCTTTTCTCCAAATACACCAGCTGCAATCCTCTTTCTAGCTGCAGCCTACACACGTGTCCTAGACTACCAAATATAAACAATAGTAGACTACACTTTGAGACGGAATCCACTAATTATATTAGTGTACAAAATACAGGTCAACATGTGGCTCTAAGGATCTGTCACAGACTGCGGTGTGAGCATGACATTTTTTCCACAAGGAGAGGAAAGAAGCTTGTTTTGACAACATGGCATTTCAAATTCCTGTTGTATTTCAACAGTATGTTTAGTCTCTTCTATAGAATGGAAGCTAGGGCTGTCACAATCATGACATTTTACCTGTCATACAATCTTGCAATGTGCTATGGCCAAAACAGGCCATATACTGTATACTATACTGTATACCATATATTGTATACTAGAATTTTGTTTTAAATAGCGGAAATAGACAATCAACAAGCTCACAAATGTGTTGCGATGCAGCAGTTAAGTTCAGTACATGCGTGTATTTTACATTTACTTGTTTGCTTGTGCATTGTATAATTAAAGTTAAAAGTTCTTATTGAAGTTTATATATATACTTAATTTAAATTGTTATCTCTACGGTGGGGTGCGGCTCACAACCCCAAAATCTGCCGTCGGTCGGGGCTCTAATATATTTAGTCTCTTCTATAGAACGGAATGTGCTGCGGAAAAGCATCCCCCTGACTGGAATAAAGAGAGACTGATCCGAACATCATTCTTTCACCACAACAAGCATTAGGGGATCATAATATCGCGGCAACACTCGGTGCCAACTAGCTAGATGCAATTCACACGTTTGCCATTTTCTCCAACGGCCAGCAGAGAAGGAGAGAGACAAGGCATCTCTCTCTCTCTCTCTCTCTCTCTCTACCGCCCACACTCCCTTCATTCATGCCAAAGGAACAGATGCAGCCCTTCCTCTCGTCCCGCCCCGTGGCGTGGCTGAGTGAGCTGGCCATGGCGGGGTTATGGGCTCCGGTTCCAAAGCCTCTTTTCTATCCTCTCTACAAGGCTGGGAGCGGTGCCAGGTCTCCGCCAGACAGGATATGCTGCATCAACAGTGACCGTGGCGTTCTTTACAGTGCAGGGGTTGTGCGAGGATGTTTGGACAGGGTAGGGGCTTTAGCACACGCTCGCTTCCCCTCTGTGGAAGGCTGGAAGCCTATCTGTGGGGCGGGGCGGCTGGCGTTCTGGCCTGTTCGATTGTTATGGGTCGTAACAAGAGCCACAGAAGCGCTGAGGGTGCTTATTCAGAACCGCTCCAGCAGGCTCTGGGAGGGGTGGGGGGGGGGGGGTCTGTAAGTACAGTATGCAAGCTGTAGATTCATTCTCCTGATATATCCAGGGTTGGATTTGCTGGGGAGGATGGGGGGTTATTCATGCTTCTGCTTTTTATATCTCCCTCTGGTCACTCATTTTTATGGCCGGTTGGAGCCAATGTTTTATGCCCGATTCTGGTCAGACTGAATTAAATACATGCATTTCCTTTTGGGAAAAGTAGACTGTCTGATATGTTTGATATTTATGTTTGGTAATATTACAGTTTAACCAACTGGCGTCCCTATTTTTCAAATAAATATCTTTTTTTATGTATAAAAAAAAGAAGAAGAAAAAAATGAGCTACAAGCGCATTGTGAGCTTGTAGACAGTCTATTCTTTTTTCTTTTTACAAATCGAACCCTAGATATATCATTAACAGTCAACACATGTAACTGAATGCCGCTCCTGGTCCCATTTAGTGGGTGGAATCGTGGCTAAAGCACGTGACATCAATGGAAATTTGTTTTGGTTTTCACTGAATGTGAAGAATTAAAAACAGACTTGGTCACAAGGCTTTGGGTATAGAAGTATTGGCAAAGGGAGGCCACACAATTTGCATTTTTCCAATTTTTCTTTTCTCCGAGGCCTTTGGGTTAGTGTTTGTGTTTGGATATTTGTACGAGTGTCTGCTGATGGTTTTAACAGCTGCCAGTGCCACCCTGCTTGGCACTCAGCATCAAGCGTTGGATTGGGGGTAAGTCCCTGTGACATACTAGCGTCATGTCCAGGGGGTGCACGTGTAGATCAAGCTGCCTCACACTACAGAAACAGGGGATAGGCTCCTGACCTATGGGCCTCATGGCTCTGCAAGGCTTACTGCTGATGGTTGGAGTATGTGAGAGTTTTTCATCCACTGTATTGTTAGTAAACTGGAACTGTACGCATATTTGTCTACACAATTTAGTTGTTCTGACAATTCCCTTTGAACAATACAGTACAGTACAGTTCAATACAGTAGTACAGTATAGCAGGGGTTTTCAACTGATTTTGACCCAGGGACCACCATCCTGACTAAGAGCAACCTGGGGACCACCACTATTGTGCGTGGCGGGTCCATCATAGACCCACCCCACACAATAGTGGTGGGGGGTTCATGCACCACAGGGAGCTGGAGAAAATAGCTATAATATCAATATAATATCTAATAAAATACAGTGATTTTGTTTGAATATGATGGAATATGGTTAAGGATTACTGTGATTATGGTAAGCTCACATTTCATATCACACACACACACCATACAGTAAGAAGTTATTAAAAGTAAAAAAATAAAAAAATGCATGGCCAGAGACCACCTGCAATACCTCCACCACCGGCTGAAAACCCCTGCAGTATAGTACAGAACACTGTCCCTGTGGTTGCCAACCTGCACGGAAGACAACCACATCTCCGCTGATACACAGTGGACATGGAGACGAGACACCAAATACTTTGTTTCACCTGACTTAACGCATGCAGGGGAACATGCAATACCTCCCAGTTCTGCTCCCAGCCAAACAATAGCAGCAACCAAACAAGGACAGCTTCCCACCCATGAGCAATGACAATTTTGTTTGTTGGCACGCCCCGGGCGAAGCCGGATGCACCGTGGAGGAATCGCACCCCCAGTCTCCACTGTGATGGGTGAGCACTTCTCCCCTGTGTCACCCAGATGCCCCTTTTATGCAGATGTTAATGTATGTACTGTATTAGGGCTGGGACATATGCCAGGTAGAGTGGCCGGTAGAGCGGCGGGATAGGAACCACTAGGTTCCCAGTTCGATGAGCAGGTTGGTGCCTTGCATGGTTTCCTCTGCCATCAGTGTATGAATGTGTGTGAATGGGTGCACAACGTAATGCACAATCTATGTAAATTGCTTTGGATAAAAGCGCTATATAAATGCACCATTTACTTGAAATAAATATCACGATTATTTAAAACTTTTGCCTTGATGATGATTAATTAACTATTATTAAAAAAAGTATATTTTTGCAATTTTCGTACACCACCACTGTACAACAAATAACAATATAGTAATCAGCAAATTTCTTCGTGACTATTCGTTAATATATACAAACTTTAAATTAAGTGTATAAAAAAAGCTGCTTCTCAATTATTCAATTAACCTACAGTACATGAGTGTCCGTGTTGCTATATTTTCGATTAATTGCCCAGCCCTGGTATGCATACAAGCATGCATGAAACACAATTTCCCTGCTAGCGGCCCAACCTCCCACCTCATGGAAGTTGTCCTCGGTGATGCCGCTGTCTTCTATGTGCAGGATGCTGTTGAGCGTCTGCACGTAGAGAAGGTCCACCTCCTCCAGGTCCTCCAGCAGCAGGGGGATGCAGCACAGCTGCTTCCATACCAGCGGCGCTAGGTGCAGGTCCAGAGGCTTCTTGGTGCGGATGGCCACGCCCATCAGGATCCCCAGGAACTTGAACTGAAGCAGATGCTCGTCCAGGCATGAGGATGGATTCAGCAAGAACCTACAGGGACAATTGGTCATTATTCAGCTGTGGAACCCCTGGAACCCCCTTCAAGGACCCCCTGGCCCTGGGGGTCTCCGCACCCCACGTTGAGAACCAGGCCAGGCCGTCTGGGAACCAGGAGGTCTCCGGTTTGCCCCCCCCCCCAGCCCGCCCAGTCGATGTGTCAAAATTCAAAAATATTCTATTATAAAATATATATTATAAAATTCAAAATATTCAAAAATAGCAGATATAAAGATTGTAGATCTGCCATTTTTAGAAAAATCGTGAAAATGTGTGCAAATCATTGAATATATATATATATATATATATATATATATATATATATATATATATATATATATATTCTTTTTTTTTAAAGCAAACATTTTTAACTCAAATCTTTGCTTCCATGACATGAAAAAAGTTTGCACTGATTATAGCAACATGTGTTTTTTCAAAAAACGGATTTAGAAGAGATTTGTAGAATTCCCCAGAAGCAAAGACTTGAGTTATAAATGCTTTAAAAAATTATATATATATATATATATATATATATATATATATATATATATATATATATATATATATATATATATATTCAAAAGATTTGCATATTTTTCAAAAATAGCAGATATACAAGCTCATAGTGCGGCACTCGGTGCCGCGCTATGAGCTTGTAGATCTGCTATTTTTGAATAGCCCCAAAAAATCTAAAAATGACACAGATTCTTTCCCGGTCTAAATGGGCTAATAGCACCCACTGCTCCTAATAGCTAGGATGGGTAAATGCAGAGGACACATTTCACACATGTGAAAATGACACAAGTGACAAAGAATACCCCAAAGGATGGTGACTAAATAATTATTATTCATTTATAAGAAACAAGACAGCTAAGTTGAAGGGAGTGATTAGAATCATTGATTTCACTGAGGATGTATGTGGATAGCAGAATGTTATGTTTCACACTGACTGTAGCAGAAGAATTACACATCAGACTGGGATGTTTTGGGAATTCAAATCCAAGGGCTGTTTGGTTTGAGTCTTGGAAAGGAGCTATCGGCACTGCTGACCTTGAGAATGTTACATCACTGGAAGCAGCAGTTGCATAAGACAAATATGTATGCAACACACACACACATGCTTGCACAAAATAATGACTAAGACACGCCTTCAAATAGAGCTGTGCTCTATCCAATCCAGTGATTCTGTGTCCATTTACATTTATAAAAGTAATGGGTCGCACTCAGAGTGGCAAGAGTGAGTTGACTTTTTTTATTATTTCTTATGTCTCTAAAATGAAACAAACGTTTTGGCTATCCGGCCTTCGTCAGTCTGACTGACGAAGGCTGGATACCCGAAACGTAAATGTTGATCTAAGAGGATATCACACCAGAGGAGTCAGAGCACGGTGGTAACAAAAAGTAAATTTATTTAGCTATAAATTATTCTAAATCTTTAACCCATTAAGACCTGAGGCCGATTCTACAAATGCCCTCTGAAGCAGTAGTTCTCACACTTTCAAGATTATTAAAAAATAGCAGATGTACAAGCCCGCAGCAGCACGGCACAAAGTGACGCGCTTGTATATCTGCTATTTTTGCATAGCCAACGCAAAAATCTAAAATGACACAGATGCTTTCCCGGTTTCCGTTAAGATGTTGATGGTGGACATTTGTATTTTGTCTTGTACAACACAGCCGGAGCAGACCTCAGTGACTTCATAGCTGTGAACAGATCTGCTGTACTTGCCTGTCTCTATTGTAGCCCACCTCTGCTGTGGCGTTGGGGGAGGGGATGAGAAGGTCCACCACTCCCGTCTCCAGCTCCTACACTCACGTGCGCACACACACACACACACACACGCACGAACGAACGCGCACACACACACACATACACACACACACACACACACACACACACACACACACACACACACACACACACACCAGTGACAACAACTTGAAATATCTAAATGATATGAGAAATAAGCCTTTGGCACACAAACAGAGTGACAGGTGTGTAATAGAGGACCAAACCTGGGCCAAAATATATACGTATGGTGTGTCTTACCATATTTTACCATAATGTTATGTTATCACAGAGATGTACGTACGTAGAGAGTTACGTACGTACATATGTACGTAGTACCTGGTGCATCTCTGTGATAACATAACATACCGTCACCTTCTTAAACTAATGGCCTAAGTACGTTTTTCAGAAAAAATAAAAAACTGATCCAAAACAAAACGTTACTGCCATGGACACGTTTTCGAGTCAATTGGTACTTGATCCATTTTTTTAATTTTATTTTGTTTTTCACTCAGAACCAGGAGATAACCCCTGTGTGGACAGCGTTCACAGAAAATATTCCATGATTTTACAAAGTTAGGTAAAAACACTTGTTTTTGCTGGCACTGGGGTGCAATTTTACTGGCAGTTAAACAGTTAATAATTTCACCCAAAACGTTCATAACAAATTATGACTATTAACATAAAAATAACAGTCAGTCAGTCAGTTATGTATAAGAGATTTTAATTGGATTAAACCTGACTTGGCCAAATGATTTACTGGTTTACTCCAGACTTAGGCCATTTTTTTGGCCTAAGTCACAAAAACATGTGACTTAGGCCAAAAAAAATGTCTATTTTGGTTTAAGTCACACTAGGGAGACAGGTGGCCAGTGTGATGAGGAGCTGACTTAGGCTAAAATATAAAATTACTGCCATTAGTTTAAGAAGGTGACGATACGGTAGTGTATACATGTCGTATGTCATGTTTGTATGCAAGTACCTGACACATCTCAGTGATGGTGTCGTCAAAGACACCTCCAGCATCGTCAGCTCCCTCTCCCACTAGCTTCACCTTCCAGGCTCTGGAGGGCAGGCGCAGGTCCGAGGCGTTCAGCTTCACCACCTGACGGGCTATCTGAACAAAGATGGGCTTACACTTACGCCCCCTACAGGCAGACAGGGAACAGTGGGGGGGAGGGGTGTAAGGTGAGAGGAAAGGAAGATGGATAGAAGAAAGAGGAGAAACTTAAGTTAAAAGATTATTATGCCCAATATATACTTAGTCATGTGACAGTGTCTGTCAAGGACAGATCTACAAGCGAACTACATGTTACATTTAGGATGGATCCCACGATCACAAGCATGCAACTGTACACAGTTTATATGTATATATATATATATATATATATATATATATATATATATTTATATATATATATTTTCTAAAAGGTCATCCCATCTCATTTTAATTCAAATGTGGGTAGTGCAGATAAATTAACTGCTTTTTTTTTTTTTTTTAACTTTGTTTATTGGGTTTTTACATAGCAGTTTTCAGCATTAAATGCATATAGCAGGATACAGAAAAGCTTTTTAAAGCAACCAATAAAATAAAAAAGCTCAATACGGATTCCATTATCAAATTAACTGCTTTTTATACAGATACAACATGAATGTATTATTTATATATATAAAAAATCTAATATCAAATGTACAGTAATATAAAGTCCACAATGTGGAAGAAGTGGTATAGTATTTATTTCTATCAACAAATGAGGACAATTTAACGTTTCGGTCACCTAGACCTTCTTCAAGGTTGAGGAATGTCTTGGATTGATGAAATGTTGCGTCATTTAATACATTTCTCTTGTATTGTGCCAGTCAGACAGTGTGCTGGTGCCTCATTAATCATTGTGTGCTTCGCCTACGCACATGTAAGACATTTAACCTGGTGTGCGAAAGCTTTTCAACAGCCCTCATACAGTATATCCTAAAATAGTTCTATTGTTGCGTTTCTGTCCCCGAACAATCAAAGTGTTTTCACTGGTAGCATCAGATTGAATTCATTAAGACATCTGTGGTTTATGTGATTGTATCCACCCGACGGCTACATTTCCCAGTTGGTACTTCTGTTCCCATTGCCAGTTTGGGACTGGTGTAGAGCCGAGATTACACATAGACAACCATACATGCCAGGGGCGTGTATAGTACCATGCATACACATCCATATATGCTCAGTGTAGACAGAGCAGTGGTTCTCAAACGTTTTAATTTCAAGAGCCCTCAGTTTGGTATACAGTAAGCATTACTCCATGGACCCCCATAACTCTTAAGAGTGTAAACATGGACACATGGAAATGGACCCATAAGGGTTCATTTTGTTCCATTCGTACACTCTCAGAGTTACAGACCTGTAAGGGTCCATTTGGTTCCTAACTATTATACACTGTACATACACAATCTTTCATGCTCAGAGTAGGGTACCCTGCAGTACTAACCTTGTGGAGATTCTCTTGACGGTGATCTGGGGGCCGTAGTTTTTACCCTGGACCATGGTCTTGCCTATGGAGCGTACCATGGGAAGAGTGTAGACCCTGGGGGCCAGTAGGGGCCTCAACTGTCCCTGGACGATCCCCCATGTACCAGCGTTGTAGTGGGAATTACAGCTCTGGAAGGGTGTTATGTTTAGCATTATTACACTGACAAACATGGAGAACAGAGAGAGTGTTGACTTCTTTACATTGGTCGATGTCATTTAAAATCTTGTGATAGAACATAATGTCAGGGAAAAAACAAGCTCTCCAGTCCTGACTATCAGAGCTAGATGGAAACTCGCCCGTGCCCAAAAGGGTGAAACCAAAATCCAGTTGAGTTATCGGTTGATGCCTAGCGAAGAAAAAGTTTAGATAATATATAATAAGTTGTTCAAAGGCAAGAACATTCCATTCTTAGATAAGGGGTTTCGACTCACAACCCTTCCTCACACTGCACACTGAAGGCATAGTGACCTCACCCACAATATGTCATTTTCTAAATCCAAAACAAAAAGTATTGTAATGTACTCTCAGTATTGTAATCCTTATCTCAGAGGCCTTAATGACCTAAAACACATCAGCATCTCAACAAGTCTTCATGTACAGTCAATGTGTTAGATTGCAGTCATTTTCATTTTTATAACAGATTTAAATGTTTTAATCCTCTGAAAGGCAATTAAACTACTTTCCGGATTGCCATCAACGTTTAGTTTCAATGTTTTTTACTGTGTACAACAGAGTGTGTGTGACTGTGCATGTGAGCGTGCATGTGGCTGCCATTGGTTACCTGATTGTTGGGGCTTAGGTTGAGCAGCCTCCAGGAGGAGTACATGAGATCAGAGAAGTGGTAGAGGAGGCGCAGTCGAGCCCTCACCGCCTCCATGCTCACCTCCTTCAGACCGCTGTACTGAGGAGGGACGGCCACGGGGAGACCCAGCTGCAGAGGAACTGAGGAACCTGAAGACCAGACGGAAGCCTCATTTATACCCCGTAGTGATTCTCAATCTTTTTCGTTTCAACAACGCCCAGTTTGATATAATTTCTTTATCTCCGGGACCCTAATCTGCACTGTAAAATCCTCTGTGTCATTTTAATTGTACAAGTCCTTAAAGTTGTAAGTGATTTATTTGTACAAATGCAACCAGATGGACCCTTACAGATCCATTTGGTTCCATTTGTACACTATCAAGAGTTACAGACCCGTAAGGGTCCATTACTCCATTTAGACCCTTAGTGGTCCCCGGATCTGGCTCTGAGAAGCAAGTGTCGCTTGCCAAAAAGAACAGATTTACAAGCCAACTGCTCGTTATTCTGAAGAAAATGTGTTCTAAAAACGAATAATAATCCCCCCCCACATACACACAAAATGCATTATTTGTAATGTAATGAATCAGCTTGTGCAAGATGATTAAGCTACATTTCATTTTTATATCACTCCATTATGTTCAAATACTAGTTTTCAATCCAATGCTGTAACTGTTGTTAGGCTACATTATTAAATGCACCTGCTTGTCGTTAATGTACTGAAAATAAATGTTTTTATACCAGCACGCACACGCACACACACACACACACACACACACACACACTTAACCTCAAAACATAATGTACAAAACATTACATGTACGTCACATACTTTTGTTCCTTGTGTAAAAAAAGATCACAGGCTCTAATTTAAGACACAACAAAAACTGTACAAAAATGTAGATTCCCATCAAGCCCATAAATTATTCCCATCACACCCATACATTATGTAAAGCAATCATTTGTTATTATGTAACTATTATGTAAACTGCCACACTGCAATTAGGGTCTAGTTTCAGTCTTTATCATTCTCAACATGTGTCAAGCAAGCCTTTGTTCATGCAACAGCAAGGCTGGTGTCTGGTTACACAATGAGATGCCATCTCTGTGTTCTACACAACAACACACCATGTCTGATCCTCGTCTTAACCCATTACGACCTGAGGCCTTCGAAACAAGCTTGTAGATCTGGTACTTTTGATGCTTTTGAATTTGAATCCTGAAAGGGAACAGTCTTGAACATATGAGGTTTCCAGACAATATATTAATCAATATATTAAAATCTAAAATGACAGATGCTTTGCCGGTTTTAATGGGTTAAATGTCTCTCCTTTTAACGGCAGGGACATTATGTCTGCAAGCTGTTTGTACGTGTGTGTGTGTGTGTGTGTGTGTGTGTGTGTGTGTGTGTGTGTGTGTGTGTGTGTGTGTGTGTGTGCGCGCGCGTGCTTGTATTACTATACTTGTGAGGGCCAAATGCAAAATAGACAATATTGGGACAATAATAATAATAATTTAATATTTAATTTGTTATTAAATGCCTTGATGTCATTGTCGACCTCTGGGCCTAATATATCACATTTTGTTATTAACCTTCTCAAGACATTTTAACAGGCTTAACAATACATACTTACGCAGGAAAAGAGAAGAGACAGAAAGCCTACAAAATATCATCCGTTGCTTGTAAAACAAGCTTGTAAATTAACAGTGTGTTCTTGATTCCGTACTTGAACTTGTTGGACAGCATTCTCTTTTAGTAGGCTACAGAGGTGTAAAAGTCCTGGCATGTAGTTTTCCTATTTCGCTTTTGATTAGATCAACAATGCTGCAGAGATTCCTTTGATCGGTGGTCTCTTGACAAAATAAATGCATTTGTGACCACAATATTTAGTAAAGCACACCCTATAATTAATTAACGTGTTTGGTTCCGTGCTGCTTGAGCAGAGCACAGGGTTCCCACACATTTTTACAAATGAATATTCAAAACTTTCCCACAACTTTTCCAAAGTATTTCACCCCATTTCCAGGCCTATAGCAAACATACGGTGCAATAATGAGGCGCTTACTCCGGTGTGCCATCAATGCACCAAGACACACTCGAGCAAAGGAGTCAGGTGACAAAAAGAACAGATCTACAAGCTAACAACGTCCAGTTTGCTGCATGCTCATGTTAACACATTGAGTGCCAGGGGTTTTTCAAAACAGGGTACCTCCAGTGCCTGGAATTTTAACCATTTTTGGACCTTTTTCAAGTAGTCACAAAACATTTTCAGTGATCACCGTCCTCACGGTGATCCCCTCATTACACACATAGAGGTCTCGTACAATCCGGGGAAAAAGATTAAAAACATTCGGTAATCCGTTCCATAGTTGCAGCCAGTTGAAAATAGTCGAAAATACATCGTAAAAACAAAAAGTACACAGGAGCCGGGATACAGGCTTTTGAAGTCAAAACTCAACCAGGAGGTGGATTGGAGTCTAAATCTTCGTAATTTTTTTTTTTTTTCATATTTTTCCCCAAAAACGGCCATAACCGTTTTTGGCACACCATGTTAGGATTATGAAAAACGGTCCGGACCGTTTTTGGCACTCAATGTGTTAAGAGCTTTAGCAATCCGCACACCTCTCAGCACCTGTGTGTTGATTTATGCCTGATGTTTCTTTATTGCTCTCTTTAAAGAGGATCATTAGAGCGCTTTCTCCACTCAGCCATTTGATGAAAGACAGATATCAAAACGTGCATTTCAAAAAATGTAGCCTGTCAGTCACAATGCAGGACAGCGTCTCAATTTTGGGGGATGCGTTAAAAGTCATGGAAATGTGGGACAATCCCGCACAAAGCTGGATATCTGGTCACCCTAGTTGCGAATACTTAGGAAAATATTCAGTTTGGGGTTAGGGTTAGGAGTAGTCATTTAGTTTAGGTTTAGGATAAGAGTTATGCCTGATCTATACTTCTGATCTATAGTTGCGCGCAGTTAAATAGCAGATGTGACATGTTGTGATTGTGAAGCTTGTAGATTGGCTATTTTTGGTGTGTGACAACGGTGCGCAACAAAGCATAAATCAGGCTTTAGGATTACGGTAACAAATTTAAAAAGAAAAAAGGTAGGAATGGAATTCAAAAAATTGCCGTCCTAAAATGACGATGTCGTAACAAGTATAGTAATACAAACGTGTGTGTGTGTGTGTGTGTGTGAGAGATAACGTGAGTGTGTGTATGCACGCGCTGTATGAATGTGTGTGTGTGTGTGTGTCTGTGTGGTGTGTCTAACCTGGTGCTCTGGGCGGTACAGATGGGGCGGTCCATGCAGCACTGTGGCAGCGGCCAGCAGAGACCTGGTGGACGTTCTTGCCCTGCAGTGCTGCCGCCAGGGTGGGCTCTCTCACATGGTTGGTGTGGCCCAGACCCAGCTGCACAGTGACAATCACAATTCAATAACAACAATAATAATCATAATAATACAATCTATTCTACAACATACAGCTGTATCAATTTTATTATAGTGCTAAATCACAAGTTGTTTCATGACACATAATATGTAAAGATATGTCTTTACATATTTTAACTTTTTGTGAGGTTTCCACCCGACAGAGACGATATACTAAAGCAGAGCCTAGAGCACGTCCCCCTGACGAGCATTTGCCGATAGTAGCAAAGACAACCTCCTAAGTACAAGAATGTCACAGCCTGTACTGTGACATTCAACACAGCTGTACAATACAGCTGTGTTGCTAGAACTTGCCACAGATGTATTGTGTGTATTGTGACATTAAAACACGTTAAAACTTCATATGCAGATCCTAGTTGGTGCAGAGCCCCAAAAAATCACAACAAAAAGAAAACTTGTGAGTCACAGCCCACAACACATAATGTTATGCTCCCTGTTCTAATTAAAACTGGGAGAAATGTTTACTCTAATAGAAGCAGTGGAAACATTGCCATAAGGTGTGTTGTGTTTGTGTGTGTGTTACCTGTCCCTCCGAGTTGCTGCCCCAGGTGTAGACGTCTCCCATGGAGGAGAGGACCAGCGTGTGCTCGGCCCCTACGGCGATGTCTTGGATGACGATCCCCGACAGAGCGGGCACCTGCTGGGGACGATTGTGGTTCCGTGCCCGTCCCTCTGGCAAGCCAATCAAACGGTCTGCAAGAAAGGAAAGAACAGAAAACGTGACTGGTGGGGTGATAAGCTCAGTGGTGCTGAAACGGTGTGTCGAGGCACATTGGTGTGACGCGAGGCAAGTCCCAAGGTGTGCCTTAGAATTTTGGAACAACTACACATTATTATTGCAATATATACAACTGTACAAAAAGTTAGGAATAATTTGTATTTTATTTACTATAGCAGTATTTTTTTACAGAGGCAAATTCTATACCCTAAAAAAGTATACATTTTGACGTCGATATTTTGGAGATGTCAACATTTAAAATTTAAGTGATTCATTCATAAATGTATTTTTTGTTGCAAAAATGCGACAGCACATCGCATCGCTAGATAGATCAGCAATTTGTGTTATGAATACAGGTGTGCCTAGGGCGCAAAATGTTTGAAAAACACTGGTGAGTCAATTAACGACTTAAGTGTTACACTGGAAATATAAGTTCATTATCTGTTCTTTTCTTTTTGGTACTCGTATCTAGAATAGTGTTAAATACTCATAGTTATAATCACATTTAGTGTTAAGTTCTGAGAGTGCGAGAGACGTTTTACATAAAGACTGACTCAATACATGCCTTGTCCGAAGGTGTATACGTTGCCATCTTTGGTTAGAGCTACAGAGAACTGTGTTCCACAGGCCACTTTTTTGATGCCGATTCCACAGAGGATGTCCACTTTCTAGGAGATTTAAAAAGGATAAACACAACATTAGAAAAAGCTCAAACATACTAACCTAAGAATACGCTAAAGGCCCAATTATGCCACCTTTCATGTACGAAAAATGTATATGACCTGTTGTATGTAACGTCATTGCTCACATACTTCCCATGCATCCTTTATATTGACATGGCTATTAAGCAATAAATCCACAAGAGGGAAGTTCAGAGTCAAAGGTCAAATAAACAGAAGGCTCTGTCGTTATCCGTACATGTACTGTACTTAATGGAGAGTATAAATGGGCCTTAGCATGTAGACTGATCTTATTCAAACATACATACGGAAAGAGCACTTCTGTCATACCTGGGGTGAGGACTTGGCTGTGGAATTACCAAGTCCCAGTTTCCCATAGTCTCCATCTCCAAAAGCCCAGACCATCATTCCATCAGCAGAGACAGCCAGAGTGTGATTCAGACCACACGCCACCTGACACACCAAGAACAATCTGTCACCTACAGTACAAATGTAAACATGATTTCCATTTAATATAGTAGCAAGGACTTCACAGAAAAACTATGGATGTACATTACCTGTCCAACCTGGTAGCCTTCCAGAGCGGTAACCTTCTCTGGTAGCTTCTTGTTGGAGGTGTTGCCCAGGCCCAGCCTGCCATAGTCACCGTTCCCAAAGGAGAACAGCTTCCCATCAGCGGTCACCACTGCAGAGTGCTTGAACCCACAGGACATCTAGACCAGGACAACACATTGAGTGGGTCAAATGGGGTTGCTTTCATATGAAAGACTCAGGCCTGGATCCGAGTCCAAAGTCCAGTTGGTTTGATTAGATAGGTTTGATATCTACTTTCCTCCCTTCTCATGAAAACTACAAATGGAGAGCGCACACAAAAGAATTTCACCCACTTCTTTACACCTGTAAAGCTGTGATGTGAGAATTAAGTTTTGATTCTGATAGTGTGAACGCTGTGTAGCCTACCCAGCACGGATGTCGATCGGTGCTGGGTATGCTTGGAAAAGGTGGTCTGGAGTACGATTCATGTGTACTCATTTACGGTATGCATCAGGGTGAAATCCGACCGTAACAGAACAAGGAAGTGGGACTTCTATTTAGACTGTGACGTCATAACTATTCAATGAGAGCTATTGTTACACACTGTTCAACCATGGCCGCGAAAGGATCTCTCTGCTCTACTTACACATGTGAAAGCAGCCTGACAAGCACACCTAGAGCCAACAATGATCAACGTGACAATGTAATACCTCATTTATACTCATGCGCATGACGGTGTCGCTTGTTGAAAAGAACAGATCTTCAAAAATAACAAGGCATTGCACCGCACCACGTGGTTGGTTTGAAGATCTGTTCTGTTCGTTGAACGCGATGGGAGCATAAATTGAGCTTTAGGGAAACATATCCAGAGGGACAAAAGGTGAATTTTAACTAAAATAGGTGACAAATTCCTAGCCTGGGACCAGACGAATCTGCGAGTGCAAAAACAAATTGCACTCTGGGATTTGGGTCTGGCACCGCTCCATAGAGAATCCATTTCCTGTCCCAGAAGACGTGGGGCACCAATCAGGGCCCAGTATTCGAATATGGGCGACTGTAATTGTAGTTGGTTGTAGGTCTAACCAATTGCGTCGAGGGACATTGTTTTGATCCCGCCCCTTGGGAAACAAAACGTCCTCATGGAAGCACCAGACTCATATCCACGCAGTGATATAGTCTAGCTACGCCAGGCTAACAAATTCCAACATGACTGTTTTGCACAGTCTAAAATGAGCTGCAACTTTGTGACTCATTCGAGACGAACCTGCACCACCTCCTCTCCTTGCAGGGCCTCGATCTGTCTAGGCCGCCGTTGGCGGTCGCTGTTCCCGTGGCCCAGTTTTCCGTAGTCGCCGTCCCCCCAGCTGAACACCTCGCCGCTCTCCGTCAGAGCCATGGAGTGACCGTCGCTACCACACGACGTCACCAGCTGGGTCACCACGAAACCTGTGGTCCAATGGCACTGAAACTTTATTCAAACCTCAGGACATTGTTGTTGTTACAGATGGCAAAAAACTAAACAAAACAGGAAGTAAAAATTAGCAGGAATAAACATATAAATAATAATAAATAAATAAGGTCCAAACTTCTTCTAAAGTGAGATGCCAACGCTGATAGTTAAGATCTGTTTTAATACAAGCTCACTTTTTCAAGCTCACAACCTGTCGCATCAGGTTGGGAGTGAGCTTGTATATCTGCTATTTTCGCCTATAATGGCACGCCCAAAAAAGGGACGCTAGGGTTCAAGTGATTAAGAGACGCAGACAAGTTAACCAAGATGCAAAACAAACAAAACATTCAATGAACAGATGTAACAACCTTGCAGGGCTGAGACGACAGTGAGCACGTGCAGATCGTCAGAGTTGCCCTGGCCTAGGCGTCCATAGCTGCCCTCGCCGCACGCCAACACTGTGCCGTTGGGCTGGATCACAAACGTACAGTTCTGACCGCACACCACCTAGAGGAGAGGAGAAGAGAGGACAGGAGAGATGATGATGTGATGATGCATTTGTTTACAAGGCGACGATGCTTTTCTACAGTGCGATGATGCGTGTGTCTACCTGCTGTGCCTGAGAGAAGGATGGCGCAGTGGTTGGCACCAGGATGTTTCTGCCAGCCTCTGCCAGCTGGCCGTGCCGCCCGGCGCCCCACAGGTACACGTCACACTTCCCTCCCAGATGCCAGTCCTGAGCGCACAGCCACGCATACAAAAATAACCATAATTATGTTAGTGATTCTATGACGAATGATGCGGAAAATGTGTTATCTCTTTTGTCACTTGTTGTATTACAACTGAGGCTCTATCAATACTCCGGCGCACAGTGGTGTCGCTTGCCAAAAAGAACATTGTGACACGTTGTTAGCATGAAGATCTGTTGTTGTCGGCAACCGACACCATCGTGCAACAGAGCGTAAGCGCGACATAAGATATTGTTTGTTTGGATGGATTCACCTCTGGTCTGGATGTGGCCCAAGACATGATCTGTTCATCCAGCCCAGACGCCCATTTACTGTTATCCTGCACAAAGGAAGAGCAAATTAAATACTGTATATATAAACACAGTATGTATGTATACAGTATATTGGCCAAGTCTTGCGAGCCCCCTCCTTCACGATTCACTGATCTAACAGTACACACGCACTGAACAAACACATGTGCACACATACAGACTGCTACAATACCCAGAATAATAAATAAAAAGGAAGAGTCTCTGCTGCTGCGCGGGGCCAGCGTGATCTGTCTGTCTCAGTGTGTCCACACACACACACACACACACACAAGCGCCCTCACTTACTCTCTCTCCTCCTCTGAAAAATGTTAATTTTATATTAAATATTCTTCACTGTGCTTAAACTGAATTATTAACTGAACAAACTGAAATAATTAACTTTTCATTTTGAGCTTTAAAAAAAAGGAAAACACATTCAGAAAAGCATCTGGCAACCCCTCGGGGAGTCGAGACCCCAGGTTGAGCTCCTGCTATGGACTACAAGTAGAAATGTGACAGTTTACTTTGTTTAGGCCCAGCATACTAATTGTCTGACTGACTTAATAATTCCACCTCACATACTCTCTCTCGGTCTCACACACACACACACACACACACACACACACACACACACACACACACACACACACACACACACACACACACACACACACACACACACACACACACACACACACACAGTGAGTGTTCCTCACCATGAGCAATGACATTTCATCCTTGGGGACGGGCTCCAGGTCGGGCACAGAGAAGGATTCTGGGAAGGTGGCACCTCGTGCCAGAGCCTCTGCCGCCTTCACCGTGGTGGAGAAGCAGTCCAGCCAGGCCCACTCGTTGGCGCTCCACACAGCCGTGCCAGACTCCTGGGGGAGGTGTCGGAGGTGAGGGGCCACGGGGGCCCGGCACAGGAGGTGGTCCAGGTGGAGCCCCACGGCCAACGAGGCCAGACACTGCATGTAGGGGCTGTGGACCAGCTGCTCCCCGCACACCACATGAGGCTGGAAAATGATGAGAAATCACAATCTTTTCTATTTTTTCTTGACGCTCTGTTCTTGTTGGCAAGTGATACTGATCAAGCTATAGAGTTTACATTGAGCGGAGACGTACATTCGGCACAAAAACAACCAACCAAAAATGTTGAATAAATAATGTTTATTTTTTTTATCTATGTTGTGTTTTTTTTACAACACTCTTAACCACATGAACCCTAGCATCCCTATTCTGGGCATGTCATAATAGGTGAAGATTCGTCGAAAGTAGCTGATCTACCCACTATTTTTGATGACTGTAGATGGAAAAAAAGAGGGGACCAAGTATATACCCTTGGGTGGCCATGGTCAACAACGTATATAGGGTTTAAGTAGTTAAGTTGTGAACTGGAACTTTATATTTGAGAGTAATGGACATATAAGGATCCAGTTTTGAACTAATCCTCAGGCTTGAGTGTGTGTGTGCGTGTGTGTGTGTGTGTGTGTGTGTGTGTGTGTGTGTGTGTATGTGGTGGATTACCTTTTCGTAGGCGTACTGCTCCTGCAGCATGACAGGCAGTCTCTCCAGGAAGGCCCTCATACAGGGTGCCATGTTGAGACCGACCACACCCTGTTTCTTCAGAGCCGTGCGGCACGTGGCCAGCACATGGTTGGACGCCACGAACTCTGGAGAGACGTTAACTACTAGCACGTCCTGGTGGAGAACACACACACACACACACACACACACACACACACACACACACACACACACACACACACACACACACACACAATGAAGCAGACTGGGATGTGGAGGTGCAACAGTTAATCAAACAAACTGATTTAATTGATTATTTAAAAAAAAATGATTTGAATAAAATACATTTTGAAGAGGAAAAAAAACTTCTAATAATCTTCCCTCCGAAAATAGCAGGAAAAGGCGATCTACAAGCTTACAACACGTTATATTGTGAGCTTGTAGATAATACATTTTCATTATTTTTGTGTGACACCATAATACAACAAAGTATAAAGTAGGGCTTAAGTGGTTAGTCAGAGTAATCAATTTAGTATTAAAAAAACTGTCAGTTTGTTCAAAACCAAACCCTGCCCCTCTCAATAATTTGATTAATCGAAGAAGTAATGGATAGAAACATTTCTAAGAAAATTGATAGTTGCAGTCCTAATTGGCTGAGGGAAGGTTTTACCTTTGACCTGTTGGGACAAATGGCGACGCCCACATCTGGTATCCAGACAATGTTCTGAACAGCTCCTGACCCAGCTACTACTGTCTGCAGCACTGAGCCATCCTGTTGTAAACACACACACACACACACACACACACACACACACACACACACACAGAGCTAATCACATACGTGCACATCGCCACGCACTCATATCCACTAGGAATCCAGCCTAAAGGTATTTAGCATCATCTAAACATCTGTGGGTTCACGGTGCGGACACAGTTGTTATTTTATACACAAGCATAGTGTGTGTGTGTGTGTGTGTGTGTGTGTGTGTGTGTGTGTGTGTGTGTGTGTGTGTGTGTGAGTGTGTACATTTATTTGTGTAACTGTACATATGTGTTTGGATCTATGAACGCACATCTGGTGTGTGATATACAGTATTGTCGCTGTCGGATTGGAAACCTCGTATGTCCAAAACCGTTACTTTTCAGGAAATGGAAAAACAATGTTCTAATGGATCCAATGTAGTTATTATTTAGTCACAAGTTTTTGTTAATACATTGTTATTGGTTAAATATTTATAAAAACCCACAGACAAACTTAACCACTTTCTCTACCTGACATTCCAATTGTGGCATGTCATTATAGG
>NC_139962.1:32815203-33137703 GCF_963454915.1 Gymnoscopelus microlampas | reverse complement strand
CTGAAAGACCCGTTTCGTTTAATGACTATAGAGATACTGTGTACCGATTTGTGGGATTTTTGGACAAAATCTGTAGGAGTACTGTCAAAAAATGTGTTTTGCACAAATCGGCCTCCTGGTGGCGCTATAACAGGCCCCTGTGAAAAATGTGGGGCAGAGGTTCTGCTCTGGTATCCAGGGACTGTGTGTGCACAGTTTCGCTGCGAGCAAGCCAACGGTGCCGGAGATTAGCTGTACACAGACAGATCGAATGACGGACGGACGGACGGACGGACACACGGACGGACGGACAGGGGGTAAAACATACTCTCTCGCCATGCCTTTCGGCCTGGCGGAGACAAGAAGAATGCTTTTAGATTTGATTTACCCCTGCAGCCTAAATGATTGGTTTATTTATTTTAATTTGTGTGAGACAGATAAATCATTAAGGAAACAACTACAGTACATGTTAGCATCTTGGCTCTCATTTTAAAGATCCACTCAGGTGAGAGAAGCCCTCAATTTGGCGTCACCTGCTGGTGACTATTTTCAAACTGTAGCATTTCATTGATTTCCTTTAAAGCAGTATTATAAACATATCATATAAACTTTTAACTGCTTTCAACCTGTCTCCCCTATTTTGGGCATGTCATTATAGGCAAACATTTTCAGAAAACAGCTAAAATAGCCAAACTACAAGGTCACGGTGCATCACACTGGTAGATCAGCTATTGGCTTAAGTGGATGAAGCATCATTGTAACCATATCGTCTTCCTATAAAGCAACATTATAATCAACATACGTGGCCAACATGGCGAGGGGTTTTGGCCCGTGTCCAGGCAAGCTGCACCAGGCCACGCCATTGACCACAGAAGGATGACCGAGGCTCTGTAAGCAGCGCCAGCCAGAACCAGAAGCTGAACTGGACCACAGCTTCACGTTCTCCTCTTTGGCACAGGTGAGCAGCATCTGCCCACTAGGACTCCACTTCATACTGCTGATGGACTCCTGATCACACACACACACACAGAGCAAGGAAGGTTCTATTTGGGGAACAAGTGTGGATGTATAATGGCTATTGATAATTTTGTATCAATCAGTGGAGTTGTGATGGAGTTGAGAGTGAGTGGGTATGCGTTTCTTTTTTTAATAATGTTTATTTTATTTTATGTACGTAGAGCGTATAACAGACGATATCAAAAACATAACACCACCAAAACAGACAAAACATTACAATAATAATAATACAAATGAAACCAATAACAACACATTGCTAGGTTTTACGGAATCAGTTGCTTTTCTAACACTTTCTAGGGTCTTGTCCTCACATCAGTCCATCTGAGAATATGCGAGTCCATATTTTGTCATAAATGTCAAACTTTCCCTTAATTTGGTAATGCAAGTTAGGCATTTTGATGACGTACCTTGTGTGCATCGATGACCACAATTGCTCCTTTTTCCAAGGGCTCTTTGGATCCTATCAGCAGCTTTCCATCTGCGTAGCCCACAGCGAAAGGGCTGTCCTCACTGTACCAGGCTATATGCATCACTGCCACTGGAATGGAACAAAACATTATATTCATGTGCGCTGAACATATGAAGATAAATACACAGCACATCAAAGTATGATCACTCGCTATTTTTCATCCAGTTTGTCGTTATGCCAATTCATCACTGCTGGACCCTACAGTATCAGAGCATGTCTCCCCTGATACAAGGCACTAGCAGCTTCTTTACATCTGACAGTGCAGAGTTTCACAGGGAGGATCATGCTATACCTCGCCATTGACAGTGACAGAGATCACCAATCCCCAACTGGCTTCCAACGAACGAACACGTCCGGCCAAGCCTGATGCACCACGGATTTGAACCCCTAGACTCCGCAGCGGTGGTCAGGAACCTCACCTTTGAGGCACTTGGACGCCCTAATTACTCACTCCTCATGATAACATGCATGTGTACACACACACACACACACACACATTCTGTCCGGTACGTACCGTCCTTCCTGTAACAGTGTTCCAGCTCAGTGCACTGCATAGTGGAGGCATCCAGCACCTCGATGAGGCCTACAGATCCGTCCATACGGCCCACCAGCAGCAGGTCCTTGGGTTCTCCACACCACAGGGAGGTGGCCTCCCTCTCGGGAAACGCCAGTGCAGACACCCAGTGCGGCTGGACGTCCAGAAGACCCTTACCGCCTTACAGGACACACAGACAGGGTGGACACCATTAGTACTGTAGGTGTCTCTGATCATTTTAACACATTTGAGCTCATTTAGATGCGACAGTAGAGAGAGACTGAGGGCAAAGGACCAACCAGAGGTCTCAATACAGAATCGAACCGGGGATGTTATGATTTTCTTTTCTTTTTTTTTCTTTATTGATCCAGAGTAGCTTCATGTTTCAGCACATTCATAAGTGGGAGCTGCCCAATGCAACCACAGTCTGATACTGTTATACTGGCAGCTGCACAGTACAACCACAGTCTGATAGTGTTATACTGGGAGCTGCCCAGTACAACCACAGTCTGATACTGCAGGTTAAGTGCGTTTCTCAAGGGCACAATTATTGAGGTCCTGGGAATCAAACCAGCAACCCCTCCTCAGTAAGTTATATATACAGCAATTGTGTAGGAGTGCAGTTTGAGGCAATTCAGCTACAAAGGTGATAATATTGAAGTTGATCTGTCATATGGGAGAAACAGAGTAGAAAATGTGATCTTTCCATCCGAGGGTCTGTAGAAGGAGGACAGGGACATATGGTGTAGGCTGAAGGCAACATCTAAAATCTTAATGCCTTCCTCACATAACGTGGACCTCAACGTGACACGTTTAACAAGAGCATCATTGTATTGGAAACCATTTTTTCCAAACAGACTCAAATGTGACTTCAGTTTACAGCAGTGGATTATAAAATGTTATGTTTATTTTAAACAAATAAAATGTTTGAGGATGGGATAAAGGGCAGAAAGACGAAATTGTTTACCGTTGACTTGCCAGATGTTGACCAGTTTGTCCATGGCGGAGGCCAGGTATTTACCGGTGACACTCCAGGTCAGAGGACAGAGGCTGGGCTCACAGGGGGAGCCATCCATCTCACCCTCACTGCTCAACAACACAACCACAACACAATCAACATAGATCAAATACAGATACTGCGTCCATGCACTGGGGGGAGCCATAACACCACAATAATGTTGCACGTCAGCCAAATCCCAATAGTCAAATTTCTGTCTCCCTGCCGCCTCTGACCTCCGTCCTACAGCAGGGTGGTGTTACAGTGAAACTGGTGACATGGCAAAATATGTGATCTTTTGGACTTAATGTCACATCATGTCAATGTCCAAACATAAAGCTATACCGTTTTATTTTCTTTATGAACAGAGTATACTAGGTTTAACTAGCGTTTTTAATTGGACACTGACGGTATGTGAAGTTCACAAGATGGTCACATATATCGGCAGGTCAGCAATGTCTCCCTAACACCACCATGCTGCAGGATGGAGGACAGAGGAGGCGAGGAAGCAGAAATTTTAGTATTGGAATTTGGCTATTGCCTTAACCACTTGAACCCGTGAGTGAGTGAGTGAGTACGCACGTGTGTGTGTGTGTGTGTGTGTGTGTGTGTGTGTGTGTGTGTGTGTGTGTGTGTGTGTGTGTGTGTGTGTGTGTGTGTGTGTCTTACGTCTTATTGAAGATGCATGTCTGCTGAAGGCTGTACTGATTCTTGGTGACATTCCACACTCTGACTGTCCCATCGTTCCCGCTGGTGGCCAGCAGGCCTTTTTTACAGCACCAACCACATGTGATGACCTGGAGCAACGTATAGGAGCATCTTTAGACACACAGAACATGTGAACTTGGGTCGCTCAGTCGGTAGAGCTCTCACCTTAAGACCACAAAGTCATAGGTTACTGTAGGTGTACACAAAAGTTTGATTTCTTATGTTACAGCAGCTTCAACATGGAAAGAACGACAGAGAGAGAGAGAGAGAGAAATTTAACTGTTCCAGCTTTGGGTCATTTCATACAGACACTTGTATAAAGCTCAATTTATTTATACTCCATCACACAACGGTGTCACTTGATACAAGAACAGATCTTCAAGCTAACAATAGGTTGAGAAGTGATATATTGGTAGATTGAAGATCAGCTCTTGTCAACAAGCGACAACGGCGTGCAACGGAGTATAAATTAGGCAGATTTGTCACCGACCTTTACCGAACCCACTTGGTTCCTCACTATCAATCATATACTGCATGGGGACCCCCTGGAACACTCTCAAGGACCCCTGGGGCCCCAGGACCCTAATTTTGAGAACCACTGATCTACATGGCTTCAAAGATATCAGTTGTGAGCGAGGTAAAGAAGGGTGTACCCACCCTGCTCTGGTGCGCCTCCAGTTTGAAAACAGAGCACTTGCGCAGGTCCCCTGCCATGTCTGTGAAGCTCTGCGGGCGGCTGTGGTTGTTGTCGCGGTCGTGGGCAGCCAGCGTGCGCACCAGCTGCTGGGCGGCCCACTGGCGGTGCTGAGACGACAGCCTGGACGACAGGCAGCAGGCCGCCAGAGCGTTAGCCAGCTCCAGGGGGCCTACAGCGGAGGGATTATGGGAAGGATGGGCATACAAATGCGCAATTAGACCTGCTTGACACGGAACACAGAAGTGACATGGCCGCCCGGTGAGTGAGAGGAAGGGAAAAAACAAAAAAACATGACAAAATAAGAGACAAAACAAAGGTATAGAAACAAAACAAAAATGGTGATATGTGTGAAGTGACATCACTTGACAAGCTCATTTAAGCCTGGTTCATGTTTTTCTGACATTGTGTCATCACTCTTGTCTTGTGAACATTATTGGCTCTTGATGTCTGCCAATGTGAACAATATACAGTACTACTGTTGTTCAACATCATTTACCAGAATGGATGTTTTTTTACCACTATAACCACAGCAAATTGAAAAAAGAACCTGTGATCCAGTGTATTTATTTAGTCACAAGTTCTTGTTTACCACTTAAACCCTATATTCTTCAGTTGGCTGGGGTGAGAGCAGGTCCCTCAGGGATCTATACTTGGTCCCCTCCTATTTCCTTCTACATAAAAATATATATTTTTTAAATAGCCTATAAATTGGCTATTTTTGCCAAATGTTTGATGCCCAGAATAGGGATGCTAGGGTTCATGTGGGTCAAAGTTTTGTTCTTTTTATTGTTGTACACTCGGTTGGGTCTCTTTCTTTCTTTTTCCGTTTGTGTTGGGTGACAGTGATTAATATCTACACAAATACAATACCTATGGGTTGATTACTCGACACAAACAACTGAAAGGTCAGACAGCATGTCGCCAAAGCATAAACCAGGCTTTAAAGCACTAAAACAATTGGCACATGTATCTTGTGAATTACTGTATGAAACATAAAAAAAAGATCTCATTCTTAAATGATCAACATCTAAATCCCCAAATGTTCAAGTTCATAATCTCACAATCACACATTATTCTGCAGTGTTAAACCCAAATTACAATGCAGGACCTGAAATGTGTTTTGACACATACAGTACTGAATTCTGAAGGTCCTTACAGGGGAGCGTTTATTTCATGCAATTAATTTGCATTCATTTAAGCTGCTGTTTGTGTCATGATCAGTGTATCCACACACAACACAAATATTACACAGGGATAAAGTCTAAAAAATCAGGGATCTTTTTTTTTTACGCAAGATTTTACTGTATAGAAAAAGTAATTTCTTAAGGATTCTAAAGGACATCGACAATAAATTTACCCCAAATGACCAATTCTATGCTATATCTACTGATGACCAGTCATAACGTACACATTACACAGTGATAATACATTCAACAAAGACAGGACACTATGAATCAAAAATACAAAATTAACAAAATAAAGATGACAAATGAGATGATAAATATGCAGGGGAGAAAAGGACCATAATGTATAGACGGTTTCACTTAAACAGCCTCATTGCAAGGAGACAAGCCAAACAAATCCAGCTGGTTGGTAATAATAATAACATTGTTGTAGTTAGGTGGAAACCTTGTATGTCCAAAACATATGTATAACATGTATGTTTTTATAATTATAATAGTGAAAACAGCCGATCTACAAGCTCACCACACATCGCAATAGATCTGCTATTTTCACTATTACACTGCACTTGTGCTAAGAAAATTCCAGAAAAAAAATCATATGAGATGGAATGTCACAGTTGTCAATTTGAAAGTGTCTATACCACAGGTTCTCAAAGCTTTTCATGTCAATGACCCCCAAATTAATATGTATTTGGCTGCAGACCCCCATCTGAAAGTATTGTGTGCCAGGAACTCCCATACAAGACATAATATTAAAAGAAAATCAATTATTTTCAAGATATAAATTAATTTATATCGTATAGTCCGCCCAAGGACCCCTGGGGGTTCCCTAGACCCCACTTTGAGAACCACTGGTCTATACAAATAACACGACCGAACCGATACAGCCTGCCAACCAATCCCATCACTTCCTTTCACCAACAAACCTCTTTTCTCTACATCAGCCTTGTCATAAGCTGGCCTGAGTCTGGCCCCTTTGTCTGCCAGCAATGCCACCAGAGCCTGGGTGACCACAAAGTTGGGAGAAGTGACCAGCTTGTTCTCCTCCGCCACGCCACGCAGGAAGCTGGGCAGGAACTTCCTCTGGATGGGGTCGTCCACCGTGGTGAGGTTCATGCCTGTGGCTGCAGAGATCAGGTTCTGGGAAGGGCAGAATAATACAACCCTCATTAAAGTGCCACGGTGTAGCAGCGATTTTAGTAGTCTTTTTGGAAAATAACACGGAAAATGCTGCAGGGTCCTAGCGCCGAGTATATTTTGGAATGCAACAACATTGTTTAAAAAATATGCAAGTGAGTTTTAACTTAGAAATACGTAAATAGATACATTTATACTTTATAGTACTTTTACGGTGCCTAGCTGCGTCATTTTGGCGCAAGTGTCGGAGGCAGACACTCATTATGTGTGTGTGTGTACACTGTCAGAGTTACGGACCTATGTATAAGGGTCGACTAAACTAAAAAGGGGTTCCTAACTATCAATCATTTTGCTGGGGACCCCCTGGAACCCTTCTCAAGCTCACAATGCGTCGCAATGTGTTCACAACCGCTAATTTCCATTTCATTTTTTTGTATATTTAACTTATTTGTCATTATGTGCCCTGTGCAATTTTTGTTTACAAAGCCTAAAAGCCAAACAGAAATGTAATTTGTATGTTCTAATGTTCAATGCCAAAAATACAATTAAATAGTTAATTGCAATTATATGTGTGACAATGAATCATCAAGTATGTCATACTCTTGGATTGTACCGTCTCATACAGTACCTGAGTGCAGAGCTGCACCAGCAGCTTCGCAGCGTTGGGACTGTTGGATGCCAGACAGCCCACGGCTGTGCTGAGATAAGCCAGACAGGAGATGGGTTTGCTGGCCTTGGCAGCCCCGCGGGGCCTCTCTGGACCTGAGCCTGCTGGAGGACTGGCAGAGAGGCCTGCTCTGCCAGCCGCCGCCAGGCACATCAACCTGACCAATGTTCTGATGTCTGTTAGACCAAGAGACTCCAGACCTGCTGCCAGACTGCAGCTGGACCCGCTGGCAGGGAGACAGACACAAAGAGAGATTAGCCGTGTTGCATTGTGAGCTCAGCTTACAATGCAATTTGTTTTGCCCAAAATAGGGACGCCAGGTTACATTGATGAAAATCGGGACACATCGGCTGCATAACTGCCGAAACCAATGTCATCAAAAAAGTCAAATAATTGATATAATGTCCGCATCTGTCGGCATCTACTCAACAGCAGTGTTGATTTTGACAGCAAATTTTGATTTAGTTTTAGTCAGTCTTTTGAGTAAAATTCCATTTAGTTTTAGTCATATTTTAGTCATCTGAAATGTTTTAGTTTTTGTCTAGTTTTAGTCGACTAAATATCATAAGATTATAGTCGACTAAATCTACAGTTGATTTAGTCGTATAAAATGTATTTTGGCGGTGCCTTGAGGGCGTCGTAATGGCTGATTTAACACATAACTGCGTGCCGAAAATAGCCGATCTACAAGCTCACAACGCGTCGCAGCGTGCCGCGTTGTGAGCTTGTAGATCTGCAACACCCGAGCGCAACCAGGCATAAAATGACTTGTCCTTTAGTTCTACTGGATCTCTTCTCCACTAGTCCCTCCCTAACACTTTAGTCTAGTTTTTATTTGTTGACGAAATTGTCAATGTATTTAGTCTTAGTTATCGTAGCTTAGTTTTTATTTAGTTTTCGTCAGTGAAAAAAGGTAGTCGACTAACATTTTTCGTCATAGTTTTAGTCGTCGAAATCAACGCTGCTCAACAGTGACTAGTTAGAAGTTATAATGATCCAATCATGTAAAAGCATGCAGTACAGATGTGATGCGTGGTCACATACCTGACAGACAGCAGGGACAGGGCTCTCATGACCATGGTCCTGGCCAGCAGCACCTGGGCGGCGGCCGTCACCCTCCTCAGGGCCATGACTCTGTCGTGGGGGCTCTGGAGAGCTGCTGCCTGCTCGCCCAGCGTCACCCTGCCTGACGAGCTCTTATCCACCGAGCTTTGACATCCTGGAAGCGCAGCACAACAAAACACAGTATTAATGAAACGTGTTTTGGACACAAAAAATTGAACACTTAGTTACATATTGACAGTTTGACTGGTGGGTAAACATATACAGTATTAAACTATTTCAAAATGCCCTTTTGGGTTGAGACAAAGGGCCCTATCTTGCACACCGCCTTACCCCTTAACCCTGCAAGGCCCAGATTCTTTTCAAGTTGTGATGATTCCTGGCTCTGTGGGGGGTATTTATATGCAAATATCCTGGCCAATGGCATTGTAAGACTAAACAATAGGACCCAATGAGGATTTAGAGGTGAAAAAAATAAAAAATAACAGAAAAGAAAAATGATTTAAACTCATTTCTTTATAAAACATACATGTGATCGTGCGATCACACTGGGCCTTGCAGGGTTAAACATTTTGGGCATTTTATACCCTCTTGAAAAACATTTTAAAATAGTTCAAATAGCTGATCTACATGCTCACAACGTGTCGATGTGTATCAGCTATTTTCACTACTTTAACTCATTAAGACCTGGAACGCATCTGTGTAATTTTTTGATTTGAGCTAAAAAGCATTACTTTACACTCTGGCTATTCAAAAAAAGCAAATCTACATGCTCATAACGCGGGGTCCAAGTGCCGTGCCACGAGCTTGTAGATTTGCTAATTTTGAAAAATCGCGAAAATGTGCGCATATCTTTCAATATATTGTTTTAAAGCGATCATTTTTAACTCAAATCTTTGCTGCTGGGGCTCCCTGGAACAAAATATTTTGAGATGGGGGTCCGCGAAAAATAAAATAGTATAAATGCCCAAAAGGTTTAGGCATAAGGGCCCAAAATGTAATGTGCATTTTTCCATAATTTTGCATTGCATTATTGTATTTTGCCATCATTTTCAATTTTATCATTTTATAAACAAAATATTTAAAAAAATGTATCTACAGACTCATCGATTATACAGCCACAGTGGTGATTTCCCAGCACAGTTAAGTTTAAGAGCTAACTGATTTATTTTCAACAACAGCTCTGAAAGTCAGAACTCTAAACAGAACAACTGATTGGATGAGGCCAAAAAGATAAGATATCTCATCTCGTCTATCTGCAACATTATTGGATGAGGCAATCCTCCATCTTACCTATCTGCAGTAGGGTCTCCTCCATGCTGTTGGTGGCGGTCACCATGGCAACAGAGGCTCCCAGAGGGTCGCTGTCAGGGAACTGGACGGCCTCGGGGACCACCCGCCTCTCGTTCAGACCCAGAGGACCAGCCAGCAGCTCAAACTCCTCCTCACCTGTCAGCTTCTCGTCTTCATCAACATCCAGCATGTCCCAGTCTTCTGTAAGAAGCCAGGACATGCACACACACGTGCACACACACACATGGTTCAAATAAGACTCAGCAAACAGATATTTACAATGGCCATTTTATTAACTCCTTGAGAGCCCAAATTATTATTATCTATTTCTGGCCATTACAATTTTTATTTTTTTATTTTTTCAAAGTAAAAAAAAAGTGCTTAGGAAGCGAGATACAGCCTTTTTAAGTTATAAGTTAAACAAGGAGTGGATGGAGCTGCAAATCTTCAGATGATGATATCTTGGGTTAAAAAAAATATATATATTTTTTTTCTATTTTTTTCAAAAACACGTGAAACACGTTAATGGCACTCAACACCATAGCGCTAAAACACGTGAAACACGTTAATGGCACTCAACACCATAGCGCTAAAACACGTGAAACACGTTAATGGCACTCAATGAGTTAACAAATGGAGAACTATACTGTGTACGTTATTAGGGATGGGACAATATAAAATGTCATGTATAAATAATTGATATCGACATTATTGCGATAATCAAAATATGCTTAACGCTCTATAAATTACACTTTTGTTAACTACTTGAACCCCAGCATCCATAGTCTGGGGTGGAACATTTGCCAAAAATACCAGATCTACAAGCTCGTAGAGATTGTAGAGATTGTAGAGATTTAGAGAAAAAAAGACTCGGCACGGACGGTTGGCGTAACGGTCTGGGCACCTAGACTGGTAATCCAGCCTGACAGCGTGTCGCGGGTTCGACTCCCGATCCTGACGACCTTTGCTGTGTGTCACCTCCCCATCTCTCCCCCCATTTCCTGTCAGCCTACTGTAATCTATCAATAAAGGCAAAAAGCCGCAAAAATATCTTTAAAAAAAAAATACTGTATCAAGTATGTTCTTTACAGGTGCGTTTTACCAATTCTACCGGATATGCAACAATGTCACGATAAATTAAAATCTCTGCGATACGATTATTGTGTTTTGTTCAGTCCAACAGTAAGAAATCTTACCTTCATAGACACTATCCTGCTTCCCCAAGAGGTCAGGAGCCTGTCCTTTGTATCTGAAGATGTAAAGAGGAAAAGTCAATAGATTAGATCTAAAGGACCCTGACACACCAAGCTGACTTGTTAGGACTAACCGCGACTGAACACTTTGTGTCTGGTGATCTTTCACGTTTAAAGTAGTTCCAAAAACACGGCACAGACGACAGCTGATGGTCAATAGTTGGCGCTGTTCTCTTCTGTCAGGAGGTGGCTGTAGTCTGTATCATTGCATATCTAGCAGAACAGAGCTTCAGAACGCAGAAATGAGTCGTTGGGAAGAATGTTCCCGTCAAATTGAACTGTCACGCCTACTGTTAATATCTTTTGCTATTATTACGATCAATGTCTGGGTGAAATGAATAACATTATTGTAACGTAACAGTAAATTAAATGAAAACCGATGCGATCCAGCTGGGTGTAGAGGTTTCTAAATCATTATGGACTACCGTTTCGAATAGCAGCAATCACAATACCCAAGTGTACAACAATGCCAAGAAAAATTAACATTGGATTATGTTCTACAATGAATATGTAGTTTGTTAAAATTTTTGGAACTCCTTCGACTTTCACCCATATCATGCTTGTAATTGTATAGATATTATGTGAGATAAATGATTACTCAATTGTCAGTATTGAGCATTCAATTTACTGTCATCGATACTAGTTAGGCTACTGTACCAGTGTAGCCTGGTTCCAGACGAATCTGCCTTTGCAAAATTGCATGCACTTTAGCCCTCGGCAGATTAGGTCTGGCCCCCCTCCATAGAGAATTTATTTCTCTCCCGCAGAGGTTGTGCGGGACCAACCAGGGCCCAGTATTCAAATGTGGGCGGGCTTATCAACAAGGAAGCACTGCTCTGATTGGGTTTAGTCTAACCAATAGAGTGCGTTTGGATCTTTTTGTAACCGCCCCTTGGAAAAAAATCCATCGTTGATAGGGACCAGACTAATATCCACGCAGTGTGTCGTGTGATATATATTGTCTGGCCACGCGAGGCTAGTACCAGTGAGTTTAGACCAGTATTATTGAATCGCCGATTGGCTCAAACTTCAGCCGGTGTTATGATACACGGTACAAGGACCAACTTTAAAAGGTCTTAAATGATCTACAGCGTTCAGATGATAGTTCGTAGTACCTTTCCACGATGGGGACTTTGGCCTTGCATTTGACGGCCAGGTACTTCTCTCTGCAGCCGCCACAGAGCAGGTAGTAAGGGTTGCCGCTGCCGCACTCCCCTCCGAACCAGCCGTCCACGTAGGAGCCATTACTACGGTAGCCCTGCCGGTTGGCGCTGCGGCCGCAGCCCGGGTGGCTCTTCTTCATGTGCTGGTTGAAGTTGGCCACGCTGGCTTCACACAACTCACACACCACCACCTCGTCTCGCTCCTCTGTCTCACAAACATGCTGCTCACACACACACACACACACACACACGTGCACGCACACAAACGCGCACGGGCGGATAGACAGGATACAAAATCAGTAGAGTTGTTAGGGTTCAATACACAGTAAAGCAGGCATGCCGTGACATTAAACACAAAAGCTTGAGTGGGTCAATGAGAGCTTTTGCATTGAAGATCATTAATAATATATTCACTTAAAACAACCATCAACCGGCCAGTTGACATTCATTATCATTCATCCAACACCAATTAGTGAACCGCAATTAAATATTTCATCTTTCATTGCAAGCTAGCTCAAGCTTCTTTTGTTGCGTGGGGTTTCAGTTCAATGCGTCTCATTTATAGATACAAATAAAGATAGTTGCTAAGAGACGTGCAAAACTCATCTGTTTATGCCACAAGCAATTATTTAAAACAATAATTAATACTAAGAATTAATCAAATAAAATCTTATGGATGTTAGGCTTGCAAGCTAAATAACAGCTGTATCTCTGACACTTTGTTATCCCACAAAAGGTTGTAATGTCCGGGAAAGCAGTGTTATCGTTTAGTGAATCTGTTCATCATGCATGTATGAACATAATTTATCTGCGTATTGTTTAGAGAATTAAACCGTCACCATGCACGTTTAACGTTACCTGTTTATTGTTTAGACCACTGGTTCTCTATGTTGGGTCTGGGGACCACCACCACCGGACCAAATGGCCCCTTATGCGTCTGGAAGAGTGTACAAATGGAGCACACTTCCATTTGTACGCTTGTGACAATTATTTTATTTTATCCTGCTTGAACTATGCATGATATGTGTATTTGATGTAATTGTTTAATGTATCATGTTGGAAACAATGAAGTGACTTTAAAAAATATGAACATTTCCAGTTCACGTAAGAGGTAATGGCTCTGATTACTGTGGGTGATTGATTCGTTGATGCCATTTGCGACTTTACAGGGGGAGGGGGGACAAGAGGTCAGCGAGAGGATTCTGACGGAGGCAAGGCAGGTGAGATAAATCCAAGCTTTCTTTCCGGTGGATTACAAATGAAGGGGTACCCTGAACTTTAACTTATCTTTGGACTGTTTCATGCGGAAGATTGTTTTTGTTGGGAACTAAGGAACTAATAAACAGTCCTGTGTTAATGTCCGAGTGGCCTCTTCTTGTTCCGCGCTACAGAGAAAGTCTATTCTCTAAGTTAAATAAGTACTGAGGATATAACAGTGTAGATTGTGGTTCCGCTCCATATTAATGAATGCAGCCGTTCTCACTGGCCGCGGCATGGACGCTCCACTCGAGATTTCTTTTCCCCGCTCGCATTCTCACAAAAATGCATTTCAAGTCAGGAACACCTCTGTGTGTAGTTGTTGCTATATACAGTATATAGCGACAGTATATATTGCTACATACAGTATATAGCAACGTTCATTTAACTTTTTTTTTTGAAAAACCTAGGTCAAGATTTAGAAGGCGTTTTTAGAATCTACCTCAGGTCTAAATCGGTTAATTTAACACAATGGTTCCATTGGTACACTCTCTCAGATTGAGTTAGAGACCCGTAAGTGTCCATTTGTCCCCCTGGTGGTCCCCGGACCACTCATTGAAAACCAGTGGTTTAGACAATCTGCTCAGCATGCATGTATGAACATGCTATCCGTCAGCGGACAGGTCAAAAGCGTTGGGAAGTGGGAAGGAAAAGGTGACAGCGGCTCAGCTGGCCGTAGCTTAAAATCACACACACCCATGTTGGCCAGTCCAGTACCTCCGGGATCCACATTCCCAGAATGTCGGTGTCGCTGGCCAGGTCCTGGCCGAACATGGCCTCCATGGTCTCCTCGTCCAGGTCCATCTCCAGCTCCTCGTCCAGGTTGAAGTCGTACAGGGCGCCGGGGTCCTGCTGCTGCTGCTGCTGCTGTTGCTGCAGCGCTGAGACGTCACGACGAGACTGGCTGTGATGGGCCTGGACCGAGCGGTACAGACCGGCTGAAGAGCAACGGGTGAAGAGTTAAAGAAAGACGGAGAAACGCCAGCAAGTTAATCAAATTATACTATTGAATTAATTATAAACACAATAAGCGATAATCGATTTTAACACATTGGGTGCCAAAAACGTAGACCTACGTTTTTGCAAATACACCCGTGAGTGCCATAACCGTAGATCTAAGTTTTTCCAAAAATGTGCCGTTTTAAAAAAAAAGTCCACAAGAGGGCGCTCTAACGCAACTTAGGAATGATCCTAGGACACTGTAAAAAGATATGGACGGATGTGACATCATCCCAAAAAAATGGACGTCCATCCGCCCCTATGATAGGATCTTGAGAAAAACACTTCTATGTCCATATCTTTTTTTTTGTTGTGATTTTCGATGGGCGATCGCTCTAAAATGGCGGATAGCGGTAGAAATGTTATTGTTCCAGTCGATAGACGGACCCCTACCGCATCGCCCGGATACTATTTTTTACATCGGGGTCCAATTTGTGGCTTCTGCGGCTGTATAAACATCGCCAAGACACAGTAAAAACGCTGGCACTCTAAGGATGATTTGGATGATAATACCTGTCACTCAATGTGTTAATAAAAAATAATCGATTTGGCGGGGGAAATTGAGATGTAGCATTTTTTTCTTTCAAAACGTAAAAGTAACCAATAGAATAATCACTGAGAAAATGATCCATAGTTGCAGCCCTTAACACCAGTGACCGTATTCAAATGGCAGCCGTTTTGCTCTCATAGTACGTCACACTCGTTTGTCTTTATGTGGCGTAAAATCTAAATGGCCGCTGTGTGAATACGGTTATTGCGGTCAGCGTTGAAGACGAGAAGCACTGGATGTAGGATTCTGCTGTCTCCAGGAGGTTCTCACCAGCACGGGCCAGGAGCGTGCGAGCAGCCAGGTCAAAGCGGTGCTTCCTGCTGACAGCAGAGCGCCCCCTGGGGGGAGGAGGACCACCACTGGAGGCTGATGGACTTTCCTGCTCCAGACCTTCAGGACTGCGAATGACATGAAAGATGACATTTAAAAGATGAAATTCACCTTTTAAATTTAATATTTTTAAAGAAGAAAAAGGGATTTCTCCAAAGACAAAGCATAGGGGGTATGAAGTGATATAAAATGTAAAAAAAAAAAAAAACACTGATCACGAGAAGCCAACACTGATTCAGCGCATCATGCCTGTACCATGGATGACATGCTAAAGATATGTTAATGTCATTAGCATTTCAAGCTTTCAAGCTTACTTTTAAGCTTGTAGATCTGCTTTTGGTTAAAGGGGGGATGTCACTTAAAAACTGCCTGGGGTGCAATGACTCCAGAAGTGTTTTAAAGTTGCTTGATTCAATATTTAGATATTTGATCATTCATTTTTGGATGATCCAGCCAAAAACAAGCCTATATCTGGAACTGGGTGGAAATCAAGTCAAAGACAAAGTTTGGAAGACGGTAACTGCTGTGCAATGGTACCATGTTTTAACTTGTATTAATCCATGCGGGGAAATTGGTTCTCTGTATTTGCCCCATCCTAACTATCAGAAGCAGTGGTCAGCCACCTAGGGGCACTCGGGGAGCAGTTCAAACTAATTTCTACTGAGCTGTGTGCCGATGTCTCGTGCCAAAAATAGCCGATCTACAAGCTCACACGACGTGTTGTGAGCTTGTGGATCTGCTATGTTCGGTGCAAGACATAATGTGCAACCAAGTATAACTCAGGCTCTAGGGGTTCTGTGTTTTGCTCAAGGACACTTCGACACAAAGCCAAGAAGAGCCGGGGATCGAGCTCCAGGTAAATAGAGCACAGATGCATACAGATTGGATTTTGCAAAGAATGAAACAAGCAAAAAACACAAAATTGTGACAAACAGTTTTTTTGTTGAGTTTCACTGTGGCTACGCTAACGACGGTACCTCTCGCTGAAGCCCTCCTCCATCTCAGCGGCGTCTCCAGGAGAATACAGGTAGGTGCTCCTCTCCAGGGATTTGCCTCCTCCGTTGGGGGCCGAAGCACCGTCGACTCCTCCTCCAGAGTGGGGTTCATCGTCCTCCTCTGTCCCGGGGTGTTCAATCATCCACATGGCCAGCACCGTGATGTTCTGGGCGTCTGCCTCTCCTTGAGCACCTAGTGCATCAACAACTACCATCATATCACATTTAACCACATGAACCCTAGCTCTATTCTTGGCATGTCATAATAGGCAAACATTTGGCGAAAATAGGCAAACACCAAGATATTTGGGGTAGAGAGAAAAAAGGAGGGGGCCAAGTACAGGCCCCTGGGGGACCCAAAACAGGCCCCTGGGGGACCCAGGACAATGAGTATATAGGGTTTTATGTGCATGGTGGTCCCTATTACATTAAAATCAAAATTTTCGATTTCAAATCCCTCAAGGACGTGTCCTTGTGGGGATTCTGGTGGGTCTCCAGCTAAATTATTCATAGTCAGTTACCAAATGGAACCTTAGAGGTCAGTAACTCCGAGAGTGTACAATGTACAATCTCTGAGTTACGGGGGTCCGAGGCTTAATAAATACAAAACTGGGGGTCTTCTGTTCTATAATGCAGGAAGTTAGTGAGCCAGACTCACCGGTGGCCTCCAGAGCTTTGGTGATCTGGCGAAGAGAGAATCCCATCTCTAACAAGGGCACAGCGATGGCAGGGGGAGGCGGGGACGTAGACAGCCTGCTGCTGGGGTCCGACAATGCTGGGAACAAACATCCACAAACATTAGCTGGGTGGCTATACAGCAGCCATTCCCAACCTGCATGGGCTGTGAGGATACTGCAAGTGGACCCCAAATAATTGGCAAAACGCTAAGATTTTATTGATAATAATATAGTATTTTTTCTTTAACCCATTAACTCATTCACTGCCAAGGACGTAATTTACGTCCAAAATCCAATTCTGCCAAGGACGTAAAAAACCCTTGTAGATCTGCTATTTTTGGCAAATCGTGAACAGTTGTGCAAATCATTTAATTTTTTTTTAAATAACATTTTTCACTCAAATCTTTGCTTCTCGGGGTCCCTCAAACAAATATTTTGAGATGGGGGTCTGCGGCCAAAAACATATAAATTTGGGGGTCCTTGACATGAAAAGGTTTTGAACACACCACTGTAACAACAGTTTTTTTCAGAAAACTGCTAGGATTTAGAAAAAAAATAAATAAATCAGCCTCAGGTCTAAATGGGTTAAAACCTTGAAAAAATGTAAATGTTGATACCGATAAAAAGGAACTTAAAGTATACTTTGTTAGTTCATTAAAAATAAACATGCTCTGAAAATGCTCGCGGCCCACCCATCTGACCACTTAGGTTGGGAACCACTGCTATAAGGTGTGTATGTGTGCTGTAATGCGAGTGTTATACTTACATGTGCCTGTTCGGTTCTGTGGTCTGGAGGGCTGGGAGTCAGGGGAGGTGAGACTCTGTCTGCGGCCCAGCTCCTCAGTGGGAGAGGTGGGCAGAGAAGACACCGGAGGGGTCTGGGCCCGACGGGTTGGAAGCAGAGCAGTGGTCGGGTAGCTAGAGAACATTTGCCTACACAGAAAAAAATGCATACAATACAGTATTAGTGTGTGTTTGTACATAGTTAACATAATAGTAAAACAAGACCAATAACGGCAAAAACAAGTGTGTACTGTATGATCAGGTTCAAGTAATACTTTGTGCTCTACATTTAACCCTTTTAACTATTAGGAGCATTGTTCAGACACAATGCAATGCCGGGGGACCAGTGCCTGGCTCAAGGGCAAATAATTTATGCACGTCACAATACAGGGGGACCAGGAGTTATCCTGGTATAATAATGCTTCATTCCACCCTGCATTTCTTCAGTTACTTTTTGTTTATGAGCAGTGAAATACACAAGACTCCACCAGACTGCTACAAGTAATGTGATAATGTGATGTGGACCATGCACAATTAATAATGTTATAACGAGTAATACAGTAAGTAATTAAGAGCAGAAACAGAATCAGTATCATGTGGGTCTGACCTGAGCAGGCTCAGGGGCATGACGCCTGGTGACTCGGTGGCAGGGACGGTCTCGGTGTCGGTGACTGGTGTGGTAGCGGTGGTGGTGTCCTCCAGGGAGGAGCTCATGAAGGATGTGGTGCTGGATGCAGAGGGGCTGGTGGTGACCGGAGTCTGGGCGAGCTGCTCGCCTTCAACCGCCTCCCCCTCGCCGTCTGGCTCACTTCTCGATACTGAGGGAGCAGAAGATGGGAGAATTAGAGCAATGAAGTTAGATATAACATACAAGCAGAAAACAGCTAGTCTGGGGTCATTGTGCTGTCGTCGATCATGGTGTTCACTGTTCAGGTTCTGTTATTGTGTGGTTGCCCATTGATACGTCACAGCCTCTCAAGCTAGACTATTCCACAATCTTCAAATGCGGCATAGTCTGTAACTACACCCCCTGGCTGAAAGCGGTAAAGGTTGTGATCGTCCATCATTTCCGTTCACGAAAACAAGTACAGTATATTTTCTGTAATAAAGCTTGAGTGATAAGCATTGAAAAGGGTCTCAGGTCTAAAAAAGCAGCAGGATGGTTCTCAACGTCGAGTCGGGGGGTGAAGGAGGTCCAACCCGTTTAACATAGGTCTTACAGTGTAGATTGGGATCCCAGAAAAATAAATGGTGCAAAATGTAGATCCGTGGTCTAATGCTTATACAACTGAGGGTCCTTGAAATTAAAACGGTTGAGAACCAGTAATGTAGAGGAATGTTCTCACCAGATTTGGACTTTCCTCCGCTGGGGTCGTCCAGCAGTCCGTTGACAACCAGCTTGTAGATCATGGCCTGTGCTCGCTCCAGGTCAGCCAGGCCCAGGGCTCTCTTGATGGGCGAACGCATCACCGCTCGCTTCACCATGTGGCGCATCAGGAACTGCAGGGCGGCTCGCATCTCCACCTCCTCTTGACACACAGGCGACGTGGCCCCTGTAGCGCCGGTGGGCCCAGCGTTGAGGTCTGCATTGTGCCCACTGGGGGCCGCCTCCGGTTGTACCTTCATGTGAGAGGATGTTAAAGAGTTAAGGGCTGTGCATACCAAGTACGTTTCTATAACTATTTGTCATTTAAAAGTCGTTTTAAGTGAAGAGGATGGCACACAAAACAACTGTAATGAAAACAACAGTGGGGAATTGATATAGTTTGGATCACTTTCAGAGTAGCCTCGATCTCCAGACTTTTATTGTTTAGTTTTGCTAAAAAATAAAAGCCTGGAGGAACGCGTCGGTGTACCCGGTATAGGAAGGGTTTCATTTCCCCAACCAACCAGAGTGCAGTGGGCGTCGCTCGTAATGTTGTGTTAACGGGGCGGGGGTTGACGGACAGATCGGTGAACCAATGGGATCAGGCGCAGTCTCTCTGCGCCTCTATACATCCGCCCCTCTATACACGAAATCAGGAGCGTTGGTGCAGCCTACTTTCAGAGTGATTTCATGAATGGTAGAAACACTGACAGGCCAATCAAAATCCATGAGGGGGACATCTGGGATGCAATCTGAATCAATTGTGGTTTTGTAATTATTAACGGAAATGAGGATACAATTATGAATAGCAGACGCCAGCTAGCAGGGTAGCTGGCATTACCTCAGGTAGCTTAAACTATCTCGCCTTCTTATAATAATCAGAGTCAGATTATCAATATACCGGTAGTTTATCTTTCATGGAGGTGATCTCTCTCTCTCGTTCTCTTTGCCTGCGACACAGCTGTACTGCGCAGAGCATATTTGGTGCCACTGTTTACACAACATTATCGTTCATCAGTGACAGTGTGGAGGCTAACTTTTGGCAAACGCCAAAAGGGGAAACATTTTCAACTCTCAGCAACCACATGTACGGCTGAGCACAGAATAGACACTCAGCCCCTGGTCACACTGACAGTGTTTCTAGAATTACATAGTGTAAATACATGGTGCTCCCATTGAAAACAATTCAAAACATATGCTGGACACAGCCACTAAAACTTGAACAGAACAGATATTCAAGCACAACATGTCACATTGTGATGTGTTGTTACCTTGGAGATATGTTCTTGTTGGAAAAGCGACACCGTCATGTATAAATTAGGCATAACACAAACTGCTCTCTGCCTTGGATCACCAGGCGAAACTAAAGTAGGAGTGTAAACTAAAGTAGAACTACTGCTGTAAGGACCGGGGACTGGAGACAGCTGTACCTTTGGTATAAGCAGCAGTTCCGCGTACTTGCTGCAGCTCAGCAGGGCACTGAGGGCCTTCATAGCCCCCAGGTAGAGGTAGGACAGCTGCACAGCGTGGATCTCAGACTGGGTGGCAGCAGAGGATGAAGGAGAGGGCTCGTGGCTGCGAGAGCCATGCTCGTGGCCCTTCCTCCTGCTCCCGTCTGCAGGAGTATGTGGAGCTGCAGCGAAGACCGCCTCGCTCGCTCCTCCCGGAGCTTGTTGCTGCGGGCTGGAGGTGTAAGAGCAGATCTCGCTCTCAGACTTGGAGTTGGACGTGGCGAGGGTCTTGACCTCCTCCAGGCTGTGGGACACACGCAGGTCGGAGGCGGCGGCTACGATATCGATGGGGGCGGTGCCGGTCGTGGCTCCCACATTCTCTTTGGATTCGTTGTGGTGGTACCCGTCGCTGTCGGCCTTGTCGTCACTGCCGGCCGCCTCGTGACCGCCGCCCCCGCTTGTGGCGGGAGGCGCGCTGCGGTGCTTCTTGTCGTGGCGTCGTGCGCTAAGCTTGGCGGTGGTGTCCTCGTGGATGCTGGTGAGGTAGGTGAGGTCCAGCAGCAGGGAGGCCGTTAGGCCGCGGAAGCGCGCCACGTCGAAGGGCAGAGGCTCGCACGGCTCCAGGTTGTACAGGGGAGTGTCACTAGGCGACCAAAAAGTTGGGAAGCTTTAGTAGACGGGAGCGAAGAAGGAGTGAAAAAAGAGACAAAGGGAAGGAAACACAAAGTAAGGGAGAGGACAGGAGAGGCGAAGAAAAGCATGCGTGACAAAGGCAAACTAAAAAACGTGGTCTGTGAGAGTCAGGTGGAGGTTTAGGGAGGATGTCAACTGCTGGTCCAGAGAGGGCAATGTGATAATAAAAATGCAGAGGATAATGTGTTAATAAAAAGCGCATAGAGGGTAATACAGGGTCTCTGCAGGTTTAGGCATGTCAGCCTTTTTTAATGCCACTTTGAATGAAATTCAAGACCAATTTATACAATAAATAACAAAAAAGAAAATGCAATCACGGGGGCGATTGGAGTATACAGCATCATTCAATTGGTTTAGATCCAGCTGTTATATTGCGGGTTTCATCAAACATCAAAACAAACATCTCCTTGTCAATAGGTTGTTTTGTGATGAAAGGACCCAAACCATACCTCCGCTGAACTCGTCATCTCACGGATAGGATCACTGCTATTATGATGCTAATGCTCGTTGTTGTCTTCTTAGTTCTTATTAATGTTCCCCGAACATAACAGAAGCAAGTGACAGGTGCTTTTTCCGGTCTGTCGCTGTCTGTGGCATTTTTAAGACCTTTAAAACACGAACGTAAGACTTTCTTTGTCTTTTCAAGTCCTCTATAAGGCCTTATTTTCACATACTGTACATTAATTTAATATTCCACAGAGACCCAGGTAATGTGTTCATGAAACATGCAGAGAGGGTAATGTGTTAAACCATGCAGAGAGGGTAAATGAAGTGTGGGAGGATGTATGTAAAACAGTGAAAATATAAGTATTTTATGATTACGAAGCAAGTGCAGAGGATATGGGAGGGGCTAAAGCAGAGTTAATACAGCCAAGTGAACACATGTTCAGAAATCACCTCCAACCACAACATATCTGTTTACACATTTCTATAGGCATGAGGTCATACTGATGATAATCATTATGCCTAAGGCCACAGCACCGCTTGTTCCACATACCTTACAGTGGAACATCATGCATAGATAATATAATCAAGCCATAGAAACAAAACAAGAGACACATGCACAATAAAAAAGACACTGGTGAATGTATGTAATAAATATATAAGGCCAGTTCAATTTAATCTGCACAAAAATAAAGATGTCCAGGCAAACGACTGAAATATCATTGCTGTCGGGCAGAAACCTTGTATCTCCATATTCAACTTTTTATGTTTTCTCATAAATTGATGTCCTACTTTGTCATACTACAGAATCACACAAAAATAGCAAAAATAGCTTCTTGTAGATTTTTGAAATGTTTCAAGTGGTTTAAGTGGTTAAGTGTGTCTGTGGGTTCTTTAAATATTGAACAAATTAGAAGATCTTGTGACTCCAATCCAATAATAACTACATTGGATCCATTTGAACACAGGTTCAACAGGTTTCCCACCCGACGATGATGATATACAGTAAGACCAGTACAATTTAATCTGCACAAAAGATAAAAGATTTCCAGGTAAACGACGGAAACATGGCCTTTGCAAATGCCCCACCCGGCCCCTTGGATACCTGATGGTAATCTCCGCCTCATCCCACTGAACCTTGGCCGACGTGCTCCCCTCCTTCACTACGCCCAGCAGGGTGGCGTGCCGTCCCGTCTGCTTGTGCACACAGCGGCCTCCCACGCGGAGGCCCGCGTCCGCGCCGCCAATCACAGCCAACACAGGCCACACCTAGGGTTAGGTATTTTATGATTAAGATTAATTGTCATACAAATAACTGTGATCAACAATTTAATTGTGGTTTCAGTATTAGAACACTGGAACATCATTTAAAAAAAAGTTACATTTCTGTTTACATTTTAGGCAAAAATTAAAAACATTACACAGGGCAGATCTGACAACTAACTTCAATTTATAAATAAATGATGGACAATGACCGGTACCAATAATCAAAATAAATAATGTACTTTGGCCAAAACAGGCATATAGTAATTTTATACTTTCAAATAATTTTTTTTCCAGAAATAGCCGATCTACAAGCTCTGATCTACAAGCGATCTACTGTACAACATGCGTTGTGAGCTTATAGGCAGGCTATTTCCGCAATTTTTCAACAGATTAATTTATACATATGAATGGTAACGATTCTGGCGAAAATGCAAAGATAACTGCGATTATATGAAATAATCGCGATCGGACAATAATAAGGTAATAATTGTCACAGGGCGTAGCCACACCTCCGTGCACAGCGTCCTCAGATGATGCTCCGACAGCTCTCCCAGGCCGTGCTGGCGCCCGTGGCGCCCCCTCTCCTCCTCCGACCTGGCGGGTGTCTCTTGAGTCTCCCTCTGGGCGTCGTGCTCCTCGCGGCTCTGCACCGAGCGGCTCTTCTTCAGCCTCTGACCCCCTCCGCTACCGGGGCCGGTGGCTTCTCTGAAGCAGGGTTTGATCTTGTGCAGGCGTTCGGTCATGGTCTTGTTGATGCGGTGGGTCCAGTGGTCGGTGCGGTGGAGGATGCGGATGAGCTGCGTGGTGGCCTCAGCCAGCACGGTGGCCACGGGGCTGCAGACCGGGTCGCCCGGGAGGAGGTCCCTGGGGGTGCCGCGCATCTGCATGTCACAGATCTTCACCTGGAATGATAACGGTTCACCCACGAGACGGGATTATACACACATGCATGAGACTGGCAACATAGCAAAAACTACTATGGTAAAATATGATTCACCGGTGCATATGTCTTATACAGAGTGATAGGAGTAGGGATACATGCACTGGGATGAATTAGCTTTCTTTGAGCTGCAAATTCAATACCACTTAAACCCTCTATACTTGATAAAACGGACCTGTAAAGAGAGCATTTGCTACGCTCCTATTTCACACAACACAAATCAATTCGCCAAATATAGCTGATCTACAAGCTCACAACGTGTTGAGCTCCCCCCAGAATAGGGATGCTGGGGGTTCAAGTGGTTAACAAACGTGCCATTTTAAGTTCTAAGCATATTTTCATTATCGCAATATTGTTAATCGCAATTACTTTTGCGACAAAAATGTTGACATGTAATTATCATATCGTCCCATCCCTAGTTAGGACACCCGCACACTCTTGAAAATTAGCATGAATATACTGTACACCCAGGGACAAAATGGAATCAATGGAACTAACGTAGTAGACTTTAAGTTCCAATTAACTATCACAATGAAAACTCATTTTTCAAGGTTTTAAAGAAAACAGATGTAATTTTCTTTACATTAATTGTTTAATATTAATGTTATATTAGCATTAAAATCGTAGTGTTTTGGCAGTTATTCCGCAGCCTACAGGTTGGGAATAACTGCTCTACATACAACATGAAGCAGCCATGTCTCTTACCTTCTCCCCAGGGTTACTGCTGTAGAACATCACACAAGGATAGAGCTCAGTGGCGTCCACATCTTCAAAGGCCAACTTGGGCTCCTGTGCAGACAACAGTCACATCACTAACAGAGCTTCCATCTTAACCCATTAAGACCTGAGGCCGATTCTACAAATGCCTTCTAAATCAGTAGTTCTCATACCTTTACGTGTCAAAGACCCCCAAATTGATATATACTGTATATATATATGCCTGCGGACCCCCCGTCTGAAAATGTTTTGTGCCAGGGAGCCCCCAAACGAGAAGACTCAAAAATGTCCAGCATTTTGAATATTTTTCAAAAATATTCAAAAATAGCAGATGTACAAGTTTGCAGCGCAGCACAAAGTGACGTGCTGTGAGCTTGTATATCTGCTATTTTTGAGAACCATTGTTCTAAACCAATGTTCTAAATACTAAGAGTGTGTCACAGTATGATTGGAAAACCAGTCAGATTGAAAAAGGTGCACTTGTTTTCACCGACGGAGGCATGCCATCTGAGGGGGACTTGAGCCACGAGAGGCACCACCGAGGGAGCTTAGGCGAACGTGTCGCCGTGCAGACCGTTGTGAAGTCACCTTCAGCCGACTCAGCGCCGTCTGAGTTATGTCCCAACAACGACAGAATAGTAAATCCTCCACCCCCCCTAGTCTCGGAACCTCCAAGACGCCATTTCTTTTTTTGACGATGGGGGTCCCGCCTCGCTGCGGGGGAGTGCGGGAGGTGAACTCGAAGAAAACGAGCACTCCTTTTCAATCTGACTGTTTTTTCTAAAATCTAAAATGACACAGATTCTTTGCCGGTTTTAAAAAGGGGTACTAGACAACATTCAGCCACTAGATGTCACACTTTTACAACACCTCCGTTCCTCGTTTCCCTGTCACCTCTAAAAAGCAGCAAAAGGCCTGCAAAGATAGTCTGCAAGACTAACTTCTTTTTGACAGGTGACACCCTCAAACAAACAAAATTAATAATAAGATAATGGGAGCAGATGCAGCTGTGGCACCGTAATCAGAAACGGATGTCGCTTCACTGTGAATAAAGTTTATTTTGAGGACTGTTTTTTCGTTTTTTTGTGTGAACAACTTTTTTATAGATAGCTTTAGAAGATAGATCTTTATTTGACCCCAGGGGAATTAAGTCAAAAAAAAAAAAAAAAACACAATATTGAAGAAGAATGAAACACATTGAGCATTTTGCCAATATTATTTTTTCTTTTATAGCCAATATTATTTTTCTTTTAAAGGTTTTTATTACTGTTATTTAGTATTGCTGTAATACTATTCTCTATCATTCTTAACACTAGGGCTGACGTCATGGACTGATCGCCTACTTGGGACATCTCTGCAGCTGAAATTGATACCAGGTCATGTATCTTTGTATCTACATGTCACTGGCTTCAATTGAAGATGAATGGTAGCCTGTATCTTTGCAGCTGCCAGTGTGAACGCAGCATTTCTGTTTGCAGGCGGTGCCTGACAGGACAGCCTGATGTGGGACCACTCCAAACATCTTCAGACGACGGATCCAGTACAGCACTGCTGAGCCTTTTTCACGTCAAATTTGACGTTGATGGTCTGGAGGTGGAGTTGATTTTTGAGTTCAACAGAGAGACAAGCACGCAGAAGGGGGCGAAAACATGTTTCAGTCTTCTGTTCCCAGGTCCAGAATGGAACTTCTTCCTTCATCCATTGCTACAGAGTAAGAGCACACACCAAGAAAATAAGGCTATGGTGTCTTCCCAAAGCTAATCCCGGATCGAGGCCCATGGTTTGGTTTGTATCTCGGTTTTTGGGTCATGGTTTCGGTTTGGTAGAGGTTGGGAAAAAAAAATCTATGAAAAAAAAACATAATTCATCAGACAACGAGCTCAAGCTAGTGAGACCAGATGACAATTTAACTACTAAACTGAAAATCTGCAATTCACAAGTGTGTATTGAGCCGTGGATCTTTTTTATATTTTTCCCCACTATTTGTCTGGGGAGGTTTAGACTACAATGTGCATCCTCTTATTCATGATGTTTTAATAGTGATTATACATAGTATGTTTTGCCAATATTTAAGATTGTTGAATCATTTACTGCCCTCCCCTCAGACGCAACACCAGGTGGAGGGTGGATTCCTTCTGGATGTTGTAGTCAGACAGGGTGCGGCCATCTTCCAGTTGTTTGCCAGCGAAGATCAGTCTCTGCTGGTCAGGGGGAATGCCTTCCTTGTCCTGGATTTTGGCTTTGACATTCTCAATGTTATCACTTGGTTCAACCTCCAGGGTGATGGTCTTCCCAGTGAGGGTTTTGACGAAGATCTGCATTCCTCCCCTCAGACGCAACACCAGATGGAGGGTGGATTCCTTCTGGATGTTGTAGTCAGACAGGGTGCGGCCATCTTCCAGTTGTTTGCCAGCGAAGATCAGTCTCTGCTGGTCAGGGGGAATGCCTTCCTTGTCCTGGATTTTGGCCTTGACATTCTCAATGTTATCACTTGGTTCAACTTCCAGGGTGATGGTCTTGCCAGTGAGGGTCTTGACAAAGATCTGCATTCCTCCCCTCAGACGCAGAACAAGGTGGAGGGTGGATTCTTTTTGGATGTTGTAGTCAGACAGGGTGCGGCCATCTTCTAGTTGTTTGCCAGCGAAGATCAGTCTCTGCTGGTCAGGAGGAATGCCTTCCTTGTCCTGGATTTTGGCCTTGACATTCTCAATGTTATCACTTGGCTCAACCTCCAGGGTGATGGTCTTTCCAGTGAGGGTCTTCACAAAAATCTGCATGTTTGTGTAATTTGAGTCACTACTGAGAACCAGAAAACTTGTTTCGTAGTCTATTAAACACTCTGAAACAAATACTCAAACTGCAATTGTTGTACTGTCTCTGTCCCTTTTATGTATTGCAGGTGGTGATGTCACAGTTCCGACCTCATATGACATATGGTGATTGGCTGAGACACATTGTCAATGTCACAGCGCGGGATGCAACACATTGAGTGCGTTGCTGTACTCACTGTTTACTACTGTAAACTATTAATTAAAACTAGGTAATCATGTGGATCTCGGGATCCATATAGAAACGGTGTGGCTCCAGTGTGGGTCTTGGACTTCACGTGGCCAGCGCCAGCCTGAGACATCAGTCTCAGGCTGGCTACAGCTCTGAAAATTTGAGCCAGTTTCAGAGCGATCACATTCTCATTGACTTACTGTACTAAATTTAAGTTACACTTTCAAAAAGAAGAGAATATATTCCAGAAAGTTGATATCAAGCAGATTGCTTACAATGGCTGAGAATAAAGCAGAAATATCAACAGACAACACCAATTTGATCCAGAATGCCATCCTCCCTTCGCAGCAGAATAACCCGCTTTCACAGAAGCTCAGCAACATTTTGGAGACCAGATTTCACAATGACCAGGAAATGCTTTAGGTCTTGAAGGCATTGTCAGTGTTGTGATTGTCAGTGTTCTTCACAGTTAACAGTGTATGCACCAGGAGAAACCTCATAAAATAAGGATCGATTAGTACAGTGGTTCTCAACCTTTTCTGGATCAGGGCCTACTTGAAAATCTCAAAAGAGTTTGAGGCCTATTGGCTGTCGTGTTAAGTGGTCAGATGGGTGGGGCTGCTGGGGCACATGCATTTTCAGAGCATTGAAATAATCAATCAATTGATTGAGTGAGTGTGTTCCGGCTTGGATCAATGGAACGAACATAATCTATACTTTAAGTTCCAATTTATCTGTATTTGCCTTTAAAACTAACTAAGAAAAATACCGTGACTATTTAATTTAATAATTTACTAATTATATCATTAAAATCGTTGTGTTTTGTAAATTATTTGGGGGCCCACTTGCAATATCCTACCGGCCCACATGTTGAGAACCAGCAGATTAGCATACCCCTACTTTGCAACCATATTAGTAACATGTTGAATTGAACTGGATGTCTGACCTCTCCGTTCTTGCCAAAGGAGACGGTCCGGGCCTCCATGTCCAGCACGCAGGTGATGAAGTCTCCCTGAGTGAAGCTGCTCAGTGTCAGTGTCTGCTCTCCATTGTGGTACAGGTTGCCGCTGTAGGCGCGGTACAACCACATATCTGAAGTGGTGCGGTGGTTGAAGTCGTGCACGGGCCAGCGTGACACTCCCACGCACGTGCCTTCGTTGCCCCGGTTCTCTTTCACGATGTAGAACTGCGAGGAGGAGCGGACAAGGTGGGAGGAGAAGACAAGGGAATAGAGAGGAAAGGAGACAGATGATAAAATTGTTTATTTTACATGCAAGGTCGGTGGTTCAAGGACACTCCTTGGCTGTGTACAGTACATGTTACTCGTTCTGTTTTTCAGTGCTACCGTCGTCAGTTCTCAGACGCAAACAGCCTTTTTGCATGTAGTTGAAGTGCAAGGGGGCGGGGGGCGGGGGGCGGGTGGCGGGTGGGGAGAGAGCCTGGCGACGCGAGCTATGTTAGTGCACTGTGTGGCAGTTGGGGCAAACGCAGTCCCCACAACATAATTTACGATTACTGTACTATGGCACACACACTGCTTTTTCTACCACAGCACGGTGCCACCAATAGCAGCGACAGCTGAACCACCCAACTTCTTCCATATCTGTGAAATTAATGTTGGATACAATGTTGGATTTATCCAACTTATGTATCGAATAACCAATGTTGCTGGCCGCCCTGCTTCCCTACCCCAAACACAGCTTCGTGTATAGATGCTTGGCCAAACCGGATGCAATGCGGTGGATTGCGTTTTTTAACGATTTCTTTACCTTTTCAAGTAGTCACAAAATATTTTCCGTCCTCACGGATTTTAAAGTAATAAGTTAACCAGGAAGTGAATGGAGCAGTAAATCTTCGGATCACGTTATCTTGGGTTCTACAAAAAAAACAGGTGTATTTTAAAAGACGGACATGTCCGTTTTCGGCAGGCAATGTGTTAACTCATTCCCTGCCTAGAACGACTAAAACGACTTCTGTCTCATAAGCCATGCCTGCCTAGAACGACTAAAACGACTTTTAAAAAAAAATCTTTTATAAAAACATTTTTTGACCCAAAGACCAAGGAGATATGATTTTTCGAAGATCTAGACTCCCATCCACTTCCTTGTTAACTTAAAACTTAAAAATGCTGTATCTCGGCTCCTGAGTACTTTTTTTTTTTAATGAAAAATCTTGGCAGTGGGCAAACGCGGCCAGAAATAATTCAGGCAGTGAATGAGTTAAGGGGGAAATGGTGTTCTACATATAAACCCCAGTTAAGTTTCACTTTTCTTTTTTAATGGATTGGATTGGCTAACAGCGTTCAGTGACATCTCCTCTACATCATGCAAAGAGGAACCTATCTTCACAGTACATAACATACACAGATTACATTTTGGGAGCTTATGCAACCAATTTTGAGCCCTGACAAGTACCATACGGTACCTTCCACTGATAGCATCCAGAGGAGATGCCGGTTGAAGCCAGGCCGTAGCCTTTCCCTCCGCTGCCGTGGGTCAGACCCTGTCCATTCTCCACCACGCAGCACTGGGCCTTCTCTGGGTCAAAGGACACTTCCTGAATGGGCAGGTTCTCATCCTCCTCCTCGCTGTCTCCCTGCACATAAATTCAACGCAAAGTCACTCAAATGGACAACAATGTACATTAACCACTTAAACCCTCTATTCTTAGTCAAATGGAGCCGAGTAGCAACTGTAGTTTTTATTCAATTGCTCTACATAATTGATTTAAACACATTAATCCTAGCATCCCTATTCTGGACATGTCGTTACAGGCAAACATTCACCAAAAATAGCACATCTACAAGCTTGTAGATCGGCTATTTTCAGCGAAGATATTTGGTTTGGAGGGAAAAAAGGAGGGGACCAAGTATACCGTAGACCTCGGAGCCCAGTCAATGAAGTTTATAGGGTTTAAGTGGTTAATAGTAATCTACAGAATTGATTTAAGCCCAGAGTACAAAATTAGGTAAAGTTATCTAAACGACTTTAAATAGCTTAATATGTTTATCCACCAGGGAAAAGCCACTACTTCACAGATTATAAGATAGCAAAAATTATATTCAATCAATTGTCTGTCGATCGATTGGTAGATTATTCAATCAATCGTTTCACCCCTCAATGTCATGTTCTGTAGGCACATTCACCTGTGACTTGAGCTCGTGCACCTTCTCTTTGATCTGCAGGGTGTGTTTGGCCTGAGCGATGGGAGCTTCCCACATACAGTCTGACAACAGAGAGAAGAGCCGCTCCACCACCTGGAAGACAGAGAGAGAGACAGAGAGACAGAGAGAGAGAGAGAGAGAGAGAGAGAGAGAGAGAGAGTGAGAGCTCACATACATGATACGGACCTTAACCACATGAACTCTATAGCATCCCTTATTCTGGCCATGTTATAGACAAACATCTCAAAAAATCTATCTACAAGCTCACAAAGCATTGTGTCAACTTAGTTAAGGTAAGCTATGTCTAACTAATTTTCAAAATCCAATTCCATGCATTAATTGTATATTCACAGTGCTTTATTATTGTGTAGGGTTGTAGGGTTACATATCTATAACAAATATTAGTGTCATTAAAATATACTGTGTACCTTTCAAGACGGGAACCCCTTTTGGGGTTCTTGTTGCTATGTACAGTTAGTATATAGCAACATACATTTTTTGTAATTTTTGAATAAATATTTTACGTTTTTCAGAAAACTTAGGTCAGGATTTAGAAGGTGTTTTTAGAATCGGCCTCAGGTCTAAATGGGTTAATTTGATCATTTTATGATGTTATGATGTTTTATTATTGCTAAGACAAATACTGTATTGATGAACAATATACATAGAGAATGTTAACTATCTAACGTTTTTTATATGTTAATGAGTAATCTATTTTTGGGCCACAGGTGGGTCACAGCACTACTAACCTGTCTTTTAACAATAATAATAATGTAATAATAATTATGATTACTAACCTGTGTCATCTGGTCGTCCTCAACACTGGCTTCACAGGCAGGCAGGACGGCCTCCAGAACATGGAGTGCTAACAGACGAGTTCTCAAGTTCCCCACCAGAGGGACCCCTGCAGATAAACAGCAGCATAAAGGCCTAATCGATACTCAGTAGTACAATAGCTGCATTTGCCAAAAAAATAAAAGATACAAGTTGACAGTCTACAAACAATCGACAAGCTCACAATGTGTCGCATCATAACGCACTGTGAGCTTGTAGATCTGCTATTGTCGAATAGCCAAAACAGAAAATAGGGCTTTAGCGGTTAATGACCACAAACTGTAAGACAGTTACCTTCATACTTGAGATATAGTGATTTTCTTTTTTTTTTTAAATACCTGAACAGCATTTCTGTGCAGCGATGTTGAGCAGCACTTCTGTCCATTTGGGGGAGGCCATCTTGGACTGGATGGCCTTTGAGGACACCACTCTCCTTAGAAACACTAGAAAGTCTCCCAGGTGGAGCTCCGCTGTGTGCTGCTTGCGCAGAAGAGCTAACAGACACATTAGAAGACATATCATCAGCATTAACCATTTAGACCTGAGGCCGATCCTTCTAAAACCTAACCTAAGTTTTCTGAAAACGTTCAAATTCTTACTCAAAAAATAAATAAAACATTATTTTGCTATATGTATAGCACCAACTAATGAGACACAGAGGTGGCGCCCGGATTGAAATGTATAACAATATAGGTTACAACAGGTCTAAAAGGGTTAAAGCTTCATTTGATCAAGTTCTTAACCCATTTAGACCTGAGGCCGATTCTAAAAACGCCTTCTAAAACCTAACCATAGTTTTCTGAAAACGTTCAAATTCTTACAAAAAATAAAAAATAAAAAATGATGTTACCATATTATAGCAACTACTAATGAGACACAGAGGTGGCATCCGGTTTGAAAGGTATAACAACGTATAGGTAGCAGCAGGTATCAATGGATCAATGTTTCTCTAAATGTAAACATACTGATATCTTTCCACTCAAACAGAGAGCGTCTCCTTCCCAAACCCCAATGGTTCTATTCAGCCCCCCGCCCACAGGAGTGGCCCAATTCACTCACAACTTGCTACAAAAATCGCTCATGAAAAAATATATAACCTCCTACATTCCATTTTCAACCTTCACATCTGTCTCCTTCTCTAATAATCATAAAGTGCTATATATTTCATTTCGCACTTTACTTCCGGATGGTTCGTTTTGCACCTTTTTTTGCCACATCGGTCACGGGAAAGAAATAAGCACTGCCGTGGTCTATGGAAACGACCCCAAAAGTGCACCCAAATAAGCCCAGAATCGCTTATACAAACAGTCAGACCTGGCAACGCAGCCTACGCCAATCATGCGTGAGAGATCTACAAGCTATGGGGCAGAGACGCCACCGTATCTTAGCAACAACGACAGCGCTCACTCTCATTGGTCGTGTCACGCTAAGAGCAGTTCCCAGACAATGGCATCGCAGAGAGCTTGCTGTAGCCATCAGAGTCAGTCGCAGCAACCACGGACAGGGAGCTGTGACAGCTGGCATGTAGCTAACGCTAACGTGGTTGTTGTCATGCCTGCAGCGGCTGTGCAATCACTTTGTCAACAATGCACGTTCCTGTGATGAATGTTATTATTGCTGCTCAGTTAGTCCATTGTAGATGGTGTATATTGTGGCCTTGTGTGTCTTCAGGAGAACTGTGTAGCTCCACAGCAACTAACTTAATGGCAGGACCGCCCCGTGCAACGCATGTTTAGGCTGCATTATGGTCATGTAGTAATTTCAGATAATTTCGCTCCGATTAGAGCAGTGCTTATCAACCCTTTCAGGCCGCCCCCCCCCCCCCCCCCAAATAAACGTAATTGATCTGGGGACCCCCACATTTTGTTTGACTCCGTTCCACAAGAAAATATTGAGAAAATAGCAGATCTACAAGCTCGAAATGCCTCACGTTGAGAGGCTTTGTAAGCTTGTACATCGGCTATTTTCTACATGATTGCCTCTTTCTTAGATTATTTCACAATGTGGCCAATGTTTTTATAGTATAGTTTGTTGACTACTTTTGTTGCAGAAATGGTCATTTCCTTTACTTTCGTTTTTTTATTTTCTCCGCCAGGCCGACAGGCATGGCGCAAGACTATGTTTCACCCCCTGTCCGTCCGTCTGTGATAGCTAATCTCTCACATCGTTGACTTGCTCGCAGCGAAACTGTGCACACACACTCCCTGGATGCCAATTCACAACCTCTGCCCTATTTCTTTCACATGGCCCTGTTACAGTGCCACCAGGAGGCCGCTTTTTGCTAAACACATTTTCTCACAGTACTCCTACATATTTTGCCCAAACATCACGCAAATCGGTACACAGTATCTCCACAGTCATTAAAAAAAAAGGCTCTTTCAGATTTTTCATATTCCATCCTGATTGGCTAAAATGGCTTCCAAAGTCTGCAGGACTGCTCCGTTTGGACCAAAATGCCTCACATTATGAACACAGCATGCACTTTCCGTGCAACTTTGCACCCACATTCCCACTATGCCGAGGAAGACATTCCACTTGAGATTTCTCTACTCAGCCTCATGGTGGCGCTATAACAGCCCGATGTGGAGAGTCAGTGAGAGCTGGATAAACGAGGTAAAATGTGTCAAAAGGACTCTGTACGGCTGTCGATAAATGAACACATGACGTCGGTGGGAGAGGAGATATTGTGTCTTTTGGACAAACAGCAGCGTGGTGCTGATGTTTGTTGTGTGAAGCAGCTTAATATCAGAGTGTTTGTGTTGGAGCGCCTCAGTGCGGCTGCAGAGTTCATGTGCAACCTCTTCCAGAGAGAGACAGAGACACTAGAAACTCTGCTGGAGAAAAAAACAACACTGCTGGGCATTGACTTTCATATGGACATTGATCTACACACTGCAGGTATATCTGCTACACACACAACATCAAACTACACACTACAGGTATGATGCAGCGTTTGCATTCCAGCCAGCATGCCAGCGTAGTTCCCATATGGTTTCAAGGTGGGCTAAACCATATGGACCCCATGTCAGCAATGTCAGCAGCATCCACTTCAGTCCCAACTGTGATGCCCATGCAGGCTATAAGTAGCTTCTACCTGGCCCTTAGGTGGGCCCCAACTAGCCATGTTTCTGTGGGACCAAGGCGGCTCCTACCTGGGTTTGCCCATGCAGGCTTTAACTGGGTTCTACCTGGGCCCTAGGTGTACCCTAACCAACCAGAGTGCAGTGCCCATCGCTCCAATTGTTGTGACGTCAGGGCTCTCAATACTGCACATTGGTGGAGGAGGAGGGGCCGCAGGGCGACCGCACACATCGCTGAACCAATGGTAGCCCACGGATGTTTCCTCTGGGGATTTACAATCTGCCCCTCTATGCCACATATCATCCGCACTACAGGGTCTTCACTGACCGAGCCACGGCCCCACTGGCCCTCATGACGCTACGCCACTTATATGAGCTGCCAAGTGGCCGCGGGCGCTACGTGCGCGTGGCCGCGGGCTAGACGCGAGCCCCCGCGTAGCGGGGGCGAGCTTCTAGTCTTAACAACAAGAGGATGCTGGTTTTATTTGTAGAACACTCTGGTTTCCACTATGAAACAAGCCAAGCCACTGTGAGACATTTCTGTAACTTTTGTTCTTAAGTGTCTAATAACGACACTAAACTGCTTTCCAACCTCTGAAGTCTTTCTTTTCTGAATCGCCGCTGTCCTCTTTGTGGTCCTCATGTTCTTTTGTGGAAGACAGCAGGCTGACCCCCGCCTGAGACAGCAAGTTCTTCAGTTGACTACAGAGCAGGTCCAACAGGGACTGGACCACCTTGGGACTCAGCTTGTCTGCATACGTCCTGTAGAACCATAGGAGAGCAATGGACGGACAACGGACATTAAGATCAGATGTTCCATATTTCAATAGAAGACAAAGTCACCTGTGTGTGAGTGTTTCGGTGATTGGCCTATACTGTAGTATACAGACCGATGACAAATTAAGTGAACAGAGTCTAGGCAGGGTGTTGCGTCACCACGAGCCACAGAACATCTTCAACACACCTTGACAAACCATGTCATGTTGAGAGACTTAATCTCTAGCTTAGTCTGTAGAGGGTCTCTTTAGAGAGACTAGAGACAGTCTCAAGAACTCTACTGGAAGGGTGAACACCATTCTAACATGTGGTATTTTGATGATGGTGGTGGAGAACACATCAGTCCTAAATCTCCTATACAGTAGCTGTTCAACTGGGTTAAGATCTGGTGACTGTTAAGGTCAAAGTGTATGATTCACTTCATTTTAATCGAGCTTGAGGAACCGAATATAACATGGCGCCACTTCTCCATTGAACTTCAATGGACCGCCATGTTCTTTTCTGTCGTCCTATTACTTTGAATGCTGTGCTCGTTTTTGATACTCATCAAACCCTTCAGCGACCAGCACCATACAAAGACACTTGATGTAGCTTTTTCCATATTTATATACGCAGTATTTACTGTATGTATGTATGTATGTATGTATGTATGTGTGTATGTGTGTGTGTGTGTGTGTGTGTGTGTGTGTGTGTGTGTGTGTGTGTGTGTGTGTGTGTGTGTGTGTGTGTGTGTGTGTGTGTGTGTGTGTGTGTGTGTGTGTGTGTGTGTGAGAGTTATGTATAATTTGCATCTTCTTTCAGTGAAAAAGTAAATAAAGCTAGGAGACTGAATATAAAACTATATTCCAGAAGCTAAAAAGCCCCTTACATACATTAAAGGGGAATTTTGGACCACGGTTTTCTTACCTTTTCTATGATGTTATGATATCTTAGGATGAATGGTACAGTAGAAAAATGACATAACTCCATCCCGGGTCCGCCACAGCTTAAAACGTGCGCCAATCGGCCTTACGCTAGATCGCGTAGTAATAGCTTTTTTTAGTTATTTTTTTGGTGAGATCTGACGTTTATAGTGACAGAACACTATGCAACAAAAAAAAAAAAAACGGAAGCCTCACTAGACGAGATTGAAATCTTGTCTAGCGAAACTTTGTTTTTGTTTTTTTATGACTATAAATGAGTTATAGTTATATAGGTCTTGTCACCTACCCGGTGCTGATGGCCAGGATCTGCAGGAGGCGCGTGGACGCCACCTTGAGGGCGGTGCTGAGCTGGGACACGCCTGGTTTGTGCAGCAGCTGGAGGGGTTGTCCCAGCATGGTCTCTGTGCCACACAGCTGAGACAGAACGTTGAGCAGTCCGCTGGAGATGGCCAGAGACACATCCACTGGCTGGTAGCGCACGCTCAGAGCGAAGACCGTCACCAGCAGCAGACGCTGTTGGGCTTCTAAAACGAGGAAGCAATGAGGTGGTTTGGGACATTAATCAAAGGGTTTCTAATACAGTGAAGCTCAACCTTTTTTTTTTTCAAGGGCCCCGCAGCTTAGGCCACGGACCCTCATTTGATTAAAAATAAATAAATACCATTAACCTCCAATTCAAAACAAGTCTCGTCTGTCAGACCGGCGGACCCGACATGACATGCTGCGTCTCAGCTGTGCGAGGTTGAACATCGACGTATCGTCGTATTGTATGCCGCCGTACGATACGACAGAGTAGCATTACGGGACATCGTCATTAAACTGGTTACTTCGGAAACACCTGTGATGTCAACTTGACAAAATTTGGGAAGTATTACAAATAAAAAAGGCGGGGTTGAGTATGCAAGAGAGAGTGGGAGACGCACACACAGGCTGTGTGAGTGAGTGAGTGAGAGAGAGACATGCTGTAGTGTAGCCTATAATACCGTATATGTCTGCACTCTGCAGTAGCCTACTCAAACTGTAACCACCATGTCCTCAACACAGGAGGACACCCTTTTACCCTTTTGGTCTTTATTTTATCCTTTGGTCCTACTTTACTTCAGTAATAGGCTATAGTTTTCTTTTGCAAATGCATTTGTCAGATTCAGGATTTAGTTTACCGGTAATTTCTTTCAGATCAACATACATGAAGATCAATATAGATGAATATAATCAAACAATGGTTTAACACAGCAATTTCTCAAAAACTACACATTTTATTAGGACCCATGGGACCCATTCAAATGACCACCCATGGGTTCCAGGACCCACTCCACTGAAAACCTAACATCACTGGAACTGAATATGAGACAGTTTAGAAGCGAGACCGTTCATCTTAAGAGTAATTTCCTGTATGTGTGATGTGGATGCCCCGCCCTTTTAGGAGACCAGGTCTTGAGTCTATTTCTACCAGAATGTGAGCACAGATTATGACCCATTTTTTCGCCCCATAGTCACTGAAGTATGTTTACTGTATGCCATGTAGCACTTTGAGATTTGGGTCAAATATAAAGTGCGTTAAACATGAAATGTATTTATCACAAGCCACAAATCTTCTGAACATTCTGACCCTAAATGAAACATTTCTGACAGACAAATCAGACAAATTATCTTTGTTTGAGACCCGTCTCTGTGTCAGCATGCAACACACTCTCGCTTTGTGCAGCAATACTTGAGATGGGGGAATTGGGCGTTGACCGCGCCCACTTAGGAGACCGGAGGTGTTTTTCCATTTTATACCATTGGTGCAGCGTTGTAATGAGTCATCATCTGTATCTTTGGTGCAGCTGATGGGAGGATGAAGATTTTGGGATATTATTTTGGTCTATTATGTTATTTGGGAGTTAGTCTCAAATATACGTTGAAAGATGTGGGTAACGTATATAATTTATATAATTATTTTGTTTAGTTTGAGTTTTTTTGTGCAAAAAAAATATATATATCCTTAATCTCTCAGGTAAATGGCAACATTAGCAGAATTCCTAAAATCATCATTTAACCCATTGAGACCTGAAGCCGATTCTACACGTCTCCTAAATCTCAACAGTATTCTGAAAAAACGTTTCTATGTCAGTGGTTCTCAATCTTTTTTCATGTCAACGACCCCCAAAATTATATGTATTTGGCCGCGGACCCCCATCAAAATATTTTGTTCCAGGGACCCCCCCAGAAGCAAAGATTTGAGTTAAAAATGTTCGCTTTAAAAATATATATATTCAAAGATTTGCACACATTTTCACAATTTTTCAAAAATAGCAGATCTACAAGCTCGTAGCGCGGCACTCGGTGCCGCGCTATGAGCTTGTATATCTGCTATTTTTGAATAGCCCAAAGTGTAAAATAATGCTTTTTAGCTCAAATCTAAAAATGACACAGTTCCAGGTCTTAATGGGTTAAAACCTGCAGTTCTCTCTCCAGTACCTATGTGATGTTTGTTGGCTTGCAGTGCTCTCTCCAGTGTGACAGATAGCTGCTGATAGATCTTGTGGACGGCCGTCTGGATGTCCATCTGCAGGCTCCTCTTTACCGCTTTCACGCCGTCCTGCAAAACAGCACAAAAAAACTCAAGGTATTCATGGTTCTGCACATAGGATGATAGCGAGTCATGAGCCTGTCAATGGATCCCACCTGGTAGTGGTGGAGCTGGACGCTCTCTCCCTTCATCCCTCCTGTGCCCACGGTGCCCAAGCCGAAGCAGCCGGCCAGGAACTGCAGCCTGACGGAGGTCAGCAGAGAGGAGGACTGGAAGGCTCCACCTCCGGACTGGCCACCCTTCTCCTCCATGCCGGAGATTAACACCACGATCTGGTGGAGAGCCTCCAATCTTAGCTGGAGACCAACACATCAACATGATATATATTTTAAAGATTTGCATTGCAAACATTTTCACGATTTTTCCAAAAATAGCCAAATAAATCTAAAATGACACGAGACGCGTTCCCCGGATTGAATGGGTTAACCAAAATGTAGTCTCGCGTTACCAGACTGTTCCCTCCCACAATTTACAAATGTTTCCGGCATACAGTCTGGGACTCGGAAGCTCTGATAATGTGTAAGGGGAAAGCGGATGCCCCTCCCCTACCCACTTCCGTTTTAGCATTGTGCAGTGGCGCAAAGGAGTCCGACTGGAATCAATCAACGAATCTCATAAACATCGTTTATGTCTACTAGTGTCTTCTTTCACAGTTTTTTCTGCGTTAATTCCATGATACCTTTCTCAGTTTTCTGTGATAAACAATCCTCACACAAATAACATGAATCTATAACTCCTATGACTATGCTTCCGCCTCGGTTCTGTTTCCACTGGGACTACAGGTCCGCAGGCACCGCGTCGTGATTGGTCGAATGTCTTTCCGGTCTGAACAACTTCCGTTACACAGCTTTCGGGAAGTGGAGTTCCAGACTCTATATAGCATTCAGATTGTGGAATAGTTGTCTGGTGACGCGAGACTAACCAAAATGTGAACGCATAGATACATTGTTGAATGGAAAAATGTAAAGGATTCATTCATGATTATGCATCTCATTGTTCCAGCTCACCTCCGCCCTGCTCTGCTGCTGCCCCATAGCCAGTATGGTTGCCTGGGGGCTGGTGGCCATGCCCTCCTCTGGCTCCTTAAAGGCCGGCGCCAGGCCCACGTCCCCGCTGATGAAGCTGACCATGTTGTCGATGAGAGCGTGCACGCCCAGCGAGCGGCTCAGATCCAGGTCCGACTCCTCGTAGGAGTGGGCCGAGCCGTAGCTCCGCTGGCGGCTCAGCTTGGCGCGGAACCACGAGTCGGCCAGAGAGTCCGGTGAGCTGCGGAGCAGGCCTGCTAAAGGAGAGGAGCTTCTCAGAGTACATCAAAAAACCATGTGGATCTCTTTCAGGGTGGATGGTAGGGCTGGGCGATATGACTTCAAATCAATATCAGGATTTGTTCAAAATTTTGCCTCGATTATAATTTAATGAACGATTATATATGTTTTCGTTGAAAACAGCAGATCTAGTTCACAACGCATCACATCGCGTTGTGAGCTTGCATATTGTCTATTTACGCTATTTTAGCACACCACCATTATACAACAAAGTATAAAATAGTGGTTAAGTGGTTACTCAGACTAATCAATTTAGTCGATTATAAAAAATCTATTAGAATTGATTTGTGTCGATTCATTTAAATATATGAAAAAATAATAGAACAGAAAAAGTTGCTTCTCGATTATTGGTTCCAAATTTCGGTTTCAATATATTTTCGGTTAATTGCCCAGCCCTAGTGGATGGTCAAAATGGCTTGTAAGCACTTAAAGAGGCATTTCAATGCAATGCCATTAACTACTCTTTCATCCAAGAGCCAAGTACTGACAGTTCATGCTGCCACAAGCTTTGATCAGCCATTAAAGATGTCTTCTATGATGTGTACTTGCTTTCAATGGTGAAATGGTAAGCAGGGCTGGTGATTGAAACCACTTAAGTTTACAGTATCTGGGTTCGTGGCTGCATCGATGAGGCCATTGAAGTGCAATTCTTCAGGGGGAATGTTGTGTCATAATTTTAGAAACTACCCAGAACATTCCAAGCAGAAAAGGGATCCATTTGCAGCGCAATGAGCATGAGAATGCCTTCGGTCCCCCTTTTTGCTTGTAATGCAGTGACTGTATTGATCTAACGTGGGCGTACTACAGGGTTTTTGAGGCTCATAGGTTGGTCCGTGTGAGAGATGAATGGAGTGTTACAGCCACGGAGATATGAGCTGAGCTCTACTGCTTTTTACACAAGAGGAAGAAACATGCCATCGTTTACTTGCTTGGAGCTCCTCTGGTTTTTGGGGCTCAACTGCCCCAAAAGGAGCAAATATACTATAATCCATAATCCACACGGCAATCAGAAGACAGAGAGACAGAGCAACCAATGACACAAGGCAAGGGCTTCACTTTCTGTCATTATTACTTGCAATGATAGACGTTACAACAGATGGTAGGGATCATTACCTCGCTTTTTATGAGAAAACGCCAAGTCCAGATCGACATTTCTCCTCCCACTCTGAAACAGATAAAAGGTAGAAAGAAAGAAAGAGAAAAGAAAGAAAGAGACACAAGTCAATCTTGCACTGTTTGTTATGCTGATGTGACCACTACTCTGAGTGACTACTGCTGCTTTAGTATAAAGTACTACAGTAGGTAATGTTACAACTGCTGCTATAGTATAATATACGTGTGTTTTTTACAGGAAATGGCTTTGCCTTATTGCACATTAATATGCCTTATTGTACATATCCTTTATTTTCTCTTTGCCATTATTATGCTATGCTGATGTGGAAGGCTGAAGGCTCAATTTTTTTAATTTTAATGTATCTTAGTTTTTGTTGCCAGCTATTTGCCACGTGGCAGCATCTGAAGCAGTTGCTTTGCCTGTGTGTGTGTGTGTGTGTGTGTGTGTGTGTGTGTGTGTGTGTGTGTGTGTGTGTGTGTGTGTGTGTGTGTGTGTGTGTGTGTGTGTGTGTGTGTGTGTGTGTGTGTGTGTGTGTGTGTGTGTGTGTGTGTGTGTGTGTACGTGTCCATGCATGCGTGTGCGTGTGTTGTACTGTACCAGAGCGTAACCCTCTTCATCAGACTCGGGTTGGGAGAGGTCTGATTCACTCCTTGATTTCATCAGTCTGTAGCTGGAGCTGCTCTGTGCAGAGCGAGACTCTGCACTGAGACTCTCACTCCTACACACACACACACACACACACACACACACACACACACACACACACACACTTTAATCTTCCTGCATCGTGAAATGTGTTGTTAAAAGCGGTTTAGTCCCAAAGATGTGCAATACAACACAAAAGCAATGCAAGCAGGTGTCATCAGAGGTGTCACAATAATAACAACGAGGAGTCTAAACCACTTAAGCTCCAGTGAAAATTCAGAAAAATCAGATTTATAAGCTAGCTTATATATCTTCTATAGTAGGACATTTTCTTTTTTATATGTCTGATTATTGTGTATAATTATTATTTATTCTTTATATCTTCTGAGACAAATTCACCTATGCCCAAAATAGGGTCATCAAGCTGAAAGTGGACAAAGTCAACAATGTCGACGGCCAAAATGTGATTGACCTGCTTTGACAACAACTAAAAATAGGAAACTCTTCAGATGAAGTTCAGATGAATGTTTTTTTCTATTTGAGTGTGTTGACTTGTGTGTCATTGGTTCTATACGCTTTTAAAGCAGTATTTTCTTGACCTAAAATGGTGGTATATGAGACCCATCACTGTACATGATGTACATGACCTACAGTACTGTGTGTGAGATTGTGTGAAACTGGGTCATTCTATATAGGAACGCAGAAGAGTGATGCATATAGAAATAGGTCAGGGCTCAGATAAACCTGTTGAAACACGTACAAACTGGGTCAAACGTTCTTGGGTGAGCCCAAGAACTGTGGCAGCAGCAAACTCCTTCTGATAAACACGGGAGGAGATAACTGATGTATGTCTAGCTGGGGGCCATTAAAGAGTTTTCTAGTCCACACATTTATACGCTAACAAGCTTCAGGTAAATGAGAGGCTGATGTTATCGTCACAAGCTGTGGGTACTGTAATCAGCTTGTACTGTGTATTGAACTATGCTTGTGGAGCACACTTTTCTGAAGAGAATCACCAGTCAACAAATCAATCAATATGTGTGGGGCTTAATTTCAAAACACTTTTAAAGGGTAATGAAATCCACAATTTTGTTTCCTCTCTCTCTCCACTCCAATAGTTTAAAAACTGTACTGAAATGTGCGGTGAGAGCATTGGATGCAGGAGGAGGCTATCGAGTTCAAGTTGACTGCGTGCAAGTACTCAAGTTTAATAGTATCGTACAATGTGCTTTGCTTTCATGCCGACAATTATTTTATAAGACCATATCTGTTTTCCTTCTCCAAATGGTACATATCTCATTTTGGATGGAACCCCTCTGATTTGGGGTTTTAACACCATCTCTGCTTCAGATGTACATTCTATGTTGGGCAGTTGTGTGTGTTGTGTGTAGAGCCAGACCGATATTTTTATTTCATTTAAAACCTTTGTTTATGCTCGAAAGGCACTAAGGTTATCCTCACTTCGAGTGACGAGGAGTGAATAATATAAAACACAGCACCAGCAAACAATGAAACAAACATAGACAAGAAGACACATAAAACAATAACTAATAAAAAAAGCTAGATACTGAAATCTAGATATATCAGTCATTATTTGACTTTTTTGGTGACATCGTTATCGGCAATTATGCAGCCAATTTTAACCACTTTCTACCTGGTGTCCCTATTTTGGGCATGTCATTATCGGAGGAAATATTCAACTCAAAATGTTTCAAAAATGTAAAAAAAAACTGCGGATCTACAAGCTCAAAACGTGTCGCAATGCATGACACAGCGTAAATGGTTAAATAAAAGGTCAGTTTATGTGCAATTTTTTATTTTGTTATTGCTTGTTAATCAAATCAAATTATTTTCCAATTGATTCGAAAATGTTGCGTTTTTTGATAAAACATCAGTAATCGGTGGTCTGGGACTCTCCTAAATCGGGATCGCACCCAATAATCTCGCTCTGGTTGGGTGTGGTGTTAACTTCTGACCTGGTCATGAAACCCAGACCCTCCTGCGTCCCCCCGCTGACGGACTGGGCCAGGCCCTCCTCCTGGTTCTGCTTGGCCAGCTCATCCAGCACAGGGCTCACCCCCAGGACCAGCAGGGCACAGCGGTGAATGACAGAGTTACAGGCTGCTGTGTACAGGTCCTGGCCCTCTGGAAGACCCATGCTGCCTCGTCTCTCCTGCTGAGACTGCACAGGCTCTTCCTCACCTCCACCGCCTCCACCACCACCGCCTCCTCCTCCTGTGATGCGGGACGTGGTACCGTGGCTTCCCAGGCTGCTGCTGGTCCGCTCGCGCTCTCGGCTGCGAGCTGCCTCCCGTGCTGAGAGGAAACATTGGAAAATTTCTGTGTTGTGCAACACGGCACATACACATGCACACACACGCAGCACAAAGGAACACAAAAGACACACACACAAACAAGACAATGGCGTTGGGTTAGAGGGCAAGCTGCTGCATCCATTAACACCACACCGTAAACCACGCTCGCTATTTGGGTTGTGATGAGTCGCACTCGAGCGGCATGTCAGGAACACTTACTGTGGTTTTCTGTCGACATCTTTGCATTAACGCACCGACTCTTATCAGAACTCTTGACCTGTTCCGTCCGTCCTTCAGATTAGAATCAGCTATTATTTGACTTTTTTTTACAACATTGGTATCTGCAGTTATACAGCCGATGTGTCATGTCCCGATTTGTAAATACTTTCGACCATGTCATTACAAGCCAATATTTTCAAAGGTTTTCACTAAGAGCTGATCTACAAGCTCACCAGCTTGTAGCCTCACGAGCCGAGAAGGAAGGAACTTCTTCGGTTGAACATGAGGTTACAAACTGAAGGGAATGTCACGCACACTCACACACACACACACACACACACATTATGTGCTCAATCTGAAAGCATGAAACGATACACCGCTAATTAGACAGTGTAAATGCAAAAGCGTTAAGCCCGATTTATACTTCATTGTACGATATATGTTAACGTCACAACATGATTTTATCGTCACAATATCGATATTGAGGTACTTGATTTTATGCATATCGTCCAGCCCAAGTCCACGAACACCCATCCGAGCATGTGCACCACTTACTCCCAGCAGTCATGACTTCATGGTCCCTGTCATCCTCTTCATCATCCTGCTCCGGGTTGCCCTCCTCTCTCTCGCGGTCGGCCCTCTCCTCCAGCTCCGCCTCCTCGTCGATCGTACGTGTGAACGAGTGCTCCTGGGGGTCCATCTCTAGAGAGTCCTGATTGTCCGAGATCTGAGCAGAAACCGCGAATAATACGCACGCATTAATAAAACACAAAAATAGAATACACCTTTAAAAATCGAAACTTGCGTCGTGTTGACAATGCAGACATTAGGTTGAGCCTCTGAAAACTGTGTATAAAAAATAAAAGCCAAGCTAGAATGCTGAAGGTCAGCATAAGGTCAGTGTGAAGTTTGTTTACTCACCCTCCTCTCCCGCGAAGAGGAACGAGTCTGGATGAAGTCCATGTTCTTGCAGGCCAGCAGGCGATTGCGCACCTTATATACACTTCTATAGACCTCTGCCAGGGACTTGCATGGCTGATATCTAAAATACCAAAATGTTAGGAGTCTTATAAGATGAACTGCTCATAATGACCATTATAATGAAGGCTTAAGATTTTTTGATATTTAACTACAATCGTAATCATAACCATTAATTCGGGTCCAGCACTTAGTCACCAAACCATTTGCCGGTAAAACCCCTGCAATGCAGTCCACATACAAACATTTGAAATATGTACTACAATATGCCACTGGTTCTCAACATAGGGTCTAGGAACCACCAGGGGTCCAAATGGACCCTTATGGGTCTGTAACTGATGATGGTTTCCAGTACCTTCCCTCTCCACAGGCTTGGACCAGCAGACCTGTGTGCTTCAGTAAAGCTGCAAGGACAAATCTGGACACGGTGTCCAACAGGGACTCATTACTGAGAGATGCGTTGTCCCAGTCTAGAACAAAATTCACAACAGGACGGCACATTAATGTAGGCAGCAGTTTATCTCTTTCAGTATATAATTGCGACGTTTTGATAGCTTGAAGATTACTGTATAAAAGGAGGGTTTATTAAGACAAGGTCTCCAGACAGACCTTTGCTGACGGCATAGTCCTGCATATTGATCCAGAGACTGTTGCTGGGCTCCTTGGTAGTTCCGAGGGCCAGGTCCACCAGGACGCTCACGTCAGGATGCAGGGTGCAATCCAACGGTTTCTGCTCCTCGTTTCCTGACAGCGCTGCCTCCAGGAACGAGCTGATGCAAGTGTCTGAAAGACACCAGCAGATAAAACATTCATCACACCGACTAGTCGGAAATTATTGTGTAGCTGCAATTAGGCCTGTCACAATTACATAATCGCCTGATCGCAATTATTCGAGATAATCATGAGAATCACTTCCATAGCATTTTCAAAAATGGCAGAAATAGCAGCTCTACAACTCACAAAATGTTGCAATGCGACGCATTTGAGCTTGTACATCAGCTATTTCCACTATTTAAAAATATTATATTCTAAGTGCCTTTTTTTTGTCTATGCCATTCTGTTCACAAAGCCTAAAAGGCAAACAGAAATGTAATTTTAATTTATATGTTCCAATGATCAAAGCCAAAAACACATTATATGATGATATATCATATCATTAATCACCATTATTTGCACAACAATTAATCACCAAGCAAAACGTCATAATCGTGACAGGCCATAAATGCAAGCCATCAACATCCTCCACCTACCTAGCTGTGGGATCTCCATCTCCAGGCCGTTGCTAAACAGGGGGGTTTTGAGCCAGTAGGCCGTGTCCTGTTCCTCCTGGGAGGTGGGGGCTCCCTGCAGCATGCCCCCCAGACAACGTCCCACCAGCAGGGCGGCAGTCCTCTCCAGGTCCACCAGCCACACCCAGGACAGGGCGGGCTGAGCCAACGACACCCCAGATAAGGACTCAACAAAGTCTGGGGTTCCTGTGGGAGAGACAGAGAAGGCTTGAGGTACAACAAGAAGCACTGGCATCGTACCAGATTAGGGTCCAGCAAATGAAATACCACATTTGTATGCCTTTGTATGCGGTTGTATGCCTCTGCCAACCAAGGGGCAAGTCTTAGATATTTACGATGAGGCCGACAAAATGGCCAGAGTGGCGCTGTTTTACCCTGCGCCGACCTGCGGTGTCAGAAAGAATTTATTTTAACGCAAGTGAATGGGTTTTTTGACAAACTTTAGACTAGATTTTCTTACTGTAATAAAAATTGTCATAAATTCTATATGCTTCCAGTCGCTAGTTTAAAGTCTCCTTTCAATCATCAGGATATGCGTTTTGCTAAATTATGGACTGGTCCTATTTATTTTAAAATTGACGATAAAGTAGGCTATTCTCTAGGAGGGGCGGGATGATTTGATTGACAAGCTACACAACCAATAGCATTCATTCCCCGCCCCCCGCTCTTGATTGACAAGCTACCCAACCAATAATGGTCTGGTCTCATTCTGATGCGATATTGAAAGATGGCGGACCTACAGTCTTGGAACAATCGGCTTCATTTTCGGTCTGTAGAAAGCAGCGGAGTGGGTTTGTCCATCTCATTTATACAGTCTATGCTGCCAACCCACTGTCATTTACATCTTTATCTGTCCAGATTCATATAGCATCTATAGCAAATGAAGACTAAGACATTTTATGATGCTGAGAGCATTGGCCTAAACATGTTTTGTGAGGTCACAATGACCTTGACCTTTGAACACCTACTTCTAATCAGTTCATCCTTGAGTCCAAGTGGGCATTTGGCACAAATGTCAAGATATACTCTCAAAGCATTACTGAGATGTTGCATTCACAAGAATAGGACAGACATGAGGACACAGTGACCTTGACCTTTAGGTCATCCTTGAGTCCAGGTGGACGTTTGTGCCAAATGTCATAAAATTCCCTGAAAGCGTTCCTGAGATATAGCTTTCACAAGGTTGGGACGGATTGACGGCGGAGGCATAGAAAAGAGGCATCAATATTTTAAAATGTAATACACGTATAATGTAAATGTAAATGTTTTACTTTAACACATTGACTGCCTAGATCGAGTTAACTCGATATTAGCTTTTCATCACTTGCCTGCCAAGATCGAGTTATCTCGATTTAAAAAATGTTTTTTTTTTTTTTTTTTACTTTTTTTTTTTTTTAATTTGACCCAAAGACCAAGGAGATATGAATTTTCGAAGATCTTTACTCTCATCCACTTCCTTGTTAACTTAAAACTTTAAAATTTTGTATCTCGGCTCCTGAGTACTTTTTTTTTTCATTGAAAAATCTCTGGCATGAATAACAATAGGCAGTGAAAATAATTCAGGCAGTCAATGTGTTAAGCATTAAAATGTTCTGACATTAAACTATGCGCCGTTTAAATGACACATAAAACTGGAAAAAGTGCTCCTCGGAGGCACAGGTCTTCGCCAGGTCAGGTAGGGTATTGTGGGTCAGCAATGTACGGAATTCAGTCAGTGCAAAAATCAGCCTTATAGCGCCACCATAAGGCTGATTTGAAAAATGTAGGGTCATCGCCTGCTGCATTCAGTATTTGAAGCATTTTGTTCAAAACGGACCATTCCTGCAAACTTTGGAAGCCAATCTTAGCCAATCAGGATGGAATATGAAAGATCAGACAGATCCGTCTTGAAAACATGACTATAAAGATACTGTATACCAATTTGCGTGATGTTTGGACAAAATCTGTAGGAGCAATGTAATAACATTATTTTTTTCCAAAAATCGGCCTCCTGGTGGCGCTATAACAAGCCGATGTGAAGAATTTGGGGCAGAGGTTCTGCTCTAGCATCCAGGGAGTGTGTGTGCACAGTTTCACGTTGATTGGCCCAACGGTGCCAGAGATTAGCTGTTCAGACGGACGGATGGACAGGGGGTAAAACATAGTCTCGGCCACGGCTTCGGCATGGCGGAGACAATAATAATGTCAATCACCATGTAGAGGCCACTGCAGCTCCTGGTCCTCCAGAGGGGAGGCAGCAGGCAGCAGTCTGTTCAGTCGGTCCAGAGGAGGCAGCAGATCCAACAGGAAGCTCAGCAGAGGCCTGGCCACCCACACCGGCAGCAACAGCAACGAGTTGATGATCTGACACAGCATGCTGCCTGCTGCCGACACATAGATCACATCTAGAGAACATAGACATTATTTGTTTATAATCTGACACATAGATCACATCTAGAAAACACAGACATTATTTGTTTATAATCTGACACATAGATCACATCTAGAGAACATAGACATTATTTGTCTAAAATCTGAAACATAGATCACATCTAGAGAACACAGACATTTGTTTATAATTTGACACAGATCACATCTAGAAAACACAGACATTCTTTGTCTATAATCTGTAACATAGATCCTATCTAGAGAACAGACACAAATTATGAATTTATAGTCTGACACACAGATCCCATCTACACACCAGACACACATAATTAGTTTAATCTGACACATAGAGTATACAGTAGATCTCATCTATACACCAGAGGCACATTATTAGTTGATAATCTGACACATGATTATGACAAAAGAATAAAAATGAAATAAACCTATGTATTGATATATGCCAAATACATTGAAAAAACGTCCAATCATGATTTATTTTTGTAAAACAAAATAACTGCACAGTCTGCACTAATAAGATTCATTATGCTAAACACCAGGGGGCAGTGCTATAAACTGTATTGTGTGTACTTACATAGATACTTCATCTGCTGTATCCAACAGTACACTAAAGTATGTAGCTGAAAACATTTGAGGCTAGTAACAGGATCTTCACTCATATTTTATCAGCACTGCTGATAGTTTAACCAGAGTTCTTACTCCTCGTATTTTTGGCAAGTCTGCACATAGGTATGGACTAGTAAATCAAGATTGAGATATAAAACTGTATACAGAGTTAGCGATAAGGACAGCTAGACAAGCAGGTGTAGACACAGCCGGGTAGGACACTAGATTGAGGCTGTGTTCAACAATGCCAAGAGAGTGAAAGTTGAAGATTCCAACCAGGATTGTAGGACTGCTGCTCACCTTGTAGTTTTTCTCGGATACTGCCGTTCCAGGAGCTCTCTTTGATGAGCGTGGCGGATCGGGAGAAGATATCGGTGGCATGGGGCAGCAGCAGCTGCAGGTGTTTATGAAGCAGAGCCACGCTGCTTGAGTTCTGGGAAACAGAACGGAGCACAATGGCATGTGTGTTATTGTTTTGACTGGTGGTGAACTGACTGCTATGCAAACACTCCCCATGCATTGCTCATCTCTGGTAAACTGTATGCCATAGGAAACGTGCTCAAGTCTACTTGTTTAATGTAGCTTTAACACACGGCTGATGGAACTTCCAAAACTATTATACATCTCTGCTGTCGGGCAGAAACCAGCTAACTCCAAAATGTTCATTTTTCAGGAAATGAAAAGAAAAAAGGAGGCTTTGTTCATCATTGATAAGAACAGTTGAATGGACCTCCAAGCTCACAATGAGGTTGGCGGTCAAAAGGGTGTGGAGCCTGGAGTCAGCAAAACCAGCTGACTCCACCCCCCTTTGGTGGAGTTAGCTGTTTAGCAGAACGTTTAAGGCTTTTTAGCGCTTTTTAATACTTTTCATTGGTTCAATATTTTTTTTAACCAACACACAGACGTAAAGGGTGCTCAATAGCAATGATTTATGGAAAAAAATTCAAAAGCGTCAAAATGGAGTTAGTTAGCTGGTTTCTGCCCGACAGCAACGAATTATGCAAGAAGAGATCTCTACACAATGACTTATAATCTGAATATATAACAGATGTTTCACTAATTGAAACAAAAAAATCATGATGGCTGCAAAATACAAATGATAAAATACAAAAACACAAAAAAAAAACAAATAGGGACAGTAATAAGTGCAACTATTCTAAGACAGTGTTGTCAGGCTAAATGTGGACGTACAGTACATCGGTGACAGAGTTAATATGGCAGTACAGTATGTCAGTGTTTACCTCGGTGACAGAGTTAATATGGCAGCACAGTATGTCAGTGTTTACCTCGGTGACAGAGTTAATATGGCAGTACAGTATGTCAGTGTTTACCTCGGTGACAGAGTTAATATGGCAGTACAGTATGTCAGTGTTTACCTCGGTGACAGAGTTAATATGGCAGCACAGTATGTCAGTGTTTACCTCGGTGACAGAGTTAATATGGCAGCACAGTATGTCAGTGTTTACCTCGGTGACTGAGTTAATATGACAGTAAGCCAGTAGCTGTTTCTGCAGGGAACACAGTAGTTGGTGGAGGTGGGCTGGCTGGCTGCTGTCAGAAGACGACGTTCCCTGTTGCAGTTTGTCACTGTTCTTCTCCAGCTCGCCAAATGCTTGGTCCTGGATAAATAAACACACACGCGCACACGCACACACACACACACACACACACACACACACACACACACACAATTAGACATGCATTGAAATATGCACCAGCAGACAGTGCAGGTACATGAAAATTACTTGGTTTGTAGATTTTTTGCTTCTTCTGACAGTGAAAGAGAGACAACAAAGGCAGAAGAGAGAGAGGGGGGATGACATGCAGCCAAGAACCTCGGGTTGGATTTGAACACGGACCAACTGCGGGAATGATTATAACAGGAAGGCCGATATCAACTCATGTTCCAGTCTTCCTAGTCTCAAGGATTCAGATTATGACTATTGAAGAGTGGTGCCAATGTGTACATATTAGGCCTGTCCCCGACTAAGGATTTCTATTAGCGATATGATTGGCCAAATATTGCCTATGGTCGACTAATGCAAAATGCATGATTCGACTGAGATTGGCAATCGATTCAGTCTGATTCGACTGCCAATCTCTGTCGAATCATGCAAAAAATATGTTATGCAATAGAGGAACATTCCATTTGGGCTGTAGGGGTGCTTAATGTCTGATTTAACATATATTTGCTTGGTTTCTCCCAATAAATCATGATGTATATCCTATTTTTGGCAAACTATTAATTCGACTAAGAGATTGGCAGTCGACTCCCCTCGACTGATTAGTCGACTATTCGAATAATCGAGGTCAGTGCTAGTACATACATACCGGTAGGCATAATTATCTATTTTGAAACAAACATTCATTTTTACGCTCTCAGAGTTATGGAGGTCCGTGGCCTAATGCATATCAAACTGTGAGTCCTTGAAATTAACTCATTTTCTGCCAATAACGCATATATGCGTTCTTTAGAATCCATCACTTGCCTGCCAATAACGCATATATGCGTTTTTAGAAGATTTTTTTTTTTTTTTTTTGACCCAAAGACCAAGGAGACATGATTTTTCGAAGATCTAGACTCCTATCCACTTCCTCGTTAACTTAAAAAAAATCTGTATCTCGGCTCCTGAGTACTTTTTTAATTTCAATGAAAAATCTCTGGCAGAAAACTGCAAAAAATCTGAAATAATTCAGGCAGGTTAAGTGTTAAAAAGTTTGGGCTTCTTACGGTGTAGAAGCCCAGGTTCCTGAGCAGGGTCTTCATGAGGATTTCAGCCAGGTGGGTGTCTGGGTGGCTGGCCAGGGGGCCGTAGGCCGGGTCCAGGGGTGCTGTGAAACCCAGGCCAGAGGTGAGGACGTCAGGGCCATCGGCAGGTGAACTATAGCCCAGCAAGGACGCCACATGCGTGTGATCCTGGAGACTAGTCAGGATGATGTCCAGCTGCATCCTCTGTACACACACGCGCATGCACACACACACACACACACACACGCACACGCACACAAAGTGATTGCAGGCATGAAATAACAACTGCACAAAAGGACCAATACGCGTTTTGCAAATTACAATAATAAATAGTAGTTTTACCAACTAGTATTTCCATGTTGACTAGCAGGAGCAGCACTAGTCCACTAGCACCACCCATCTGGTTTGGGGATTCTTATAGGCTATGGTAACAATAACACCAAATTTAACTACGCCGGCCTTATACTGAGAAATATTAGACCAATTTCACCAGTGTGGTGAAATAAACATAAATGGAAAATGAGATTGAACACAAGTGGCAGCTTATCACAGATTCCATGCTTGTTTTAAGGCCTTTCAGACCACATTTAAGCCTTACATTCTACATATAATAACTGTATTTAAAAGAAAACACTAGTTAGAGCATTTCCACTTAACCCTATATTCTGCATTGTACGTCAAATGGCGAAAACAGCCAATCTACAAGTAGATCGGCTAAACAATGTCTACTTTCGTCTATTATGACATGCCCAGAATAGAGACGCTAGGGTTCATGTGGTTAACCCATCCAATGAGGGAACGCATCTCTGTCATTTTAGATTTCTTTGGCTATTCAAAAATAGCAGATCTACAAGATCTACAAGCTATGAGCTTGATCTATTTTAGAAAAATCATGAAAATGTGTGCAAATCTTTGAATATATATATTTTTTAAAGCGAACATTTGTAAAATATTTTGTTCCAGTGACCTCCAGAAGAAAAGAGTTGAGTTAAAAATATATATAGATATATTCAAGGGTTTGCACAAACCTTCAAGATTTTTCAAAAATAGCAGATCTACAAGCTCATAGCGCGGCGCTATGAGCTTGTGTAGATGCCATTTTTGAATAGCCAAAGTATAAAATAATGGTTATAGCTCAAATCTAAAATGACAAAGATGCTTTCCAGGATTGAATGGGTTAAGAGCTTTTTTCCAGGATTTCCCTGCCCGTCAGCGTACCTGTCCTTTGGAGAGGCTCTCCCATCTGTCAGGGCCTTGCGGGAGCAAGGAGTGAAGCAGCTCCATCCGCTCTCTCAGAGGAGGAAGCAGCATGGTGGCTCCCACAGACAGAGTCTCAATCACCGCCTGACAACCACACCACAAGAACAACACATCCAGATCACATCTCAACAACAGCCATTCCCAACCTGTGGGCCGTGACGATATTGTGAAGTGGGCGCCCAAATGATTGGCAAAACACTAAGATTTGAATAATAATATGACATTAATATAACAACATTTAATGTGAAAATAAAAACCTCTTGAAGAATTAGTTTTCATACAACGTCCAGGATAATTGTCTACTTAATCAGATTCCGGGAATGTTTTTTAACCACTTAAACCCTACAGTATACTTGACTTGACTGGGGTCCCCCAGGGCTCTTTACTAGGTCTGCTCCTTTTTTCCTCTACACCAAATCTCTTCACCAAAATAATAGTTAATAATAGTTTTTTGCCAATTGTTCGCACTCAGAATAAGGACCCTAGGGTTCATGTGGTTAACCTTCAGGAAAAAAGATTATATGGAAGTTGTTTGTCCGTCTAGTTTCCAGTATGCGTGGAGGTCGTTACACTGTATATCATCATGGCTGTGATCCAGCCGTAAGCATGAGGCCACAGGCAGAGTGCCTGAAGATAATCACAGCTGCTGAAATGCAGTATGTCAGCATGATCTTAAGTGCGATACTGCTTTTATATCCAGGGCCATAACGTAAACTCCCACAACCCCATGAGGAGGGACCCCCAAACCTACAGCGCCTCACCTCCAACAATGCAAAACAATACTATTGAAATATTGAAGATACACCATGTTGTGCGAGGATCAACGGTATCCACATCTATAGACATAGCCATTGCACAATTCACACGCCAGGTTTCGTGGCAAAAGGTCAACAAGAAATGATGCAGAGATGAAGAGATGATTCATTCTGCATGTGTCTTGCAGTATAAGGACGACTTGGCATCTCTTGCTGAGAAAAACATTTTGCAACATAACTTTTTGCCTTGTGACAGACTAGCATTAACAAGTTAACTAGCAGAGTAATTACAGTAAGAAGCTGTATCAGCATTAACGAAACGCCTGTGGTTCAATCAAATTATTTCACTAGCAGTGTATTATGTGTGATAATGGTTTGGCTGCGCTCGGTCGCTACTTTATGCCCCAGCATCCATAATATACCCACTTCAGAGGGTGCGTGTGTGTGTGTGTGTGTGTGTGTGTGTGTGTGTGTGTGTGTGTGTGTGTGTGTGTGTGTGTGTGTGTGTGTGTGTGTGTGTGTGTGTGTGTGTGTGTGCGTGTATGTGTCGGACCTCTTGAATCTCATCAGGCACAGAGGAATCCATCAGTCTGAAGAGCAGATTTCGCAGGGGCCTGGCCTGTCGACCAAGGATACTGGTGGCCACGCCCCCAGCCAGAGCCAGAGCAAGGTGATTGGACAACAGCCGCAGGCAGAGTTTGAGGAAGTTGTGATGTTCCCTGCGGGTTGGACATTTATCAGCAACACGCTCCACTTTCATTTAGCTCTCAACAATGCACATTTGTGAGATCACACACCATTTCATGTGAAAACACGCAAGGTGGTAAATTAATAGATGTTCATCAAGACAGAAGCCTTCATATGAAATGGGTTTAAACCCGACTAGCCATTTAGTGAAGTGGAAAATATCACTTAAAATGTGTCTTTCTTACATGGCTGTCATTATCTGTAAAGGCTTGGTTATACTTTGTTGTGCGCAGTAGTAGTAATCGGGCCTAAATATTTGAGCCCGGCCCAACCCAGCCCAACAGAACGTCAGCCAGAGTCCAACCCAAAGCCTGTTACATAATTGACAAATTGGTTCCGACCCAGCCCGAAGCCCAACATTTTTATGAACCTCAGCAGCAGCCTTTTCTCTTAATCAAATATTATTGGCAAGGCTATTCATGAAGAACAATTCTACCTTTTCACAATTAGCAGTTGCGCTCATTCTGTTTTTCAAAGTGACTGTCCCATTCGGCAGTTATCGATTGGATTTAACATTAATTTGGAATGTGCAATGCCTTTGATGTGAGGAGGTGTGCTGATTTGTGACAGACTGTTGACAGCTGCTGCCTGCAGCACTGCATTTACTCCTGTTGGATTCATTCAACATAATGCTTCTATGTACAATGTTGCTGGCCGCCAAGGAATCTATCTATCTTATCAAAACAAGCGGCATCGCTTTGTAACTCCTAGTAGGTTTCATTCATTTTCGTTCATGAACAAAGGCTTTGATCTGAAATCGTAGTTGTTACAGACACCTGGTAATACGGCAGTAGAAAACATTTTGATTTAGCCTCCTTCCCGAAAGACTGTTGACGAAGGCTGTTAACTTTATCTACTGTAGCTCCAACACTGTCTCATCAGAAGCAGGCTGTATGTCTGTCTGCTTTGCTGTTCGCTGCAAACTGACGGCAGCTGCACCTCAGTTGCTCCTGGGTCCTAGTGCCCTAGGCTCGTAAAATAAAAGGCTATTAGGTTGCGCTGCTATTCAGCCCGAGCAAACAAAAATAATTTACTCATGCATACTTTGTGAATGAAAATGCCCACGAAGAATAGATTCTTAATGTCAGTTTTACATTTTCTACATTTTGTCATTATGCCAATTACTGTGTGTAATAGTCCCCGTCACTGCCAACCCATACTGCTAGTCATGTGGGAGGGTGTAGACAACCACACGTCTCCTCCGATTCACACGGAGTCACCAGCCGCTTCTTTTCTCCTGTCATATATTAGAACGATTTGAATATATGTCATTTTTAATATAAATATTGTATAAAGTAAAACTTAATTTAAAGACTGCAGACGTCTCTTTCTCTCTCACGTTCTCTTCTTAATGTCATGATGCTGTGTTAGTTATTATCAACATAGTTATTAGATATTAGCAATATTTTACATAATTTTTCTTTCAATGGTGGACATTGTAAATTCCACTATGGGCCTGACCCTGTTCCAGTGAGTGAGGTTACCTGGAGGAGGGAAACGGGAGGGGGGGCACCTCGCTGTTGATTCCATCGCAGTAGCGCTCAAGGAAGGAGCGGAGGTGAGAGAAAGTGCTTTCTTCCAAGTCAACGCAGTAAGGCCTGTGCCATGCCACCACTTGCCTACGGAGCCACAGATGATAAACATTGTTAATGATTCATTCTTTAATTAATTTAATGAGGTAATTAATTAATTCATTCATTAATCAATTAATTCATTATTGCTTGATTAATGATGAGCACAGCTTGTGTATACTATAAATACAACCATTTCATTTTACCAGTAAATTAGACCAATAGCTAGTAGTCATTATGAAATCAAGAATGTTCAGTTCTCAACCTCCACAATCTGAAAAGGCTAGTCTTTGCATGACAATTTTATAGATGAATTAGTCGACTAAGAACTTTGTTAGTTTAGGACAGTCCTATGTCACACACGACCTAATCTTTGACATGCACTTGGCTGTTGTGACATCAGTGTCTACATTCCCCCCTATGTCAATAGTCCCTGTGAAACACAAGCGTGTATATTTAGCCTACTGGTGGCTGACCTGTCCCTGGGCAGGGCTGTCCAGGCCAGGCTGTGCGAAGTGCCGGCTGAAATCTGCTGGATGGCGACCCCGTCCAGGCCCACCACCTTCTTGGGCTTGGTGATTGGTCCTGTGGAGTTACCCTGGCCACACTGACCCATGGAGTTGTTGCCCCACGCGTAAACTTCATTGTCTGCAGTTGTGGAAAAAGTACTCAAATGTTTTACTTAAGTAAAAGTATCAATAATGCAATGTAGAAGTACTCTGTCACAAGTAAAAGTCCGGAATTCAAAATTCACTTGGGTAAAAGTTCAAAAGTATTGGTATCAAAATGTACTTAAAGTACCAAAAGTAAAAGTACTAAGATTTTTGAATATAGCCTAGGTATAAAATAGGGCTAAAGTGGTTAATGTATGTTGTATGATGTATATGTGTAATATATTTATATCTGCAAAGTAACTAAAGTTTTCAAATAATTGTAGTGGAGTAAAAGTACAATATTTGCTTCTGAGATGTAATGGAGTAGAAGTAAAAGTATATACAATTGGAAATACTTTGGTAAAGTAAAAGTACCTCAAAATTGTACTTAAGTTCAGTACTTGAGTAAATATAGTACTTTACACCACTGATTGTCTGCATTAGGATCGATGGAAACAGATTAGCACTGCAACTACCGATTATCTTCTTAGTGATTATTCTATGGATTACTTTTCCTATTCATCGAGAAAAAAAAAACATTTAAACAACATTGTATATACTGTATGAACAAATCAATTAACCACTTCAAGCTGCACTAATTAACTTTCCTCTTCTATCCCAGATTAGAACTCGCTTTCCTGGGCAAGTGCTGACATTTTTACCATTGAACTTATAGAGCCTGCCTGCTTGCTCAGAGAGTAAATTGAATCTTGACCATGAGGTAAAAATCCATGTCAGATCCTGTGTCTAGGTGAGACATGACCTTTGACACTATCTAAATGTCTCAATAGAAGAGCAGGGAGATAAAATACAACCACTCCAATTGTAGAAGCTATATTGTATTAACATACTCTACCATACAGATTGCACAAAATTAATATGTATTCATAAAAAATAAGTTACATAGTGCCGCTATTTAAGCATTATTTTATACTTCAGCGGACAACGGTGTCATGCAAAAATAGGGAAAATAGCCAATCTACAAGTTGTAGATCGGCTATTTTCACTATTTCTCCATTTATTTATTTATTATCTAATTACTTTTTTCCTAAAATGACATACCTAAAATAGGGGTTGATAATTAATTATACCCCTAGAATGGACAGAAATATCAGATTATACAAGTCTGTGAGATCAAGGATTCAATGTTACAATTCATTAAAACAACCATAGAATTTGAGCTGAAATGACTGTAGTGACTCCATGCACTGTATCAAAAAGTACAGAGCAGGGAGGACACAAGGCATTACGTCACGCTAGTGATGACACATCTGTTACAGTTGTACTCTATAAAACAAAGAAAAGCCTCTGCACATCAGCGGAGTACTGTGCACCCTGATATCACCCAGATCAGCACTTTAAGCAGCTATGGAACCAAGACGGCATTGAAATGTGTGCAAGAAGTGAATAAACCGGCAGCTGCTTATATTTAACCAAGGCCAGATAAGCAGTGCAAAGACAGAGAGGGAGTCACGCAGCGTGTGAGTGAGTGAGTGAGTGAGTGAGTGAGTGAGTGAGTGAGTGAGTGAGTGAGAGAGAGAGAGAGAGAGACTACCATGTGACAGGGCAAGGCAGTGGCTGTCCCCTATGGAGATGTCCACCACCCGCGTGGTGGCTAGCTCCTCGATTAGCTTTGGTCTTAGTGCTGTGGCCTCGGATGACCCACATCCCAGACAGGCCCCGCAGCCCCACGCGTACACCTGGAAAACACATTAACGGTCTGCATTAGTATGTGATATTTACTATGCAATGTAAATGTGATATTCAATGTATACTACACCCAACCCCAAAACATGTACTGTACTATAATGGTCTTGTGGATTGATCTAAAAGCTAACAACGCCTTGCACTGCAACATGTTGACAGCTTGTAGACCTGTTCTTTTTGACAAGCGAGACCCTTGCACGATTAAATATAAATTAAGGTGAATATTGTGTCTTTCACATTACGCCAACTATGTTATGTAACATAGTCATTACAGAATATCTTCGTAAGGCACTGGATCTCAATATCGGGTTCGGGGTCCATTTGTACACTCTCAAAGATATATTAACACAGAGGATTTTACAGTGTAGACTGGGGTCCCAGATATTAAAAATAAATGAATAAATGCTATCAAATGGTGGTCTGTGGCTCACTGTAGCTATATCAAAACTAGGGGTCCAGTTTGAGAGCCACTGCCGTAAGGTACCCTCATCTGGCCAGTAAAGGTCAATGTTTCAGTATGTGAGCCTCACCTGGCCAGTAGAGGTCAAGGCGAGAGACGACTGGCTTCCTGCACACACTTTCCTGATGAACATCCCTTGCAGAGCCTCAACTACTTTGGGTTTGTACACTCGATTGGTGTCACCGTGACCGAGTTTTCCTGTAGAATGAGGCAACAACGTTTTTATAATGTTGAATTAATCTATACAGTGTGAAACAAAAACAATACAGTCGAACGTTTATTCACCAGAATCCAGAAGAGTCCAGAAGAGTGTCACGCAAAAGCAGCAAAAATAGCCAATCTACAAGCTCACAACACGGTTCGTTGTGAGCTTGTAGATCTGCTATTTAACTCATTCACTGCCTGAATTATTTCTGGCCGCGTTTGCCCACTGCCAAGATTTTTCATTGAAAAAAAAAGTACTCAGGAGCCGAGATACAGAATTTTTAAGTTTTAAGTTAACAAGGAAGTGGATGGGAGTCTAGATCTTTGAAAAATCATATCTCCTTGATCTTTTTTAGCGGCGCTGGCCGCTAACGCTCTGATTGGTCAGACCCGTCAACGCTCTGATTGGTCAGACCCGTCAACGCTCTGACTGGTCAGACCCGTCAACGCTCTGACTGGTCAGACCCGTCAACGCTCTGATTGGTCAGACCCGTCAACAAAGTGATTGGTCAAGCTTCACGTGACACATGGCTATAAACACATTATAAACACATATCGATGACAAAATGTATCAAAGGCGCCGCTACCTTCACACAGGGTGTGATTTTTTTAAAGTCGTTTAGTTGTTCTAGGCGGGCATTAGCCTGGTTCCAGACCATAGACCCCGCCCACTCTGTGCGTGAGCTCCTCTTGGTCTGGTGTCATAATGTGAGCCTATGGCTTTTCACGATCGAAGAAAAATCTGTCAAATCAGAGTCGGAGGTGGGGGTGGTCTAACGACAAGCCAATCAGCGAATATCTGCTAAAACAAGCTGTGCGACAACGTCAGATGTAGACAGATCCGTAGATCTCTTGTGATTGGTTTAGGGAAATTTGAATCCCCTCCCCCTAGTAATCGCGGACATTAAAGCCAATTTCAGACAGAAGCTCCACGCAGCTTCAGGCTGATAATCAGGCTAGGCAGGCATGGCTTATGGGACAAAAGTCGTCTTAGTCGTTCTAAGCAGTGAATGAGTTAAGAAACATTTAAAGGTGAAAGTAAAAGTGGTTAAGGGTGTTGGTGGGTTTATATAAATAACCAATGAAAAGTATTATAAAGGGCTTGTGACTAAATAATAAACTACATTGGATCACAGGTTCTTTTTTTCCAATTCCTGAAAAGTAACGGTTTTGGACAGGTTTCAAGGTTTCTGCCCGACAGTGACGATTATGTGCAGTTTAAAGGCTTTCAGCTGCATGGATCAACAAAGGAATACAGCCATTCAGCAGAATCAATAGCATGCATTCAATGATCAACACTGCATTCATAATGACCACTAAGCAGAACAGTCACTACATTTTAAAATATACTGCTGCTGATACCTAACCTATAGGACATTATAACGATTACAATGTATGTATTTAGCAGTCTCTTCCATCCTGAGCAACTTACAAGTGAGAAATCAGAGTAAGCATGATCCCTTATCAACAAACAACACGGTAAATAGTCACATAAAAGTAGAGTGCAATCAAAAAGAACAATGTAATGCCTCAGAGAAACTCGGATATCAGGTAAACATCAGGCCCAGTATCTGTCTAAACAACATGCTATCGAAATAATATAACATGAATATGATAACATTCCTGGTCAAGAAAAACTAATCTAAATATAACAAAACAACATAGTAGTATGACTGATTAGTTAACCCATTAAGACAGGGAACGCATCTCTGTAATTTTTTTATTTCTTTGGGCTATTCAAAAATATCAGATATACAAGCTCATATAGCGCGGCACCGAGTGCCTCGCTATGAGCTTGTAGATCTGCTATTTTTTGCAAATCTTTGAATATATATATTTTTAAAGCGAACATTTGTTTCAAATCTTTTTTATTGTGAAGCACAGGGTAATATTATACATTCTGTTCATACAAATGGATTGCTTCCCCTTTTTTTTTTTTTTACAAAAACCAACAGACATACCTGTATACACAAAATAGACGAGTAACATGAAAAAACAAAAAAAAACAAAGGGACCCTCCCGCCTCCCTTCCCGCTCCCCAGAAGTGCTGCCCCAGATTACGTGCGACACGGGTCATCCACAAGGATTAGCCTATCAACCTTTAAGAAAGGAGATTAAAGGCTTCCAAATAAAGCGAACATTTGTAACTCAAATTTTTGCTTCTGGGGATTCTACAAAATGTCTTCTAAATCCTAACCATTTCTTAAAATGTATTACACCGTGGACCCCCATCTCAAAGTTCATAGCTCGTCACTATGAGCTTGTATATCTTCTATTTTTGAATAGCGAAAGAAATCTTAAAATGACACAGATGCGTTCCCGGTGTTTCGTTTCATGTGCATGGTTAAAGTGCCATGGATAAAAAATATGAAAAATATCATGTATAAAATCACATCTTTATGTCCACCAGGCTGTAACGGCCCCCATGATTCTGTTTGTGAGTCTGTCCGTGTCCAGCTAATCTCGGACACTACTGGATGGATCGGCGTGAAACTTTGCAAACACACTCTCAGTAGGCCAAGAAAGAATCTCTGCCCCACATTTTTCGAATCCGCCCCATGATGACACTATAACAGACTGACCATTTCAGCCATTTTGCATGTTCTTCAAAATACACTACTCCTACAGATTTTGTCAAAGATTCACACAAATGTGATCAAGATGTATTGGTGCGGTTTGCAAAAAAATGCCGATCCGCCCAAATGTTTATTTACACATTGAGGGGCCTCTAAAACAACACACAGCCAAAGGCGATTTCACTTATACTCGTAGGGGGAGCCACAAATGCTACAAGTTTGTGGGATTCCAACGTTTAGGGATCATTCCTAAGTTGTGTTAGAGCTAACCTGACTCTGCCAGATGGGGGCGGTATTGCTGTGAAACAAATGTGTGAAGCAGCTTTTCGGATCTGGCTGTGTCAGGTTATGTTAGAGCGCCCTCTAGTGGAATTTTCTAAAAAAAATATATTTTTGAATCAAGTAGATCTACGTCAATGGTGGTGAACGGCTGGAACTGAAAGGACGTAGACCTATAGCCATTCAAGCTCATACGTTGAATTTAGATTTTCCCAGACATATCAGTAGGTGGACATCTCTGATCGTCTGGCTAGGCTACGCGTGACCTTTAGGAGTTAGGAGGACATATGTAATAAAGATGAAACAAATTCAGCAGCAGTTCAACAGTAAGAAGGTTTCACCCACCGTTGTCCCCGCCCCCAAAGGACCAAACAGTCCGTCCATCCTTGGACAGAGCAATGGTATGAGAGCTTCCACAGGAGACCTCGCCAACATTGCTGATGTCTTTCACCAGGGTGGGAATGTTTCGGCTGTTGCTGTCCCCATGACCTACAAAAAAACAGAAGAAACTGTCTGTACAAGAAGCTTAAAGGTCCAGGGGACTGGTCATTTAATCTACAGCATGTGAAGTTTGAGGTGTTAAAAAGGGCAATGGCAAACATACAAATTTAAGAAAATTACCTAATCTTCCAAAATCTCCTTCGCCCCACGTGTACAACTCTCCATCCTCACTGACCGCAGCACTGTGTCTGTAGCCAGCAGACACGCAGACCACCACCTTACCCAAGTAAAGCACCACGCATCATTATACAAATGTCATACAAACAACCAAGCTATTCCACTTCATTCCACTGGGATTCAAAGTGAAATGAAAAGCTTTGTCAGGCTGAAGATAGCCACACAGTAAAATCATTGGTTAAAAGTGTTTAAAAGTGTGTATAAAAGAGTGTAAACATGGCCCCAAATGGATCATTATGGGTCCATTTTTACACTCTCAGAGTTAAACAACCACTGAGAATTCAGCTGTAATAACCAATCCTGCCCAATTAGCACTAATGAAAAGCATGATGATTTTACAATACAACATTGTGATCACAATTATCTATCCAATCACTAATATTAATCTAAATTTCTGAGGTTAAACAATTTACAAATGTTTTCAATCATCTTACTAAGGTCTTTAGTGAAATTCTGTAATGAGGACTGTGCTGTTACTTAGGGCACGTTGTCAATAAGTCACTTTACTTACAAATTAATATGTAACATTACTTGAAGCATCAGCAAAAAGCTCAAGGCAGAATGTGCTTGTTTGACCTCATTTGGCTTAGAGCTGGAAATATTTCCAAACAGCACTTGATGATCCATTTTTCTCCTCTAAAACAAAATGCTTTTAGTGTATTCATGCAGCATGAAGTAACATTTACGTATATCTCTACCCTGAATCGTGCAAGAGACTCGAAAGATAGGTTTGCCTATCTGACCAATCATTCTGTAAATATCTCTGATCTGAAGGTCTGGGTTACAGTCTGCTCAGTTCTGTGCTCCCTTCAGCACTTTTGAAATGATAGGGCTCAAAAATCTGAAAACTATCCAATAAATGTCTGAGATTGAGTGGCGAATAGCGGATTATCAATCAATATATGATTATCAATCAATATATCACTATCAATCGTAAACTTGAGTTGTACGATACATGACTGCAGAGCTCTAAATAATAATTATATTCTGTCGCTTAATGCATTCAATTCCTTTTCTACATAGTGTGACTTACATTTATAGCCACGTGAACCCACTTATATTATAATAAGTCATGAACCAGTACCCGATTTCAACAAGCTCTGGAGTTTGAGGTCAGACAATCTCATTGGTTAACCCTCCCCCGATGACCTTAACCTCACACACGTAACAGAGTAAAATCTCAGTTGGACAGTTTAGCAGACGCTCTTATCCAAAAACCTCTAACATAATGTCTCGATACGCCATGTGAACATTATACCTGAACTTAAGAGTAGGTTGGCTCCACTTGCCTCTGGCTTTTCACACAATGCATCATGGGTATCATACTGCGGGTTCAGGAGCCATGACCTACAGTATATTATATTATCCCCTATTTGGAGCCTTTTTAGGCACAAATCATTGTTTGTTTGTGTTTTGTCTGATACCGAATCGAATCTATTTTATATATAATGTGGAATAATAATTTGAGTGGATATGGACATAGGGATACATTGTGTAATAATTCAAGTTGCAGTAAGAAAACGTGCCCTTTTTTAAATTAGTTTAGGCTTCCTCAAATGCTTTTAGAAGAGTTAGTAACTGCTCTTGGTGAAACTGCCAAAATAAAATAATTATCTCAATAATTAGTAGAATAGTAAAGTATGATTCTTGCAGAGCCATAACTATGATTTTAAATCAAATATCTCGTATCAATAATGTAACATTGGTAGTCTGCCTTACCTTTCCTTGCAGCGGCCCCTGGATAAGTTTAGGGTACTTCTGTGTGGAACTGTTGCCGTGACCCAGTTTACCATAATCGCCATCGCCCCAGCTGAAGACCTCGCCCTCGGTTGTAAAGGCCAGCGTGTGGCCATCTGAACCCTTGGATGATGACACTTTCTTGATGGCACGATGGGGTTCAAAGGTCAGCTTCTTGAGTGTTGACTGGTTATTCGAGTCCCCAAGACCCAGGCGACCATAACTGCCTTTTCCACAGGCCCGTACTGAGCCATCAGAAGATATTACGAAAGTGCAATATTGGCCCGCTTCAATCTGCAGAGAATGGAGCCAAAGCGAACATGAGACGGCTGGGGTCATGGCCGGGATCATGACAAGTAAAAAATATGTCAAGTAAAAAAACAGATTTGAAGAATAAGGCATTTCCTTACCTTTACTAAACCCATATGCCTGATTTATGCTCTGTCGCACACTGACGTCAAGCTCGCAACACGCTGCGGATACAACGTGTTGAGAGCTTGTATGTCTGCTATTTTCAGTGCTCAACGCCATCATGTGATACAGTATGAATCGGACTATAAAGCAGAATGTCTGCCACAAACTGTAGCAACGTCTGAAAAGAAAGGGAGTACTGCCGCGCCTCAGCCAATCGAAGGCAGGTCAGGTGAGTCACAGGAGCAGGACTACACAGCATTAACGTAGAGTGAACACACTGGAGCATATTGGACAATACCTTTATTAAAAGGTGTTAAATACAAATAATGACAGTTATTTGCACCTTAATAAAAAAAGGCTTATTGACCAAGCTGCTCCAGTGTGCTCTCTATGTTTATGCTGTAGAAACTTCTGTCTCAATGTAATGAGAGTCTACATTTGACATTTAAACACAAAACCAAGCCGTTTCCCGTTTGACATTTATTAATCCGCTTTAGATGCTTCTCAAGTAAAGCCTCATCTATATGGTGGTGTAAGACACCCCCTGTGAGCCAGATTTGTTGGCTTATTGACGTAATTTGTAACATCTCACAGGGCTGTGAGTCACTTGGCTCATACCACCTGAAATTTCTAGGGGCTCACACCGTTGCCATGGAAACAGGACGCTTGTCAGCGAGCCAATGCATTGAGTATAAATGCACAGAGCTATGAGCCATAGCTCGTCTTACACAGTATAACCCAGGCTTAAAAATAGCACAACTCTGCAGGAACAGATGATCAATATATTCTTGTCTCTTACCGTCTGTGCATCGGCAAAACTGGGGGCCAATTTGGGCTGCAGAATCTTCTCCTGGGTGCCCTCCACAAGCTGATGACTGCTGTTGCTGCCCCATACATAAACCTCACAGGTCTCAGACACCATGGGCGCCTCACCGGTTTGTATGCTGTCTGGACTGGCACAAGTACGGGAGTAGTCTGATGCCATCCTACATACCTAAAAAGGGGGGGGGGGGGGGGCAAGGGAACATGGAACAAGGAAAACGCAATTTTTTCTTGCACTGTGATCTTGAATTTAACCGACTGTGTCCACGGCACGCTTTGAATGTTGAGCAAATTATGACAACACAGAATGTCCGACATCTGAAATAGCCCATACCTCTTCAAAAAGACAGAGGGCTGCTTCGTACAACGAGCACAAGCCATCGGATGAGCGTGTGGGTTCTCGCCATTGGCTGCGGTCTGCTGAGGATCCCTGAGACAATGACACACATACATACACACATATACATATTAGACAGACAGACAGAAGACAGACAGACGGATAAGATGCAGATAAGAGACTTCCACATGTCTCTTCAAGTTATGCTCTACTACCCTTATTAATATTAAATGATAAGTGAAGTGGGAAGAACTTCCAACAGCAACTGGAGGCACAACGTTCTGGAAAAAGGTGTGAAAGAAACTTACCAGTGAGCGTCTCATCTGCATGAGGATGTTCATGAAGCAGTCATAGCCAATGAGGCCCTCTTGATTCTGTAGAACCTTGCTCTTTTCCATGGTACTGACCAAGGCTGAGGCAGCTAAGGCCATCTCGATCCATTCCAGCAGGTAGCGCAGGGAGCCCCTCTGTGACGCCAGGCCCAGCAGGAGCTCAGAGGCCAGCCGCCGCCCCAGAATGTCTGCCCCAGAGTTTGGCATCGTTACCCCTTTGAGGAAGGTTGTGACCTGGGTGAGGCAGTCCAGGCCCATCGGGGGGATCTTGCTCTCATTGGCTAGAGAGAGGGGTGGCAGGGAGCCAACCACGTCGATGGCCGTGTGGATGACATCATTGCACAGGTTTATGCTGCCTCCAGGGGTTCCGCTGGGGTTGGCCACGGGGGGCATCATCCAGCTCTGGCGCAGCAGGGCAAAGAGCAGGCTGAGGCCTGTTCGAACGCCCATCTCGATGAGGGCGTCGGTGCTGGAACGCGGCCGCTCGCTGACGGAATGCAGGTCAGTGGAACCCGAGTTGTTCTCTGGGGAATGCTGCTGCTGTTTGACCTTGCCCTTGTCGTGGTATTTGTTGGACAGCGCATAGAAGATCCGCTGGAGCACCAGGAGACGTTTGCGCAGGGCGGCAGCAAACGGTGAGTCAGAGCAGACCATCTTGGCCAGCGCCAACTGGCTGCTGAGCAGAGCGTCGAGGTAGTGCTCCTGTTCATCACTGGAGAGAGACTCGCGCTCAAAGTCTGGCAACTGGGGACCCTTCAGGCACAGCACTTGCTGAGGCAGCAGGACCACCTCTTTGTTGGCTATCAACTTGGAGTAGAGCACCGAGACTCCCTCCCGCGTGGCTATAGACTCGCTGTCCTCTGTGATCCATGAGCTGTTCAGGTGCTCCAGCCATTTCAGTTTCACCGGGGGAATCATCAAAGCCATGGCATGTCACTCTGGGGCCATTGGTCCTAACAAAACACATACAAAAATGTGACAGATTGATACCTTTGTCTGACTCTTGTGTTTCCAAATGGGCCACAGAAAGAAATGAGCATTTTAAGATGTAAGTTGAATGAATGATCTGGGCTAATTTGAACAATAACAAGCGTATACATAGTTAATGATTCCATGATGCTGGAAACAGCAAGAACACCAAGTTCCTCAGCCTGAAAAGTTAAAAGTTGTGGGGCTGTAAATAACATGCTTTTCAACTGGCAAGTCACCACCATTAACCATCTGGACATTTAGCTGGCACCCCTATCCAGTGCGAGTTATAAAAATTGCAAGAATAGAGAAAGCTTACATTACTCATTTCAGAAAGGTTATACTAACAAATCATGAAGAGCACAAAGCAACTCCCCTGAGAACATTCCTGTATAACTGTCTGCAAAAATAAATAACATGATAAAAAACAAAACATTTGGATGTTTGTTAGGCTAAGTGAATTGTGTACTTGTATGATAATGTGGAAGATCTAAGAAAGCAAAATAATTGGTATTTTACAGAATATAGGTAGATGATAGCTATGTTTGGTCTCAATGGTCTGCTCACTTAAACTCTCTTAAAGTTTCTTCACTAGTAACTACAGTACAATGGTAACAAGCTTCTGGGGAGAGAAATTAGAAGACAATTATTAAATATTATATTATTTGTGCAGAAAGTAATCAGCTTTCTGAAATGTTTGCATATTTTGTTGTGTTGTCCTTTGAAAAGATTCTGTGGCTCAGCATTAGGAGAAAATGTAATCAAACAAAACAACACAACACAACACAACACAACACAACACAACACAACACAACACAACACACACAGTCTCTCTCTTTGGGAGAAATAGCATATATATTTTTTTCAAATTATTTGAAGTATTTAATGGTAGTTGCTCTGTTTAGTATTTCTATGTACTGAGATCACTCACTGCAGACAGTGCAGGAATACAGTATCAACTTGCTGGCTAATATTAGTTTGCTAGTTCTTCAAATAATGCACTATTATGCACTTAATGTTAACTCTATGCAATCACATAGCAACTGGGTGGCTAACGGTAGCGTACTGCTCGTTAACTCTAAACAAGGGTGGACATTAGCTGATGTGTACCCTATACCAAATCAGGCAAAGGTCCCATCTCCACCCACTTTGTTGACCCATCTTTAATGTAAAATCTTAATAACATTCAGGTTAAGCAGAGCCTACTTTTGCAATCCAACTGTACCTTATGGATATATACGGTAGAATGACTGTAGTCTAAACTGGGGATAAATAGGTGTTTGTCTCATACGCAAATATTATTCTCAAATCTCCTGGATTGAACTCTTTCACCCAGAGTTTGGCAGATGTCCTTGAAGGGCCTTTACTCACAAATATGACTCATCTGAAATACTGTCACCTCTCAATGTTTATTGTACTTCTCCCTTTGGCTAGCAACATGTCATGTTGTTTGGAATGAATGGACATATCATTTAGAGGGGCGTGATAAAATGCGAAGAAGACCAAAGTGATAATTGGTTTGCCAACAACAAATCCATAAATTGTTTCCTTTTCAAAAAGTGGTCTGAATTTTCAATGCAACCTACATTATTCTGATTAGGTCGGATACAACCATATACACTCTGGGTTAATTTCGCTCAATTTTCAAGTAGAATAATATCTTAATAATGTGCAACAATTTGTTCTAATTGAGCTACAGTAGTGTGGTGTTGCTGGGCTCCGGGTGGCTAGCTACTTTTCCCATCTAGCTGAAGCCCGAACCTCTTATCATGACACAATACCTTTCTGATTTTCACAACTTACATGCTGAACATTATTTAGCAAGAGGGAGGGGGTTCAGAAGAACCTTACAATCTGGAGTCAGCTAAATGCTCAATTTATACTCCATTAGATGGCAGTGTCCCTTGCCGATCTTCATGCTTCCAAAACTTGAAGATCAGTTCTAGTCGGAAAGCAACTCCATCATACGGCGGAGTATAAATTAGCCTGACTGAACTGAAGAGACACACCGTAGTGTAGGTCTAAATAGTAAAAACAACTTCACTCTGTTGGTTGTGAGATATGAAATAGTGATGGGCCGGTCATGATCGATTCGTTCGTAAGAACTAATTCTTTGCCGTGAACGTACCCGTTCACTTCTTGAAACTGTTACGTTCACGATTTCGTTCATGCCCCCCCCCGCCCCCGCACACAGGATGGGCTGGCTGTTCCTCCCACGACAGAAAGACTGTCATACAGACAGACAGCTGTGCCATAGAGTTTTTCACAATACAATAGACATGCATGCGTAGTGCTATTTGAATTGAAATAAAGGTAGCCTACAGTTGTTCCTGGACAAAAGACAGATAGTGTTAGCACCACATTTAAGTATCAAAATAAATAAATATGCATGGTCCTAAACAAAGGACATATAGGTTTTAGTTTGAATAGAAGCTAGCTACTATTCATTAACTACATTAAGTTAAAGACATGGTTGGAAATCGATAGTCATGTGAGTGTACCGCTTTAGGCTGCTTTGTATAAAATATTGCATTTGTGGAAATAATTATCGACTAATTAAAATAACTTTATATTAGATATTGTAGTTATTTATTACTTCTACACATTATTATAATTACAAGAAGATGGTGCAATTAGATGGTGAATGACAGTGCTGTGTTTCTGTGCAGACTGTGTGCAGTCATGTCAGTGGGATCAGATGCACAAAGTTGCATGCATATAGTAGCCAATGTGCTCCGCCGAGACCGGAAGCGCTACTGAACGAGAACGTTAACGAATCATTTGAACAAATCATTGCCGTGAACGAAATCGTTCGTTCACTGAAATTAAAGTTTTTTTCCCACCACTAATATGAAATGAATCATGTCATGTAAAACAGTTCTCACATTAAGGATGACTTTTGGACATCACTGCAAGTCATATAAATTATTTATGAGTACTGAGTAGAGTATTAAGTACATAAGGTCTGTACTATGAAGATGGATTTGGGGGTTATCGATGTAACTTCAGGTTTAACCCTGGGTTCTAACTTCTTACCAGGATGGGTACATAGTAACTTATGCTGCACATCTAACCTGCTCCGCTGCTTGGGAGCAGCTTATGTTAGAGATAAGATTACTGATCAATGCTTATAAACCCACCACCTACAGACCAATTGATTATCTTAGAATGCGGCAAAAGCCTTTTGCTTTACCCAGTAGTTTTATACTGTTGGGCCAGCTCCTCTGGAGTAGTGTTGGGGTTGCCTTGCTCAAGGGCAGTTTTGCTGTCGCCTATCCCATTTCAAGAGAGATTATGTTAATGTGACATGTGCTAATGATTTCTTCCTGTTAAATAGCCTACATAATGTTCTATTTCCTATTCTAACTTATGGTAAAAAATAAATATGCCTGTTTCATAAATAGTGCAATAAATATTTGATTAAGGAATATAACATGCATTATTTTCTATTCTGTATATCATAAGCTATACTTTTCTTTTTTTTATAGATAGACAGAACTTTACTGACCCCAGGGGAAATTCAGGTTCTCAAGATTGCATTTAATCCTTTAGCAGTGACTGATTGAAGCACAGAAGCACTGTACTTTAAGACCATGAAATAAATAATAGCCAGGTGCACTGTGTGTGTGTGTGTGTGTGTGTGTGTGTGTGTGTGTGTGTGTGTGTGTGTGTGTGTGTGTGTGTGTGTGTGTGTGTGTGTGTGTGTGTGTGTGTGTGGGGTTTTTTCATGACCCGCCCCGCCCCGCCACGGAACCCAACCCGCCTCAACCCGCCCCGCGAACCCATATATAAATCTATGGCTCAACCCGCCCCGCGACCCGCGATTTTTTTTTACTTCTGTAAATTCATGGTTAGAAAATAATCCCCAAGTGTATTCAAACTGTTTTATTGTCATTATTCTTATTCTTATTAGGAATAAAGACAAAACAAGAGCATGTGATTTCGTATTTATTTTTTGCGTGTGAGAGCGGCTGACCCGCTCACCCGCAGCCCGCGTAATTGCCACTGAAATTCTGACTCGACCCACCCACGCCGCGGGTTGACCCGCGGGTTACGGGTCAACCCGCGCATCACTAGTGTGTGTGTGTGTGTGTGTGTGTGTGTGTGTGTGTGTGTGTGTGTGTGTGTGTGTGTGTGTGTGTGTGTGTGTGTGTGTGTGTGTGTGTGCGTGCGTGCGTGCGTGCGTGCGTGCGTGCGTGCGTGCGTGCGTGCGTGCGTGCGTGCGTGCGTGCGTGCGTGCGTGCGTGCGTGTGTGTGAGAGTGTGTGAGAGAGATAAAAAGGGTGATAGAGAGAGACTTCACTTCACTGCTCATTAAATGTCCAACACTTCATCATTCATCTAGCCCAAATAAGTTTAATAATGGCATTACATTTAGCATAAGGCACATTTTCTTTATATGCTGCCCTGAACAAACTAGCTTAAACATACTGGCACGGAATTCTGCAACAAAATAATTACCATACACGTACCATAACAACAATACATCTAACACATTAATTTAATGGAATACACAAATGTGAGTCTGAGGAAGAGCCTGTGTTGCACAAAACGTGCACAAAATAAGATCCTCGAAAGAGGAGCCATTGTATCTACAAGGTCATTTTTGCTGATCCAGCGCCAATTTTATTGGACATTGGGATGTGCATGTCTTTTTTATTTTCTTGCAGAGATATCATAAGGCTTGAACTTATGCATTCATATAGTCTATGACTTTTTTTGCCAGCAGTCTTTCCTGCATTTGGCAGATGAAACTGTTTTGCTTTTAGCCTCAATAATATATTTAACTATTTGTTTAACATAATGCATTGCTTTTCATTCGTAAAGTAAACGGCTGCCAGTGACTTTGTCCATGTTTGTGATTGGTTGGTTGTATATGCCGCAAACACCGCCCCTGAACATGCACATCAGATCCACAACAGATCCAGTCTTAATGGTAAACAGTCAGAGACGTTACCTGATGTACACAATATAAGCTGATGGTAAGTTAATGATCAATGTTATCTAGCTTCTAGCAGACTGGCACTGCGCAAAGTGGCTTGAGTAATTTCAAACTAAACAGAAAAGATGCCAAATTCACTGGACCTTCTGGGCCTATTATTATTAATCTACTGTAACGACTAGATCAGTGGTTCTCAAAGTGGGTCCTTGAGGGATTCCAGGGGGTCCCCAGGAAAAATGTGATAATAGCACCAGTTTAATCACTTTAACCCGGCTATTTTTAAATAGCTGATCTACAAGTTCAAAATGCATCACATCGCGAGCTTGTAGATCTGCTATTTTTTCATTTGCCATTACTTTCAGAAATCTTTTTTTTTTTTAACGAATATTTTTTGAAACATTTTAACAACAACAATCTTGTATGGGGGTCCCTCCATGGCAAAAAAATATTTTCTGATGTGATAAATTTGGGGGGTCCTTGACATGAAAACATTTGAGAACCAGTGAACTAGAACTATGTGGAAATGACGCGTGTTGCTACAGTAGTCACTTGTGACTGATTACTATGCAGTGTACTGTACAGGTGTAATAAATAATTGCCCAGCCAAATTATGTAAAATCAAGCTTAAGTAGGTGCAGTGTATTGCTCCTATATTGGGAGCGTGTCTATGTTGATGTTCCCTAAGCCCTACTTTCCCCTGACCCAATGTCCCCTCAACCCTAATACCAAACCTATTCCTAACCCTTACCCCAGGCCTATCCTTAACCCCTAAACTGAGGGAACATAGTATCAGCGCTTAGCTCCCCAAGCCAAATATACTGGCCTGAAAAGTTGGATATTATTCAAGCTATGTAATACATTATTATTACATTCCTCTTATTCCTCTGACAAGACAAAAGAGCTTAACCAATGTGTGATTTGAAGCAACACTGACTCTTCCAAAACCCATGGCCGCTTAAAAAAAACAACATGATACGTTTAAAAAATGGGATCCTGGTTTTGTGCACTGTCACACTACTCTGTCTTAGGTGAGGGTAATGTGCAACATTTAACACTTCAACTGTCTTAGGGGACGGTTGTATGCAACCTTTAACCACTTTAACAACCCTAGCATCACTATTCTGGATGGAACATTGGCTGATAATAGCCGATCTACAAGCTCAGGGCGCCTTGCAATATGTGACGTGTTGTGAGCTTGTAGATAGATGGGCTATTTTCGGCAAAGAGATTTGGTGTATGGAAAAAGGAGCAGACCACAGTATAGAACCAACCATGCCATCTACATTCTAGTATAGCACGTTCATAGCTGTATTACTACATACAAAGTCAGATGCACAAGTTTTCAGTTTTCAAATGACTCTGGTTCTATCAAACCGCATACTGCATGTACCGATATTCCTACAAAATCCCTAAGCATGCTATGAAAGTCACCTCTTCTATTTTCAGAACTCAATTCATGTGAATTGGTGTGACACAGATTCATGGGTGGGACAAATTAATTTCAAACTCATCACGATTGTAGTGAATATTCACAACATGGACAAACTAGACTCAGCATCAAGTCACGTCATGGAAACACATCTGAGAACTGCTACCAAAAATCAATTGTTTACTGCTTGGCTCCTGCCCTCTAGAGAACATCTGGGTCATCTGCCATAGACCTTGTCAGTGCTGAACGCCATTGACTGCAGTTAACAACACATGCTTTGATCTCAACTGTAGTGTCTAGATATCTACATTGGTTCTCAAACATGTTCATGTCAATTTGTCCAACACATTGATGTACATATATATTAGGCAGCTGACCCCCATTTAAAAATGTGTTTGTGCCAGGGAGGGACACACATAAGAGAATATTGCTGTTAGAAATGTCTATAATGTAGTTGGTAGGGAGCTAACAGTGGAGAGACTGAAGCCTATGAGGGCGGAGAGACCTATGGGTACCGGACCTTACTTCAAGAACCACTGGGCAGCTGGTTTAAATAATGACTCTGAACAAATGAGATTCAAACATAATATATACAAAGGGTCTTGACAGCAGAACAACTGAACTATCTATGCAGTTTAGATGGTTAACAAATAGTCCTGCAAACAATGATGGAGAGGGAAGGTGGAATTGAATGTATATACTGCAGAACTGAAGGTACATGGTAAAGAACTTAAGGTATATGGTGCAGAACTGAAGGTATAATGGTGCAGAACTTAAGGTAGATGGTGCAGAACTGAAGGTAGATGGTGCAGAAACCCTTCACATTAGCTCTAGTGTACCATGATGACACAGCTGCTAAACCTGCTGCTGCTCTGCTTCTGTCAGCTAGAATGCATCACACACATTTATTATGACACCACTGAACACTAGCAAAACGTTCCCCTTAGGGCTAAACAATTGAACACAGCAGGCAACAATGTCAAGAGACTAATCTGCCAGACATGGTTTGTTTCGAATCAAACCAAAACATAAAAAATAAACATGCCTGACAACTAATGTTGACGTTAGCTACCGTTGGCTAACGTTAGCTAGCCGGTGAACTAGAAAAATAAAGTTAGCAATGAACTTTAACGTTACAAGGTACGTGTAACGCATGTTGACCTGCAGTAGCACGTTACATTCACGTTACCTGTCCAAAAAGCCCCATTTATACCATGTTATCCAACTAAAACACGTTAGCATTGACTAGCTTATCTAGCATCAGGGCTGTGTAGTGTTAGCTAACAGCTAGCTAGCTTTAACTGGCATAAACGCAAAGCACCGCTTACCAGCAACTGTCTTCTTCTTGGCTTTTAGGTTATTAGCACCTAGACACGTACGCAGCTGCACTTCATTGCACCAAAAACTATACGTCTATAATATTCGTCGCTGTTTGTTTACAGTGAAAAGAGGACAGAGGCAGACAGACTGTCCCACCTCTCAGATCATCTCCTGCACCTCCTTCCACTGCAATGGATTCAGGAAGAAGGAGTGTTCACTTCACTTTCAGGCAGCCCCGCCCTCCACAACCCCCCTCGCAGGGCCCCACTGCATAGATTGTGGGGCGATGAAAAGATGTTCACGTCCCTTCTAACCCCCCTTGCAGGGCCCCAGCCCAGGCCCCTGCACAGATTGTTGGTAAATTAAAAGATATGCTACTGTACACCACATGTACTGTATTATGTAAGGGATAATTGTCGCCGCGGCCGCGCTGGTACTTGTTGAGAAATAACACCCAACAGGATGATTAAACACCGAGGCGAAGCCAAGGTGTTAACCATCCTGACAATTATCCCGCTTATTACATGCTAGATGCTACTTAATAAATACATTAATAAATTGACCCAAAAGTAACAACAACACGAGAGCAATGCAGTGTTTAGCTGTAAATTACATTGTATGTTTGGTACAGAGCCTCATGTAAGCCAGACCCAAGGGGTCTGGCTTACATGAGGCTCTGTACCTGTTTTCTCCATACATGGGCATGCCCCCTTTGTCCTTAGGTCCCAGCCAGAAAAGTCTGTCCCCCTTTCGTCCATACATGGGCATGTTTTGTACCTGTTTTCTCCATACATGGGCAAAAAACAGGTTTTGTCCCATTTGTCCTTAGGTCCCAGCCAGAAAAGTCTGTCCCCCTTTCGGCCATACATGGGCATGTTTTGTATACCTGTTTTCTCCATACATGGGCAAAAAACAGGTTTTGTCCCCTTTGTCCTTAGGTCCCAGCCAGAAAAGTCTGTCCCCCTTTCGTCCATACATGGGCATAGACACAGGCTGACACGTCATGTGAAGTCCGGCTTAGCCTGGGTCTGGCAGAACCAGGTCTCCTGGTCTTGTTGTTACATGGCTGTCATGTTGGATACAGCATACAATCAAGCAGCAGGTGCTCAGTCTATAGTCTTTGATTAGACAGTGGTCTTTCAGACAGAGCTCATTCGGTGATTGACCCAGTGGTGGCTTATCCAACGGGCTTGATGTGCTGAAGCACAGGGCACCAACCTTGGGGGGGGCACCAAACGGCGTGAAAAAATATATATACGGCGAGAAATGCCGAAATTTAGAAGCAGTGCTCCGCCCCCCCCCCCCCCCCCCCTGGTTCTCAAAGTGGGGTCCCCCCAAGGGGTCCGTAGGGGGGGTACCAGGGGGTACCCAGCAAAATGTGTTAATATAGTCTATAGTGTCACAATCATTTTAACCACTTTAACCATATATTTTATACATTGGCTATTCAAAAATAGCAGATCTACAAGCTCATAGCGTGTCACTATGAGCTTGTAGATCTGCTATTTTCTTTTAATATTTTTGAGAAGGGGGTCCGCAGCCAATAATATGGAGTATAATTATTTGTGATATAACATATATCACATATTTTAAGGCTAGTCCTACCATACTTAATGGATCAAGGTAAATTCAGGGTCAAAATGTGAGGCCTTCACAGTCAACACACAAATAAGTGCGTAGCTCTGCTTCTGAACAAACATATTGGTTGGTTGGTTTTGAAAGGTGTTCTTTCACATCCAACCATCAAATATGACCTGTTCTCAATGTACATGTGCCCTTTGGGGGTACGCATACCGCCTGCTGCAACCTGACTTACAAATGCAGCACAACCTCCAAGGATGGAGGTGCAGGGTCCTGGTCAGAATGGATGGGAATGAGGCATGAGTCCTGGATCCTTCAGACCCATTCCTCTGCTAGTAGTGAGTTTCCCATCCATTCCTGAACCTGATGCAATCTGAAGCTGTGAAACATTGCTGAATTGCGGCTTCCTTTACAACAGACAACAGCATTCTCTGCTGGCCATTTTATGTGCACAATCCCTTAGAGACACTCCTGCTGTACATATCCAGGTTTCTGACTTCTGTAAATCCACAATAAATAGTAATAACTAAATACATTGTGGTTAGCTTAGATTCTGGATGCAGATACAAGCTTTGTTTTTGTAAAAGATGCGATATTTGGATGGCATCTCAATGATCGTATAGAAACTTCAGTGGCATTTTAAAGGTGCTGTAAGTTTTCTTTTGGTTAAAAAGAAAAAGGATTTGGTTAAAAAGGTAAAGCTCTATATAAGTAACCATTGCTATAGATAGCGTGTTTGTTCAGTAACAGGGGTCTCCCCATCTCTCAAGCACTTTAATAAACAGAAAATACATTTTCAGGTGGGTCACCAATTTCATCCAGTCAGGAGAGAGAATCAGCTTAAGCTTAAATGTTAGTATTCCAATTTCACATGTGTCTGCTCATTTGTTTTTGTTTCATCACTTCCAAATTAAATAGTTTATTCTATAAGTTTTCGCTTCTGATTGGATGAAATTGATATCCTGACATGAGTTGAACAGGGTTACCTCAGAATTGTACTTACGTACAGTAGTTAATGTACGTTACCTTCCACCATTGCTCAAGTATCACATTGAGGGGTGTAGCGCATATACCGTATATCACCGTTCCAGTCGTGTGTATAAAGTACTGTAAGTAGCCTAAGTAAGTGAGTAAGTAAGTAAATAAGTAAGTAAGTAAGTAAGTAAGTAAGAAGGCCGGCTGTAAAAAGAAAAAACCTTGTTGACTATTATGCAATAGGCCACTGATACATATGTGTCATATATGTATTCTTTCTCTTTGTCTTTGTGTTGTTTCTCTGGCTTCACCTCATAATAAAGCATTAAAGTCAACAATGTAATGTTTATGATAAAGTGTATAGTTTTATTCATTGAAAATTCAAGAACATACAGTGATGATCAATGAATGATTAAGCTAACATTACAGTGCAGCACTCTTGATATGTAGTCTGCAACACACTTATAGTGATTCAACTTTATATTAATTTCATTGTGAAAAACATCAAATGAAACTACATAGAGAAAGACATTTCCCACACAAAGAATCCAAAAACATATAGTAATGTTCACTAACACAAATCTTTGTATGTTTATTGTTATTGTTATGTTCATTATCCTTTCAGAATATGAAAACATCACTCAAAACTAACCAAACCAACAGGCCTATCAGAACTATATTCTACAGATTAGAAGCATTTTGTCACCTATTAATATATCATACTTCAAACTCACCTCTGTACATTTCAATTTTGATTACATAATATGACTCCATATAGCTGTAAGATAAAATGCATGATTTCAAATATCAAACTCCCCAACCAATGATTTTAACGAAAAAAAAAGGTGCCCATTAGAGCGATGTGCATCAGACAACACCACAGACAAATTGCTGCCTTAACTTTCAGTGGATGGCAGGAGTTCATATTTCACCCCTGTCTTCCGGACTTTGTAAATGGCCACTGCACAGATCATGGCGATGGCTGTGAGAAGACATCCAGCGATGAAGACCAGGTTCATGTTCAGGTTGGTAGCTGAAGAAACGATAACCCCAACACACACACACACACACACACACACACACACACACACACACACACACACACACACACACACACACACACACACACACACACACACACACACACACACACACACACATTTTTATTTCCAATATTGATAGTTTGCAGAGAGACAGGAAATGCAGAAAGAGAGAGAGGGGATGACATGCAGCTAAGGGCCACATGGAACCTAGGCCGGCTGTGGACTTGATGTGGGACAGTATGCACTCTACCAGGGCAGTTACAAGGTGCCCCTGGCAGTGCTGGCACACCTGCAGGGGAGTTTTGTTTTTGTTTTTTAATAATATGGCTTTTGTTGTTGCTTCAGAAACTGGGGAAATTGCACACTAACTTGTCAGCTACTACTGTATAGCCCCCTTCCCTCAGGTATGGTGATGCCAACCTCCTGGACATCCCCAAGACAAGAAACAAACATGGGGTAACAAGGCTTTCTCAGTTGTCACCCCCTCCCTATGGAATTGATTGATTGATTGATTGAATTTTTTATTAGGCAAAAGAATGTAAGACAACGCAGTAACATTTATAATACTTTTGTCTAAAAGGTCCGACCAAAAAAGTCCTTGCGGACTTGTTTCCGTTAGGGTCCTTGAATTAATTTCATAGACATATATAGTAGCAACCAAACAGTTCAAAAATCAACATAAAAATACAGAGAAAAAATCTGTCTACCGGGAAACTGGTACTACCTCCTCTTATGGCCTCCAGAAAGATGAGTTTTTAGGGCTGTTTTAAATGAGCCCAGCGAACTGCATTTTTTGAGGGATGGGGTTAGACTATTCCATACCTTTGTGGCCGTGCTGTAGAAGGAGAATTTGCCCATGTTTGCTTTATGGGTGGGTGGTACCAGATTGTTGTTTACCCTCCCTCTAGTTTCGTGACTGTGGGTGTCACTAACATTTTGGAGGTATTTAGACAGATATGCGGGTATAGGGGGCATTTCGGGCAAATCTGCATTTACGATTTTGAAGACCAGTCCCATTTTTTGTTGTTTAACCCTGTCTTCCACCCTGAGCCAGCCTAGGCTGGCAAAGTGAGTGGGAGAGAGGTGGGTCATGGGCCCCAGTCCGAGAAGTAGTCGAATCAGTTTGTTTTGGGAGGTTTGAAGCTTAGTCTTCAGTGACACTGAGGTGTTGGAGTACCAAGAGGAGCAAGCATAGTCAAAATGGGGCTGAATCAGGGCCCCTGAGAGGGTCCTGAGGGCCTGAGGGTTGACAAAAGAGGAAACTCTGCCCATAAATCTGGTTCTCTGGTTTACTCTTTTGAACTCACTCCCAGCTCACATCAAAGCTGCCCCTACCACGTTTAAAACCGCACTCAAACCCCACCTTTTCACACTCGCATTCCCTACCTAATTCAACCCCCCTTTTTACTTTTTCATTTTAACATTTTAGTTTTGCTTAGTTTTTTACCCTTTTCACTAGTTATTTTCCTAATAAAGTTGTTTTTATTTGTTTTGTTTTGTAAAGCGACTTAGAGTATTTAGAAAAGCGCTATAAAAATAGCATGTATTATAATAATTATTATTATTATTCATCACAGACTTGAGAAAAGTTTGAGTTACCAGTGGTCTCAGGTGACCTTCTCAGGCGCAGGGGACCCTGGGAAATGTAGTGCCTTGCAGTTTGAATGACAGCCTCCCTCTTCTTTCTAGACTGAGTGGAGTTGATGCATCCCTGGGAGCATCTGGTTTTGGGGTTCCCAGCTTCACACAGGATAACGGAACAGCTGATGTACACCTGAAACATCAGTGATAACAATACCACTTTAAACCTTCTTACATTTCTTTGTGGAAATAAAAGTTTCATCATTTAATCATTTAATTAAGCATTGATTGATATCACACAGCACCTGTACGGTATTTCTTGTTGGCCCTGAAAAGGAATTCACTCCACTGCAATAAATATATATTTCCCAGTTTACCTGATCATGCATTCCTATGAATTTGAAGGCGTCCATTGAGAATTGGAAATGTTTCTCATGGCGTGGTGAAAGAACTACAACAGTGTGGTCCACAGCACACCTAGTTGAAAACACAAACAAAGTACCAACAATTACACCTGGTTGGAAAAAACAAAACAAAAAAACTGCAACACTGACACTGACGTGATAAGATTGCAAGATATGGATTTATCATTTATCAAATTGAATAAACATAACTTGCAGTTTAGAATACACAATATTTGTGGTATATGTATATATATTACAATAAGGATAGAATTATGTTCACAAGTGATAACAGTTAAATCATATAACATTCATTGATTATATAGTGGGTATATGAATGCCAATGATGATGTAAATAAAAAAGAAAGAAGTGTTCAAATACCACTACACTACTAATAAAAAAAAAAAACGAAATAAATGACTATAAATAAGTGTTATTTTCACTCACCCATGTTCTATGATGGAGTAGGTTGGTCGGTAGCTGGGGTTATCGTATGGTGCAGCTCTGCAGGATTCCACAAACAGTTCAGTGTCGTTGACTGAAGATGAGGCCTCTATCTGTATGTAAATCTTGTCCCCTACATCGTACTCCAGTGGGTAGGAGCGTGGATCCATCATCGAGGTGAAACGCTGGCTGTGGAAGAACTCAAACTGGTAGGTGAAGGTACCGAAACCTTTCTCCTTGACTGTGACATTGCTTCTGTGTGCAGTGAAACTCAGGGTCACGTTGCCAGTCTTGGGATACTGGCAGTAGAACTCCACCTCCAACAGGTGTTTGCGAGTGATCAAGTCATTGGTGTCGTCGACGGTGGTGATTGCATTTTTGAAGATGAGGTTATAGTCATCCTCCTGAATGGAAAAGTTAAGACTTAGTCAAACCAGTAGCCGTTTTCATCTAACTTGTACAGTAAGTAATAAAGACATTGAACAGTGCAGTCTGTTTACATAACATTGCTATGAATAGTTATGCATGACAGACAGACAGACAGACAGACAGACAGACAGACAGACAGACAGACAGACAGACAGACAGACAGACCCCATGGCACTGCTGGAGTCTAGAACAATACAACACAACTCTCTAGTACCACAGTCATTACAGATGTATCAGTTATACTAATTTGACCATTAGTAAATGCCAACTGTAAAGTAGGCAGAACAAACATAACCAGGTACAGTAGCATCCAGGAATGAGTTCTTTACCTCAATCTGAGTACCACAGCCACTGAGGGGGACCACTGCAATGATATGAGTACTGTTTTGTTGGCTGTCCAGACTGCATGCTATGTTGTTTGCTTCATTAAGTCGCAGATGACCTATGAGTCCCTTGACTGAGGATTTGTCCACCTCTACTGTCATGGCTGTTTCATTGCAAATCACATTGGCTTTCACTGAAATAAGAGGTTTCGAGAAGATGATCAATATGTTAGTATAACCCTGTAGTTAAATTATGCATTTCTCGAAGATTGAACATTGGTTAAATATGCATTGCAGTCTTTTTACATCAGCTTATTAAATAGCTGCCCATTTTCCACAGAAATATAGTGTTATGATGCATGGTCTCATGGTACAAATTCAGGTTGAAATAAAAAAAAGAGTATACAAATTATGCGAAAGAAAAAATGGTTGTCTTGAGGCACAAGAGCAGCAACAACTCTGACTAATCAAAATATATAAACAAATAAATAAATGTATGTCCCTTTTAACCCATTTAGACCTGAGGCCGATTCTACATATCGTCTCTGTCGGTGGAAACCTCACTATGTGCAAAACTGTAACATTTCAGGATTCAAATTAAAAAATTGCAAAAGTAGCAGAACCACAAGGTCGAAACGCGGCACAAGAGCTTGCAGACCTGCTACTTTGGGTACTTTTGGGTGACACTCGGTAAAAAAAAAAAAACAGACGCTGGGTGCATGCTGTCTGTAAACATACCCTACCTATGTTTTTTTATTGGTTTGTAGGAACAAGACTCACCTATTTTCAGTCCCACCTGCACAACAACACACCTCATCTCAGATTGATAAATGGAAGACCTGAAATGATTGACAAACAACCGTCATCTCCAATTACTACCATTGCACTGAAGTAACTTATACTCAATATACTGTGTAGATGAATGTTACAATTGGTCCTCAAAAGCTTGTTTTACATTAGTCACTTAAATCCTTAAAGGGGATACACCATGATTATTTTTTGACAATGCAATGCATTAAAAATAACTGAGCTTTTTTTTCACAGGTTACAATGACATTTGTGTCCCAGCCTTGATGTACATCAACAATTATTTGTTTACTAACATTGAGCCTGGACGCACAGGTGATTGTTTCACGCAATCAATTCCCAACCTGTTTCGGGGTGCACTGGTTTCAGCACACCCCAACCCCCTCTTGTGTGTGTTGGCTAGTGAGACGCGTCCTAATGAGACCTGATATAATGGGTTTCGTTGCGCGCATACTGGCTGCACGCAGCCAGTATGACCTCGTCTGTTAAGGGGTCTATACTGTAGTAAGTGAACCCAGAATATCAGTGTTTTAAAGGAACGAATGTGAGGCTTACCCATACGATGCCTCGACAACAAAGCAAATGGGGAAGTATTGTCCCACGTCATCAGGAACAGGAGTCCATCTGATGACAAACTCGTCATGTGTGGTCCTATGCTTAGTGACATTCAACGGTCCACTGAAGACCATATCATAGACTCTGTATAAAACAATTTAACAGATTTCATCTCGCATCTTAAATGAGACACATTTAGTCTATAACACATTGTTTTTCTTTCCCCTTTTGTCTTACGTGGAGCGTGTTGCTTGTGCTTTGACTCTGATCTCTGTCTCTTTGTTTACTTCAGCTTGGAGTTGCTCTCCATTCCTGGGTGTTGGGTGCAGGAGCCTTGGTAAATATTCTCCCTCAACACACGATGGAGCGGCTGGATCCACTGCAATTCAAATGAAGATCAATTTTGATTGATTGATTGATTGATTGAAACCATTATTTATTCTCGAAAAGAGCATTGAGGTTTCCCCTAATTTGCAATGCTGTCGAGATTACATACACAAAAATCAACAAATAAGACTACCACTACATACAGATATAAAACACAGAAACAACAAAAAATAAAACCATAACAAAAAATGTGTAAATTAAAAACAATTACATGGTGAGGTAGGGAGATTTAAGAGCAGGTTATTAAATTGTCCATAGGATATTGGGCATACATTTTTGTTTTTGAGTGTTTTTACCCACAACAGTAATATGTGTTGAAATTCTTCATTGGGCATAACCCCTTGAGATGAACCATCTCGTTTTCAAGGGGGTCCAGAATACATAATAATACATATATTTAGAAAAAAAAAAGATTAAAAAAAAGATAAACAGGACAATTCAAACAACATCAATCATTGGAATGCAATTCCAATGGTGAAAGCTGTGCTGTTTCACCTGATGAAAGAATGGCGGATGCGGCTACACCCTGAAATACCCGTATGTGTCTCTCAAAGAATTGCTGTTCTTCACAGTGTGTACTACCCATCAACCATTAGCATCATGCATAATATATTAACTTACCAAGGAAAGCGAAATGTAAAGGAAGTTTGCTGAGCGGAGGCGTGGAGTTGTACAGGGGATCTGTGGTGGTAGTCACTTGTCTGGTGGTTGTACTGGGCCGGACCCACCAGGGAACATTTGAGGGGGTTGTAGCTCTGGTTGTGCTGGTGGGGGGTGTAGTGGTTGGAGCAGTGGTTTGTCTCCACCACCAAGGGTTTCCAGTAGTTGAAGGAGGTGGGGTGGTCGTTGTTGGAGGTGTAGACCTGGGCCTCCACCACCACCAAGGGTTTCCAGTAGTTGTAGGTGGGGTGGTCGTTGTTGGAGGTGGAGAACTGGGCCTCCACCACCAAGGGTTCCCAGTAGTTGAAGGAGGTGGGGTGGTCGTTGTTGGAGGTGTAGACCTGGGCCTCCACCACCACCAAGGGTTTCCAGTAGTTGAAGGAGGTGGGGTGGTCGTTGTTAAAGGTGGAACAGCAGCAGTGGTTTGCCCCCACCACCACCAAGGGTTTGCAGTAGTTGAAGGAGGTGGGGTGGTCGTTGTTGGAGGTGTAGCAGCAGCAGTGGTTTGCCCCCACCACCACCAAGGGTATCCAGTAGTTGTAGGTGGGGTGGTCGAGGTTGGTGGAGCAGTGGTTTGCCCCCACCACCACCAAGGGTTTCCAGTAGTTGAAGGTGGTGGGGTGGTCGTTGTTGGAGGTGTAGCAGCAGCAGTGGTTTGCCACGACCACCACCAAGGGTATCCAGTAGTTGTAGGTGGGGTGGTCGTTGTTAGAGGTGTAGCAGCAGCAGTGGTTTGCCCCCACCACCACCAAGGGTATCCAGGAGTTGTAGGTGGGGTGGTCGAGGTTGGTGGAGCAGTGGTTTGCCCCCACCACCACCACCAAGGGTTCACAGCAGGTGGGGTGGTCCAGTTGGAGTATCCAGGGGTTGTTGCATTCCACCACCAGGGGTAGAGAGCAGTGGTATACTGGTGGGAACGCCTGCGTCTCCTAGCCCTCGACTGCAGCGGAGACCTGCTGGACTGAGATCCATCCGTGTAGGCCAGAGTAATGTGACGTCTAGGGAAATCCTCAACCACCAACTCAAATCTACGGATGCCAGTGCTTTGCGATGAAGAGGTGCCATAGTGCAATGTGCAAGAACCCTGAAGTGAGTTGACATTTGAAAAAGTATTTTTATCACTCAGTTAGTAGTAGTAATAGTTGATGCGCTATTGTGCACAACTTCCCAAGCGTCTCCCCAACCCATGTTGAGAAGATATCACCATGGGTCTCAAATCTTTATAACTGAACTTTTAATGTTATCCTCTCTCTTTATTATTGTTATTGTTATTAGGGCAAAGCGCCCTTCTGGAGTTTCTGCCTTTTCTCCCTGACCCTTCCAGACCTTCACTCCTAGACCTCCCATTACTGTACATATAACAATCACATCCCCTTTGAAGACCATTAAGGTATAGGAGATATACTGCATTGGGACTTGTAGGACAAAGTTTTCTGACATACTCTACAAACATACAGAACTAATGGAGGGACAAATAAGTATGAGGAATGTTGAGCTATAAACTCTCTATTGTACATCTCAGTATGAAATAGAAATTTCTCAACCTACCTGATCCAAGCGAAAGCCTGTGGGTTGAGTGCAGTGGCCGCACTCGACACTACCAGCAGTACCATATCTGCATCGAACCTGGTCGCCATCAGGGTCAAAGGTCATCAGGTTGTATGACCTTGGGCAGTTAACAGGAACTCTAACATAAACATTAACAAGGACAGAGAGTACGTTAATCACCTCTGTAATGAGTCAATTACAAAAAATAAGCAAATACTGTATAAATCAAACAACAAGTGGAACTTGTTAAATAAAAACACTAAAAAGCTTTATAACAATTGCTAATCTAACATAAATTGGAAGATGTCACATACAAGTAGTCTACCCCAGTGTTTATCAACCCTGGCAATTCGGCCCAATTTGGGCCGACGGTAATGCTACGGTGTGCCGCGCAGTTTGAATGTGTGAAAAATAGCCCCTCCCCCCCCCCACTGCTGCTGCCTTGAGCTCGTAGTCTGTCGCAGACACGCAGGCACAGCCAATCGACCCTCGCCCATAGGAATGCAAATGTTTGGCTTTGTCTTCATGCTGCCATCACATGTACTGGCTGGTACTCAGTCAGGAACGGGCCGATACGGCGTTCAGCAGATGCGCTGAACAATAAAACACATACAGGCCTACTAACGTTAAATCCACTTAAGTGTTAGTTTTCTTATAAAGTGCTTCTAAATCACTCCAGTTTGTTTGTGTCAACGTCACCCGTGTAGTTTGGTGTTTAATTACTCCTCCACGGAGAGAATCGCTTGTAACTTCAAGCTGCGCTGCGGAGCCAAGGGGCAAGGCTTGGATATTTACGATGAGGCCAACACGGAAGCTTATGAATGGCCAGAGTGGCGCTGTTTTACCCTGCGCCGACCTTAAGTGTCAGAAAGAATTTATTTTAGCGCAAGTGAATGGGTTTTTGACAAACTTTAGACTAGATTTTCTTACCGTAATAAAAATTGTCATAAATTCTATATGCTTCCAGTTGCTAGTTTAAAGTCTCCTCTCAATCATCATGATATGCGTTTTGCTAAATTATGGTCCCATTTATTCTAAAATTGACGATAAAGTAGGCTATGCTCCAGGAGGGGCGGGATGATTTGATTGACAACCTACACAACCAATAGCATTCATTCCCCGCCCCCGCTCTTGATTGACAAGCTACCCAACCAATAGCATTTTGGGGGGTGTTTTCCGGTTCGCTGGTCACGTGTCTGGTCTCAACCAATAGCGTTTGAGTTCCGGACGTGGCCAACTGTATATATTAACGATGGAGGAATGCATGTTCCTGAACTATCGGCTTCATTTTCGTTCTGTAGAAAGCAGGGGAGTGGCTTTGTCCATTCTTTTTTACAGTCTATGGGCGGAGCTGTCGATATAACTCGCCCCAAAACACCATCGCCCCCATTCCTTTTCGCGGACCAGCGGTTCTTATATTCCTGTATTTGTTTTACTGAGTATAAGATTAGAAATAAGTTTAGGGTTAACCATATTATTAGTTTAGCTGAGGTTACGTTTAGGAATAAGGTTAGGTTTAGGAATACCAGGTGAATATCACCGGATTTCCCCTGGGGTGACTGTTTTGGGGCGAGAGTTTTGGTGTTCGTCTGTAGTGGGCAACAGCGCATGCGTCCGCAATAATGCTATCAGGATCACATTATTAGATATTATTATCAGATATTAGAAGTATATTGGGTACCAAATATACTTACCAAAGAAGTTTTACTTTGGGAAGGTTTTCAGACTCCTCCATTCCTTGCACTGACCCAAGTTTATTTGTAGGCCAAAGATTTATATATTTATAATGGTCAAGGTTTCTTTATACCTGCCCAATAATCTGTGTGTGTGTGTGTGTGTGTGTGTGTGTGTGTGTGTGTGTGTGTGTGTGTGTGTGTGTGTATGTATATATATATATATATATATATATATATATATATATATATATATATATATATAAACACACAAACCGTATATCTAGGTGTGCCCTGGGATCTTTTGGTTATGCCAGGTGTGCCTTGGCACCAAAAAGGTTGAGAAACACTGGTCTACCCTAATCACAGCATCTTAACAGTTCACAGCTACTGGGGATGGGGAATCATAAAAATGATCAATGAGATGTATTTTTAAAACACAAGAGCTTTCCGTATACTCTGTAAATACAAAGTGTACAGTACAAACAAACTATTTATTTTTAACTGCATTATTAGATCGTTGTCACTTTAATGTGAACATTCTAATACAAGATTATAAACAACACCATTCTATGTGATTGGCTGTAATTTGTTATTGCATTGTCACTGACAATTTCTACATTAAGAAAATGCCATCCTCCTCTCTTGACATCAACCAAGTCAGTGTTCAAGGATGAACATTCATTTCAAACAAAGCAACATTAAAATGACTTTCACACACTGAAATGATCGTGTCACAAAAGCGTACAGCAGCTGAACAAATTAAGAAAAAACAAAACAAAACAAAACAAATTCCAATCATGTTAGACAGGGTTGGATTTTCATGGAAAATCCATGCCTCTGCTTTTGGCCTGCCCTAATATCAAACTAGACTTTAGTTACAGTTGGTGGTCAAAAGGTGTCAATATTCTGACAGCTAATGGATACACCCAAAATAATAATACTGATTTAAGCTAATGACCAGTGAATAGTGTAGAGGGCATATAGTAGACTTATCACAGGAATGACTGAATGGTAATGTTAGATATATGGTGTATACTACTATATAGTAACCTTACCGCAGGAATGATAGAATGGTAATGTCTGGAGAGTTGTTTGGTTTTCCAGTATCAGACCTTGTTCCCAAATCCACATGAGTCAGTAGTGACCATGATCTATGGTCAATCCAACAGCAGCTGGCATACCTGGTATATGGAAACAATAAGGGAAAATATAATGCACACACTGCAAACTTATTAGACCAATGAAGGACAATAAGAAGAAGAACAAATAAAATACATCATTTTTAGTAAAATAACTCACCTTATTTCAAAAGGTTTGTTGCTTGGGACATCTGTTGTTACAACCGTTTCACCTTCAGACCACCTGCGACTTCTACTTACTGCATTAGTGCCACTGTCGATTCTGCCTCTCTGAGTAATGGATGAGTTACCACAGTTACCACGGTAACAACGATTGTAAGGAGAAGAATAATGACTTCCATCAAATGTTACCCTCGAGCGAATCACCACCTGTAGAAGAAAATCATACAATGTAGTAAATGTATAAATTAGGAAATGGCTCTTTTGCTGAAACTGTGGTAATTGGTCTGCATGTTCATTTCTTAAAGCTGATAAAAGGTCCATAATAATAAAGTAATTCAGACAGACAGACAGACAGACAGACAGACAGACAGACAGACAGACAGATAGACAGATAGATAGATAGATAGATAGATAGATAGATAGATAGATAGATAGATAGATAGATAGATAGATAGATAGATAGATAGATAGATAGATACTGGGTGGCTCAACACAGCAAAACATTATCCTCTATAATTTGACAAATCTCTGTAACTCTGTCTGTTTGTTTGTCTGTTTGTAGTGGTGAAGCTGCCCGGTTCTCTTCAGTGGCTGGAGCAATTGCTCTGATTTTGCACACAGCCATTGACCATTACCATCTGAACTTAACTGCGAAGCCCGTTTTTCAAATGTCAGCTTCTTATTAGCGTTTATGTGTCAAACAATGGGAGATAACGTTGGCAGGTTTCGCGCCAGAAACAAGCAGCAAGGTCTATGAAAACAAGGCCAAACGAAACGGGCCGTACACGCAACAAGGTCTATGAAAAGAAGGCCAAACGAAGCGCCTTGCCCGTGGGGAGGGGTGACCGCGGCGGGTGCCGCGACGGGACCCGCGGGGGGGAGGCGAGGGCGAGGAGGGGGGGGGGGGGCGGCACGACGGGACGCACGGGGGGGAGAAACCGCGCGACAGGACGTGCAATAACCCCAAGTTTGCAACTAGGCTACTTTCGCCTGCGCCCTGCAGGTATGGTCTAGTGAATAAATAAAATACTAAAATAAAAATTAATTGTGGTAGCATCTCTCTCTCTCTCCTCTCTCTCCTCCTGTAATTATCGAGCTTGTGTTGCTTATTTTAGCAAGTTATGTGGAGCTACATCTGTCGATGGCGGCTCCCGAGCCTCAAGGCTGCGCTCTTGGTGCGCACTGCCTTGCTAAGGTAAGAAAGTCGTGCTCCTCTTCAGTCCCTAGCCTAGGAAAAGATATATGTCTCTATTCACTGTACAGCCATGTCAACTTTGAATATGCCTTGTAATGTTAGGCCACCATCTGCTTTATCTTTTAACTAGGCCTACTTAAACCCCATATGGTTGACGGGAGTCCCTCAGGGCTCTACACTAGTGTATTTTATGTTTTCTGTTATTGTGGGGAAGACTTTCGCAGAAAATAGCAGATCGACAAGCTCACAATGTGTTGCACTGTGACGCATTGTGAGCTTGTCGATCGGCTATTTTCAGCAAAAGCTTTCCCCACTAAAAGGATGCTGGGGTTTAAGTAGTTAATGTGTAGAGTTTAAAGAGAAATGTATTTGGCAATATTTTTTGCAGTGGTTTGCTCTCTTGTCGAGAGAGCACACTTCTCTCTCGACAAGGTCGCTGTCCATCTTAGGTGGTGCTGAACCATTCACCAATCTATGTATGTAGAGATTACTGTGGATATTTTAATGTCCAATGGAGGGAGGCCATTCATGTAGCCCGTGCTGCAAAGGGAAAGGCAGGTGTGTGTGTGTGTGTGTGTGTGTGTGTGTGTGTGTGTGTGTAGGGAGTCTAGGAAAGACAAAATATCATTATTATTATTATTATTATAGGATGCTAAAAATCTCAGCATCCTATAATAATAATTATAATAATAATAACAATAATAATAATAATACCTCAGATTTATATTGCACTTTTTTAAGTAGGGACCGGGGACAAAAGTAACACTTTTTATATTTGCCTTCATAATTCACAGACTACTTGAAATATCCTAGACAGTCATCTTTTGCTATAAGAAACATATATATGTGCCCTAATTAATAATACATTTTTTAAGCTTTCACTAATAAGGACAAGACTAAAATATTAATTTGAATGCAATGAGTCACAGTGTTACAATTGCCCCCGTGACCGGGGCAGTTGTAACAGTGGTTGGGGGCAATTGTAACACTGTAAAAATAAGTCATATTAATACACTTTATCTCAAATAAAAGAACATGACTAAGTAAAATGTTTTTTTTAATAATTTAACAGTTTTACTTACGAATGTTTTATATACATAATTACAATTATTTTGTATTTTTATTCAAATTATTTTATTTTTAAATTTTGTTTTTTCAAATGTATGTCTATTTTTTATTTAAATATATTTTTACTTTGAAATGTAGTGACATTTAGTGAAATATGTTCATTTACTAACATAAATGTATGAAATCCCAGACAAAAAATCTGCTTGCATTGAAAAACATTGTTACAATTCACCCCGGTCACTTTGTTTCAATTGCCCCCGATGGAGCAACCATGATAAAATCCCATATTCTAGCTAGAAACACCTATACTAGCATAGCCTGCTGACGTTAATTTGTGACCAATAACATAGAGATACAATTCATCTAAGTTTAAATTAGCTGACATATTATCTTTAGACAGCAGAAGGAAAATACCGTACACTCAAAAATTTACATTTACACCTCAAAATCTGTTTTTTGTTGAAAACTTCTGCTGGGATGAAATGGTCATACTATCCTTCTACAGCATCCTGTAATACCTCAGATTTATATAGCCTAGTGCTTTTCTAAGAGCTCAAAGTTGCTTTACATGAAAGAAGAGAACAATCTACTTTATTAGCAAAAATAAAATAAAATAAAATAAAATAAAATAAAATAAAATAAAATAAAATAAAATAAAATAAAATAAAATAAAATAAAATAAAATGATTCCCAGAGTTTTCCACTCATGTCCTTATGTCTTAGTAATTTATTCATTAATAGAAGCATCGTCCAAACAAGCAGAACCATGCAGGTTAATATTAGCTCATTGAATCATTATAGTCTGGTTAAAATGTTCCCTCACCCTGAATGTCCCATCTGGGTTTCTTCCCCTGGCTGTGAAGGTATTGCTGCCACCGTAGAAGTGTGATGCACTGGCCAGTGATGCCATCAGGACGAGCATCACCAGTGAAGCCATGGTGCCTGAAAGACAACTCTCCGCTCCAGAATGCAGATGCTCAACCTACATGCAGCAGTTGTATATATATCCTCTGCCTAAATAAACCGTAACATACTTTCAGTTTACAAACAAAAGAAACCTAACATGCTTCTTCAGTTGAATATTTCCTTGGCATGCGGGCATACACTACCTGTTATTATGACCCTAGACTAGGGTCATAACAGGTTCAACACAAACTGGTTTGTTCAGGGACTTTCGGTAACATAGCATCTTGTTTGCAGGAAAGGATTCCGAGTCCATGAGCCGCTGGACCTGAGACTCCCTCAGAGAGTCATAAGAGTCCATCTTAGAGTGTTTTCCAATTATCTTTCACAAGCAGAACGTTGAGAATTATTGCACAACTTGGATTAAGTTAGTTCCTTGCATTGTGCACTTCAGTTAGATTAAATATATTATTTTGTGTACTTTGGATGATTATTTTGCCACAGGACCACTGCTGTACAAAGAACCTGTTAAGTATGGTTCTTTAGATGTTCTGTAGAGGTTCCCCTATAAGCCAAATAACCACTTTTTAGTGATATTTAGCACCATTTTTGTATAGTGTGAGATATGATCTTTTGTTTTTCTTTTTGTCATAAGTTTCCTCCCATTGAGCGAAAAGGGCAAGTACGGAAGTGACCTTATTTACCTTTACAAGTATACCATATTACATATGGCTTTTATTTTTCAAGAGACCAAACCCAAAATGGAACTAATTCTCTCCCTCAACTCACTATATCCAGGACATTCCTGCGTCATTCCCCCCTATACCTCAGCTGCCTAACAAAAACTAAACTAACCCATTCAACCCTGGTCTTCGTGGCCCTCCTGAGTCCCCCTACCACAAGGCCTCCCAGTGGCACCACCCCGTCCCAGCTTGTGTGGATCAGAATCTACAAAAAAAGAATAAAAACAAAACAAAAAAAACAGCAAGTCCCAAAGGGGGAAACGCCACTAGTTCTACGCGGGGAACCACCGCTCCTCAGACAGTCCGGACGCACCTGTCCCACCCAGCAAAATATATTGTATATAACCAAAACTGAACAAGAATCAAACAAACTATTATTATAACCAAACAAAAACACTTTAACTACCATGCACCTCCTCCTAGCGCCGTGATTAACCTGCCAATCTAGGCTCCGAACAAAACAGGAAGTTACTTGCTTTACCTGTCAACAAAGACATGGCGAAGCCGAGTACGTTTTACGCTTTACGTTTTACATTACCTGGCTCTTAGGGAACGTTGTGTTAATCAGTTGAATAAGTACTGTAGGTATATGGATGTGTGGTAAATGGTGCAACCCTAAGACTAACTAAAGGAAAACAAACACTGCTGCCATCAGGGAGAGAGAGACTGACTGTGGCCAACAACCAACTATATTTATAGGGCACTGGCCAGGCGCTCCCAATGGACCTGACTGGCACCCTAAATTGCCCAGCTTGCAGGACCTGTGGGAAGACAAAGACAGACAGGGGAATACACAAACACACAGGCCTAGTAGGCCAGACCACAGGGGCTGTGACACACACTTCTGCTCACACTACATTATAATTGGGGACATTTGTAGACTAAGTATTATCATTATGTGGTATAATACGTCCAATAATGTCACTCCTTGGATCTCCCCTTACCGAAAATCACACCCACACTGAACATTTCAATCGGATATAATTTGATTCCATTCAATAGCAAAGCTGGTGATGGCGTGCCATAGAGTCAAAGTTTGTGACATTTCTGGTTTCTGGTTCCTTTATTCTTATCTGCTTGATGCACTACAACCGGCAGTAATTACAGTAAATAGCCTACAAGGAAGAAGAAACATGGCACGCCATTGATTAACAGTAACACCATAGTCTGTGGGAAGTCTGCTCATGGGTGACAGAACAAACATGGGACAATAGGTTTTATACTTTGATGATCAAGAGGAATGTTTCCATTGTCACAGAGTAATAATCTGATCAATGTAGCTACATTCTGTTCACCTGCTGGCTTTGTTTGGTTATGGTGCAAAGCTTCATGTGTCGTATTTCATTGGTCTCAGTTTGCACTGCCAATACAATTTTACATTCATATACCAAATGCCAAAAATATATTCCAAATTAAACATACAGTCCACATTTTTGCTAATTAAAGTTGTTGTGACATCATGTACTGTATTATTCTTATGGCTTTACTCAGCTAGCTAGTCTATGTAAGTGCTTGTATTTATAGATTACCTTCATCTTTCGTCAAATGACCACTTTGTCTCTGATTTAGTGTTGAAGTGTCCTTGAGCAAGGCACTGAACCCCTAACTGCTTCTGATGATTAGCTATAGTTCCTTGCATGGCTTCCTCTGCCGTTGGTGTGTTAATGTGTGAATGTGTGCATGTATGTGTCAATGTAATGCATTTTATAGCACTTTGAAGAAAGGCCCTAAGTAAATACACCATGCCTTTATTCATCTATAGAGTAACACAAAAACAAGCCATAGAAGCCTATATCGAAACCATTTTGAATAACGATTTTATTACAATAATATTTTCTTTCCACGCTAAAGACTTTAATGACGAAGTTACAGCATTAGTCGGCCAGTTGATCTAACAGCGGACTAGCCAGTCACAGAGACATCGTCCCTCCATGCTAAGGTATGTATTGAGTGGACTGGTGCCTGATCAATGAAGCCATCGGAGTCATGGTTCCCCCATCCCAGATCATAACTTGTATGATGACCATGTATTCCTGACTCGTTCACGACATGCGAATAGGCCGGACGGTGCTGTCCTAATAATGTATAATAGATATATACAGGTGCCACTTGCATGCCCATTTTCCACTGGACAAAGGTGTGACTTTGTTGTAAAAGTCCCCCTGTGATGGCCACACCAACATCCACACAAAGTTGGTAAAACATGGTGGAGACTTGTCTTTTTTGGTTTATTCATTTAGTTTAAATTTATGTTCAGCACTACTATACAAACAAAGGACTACACAACCGGTTAAATGACACACTGTTTATTGCAAGTTTGGTGATAAAGTTACAGACTGGAGTGTACATCCATTAAGTTATATTTTGTCAAGGTCAAGTTGTTTTATCAGGAGTTATTTAATTTCTAAATACAAATTAAATAACTCCTGATAAAACAACTTGACCTTGACAAAATATAACTTAATGGATTTACACTCCAGTCTGTAACTTTATCACCAAACTTGCATTTGCATTTATTTTGTTTTGTTGAGTTATCAGTTTGGAGGAGTGCTGAATATGAAACATCTCCCCTGCTAATCTCATCGCCTCCTCAAACCTGCATGAGCCCTCATCTGATTGAAATCTCATCTGATAACAACTTCTCCCCCCGCTCACCTAACACCAATCCATCTGATAAACGCTCCCCCGCTGTGTACATACACCCTAGACTAGAGCTAACACTGAGCTTGCGTGCAAAGAGTTGCACAAAGCCATAAGCAAAGCTGAAAGCCTTCATCCTCATGCTTCGCTTGTGGATTTTTGTGGGTGTCTTCAACCAGGCATCCTTGAGAAAAATTATGCCAAAAATGTACCAAGAGAAAACCTGGGGTGACAACACATTAGACCACTGCTACACAACTATGAAAATGCATACAAGTCACTACTGCGACCAGCTATTGGTGCATCTGATCATTCATCAGTGTTTCTCACGCCTGCCTATAGACAGAAGATCAGACAGACGCCAGTGATTAAAACAGTGCAGTGCTGGTCAGAGGAGTCTGACCTTGTTCTACAGGACTGCTTTGAATCAATGGACTTGCCAGTCTTTAGAGAGGCAGTTTGAGGGAAACACTGATGAATATGCTGTCAGGCAGCGTATCATCTGTGATCAAGAAATACATGGATGATGTAGTCCCCACAAAACCCATCAAAGTCTACCCAAACGACAAGCCATGGTTAAACATAACTGTGGGTGATGCAGAGAGAAACATTGGGTTCAAGTCAGGGGATGAGGAGAGGAAGAGAAAAGGCGAACATACTATGCTCTCCGAAAAAGCACTGACAATGGCTAAAAGGGATATAGTGCAGAGGTGGAGGCTCAGCTTAGCGCAAAAAAACAGTAGAAGTCTGTGGCAAGGCCTAAGAATTCTCACAGACTCCAAACCGCCCCTCAAGAACAGTGCCGATTTCTCCCCCTCACTCCCTGATGATTTGAACAATCACTACTATTGATTTGAAGCACAGAGGAAATTGACCCTTTAAGTTATGCTTCTTTTCACTCCTATAATTTATGCTTCTTCTCACTCCTTTTCGAATATGCCTTTTTTAATGTACTGTTATTTTTGCATTATTTATGTCATTTACTATATTTGTTTTAAAATGCTTTACTAAAGTAAAAGTATCAATACTGCAATGTAGAAATACTCTGTTAAAAGTAAAAGTACGGAATTCAAAACATTCAAACTTGAGTAAAAGTAAACTTAAAGTACCTAAAGTAGAAAGTACTCATTATGCAGAATGTCCCATTTCACGACTTTTCAAATATATAAACATCTTTTTAAAATAGCATATCTACAAGCTCACAATGCGTTAATGTATGTTTTGTAATAATAATCAAAATCTACAAAGTAACTAAAGTTTTCAAATAATTGGAGTAAAAGTATAATATTTGCCTCTGAGATGTAATGGAGTAGAAGTAAAAGTACTGAGAATTTGAAATACTCCACTAAGTAAAGAATACCTCAAAATTGTACTTAAGTACAGTACTTGATTAAAAGTACCTCGTTACTTTACACCACTGGGAATGAGGCATGAGTCCTGGAAGCTGTGAAACAAACATTGCTGAATGCAGCCTCCTTTACAACATACAAGAGCGTTCTCTTCTGGCCATTTTACTATATTCTGGATACAGAGCCGAGGGCTCATGCAAAATAGGGAAAAAGTATTGATACATCACTTTTTACTGATAATACTTACTTTCATAGATAGATAGATTTTCTATGTATTTCTCTTTGTTTGTTTGTGTTTCTTTGTTTTCTTTGGCCTCACTTCATAATGAAGCATGAAAGTGAACAATGGATATGTTTATGACAAAGTGTATAGTTGTATTCATTGAATATTCAAGTACACACAGTGATAATAATGCATGATTAAGCAAAACGTATAGGGTCGCTCATATGATATGTAGTTTACAACATACTTCACATATAATATAATATCTTTTTAATGATTTCACTTCAGGGAATTTAACCACAAATGAAAATATACACTGTAAAATAAGTCACACACAGAGAATCCAAAAACATAGAGTAATGAGAGTTTTTAACCTGTTTTTGACATCCTTTTAAATTACCCTTCCAGAATATGAAGTATGCAATACAAGCATATTGTCACCTAATACATCATAATGAAAAAATCCCATTTTGATTAAATAATATGATATATCCATAGCTATTCAATTATGAATTATTTCAAATAAGAAACTCCCTAACCAATGACTGCATAATATCCCCCATTAGAGCAATGTGCATCAGGCACCACAGACAAATTGCTGCCTTAACTTTCAGTGGATGGCAGGAGTTGATATTTCACCCCTGTCTTCCGGACTTTGTAAATGGCCGCTGCACAGATCATGGCCACGGCTGTGAGAAGACATCCAGTGATGAAGACCAGGTTCATGTTCAGGTTCAGGCTGGTAGCTGAAGAAAATGATAAAAAGAAAACACACTGTTTCAGCCTGAAATGACCATCTCAAACGTCTGATAGCAGGCCTTAAAGGAAAAACATCTTTTAAATATTTTCTGATGCTAAACTATTGTAATGTGGCTGTATGTACACTACTGTACTATTACTGTATGTCACTCTGTTGGAAATTGTCCACTAGAGGTCACTACAATTCCAAAACAGACTTGGGCTGAAACACAATACCTTACCAGACAGCCCAAATGAATGCAGCTCATCTAATACACCTCTGCCCCCCCCCCCTTTTCTAATAGTGATAGTTTGTGGAGAGACAGGAAAGGCAGGAAGAGAGAGATGGGGTGACATGCAGCTATAGGCCAGTCCACACAAATGATTCACAACGTAACTAGTTGCAACTACAACTACTTTCAACCATTATCTTCAGTCCAGACGGCTACAATTTCTCGCAACAGGTTGCAAGTTGCGACTAGTTGCATTGGTGCGGACTGGCCTTTAAAGGTCACATGGAACCTAGGCCGGCTGTGGTAAGGACTTGATATGTACAGTATGCATTCTACCAGGGCAGATACCAGGTGCCCCTGGCAGTGCTGGCACACCTCTAATTTGCAGGTTTTTTTGTTGCTTCAGTTAGAAAGGAGAGTGTAGAGAGAGACAGAATGCAGATAGTTGACAGTGCTGCAGCGGGACTCAAACTGTGGAAATTGCACACAAAATGGTCACTAACTACTAGCACACCCCAATTCATCACAGACTTGAGAAAGGTTTGAGTTACCAGTCCTCTCAGGTGACCTTCTCAGGCGCAGGGGACCCTGGGAAATGTAGTGCCTTGCAGTTTGAATGACAGCCTCCCTTTTCTTTCGAGACTGAGCAGAGTTGATGCATCCCTGGGAGCATCTGGTGTTGGGGTTCCCAGCTTCACACAGGATAACGGAACAGCTGATGTACACCTGAAACATCGGTGATAACAATACCACTTTAAACCTTCTTACATTTCTTTGTGGAAATAAAAGTTTCATCATTTAATCATTTAAAAGAGCATTGATTGATATCACACAGCACCTGTATGGTATTTCTTGTTGGCCCTGAAAAGGAATTGACACCACTGCTATAGATAAATATTTACCTGATCATGCATTCCTATGAATTTGAAGGCGTCCATTGAGAATTGGAAATGTTTCTCATGGCGTGGTGAAAGAACAACAACAGTGCGGTCCACAGCACACCTGGTTGAAACCAAAAACAAAACATACAATACGCCTGGTTGAAAACTTAAACAAAGAACCTACAGTAGGTGGCCAGTGACTTTGACCAGTTTCACTTTCAAAACCTTTGCATCATGCATGTCACACAAACAGAATGTGGCACACAACACCAATGGTTTTGATCATGTGGATTAGTTAAAAGGTGGATTTGTGGATAGGACTCTATATGAACAAACTTGTTATATCAACAAAATGCATCGCATTCTGTTTGTGTGAGATGCATGATGCAAAGGTTTTGAAACTGGTCAAAGTCACTGGCCACTTACTGTACATACACTTGAGTTGGAACCAAAACAAAAAAACAAAACTGCAACACTGACACTAGATAACGAGTTAAGATTGCAAGGTGGGGATTTGTCATTTATGTATTCATACATAACAAATACAACTATAATTTGTGGCATATTTATACATATTACAATAAGGATAGAATTATATGATAGTTGAATTATATTTAAAAAATAACATTTCAAAATACTATATTCATTATTAGTTTAATAATATTATATTGATTATATAGTGGGAATATGAATGCCAATGATGATATAAATAAAAATGAAAGATGTCTGTGTATAAGTGATTTGTGAGAATACATTTTATGACAATACGAGTGTATGTAACTATTCTGTTACGTATACATAACGTTAATAAAGTATTATTTTCACTCACCCATGTTCTATGATGGAGTAGGTTGGTCGGTAGCTGGGGTTATCGTATGGTGCAGCTCTGCAGGATTCCACAAACAGTTCAGTGTTGTTGACTGAAGATGAGGCCTCTATCTGCAAGTAAATCTTGTCCCCTACATCGTACTCCAGTGGGTAGGAGCGTGGATCCATCATCGAGGTGAAACGCTGGCTGTGGAAGAACTCAAACTGGTAGGTGAAGGTACCGAAACCTTTCTCCTTGACTATGACATTCTTTCTGTGTGCAGTGAAACTCAGGGTCACATTGCCAGTCTTGGGATACTGGCAGTTGAACTCCACCTCAAACAGGTGCTTGCGAGTGATCAAGTCATTGGTGTCGTCGACGGTGGTGATTGCATTTTTGAAGATGAGGTTATAGTCATCCTCCTGAATGGAAAAGTAAAGACTTTTCAACCAGCAGTAGTTATTATCCAATGAGAAATTGACCTTAACTGTAAGTAATAAAGATATTGAACAGTGCAGTCTGTTTACATACCAACTTATACTTATACTATAGGTCATATTTAATTTGAAAGGAATAGTTATGCATGACAGACAGACAGACAGACAGACAGACAGACAGACAGACAGACAGACAGACAGACAGACAGACAGACAGACACAGATTGTGACAGACACAGATTGATTGATCACAGTCCTTAGAAGTACTGGTCTGGAACAGTACCACAGTCATTACAGATGTATCATTTATACTAATTTGACCATCAGTAAATGCCAACTGTAAAGTAGGCAGAACAAATATAACCAAGTAGCATCCAGGAATGAGTTCTTTACCTCAATCTGAGTACCACAGCCACTGAGGGGGACCACTGCAATGATATGAGTACTGTTTCCAGTACTGTCCACACTGCAGTCTATGTTGTTTGCTTCATTAAGTCGTAGATGTCCTATGAGTCCCTTGACTGAGGATTTGTCCACCTCTACTGTCATGGCTGTTTCATTGCAAATCACATTGGCTTTCACTGAAATAAATGGTTTCGAGAAGATAATAAATATGTTAGTATGCAGTAGCTACTCTATGAACTAACTACAATTGAATCATTTCTCGAAGATAGAACATGGGTTACTTTTACATTGCAGTCTTTTTACATCAACTTTTTAAATTATAGCAGTCAATCTTTCAACGTCATCATCAACATTTAGAAATTAAGAGAGACTGTTTATTACGAAAGAAACAGGCAAACAGTTTGTCAAAGCACAAGAGCAACAACAGTTCAGCTCTGTCTAGAAATAAATCAATATATACATTTGTTCTGTTGCGCGTTTGCACCTTTCAAACATACTGTATCTATCTTTAAAATGGTGGTTACAACCTACATAATGTTTTTTTATTTGGTGTATAGTTGTCATATCAACAAGACTCACCTTGTTCCTGTCCCACCTGCACAACAACACACCTCATCTCAGACTGGTAGATGCGAGACCTGAAATCAGTGGTGGAAAAAGTACCCAAATGTTTTACTTAAGTAAAAGTATCAATACTGCAATGCAGAAGTACTCTGTTACAAGTAAAAGTCCGGAATAAAAAAATGACTTGAGTAAAAGTACAAAAATATTGGTATCAAAATGTACTTGAAGTACCAAAAGTCAAAGTACTAAAATGTTTGAAAATAGCAGATCTACAAGCTCACAACGCGTCGCGTAACTAGGCTATTTTCAAATAGCCTAGTTATGAATTATTACATTATAAAACGTACATTAACCACTTTAGCCATATTTTATATCTCCAAAGTAACTAGTAACTAAACTTTTCAAATAATTGTAGTGGAGTAAAAGTACAATATTTGCCTCCAAGATGTAGTGGAGTAGAAGTAAAAGTATAGACAATTGGAAATACTCCAGTAAAGTAAAAGTACCTCAAGTACCACTTAAGTACAGTACTTGAGTAAATGTACTTAGTTACTTTACACCACTGCCTGAAATGAGTGACAAGTCACGGTCTGCCAAATGCCTTGAGAACGGATGAAGCCTGGTGAGAATGATCGGTAGGCTGCCCTGAAGACATGATTAAGTCTTGTGTTGAGAAGGTCAAAAGTAAAGGTCATAGTTGAAATATGTAGAACCTTAGATATTGATCTGGGCAGTCCCAAGTGCATATGAAAAAGCAGGCACTGCAGAATCTGCCCTGAATTTGGACACTAGTCATGCATCATCAATTATATTAAAAAATGTAGGGTTTTAACAAAATAATGTTTTCTCTTGAAAAAGAAGGGGATTTTATGTTCTGTGAGGAAGTTGGGGCATTAAATATGTAATCATTTGAAAAATGATGTACTGTACTTTAAACCAGAAGGCGCTGGCTAACCATGATTCAATTACTCTAATGAATGAAATATAACCGTTTGTCTCATAAACTCTCAGATAGTGTAACTGATTTCTGAAAATGCATTTTTGTTTACTAAATAGCTGGAGAGACATGGAGATGAGATCCCTGTTAATGAGCAAACACTATTAGACTATCAATGATACTAATAAGTCAACTCACTCCCCTCCCAGAGAATCTGTATAGCCTTGTAAAAAATGTCAGTGTTTTAAAGGCTTACCCATACGATGCCTCAACAACAAAGCAAATGGGGAAGTATTGTCCCACGTCATCAGGAACAGGGGTCCATCTGATGACGAACTCGTCACGTGTGGTCCTATACTTAGTGACATTCAACGGTCCACTGAAGACCATATCATAGACTCTGTATAAAACAAATGAACAGATTTCATCTCGCATCTTAAATGAGACACATCTTTGTCAATAACACACTGTTTCTTTCCCCTTTTGTCTTACGTGGAGCGTGTGGCTTGTGCTTTGACTCTGATCTCTGTCTCTTTGTTGACTTCAGCTTGGAGTTGCTCTCCATTCCTGGGAGTTGGGTGCAGGAGCCTTGGTAAATATTCTCCCTCTACACAAGATGGAGCTGCTGGATCCACTGCAATTCAAATGAAGATCAATTTGACCCACAACAGTAATATGATATCTATTACTAATGAGGGACAAATTGATCTGGCATCACTAACCTTACTTGCCAACAATACAATGGACCACAATGGAAACAACATTGAATAAAGTATTCAATCAATCAATCAATCAATCAATCAATCAATCAATCAATCAATCAATCAATCAATCAATCAATCAATCAATCAACCAATCCACTGAATGTAGTGCAAGTAGAATGTTACTTTTTTCATTCAATCTTGCCAGGATGCACTATAGTCCCCAATTTCATATGCAGAGCTTCTGGCTTCTGGCCTCTGGCTTTGCGAATTTGAAGGGTGACTAGACAGTGACTAGACAGGCTAAGGGTGACTAGACAGGCAAAACATTCCTATTTTTATTTTATTTTATCGGCCTATCACATGCATGAGCTATTTGGTCAAAAGAGGTGTAAATTAAACGCATTGGAAAGGAGTGGACTCCACCGGATTCAACTTAGTTCCATTACTTGAATCCTGTCACTGTCACTTGCTCACAACGCATATTTTGAATAACCTGACTCCGTCAGATGGGGGCGGTATTGAGTAACCAGGTTCCTCAAGACAGCTGTGAAACAAATGTGTGTGTGAAGCAAGCTTTTTGCATCTGGCGGAGCCAGGTTATATTTTGAAGGCTCCATGATCATGGAGCTGATCCTGGTGGAGTGTCTGCCAAGCCGGGTGACCTACCTATACCTAATGACGTCAGTCACCTTTGACATGTCTATCATATAGGCCTATAACTTCCGAAGGGGTCATGCCCCCAAGCGAGCCGCCAAGCGAGCGAGTGGCTGTCCCGAGCAGCTGATGGTCTTTTTGCACATTGCACATTGTAGGCTACTTGAATATTGATATGAAACATGTTTTTGGATCATAAACCTCGTCGGCATTCAACATAGACTAAACTAAGCTTAGTTTAGCTTAGCTTAGCTTAGCTATGCTTGACAAGACAAGCTGATGCAAGTTAACGTGAATGCGCAATGAGACACAGGTCCCCGCAGGCTTGCTTGGGGTGGGTGGCACTATCCCATGAACGGTTATCCAATGAAAATCACCTGGAGAATGGCCGTTTTAGAGACCAACTGGAAAAAAAGACGCGCCATGGACTAACAAAAATGGGGAAAAACATAATGTCACCCCTGCCAACAGCAATTTTCCTGATGTACCCATTTGGCAGACATTTTTTGATCTCTGATTCAAACAGACGTATCACACTGACATTGACATGGACGAGGGCATAGCCGGAGTTCCTATCTGGAGCATCCAATCACTAACTTTCACACTGAAAAGACAAAGTGTAACCATGGCATTCAATTGCTGTTTTTCCACAATGTTATCCACCAACCATTAGTATCATGCATTCTATATTGACTTACCAAGAAAAGTGAAATGTAAAGGAAGTTTGCTGAGAGGAGACGTGGAGTTGTACAGGGGATCTGTGGTGGTAGTCACTTGTCTGGTGGTTGTACTGGGCCGGACCCACCAGGGAACATTTGAGGGGGTTGTAGCTCTGGTTGTGCTGGTGGGGGGTGTAGTGGTTGGAGCAGTGGTTTGTCTCCACCACCACCAAGGGTTTCCAGTAGTTGGAGGAGGTGGGGTGGTCGTTGTTGGAGGTGTAGACCTGGGCCTCCACCACCACCAAGGGTTTCCAGTAGTTGTAGGTGGGGTGATCGTTGTTGGAGGTGGAGAACTGGGCCTCCACCACCAATGGTTTACAGTAGTTGAAGGAGGTGGAGTGGTCGTTGTTGGAGGTGGAGAACTGGGCCTCCACCACCAAGGGATTCCAGTAGTTGAAGGAGGTGGGGTGATGGTTGTTTGAGGTGGAGCAGCAGTGGTTTGTCCCCACCACCACCAAGGGTACCCAGTAGTTGGAGGAGGTGGGGTGGTCGTTGTTGGAGGTGTAGCAGCAGCAGTGGTTTGCCCCCACCACCACCAAGGGTATCCAGTAGTTGTAGGTGGGGTGGTCGAGGTTGGTGGAGCAGTGGTTTGCCTCCACCACCAAGGGTCCCCAGTAGTTGGAGGAGGTGGGGTGGTCGTTGCTGCAGGTGGAGCAGTGGTTTGCCTCCACCACCAAGGGTTCCAAGGTTGTGGAGGAGGTGGGGTGGTCGTTGCTACAGGTGGAGCAGTGGTTTGCCTCCACCACCAAGGGTCCCCAGTAGTTGGAGGAGGTGGGGTGGTCGTTGCTGCAGGTGGAGCAGTGGTTTGCCTCCACCACCAAGGGTTCAAAGGTTGTGGAGGAGGTGGGGTGGTCGTTGCTGCAGGTGGAGCAGTGGTTTGCCTCCACCACCAAGGGTCCCCAGTAGTTGGAGGAGGTGGGGTGGTCGTTGCTGCAGGTGGAGCAGTGGTTTGCCTCCACCACCAAGGGTTCCAAGGTTGTGGAGGAGGTGGGGTGGTCGTTGCTGCAGGTGGAGCAGTGGTTTGCCTCCACCACCAAGGGTGGCCACCATACCCACCTACAGTAGTTGGAGGTGGGGTGGTTGGCCGCCAGTTGGAGTATCCAGGGGTTGTTCCATTCCACCACCAGGGGTAGACAATAGCTGTGGTATACTGGCGGGAACGCCTGCGTCTCCTAGCCCTCGACTGCAGCGGAGACCTGCTGGACTGAGATCCATCCGTGTAGGCCAGAGTAATGTGACGTCTTGGGAAATCCTCAACCACCAACTCAAATCTACGGATGCCAGTGCTTTGCGATGAAGAGGTGCCATAGTGCAATGTGCAAGAACCCTAAAAAGAGTTGACATTTGTAAAAGTTTGGCATTTCTGTTCACGACGAGCGGAAGGAGAAGATAACTTCATGTTTTATCACTTGGTTATCGTGATAGCCTGTGTACTGCACTTACAGCAGTGGTTCTCAATGTGGGGTCTGGGGACCCCAAGGGGTCTTTGAAGGAGATCGAGTGGGTTCCCAGTTGAATGATTGATAATTAGTGTGGTTGCCCTAACAGGGGTGTAAATAGTGTGTGAATAGACTGCTTGTATTTTGCTAAGAGATTGGTTACATAGTTTATTGCCAAATTATCAATAAAATAATTACACCAGTCGGCCACATGGTGGCGCTATAACAGCCCACTTTACGTTTTGGCCTATAACTCTTTAACCGTAGAATGAAAAAATCTTTACCCCTGGATTCCTTGGGTCATGACGCAACTCCCCATATAGGCCACGCCCATTTGCGTCTGGATAGATTTTCTGTTATTTATTTATTAGTGCATTAAATTTCCCCATCCACTTTAATGGAAAAATGAAAAAACTCCCATTCAAGTATTTATCTCAGAAACCGTAAGGGCTACAGTTACAAGACTTGGAGGGGAGGTTCATAATTTAGTGCGAAATCATAAAAAAAAAGAATTACATCAGTCGCCTCATGGTGGCGCTAAAACAACCCACTTTACGCTTTGGCCTATAACTCTTGAACCGTAGGTCGTAGAATAAAAATCTTTTCCCCCCTAGATTCCTTGGGTCATGACGCAATTCCCCATATAGGTCACGCCCATTTGCGTCAGGATAGATTTTGTGCCATTTTGAATTTTCTTCAAAACACACTTTTAGCTCCTTTTCCCACATATTTTGTCCAAATCTCACAAAAATCGGTACACATGATCTCTGGACCCATGCGATAAACATATCCAAACAACATTTTGAGAGTCCTTACCGTTCGTCCGTAATTGGCTTCCAAAGTTAGCGGGAGGGGCCCGTTTTACAAAAAATGCCAAAAATCATGAACGAAACGTCCAATCGATCCAATTTGAATCACATGTCGAGGGTGGTTTACTCAACGAATCCCCAAAAGCATTTCCACTTTGATCCATAGGGGGCGCCACAAATGCGCAAAACGTAAACGTTCGATGCAAAAACATGATTTTTGGGGGGATCAATCCTCTCAAAATGAAACGCGAGTGATCTCAGGAGTGACGTGACAATACAATTGGCCCGTTACATTTTTGGGAGGGGCCTATTTCTGTAGTGGGAGGGGCCTATTTCTTAAAATCGAAACGGCACGTATGACGAACGCGGGATCCGATCGGCACCGAATTCGAATCGCACGTCGCGCGGCCTCCGAGGGTATTCCTCCCGGCGTATCACTCGAGTCCCGGCGGTACACATGATCTCTGGACCCATGCGATAAACATATCCAAACGCCATTTTGATAGTCCTTACCACTTTGATCCATAGGGGGCGCCAAAAATGCACAAAACGTAACCGTTTGATGCAAAAACATGATTTTGGGGGGGATCAGTTCTCTCAAAAAGAAAAGCAAGTGATCTCAGGAGTGACATGACGATGTCATTGGCCCGCTACATTTGTGGGAGGGGCCTGTTTCTTTAGTGGGAGGGGCCTATTTCCTCAAACCAAAACGGCACGTGCCACGAACGCGGGATCCGATCGGCAGCGAATTTGAATCGCACGTCGCATGTTCTCCGACGATATTCCTCCAGGCGTATTCCTCGAGTCGCGGCGGCCGCGACCCACGACCGGCGTCGGCGCAACCACACTTTGCAATTTCCCAGAATTGCGACGCGTCTAGTTAGTAACCAAATGGACCCTTATGGGTACAAAAAAGGATTAGATAGATAAAAAAGGTTGAGAATATAATTTTCAACCAACATTTTGTTGCTTGTAGAGTCATGTGACAAATAAGCCCTCTATCCATTGCTGTACAGTAACTACAGTATCTGCTTCATTTATTTTCCATCCTCTGACTGACCTGACCTCTCACTTATTTTCCTCCCAAATCATTATCCTACTATCCTACTATAATTCTAGTAACCTCTGTAGTGGTGGTGAGTACGTGAGTGAAGATACCCGGTTCTCCTCTCTGGCTGGACCAATTGCTCTGATTTTGCACACAGCCATTGACCATTACCATCTGAACGCAACTGTGAAGCCCGTTTTTCAATTTCATCAAATCTCAGCTTCTTATTAGTGTTTTTGTGTCAAACACTGTCGCCATGGTTACGGGGCTGCCCAGCTATGGGACGAACTGCCTCCCGGGTTGCCAGATCATGTGCGCATATCCCCCCACGGATGCGCTGCGCCGACCGGGTATGGTCTAGTTATTACTAAACTATTAAGGTCATTACACACCGGCGACCACCACGAGCGCGAGGCGAACCGAATTAACCGAAATAACCGCATTATCCCCCCCAAAAATCAACAAACCCACCCGAAATAACCGCAATATTTTGAAGCGTGCACGCGCGCACGGTCTTCACGCGCGTGCATGTGTCCCTGACGGGTCCCCCCACGTCATATTCCGTTCCGGCGCCCCTGTTTCTATGGCTTTATTGTGCATATTACTACTTATCATTGCTTTCTTTTTTCTTTCTGCATTCCCTGGCCCCGCTTATCGCTGCTTGCAGCTACCTTTATTATTATTGTTAGAGCAAAGTATATTTTAGCCTTTTCTTCTTGGCCCTTCTACCCCTTCACTCCTAGACCTCCCAACTACCTGTACCCCCAGCCCCACCCCTTAAAGGTACCCTGTTTAAAGATCAGACTACTAAGCAATTCAGCAGGCACTATTATTTATTGCTACTGTCTGTGAGCCCACAGGAACTGCTTTTTCTAGTTTATCATAAACTGTGGACCACTTATGTGTATTTATCTCAGTTTTATTCTTTCACTCTTTGAGCTAATAGCATTTTTTTATCTACACTTTCCGTGCTTACGTTGTTGGTTCCTATTTTATGTAGTGTAGCCACCCTAGCAACCCTACATACATACAGTGGGGTTGCTAGCATTTTAACCCTTACTGCCCCACGGCACCTTGCAGTTTCTTGTGGTTGCTATAATCCTCATGTGTCATGTGACATATGCAACTAATTGCTGGGTATGCGGTTACTGAACTCACACACCCACACCCGCCCCTCACTCCCTCACCTCTTTCACCTGCCTGAGTTGCACCCTAGCCCGGCTACACTCTTCCACTTCCCCTGGGGGACCCTCTGGAGGTACCAGACCCTCCAGGCGACCATGAGGTGTTTTGACATTGTGGAGTAATATCTCGGAGCATTCGAGAAATTGAAATAAACAAATGAAGCTACTTTTTTATTTGCATGCGACTGGTAAAACAAATGCTTGTAATTGATTTAGAATCATCAAGGTTTACCCCTTCCAAGCTACCTAAGGCAGAATTAAACATTTTCAAATGTTCTCGGATAAATTACCCCAACTTCCAGCAGCTGTCACTGTCACTGGAGATTTAGAAATGTGTTAGTAGACACCTTTACAAATCGCTGAAGAAATGTCTTGGTAAGGGATTTGTTCCCAGATTGAGCAGATATCTGATCAAATTCCCTTATTATAATGGGAGGACAAATACGTAGGAGAAATCCGGAGCTACTAAACTCTCTATTGTACATCTCAGTATGAAATAGAAATTTCTCAACCTACCTGATCCAAGCGAAAGCCTGTGGGTTGAGTGCAGTGGCCGCACTCGACACTACCAGCAGTACCATATCTGCATCGAACCTGGTCGCCATCAGGGTCAAAGGTCATCAGGTTGTATGACCTTGGGCAGTTAACAGGAACTCTAACACAAACATTAACAAGGACAGAGAGTACGTTAATCACCTCTGTAATGAGTCGATTACAAAAAATAAGCAAATACTGTATAAATCAAACAACAAGTGGATATTTTAAAATAAAAACATTAAAAAGCTTTATAACGATTGCTAATCTAACACAAATTGAAAGATGTCACATACAAGTAGTCTACCCTAATACATCTTATCACAGCATCTTAACAGTTCACAGCTACTGGGGATGGGGAATCATAAAAATGATCAATGAGATGTATTTTAAAAACATAAAAGCTTTCCGTATACTCTGTAAATACAAAGTGTACAGTACAAACAAACTATTTATTTTTAACTGCATTATTAGATCGTTGTCACTTTAATGTGAACATTCTAAAATACATCATTATAAACAACACCATTATGTGATTGGCTGTAATTTGTTATTGCATTGTCACTGACAATTTCTACATTAAGAAAATGCCATGTACAGTACACTGGTGGCATTCATGCATTCATTTCAAACAAAGCAACATTAAAATGACTTTCACACACTGAAATGATCGTGTCACAAAAGTGTACAGCAGCTGAACAAAGAAAGAAAAAACAAAACAAAACAAATTCTAATCATGTTAGACAGGGTTGGATTTTCATGAAAAATCCATGCCTCTGCTTTTGGCCTGCCCTAATATTAAACTAGACTTTAGTTACAGTTGGTTGTCAAAAGGTGTCAATATTCTGACAGCTAATGGATACACCCAAAATAATAATACTGATTTAAGCTAATGATCAGCGAATAGTGTAGAGGGCATATAGTAGACTTATCACAGGAATGACTGAATGGTAATCTTAGATATATGGTGTATATTACTATATACTGTAGTAACCTTACCGCAGGAATGATACAATGGTAATGTCTGGAGAGTTGTTTGGTATTCCAGTATCAGACCTTGTTCCTAAATCCACATGAGTCAGTAGTGACCATGATGCATGGTCAATCCAACAGCAGCTGGCATACCTGGTATATGGAAACAATAAGGGAAAATATAATGCACACACTGCAAACTTATTAGACCAATGAAGGACAATAGGAAGAAGAATAAATAAAATACATCATTTTTAGTAAAATAACTCACCTTATTTCAAAAGGTTTGTTGCTTGGGACATCTGTTGTTACAACCGTTTCACTTTCAGACCACCTGCGACTTCTACTTACTGCATTAGTGCCACTGTCGATTCTGCCTCTCTGAGTAATGGATGAGTCACCGCAGTCACCACGGTAACAACGATTGTAAGGAGAAGAATAATGACTTCCATCAAATGTTACTCTATAGCGATTCACCACCTGTGGAAGAAAATCCGAAGGTCATAGGTAGTCTCACATACGAGTTCAAAACTTCTAATCCGTATCCGAGTGGATCAGATTTGGAATTTGGGTAGTTCAAAATCTAAAAACAGGATTGGGATAGCTTTGATATCCGATCAGAAAGTCAAATCCAAGCTTTAATCTGGATCAAATCTTTAAAATGGGTATATTAAAAAAACAAACAAAAGAAAACTAGTTTTAGATCAGTTTGATCCCAAAAATCTGTATTACCTTGATCCCACTGGAGGGGTGGATTTTAGTGGATTACCAGAGCAAAACACACTATACAATTAATTTAAACATACGTTTCAATATAAATAAGATAGTCAAGTTTGTTTGAAGTTTGCAGTGTTCACTTGCCTACCTCTCTTTTGGCACGTCTTAATTTACAACGTTTTGGTTGTGTAGTAGACCTTCCTCAGGCATCGATGCCTGAGGAGGGTCAACACGAACGAAACGTTACTTGCTTCACATTAAACTACTCTTGACCATGCAGCAGTATTCGGGTATATATTTTATAGTTGATATCGTCTACTGTTATGTTTAATGACATCGATAAACTTTGTGTGATTAACATACAGTTCATCTGCCCAGGAGGCTGTGTGTGTGTGTGTGTGTGTGTGTGTGTGTGTGTGTGTGTGTGTGTGTGTGTGTGTGTGTGTGTGTGTGTGTGTGTGTGTGTGTGTGTGTGTGTGTTGCTGGGTCATGGCCATTGATAGAGTCCATATGATTAATTTCTGAAATCCGTCAAAATATGATTGAGACATAAGTCTGTAAGGAAAAGTTTTTTCAGCATTTATTATTCATTATGATTTCATACAATCAATTGTACTGTACTCAGGTGAGTAATCAAAAACAGGACAAATAAATTATAATATAGACATAGAAAATGATGACAATAGACATAACAGAAGAAAGTAAAAAATGTGGTAAATAGTGTCAATAATGAAGATAAACCTCAGCATCCTATAATTATAAGAATACTTTATTATATAGCACTTCTCTACTAAAAGTCACTTTACATGGGAACAATTTAAGTATTAATTCCCATCGTTTTCCAAACATGTACTTACGTCTTAGTAATTGATGCATTAATAGAAGCATCATCCAGGCAAGCAGAACCATGCAGATTATTAATAGCTCTAGAACATTGACTGAATTATTATACTCTGGTTAAAACGTTCCCTCACCCTGAACGTCCCATCTGGGTTTCTTCCCCTGGCAGTGAAGGTACTGCTGCCACCGTAGAAGTGTGATGCACTGGCCAGTGATGCCATCAGGACCAGCAACACCAGTGCGGTGGAAGCCATGGTGTCCAAATCACAACTCTCTGTTCCAGAATGCAGATGCTCAGCTTACATGCAGCAGTTATATATATATCCTCTGCCTAAATAGGCTGTAACATACTTTCAGTTTCTGACAAAAGAAACCTAACACACTTCCATAATATTTCCTTGTTTTTGTAATTGGTGTGAGGGAACAGCATTCCTAATGTGATGGACAGCTTGCAATTTGCAAAACTGGTTTGTTCAGGGACTTACTACATATCTTACTGTAACAAATGCCAGCATGTTGGCATGCCATGTTAGCATGTTGACATGCCAACAATATCAACATCATATGTGGGAAGGCAAGGCAATTTTATTTGTAAAGCACAATTCAACAACAAGGCAATTCAATGTCCTTTACCCATTATTCTGTGATTGATCCTGCATGGATGACTGAACAAACGGTATAGGTCTTAAACTTCCATGATCAAGAGGAATGTCTCCATTGTATACTGAGAAATAATCTGCATCAATGTACATTCTGTTCACCTGGCTTTGTTTGGCTGTGGTGCATTGGTCTCAGTTTCTACTTCCAATACAGTGTTACATTCATTTAAAAAAGACCAGAAATGTACTCCAAGTTAAACATCTAATAGTCTTTTTTTGCTAATATCTTGCATATCTTTTTACGACATGGCCCTGCCTAGCCGTCTATGAGAGGATGTGTGTGTGTGTGTGTGTGTGTGTGTGTGTGTGTGTGTGTGTGTGTGTGTGTGTGTGCGTGCGTGCGTGCGTGCGTGCGTGCGTGCGTGCGTGCGTGCGTGCGTGCGTGCGTGCGTGCGCGCGTGTGCGCGTGTGTGTGTGTGTGTGTGTGTGTGTGTGTGTGTGTGTGAGTGTGTTCCCTGATTTGGAGTTCATGCATCCTTGAGAGCACCTGGTTCCAGGACTCCTGGTCTCACACAGGATGACTGAGCAAGTGATGTAAACCTATATGGACACAGAGACCTTGTTCTATTCACCACATATTAGAAGTGGAGTAGTCTTTCGAGACAGACGTGTTGCTCCCACAAGTAGAGTTGAAAATAAAGCATATATGTCACATCCTTTCGCCACAGTGTACATTAATACACGTCGCATTAATAACTCCTACTGGAAATCAAATTAGTCGAAACTTAGCTAGCTAGCTGATAAGCTCAAAAATCAAAAAAATATATTTTAAACTACATTTTTATGATTGGTAGAGTACCCCAAAGAGCAGATGACAGCTTCCTGTTCTCAACTTTTACCGGGTGGAATTACAGACTCTCTGTAGCATTCCAAGTCAGAGTGATTACTTTATGAGTTTCACTTAAGCCTCCATTCCAAATCTGAACTGACACTTGGACCCATGGTAGATTTGCACTGTGTTGTCGCTTACACACCCAACAAAATCAAAATGCAGCACAATACTAGTTTATTGATAGTATTGACGGGTGCATTTCTCCTTTCCGACATGTCGCCTTTCCGACGTTGACGAACCCTATACCTAACCCTAACCCTAACCCTAACCGCACGCGGAAGCCACTAGTCGGAGTGGTGAGATGTCGGAATGGAGAGTGAACACCAGTATTGACTACTGGTTTATATAAAATGTCAAAAAGTGAATAATCAGTGCTGATCTCAGAGGCGTAGCCAGAACGCTAGCCAAGGCTGGGCCTCGGGAGTTGCGGGTGGGCACACGGACGCGCATGCAGCGCCCGTGCACTTGCGTTCTGGGTGGGCAGAAAAAACAAATGGGTGGGCCCAGGCATACCTATGCCCACCTGTGGCTACGCCCCTGGCTGATCTGTAGTTAGTGTGAGAGTTTGTGCTGTCATAGGGCGTTGCCTTGCACTTGACAGAATGCCACTGATGACGGTGCACCTGTTTTTGTTGCCTGTAATGTGGGAATCCTGGTCACACAAGCCTGTTTTATTCATTAGTCAAACCGGTATGCAACTAAATATAAATCAGGCGTGACCATTTTCAATGATGGTGTAGGCAATGCGAGAGTTTGGGTTGTCGTAGGGCGTGGCCTTGCAGGATTCCACAAAGAGTTCTGTATTGGGGATGTCAGTGGTCGCCTCAATCTCCATGTAGATCATCTGAGGTACACCTCCACTGGATATGTGCTGCTATGCTTCTGCTGCCTGAAACGCATATGCATATGGGTTTTTGTGCCGGAATCCCAGCGTCAGATTGAAACGTTTGGGATAGACGCACGAAAACGCAATCTCCACGTCATGTTTCCTGGTAATAACTTCACTGGGGTCGGCAGATGTGATCTCATTCTTGAAGATAAGGTTGCTGTCATCCTCCAGAGTGTAAGAGATTAAAAGAGAATAATGTCAAGAGCATGCTTTTGAAATGAATGTGTAGCACTTGCAAAAGTCAGAAAGCCCAGAACTTATTTCAAAGCTTCGTCTAAAACACCATTTAGAATTTACCCGGCCCCCACCTATACTGTATATAGGATTTCCAATGTCCAATTTAATTTTGTGTTGTCGAAACCGGTCGGCGTCTAGTGGCATTTTATTGTTTTAGTATATATGTAATAGCCCTGTCAACCTATTAAAGGCTTTTTAAAGATAGGGTAAGTGATATTTTTTGGTTAAAACAAAATGTTTTTTGTTAAAAGGTTAAAGCATTATTTTGTGATAGTAATCATTGCTATAGAGTGTTTGTTCAGTAACAGGAGTCTCCCCGTCTCGAGTCTCCAGCTCTTTACTAAACAGAAAATACTTTTTCAGGTAGGTGACAAAATTTCAGCCAATCAGGAGAGAGTACCCATTTATCAGCTTCATTTTATTGTGTAGCAGTTCCAAATTTGTCTGCTCATTTCTTTGTGTCAGCACTTCCAATTGCATTATCTGTATCCTGTCTGAGTTCTCTATCCTGAAAATGCATTTTCTGTTTAATAAAGAGCTGGAGCGACATGGACACTCCTGTTACTGAACAAACACTCTATAGCAATGAGTAGGCCTACTATCAGAATATAGAGCTATTTAACACTTATTTAACCAAAGAAAATCATTTACCCTACCTTTAACTTAAATCCTTGGTCAGAGTGTGCTCGGAGTTTTGCCTGTTTCGATGGGACCCCTCTTCATGTATAATCCTGATTCAACTTCACCCTATGAACTCTCAGAAGCACTCGCCTTTGTTGAATAAATAGCGATATTGTCCATTACCGCATGACAGGTATAATGGTTGTGACGGTCCCGGTCCTCTTAGATTCTCCAGTATCAGATCGGGTTCCGAGGTCCACGTGGGCCATCATTTTCCAACTCCGGCCCCGCAGCCCACAGACACGTGTCACTGTTTTCTATCCAATATGCCACACCGTAAAAATAGTTCCTATAGCTGGTTTGGCATCTGTTTTACAAAATAACTGTATCCTAAAGTCAATGTTACAGTAATTTCAAGTTGAGCAAAGAGAATGTTTCTCGTATATGTATATGCGTTTCCATCCTACAACATACTTGGCCAAACAATAAATATCACAGATTAACCTGTAGTAACTACAGTAGGCTACTGTGCCTGTAATCCTAAACACAAAAAGCAATGTCAGCTGTAAACTAGGATTCAATAGTAGTATTTTAAAGTTTTATTTTTGACTAAATCACTAAAATGATGATTATAATAATACAGACAGACAGACATGGCATGTTTTTACAAGTTTCGTAAAGTTATCTGCAAGAAATCACACATAGCACATTCCCATTGCCGCCAATGCACCTGTTTTTGTTGCACATAATGCTGTGAGAATCCTGATCACACAGGACTAACAATAACAAGGTGCAGTAGTGTGATGAATTACATTTCACTGGCACAATGAAGAATGTTGTCAGTGTCATACTGAGCAGTGATGTGGAAATGAAAATGTTGGTATGTTAAATGAATCTTACATTTTTAACCATAGTTTGTTTTGTTTTGATTTTGTGACGGAAAAAAAGCCCAGGGATAATGTAGCTTATTTAAGGTTGCCATTTGTATATCTTATTGCTGAGACTTTCTTCATTCATTGTACTGATACTAATACTATAATACTGTAGAAATTAATTGAATAAGCATCAACCTGAGTTTACTCTGGTAAACTCAGGTCTGCTGAAAAACACTTTCAATCAAAACTAGTTTGACAGTCTGTCATCGGTAATCTGCTGTAATCGGTATATGGTAGGCTTACTTCCGAGAACATGACTTGTGTCGGTATGTGCTTCCTCATACCATGAAACACCAACAATAAACACCTTCAGTTACTGGAACTGCATTGTTTTTTTTTTTATAAAAACGTAGCATGGCAATTGCAAACAGCATGACAATAACCAGGGTTCAATTTGTTTATAATAATAATTACAAAATATATAATACATTTAGATATTTTGCAAAACCTTCTGTTTCATTGTTATTTAGAATATTTGGTCAAAATAGACTGGCCTCCATAGTACTTTGTGCTTATTTCTCCCACAACATTCTGGGCAAACATCTCTTCCCCTGCTAATCTGAGCATTCAGCTGATAACAATTCCTCTCCTACTCACCTCATTTCAATCTCACCTGATACCAACTCCAACACCCCCCGGCTCTCATTTCTTACTTTTTCATCTTTAATTGGCCAGGTCTCTCTTAAAAGAGATTTCTGATCTCAATGAGACGACCTGGTAAAATAAGAGTCAAATAAAATAAATAATTTCGGTTTCCACCATAGTTTCTGCCCGCCTGATGACACAAAGTTATACCCGCTCTAAACCATATCAGAAAACTGCAAAAGGAGTTGATCCCAGTCTACTTCTGATATTCACTTTTTCTTCCCCTCTCACCAATCAGTGGAGGATTCTTAGCTTTTTAAATATACTTTATTACATTATTCAGGTTTTACAAAACATAGGCGTTTGCATTACAAGATAATAAACATTTGACAAAAATATAATATTGCTTTTTTTTTTTAAAGGGTCAGTAAGTGCCATGGCCTTAACCTTTTTGTCAGGAGTCAAGTGTTCTTCAACACTACCTCTCCAGAGATAGACTACAGTGCACACGACAATCCAAAGGAACTCCTGATCCATGGCAGACATTTTTTTTATTAAACACCCCATACATTACAGAATTATACGCGACACCCATACATTACAGCATTATAGGTGACATTTTATTAAAACCAAGTTGTGACATCTTCCCCCAAACATATGGATACTTCGCCATCTCCTGTCATTAGTGCTTTGTATCCTATCTCACATCATCAACAATTAATGGTCGCTCCTCCTCAACTCCCATCATGGTACTCCTCAGAAGCCAGGGCCGTAGGGGGGGGATTCGTCCCCCGTGGGCCGCAGGGAAAAAGAGGAGGAGAAAAAAAGCCTCACGATCAGCTGTGTGAGGTGCTTGAAGGTGGAAGAGCGGCCCCACCCCCCCTCTACATGTTTTGGTACCGAATTAACCAAATTAAAGTAATAAAAAACGGAAATAAAAGGGGAATAACCGCGAAAAACCACAAAATAAAAGGGGAATAACCGCGAAAAAAACACGTTTATTCCCCTTTACATGTGTGGCGCTCGTGCATGTAATATATCCCCCCCAACTGGGAATGGCTTCCTACGGCGCTGTCAGAAGCCTCCCTTTTTTCTGTCACCAACAATTTCATCACCCGAGCAGCTCTCATACCCAACACCACAACACAATTGCTGACTCACTCTCCCGCTTCATGCTCAGAAATTCGCTCCATCCACATTGTCATACCCCAGGGGGTGGCATCATACTGGACATGCAGTCCAGAATGATGTAGGCCTACTTAAGTACAATTTTGAGGTACATTTTAACTGTCTTTACTTCTACCCCACTACATCTCAGAGGAAAACATATTGTACTTTTACTCCACTACAATTATATGAAAACTTTTAGTTACTTTGCAGATTTTGATTATTATTACGAAAACACACTGACCACTTCAGCCCTATATATTTCGGCCATTTGAAAATAGCTGATTTAGCTGCATTGTGAGCTTATAGATCTGCTATTTTCAAAAGATTTGTATACATTTTGAACTTGTGAAATGGGACATTATGCACAATGAGTACTTTTATTTTTTGTACTTAAAAGTATATTTTGATGCCGATACTTTTGTACTTTTACTCAGGTAGCCTACATTTTGAATTCCGGACCTCTTCTTGTAACCGAGTATATCTACATTGCAGTATAGATTTTTTTTTGCTTAAGTAAAACATGTGAGTACTTTTTTCACCACTGCATTCCACAGCACCTCAACCTGCCATTTCCATCCCTGAATGTCATCACCCTCACATCCTATACTTCAGCTACAGCCACTCGTCCTGAGCCATCAACAGCTATCAGCTTGTATGTTTATTGTTTATATAATAGACCAATTATTTGTTTACTAACATTGAGACTGGACGCACAGGTGATTGTTTCACGCAATCAATTCCCAACCTGTTGTTTCGGGGTGCGCTGGTTTCAGCACACCCCAACCCCCTCTTGTGTGTTAGCTAGTGACGCGCGTCCTAGCGAGACCTGACATAATGGGTTTCATTGAGAGCATACTGGTTGCACGCATACTGGTTCTTATCAGTGTGACGTCGTCTGTTAAGGGGTCTATAGAATAGTTCATATTCATTAAATTAACTGACGTTGGGTACCTCTGGTTGCGTGATGTACAGCTGAAGACGTTCGGTTTTGGTGGATCTGCAATATTCAATTAAATTCCTCATAAATAAACTAATCTGAAAGAACCTGAACATGTTTTAAGTATATTTGACCCCGGGCGGTATCGTGAAACTTTCGTGTTAAAATAGAGGAAATAAATAACTAACAGTAGCCTTCCCTGAGGACCTAATCCCCAGTTAGATTAAGCCTGCAAGCTACGGTGCTCGAATCCATTTTATTACTACATAAAGAGGAGCAAAATACAACTAATGTTATCCATGCAAAATTAAATCTCTCCTTTGTCATAATATGTACATTTCATCCACCAGGGCTCTGAAGTATTATTCCCAACGTGAAGTTGACGTTGTTGGCAAATGTATGACTATCTGCGGCTCTTGCCTGTGCTTTTGGTCTGCATTGGCACCTTCTGACCAGTAGGGAGGGTAAATGAGTCAATCATTCTATGATTCAATTATACACTGAATATGGCCTACTGCTTATGTATCAATGTAAAAAAAAGAAGAAACATATAAAGCCTATACCAAAGAAAAGAGAGTAAACATGTTCAGGATTAAAAAGAACAGTGTTGTAAAACTTATCTGATTATGCTCATAATGATCTGAGAAGTGAAAGGTTCAGAAAGCTATGAAGATGGATTTTCTGTCCTCATTTGAAGTCAGAGGTTGGTAATGGTTGGTACTGGACTTTGGACCTCCTGGAAAGGTAGATCACCACTCCACACACCAGGACACAGCCAACAATGAAGACCAGGTTCATACTCAGGTTGATGCTTGGACCAGAAGCTAAACAGAAAATGGAAAATAACAATTTAGCAAAGGACCACAATGAAAACAAGTTCTCATTAAATGTCATTACATTTCAATAAATTATGTTTATGCACATGCCTTATGTTTGATAAAGATCAGTCAGTCAGTCAGTCAGTCAGTCAGTCAGTCAGTCAGTCAGTCAGTCAGTTAGTCAATCAATCAATCAACCAACCAATCAATCTACATCAATCTATCAATCAATCCAGCTCCACTGAAACTAATCAAAAACTAACCGCTGTCATTCAAAGCTTATCTCATGACTCAAAAGAGCACGGAAGTCTGACGTCACTGCCGCTAGAGGGCGCTATCCCCCTGGGTCGAGGCATTATTGTTTGTGTTTAAATCCCCTTAGGGAGATCTTAGATCATGTCAGATAAGAACTGTGTTCCAAAAATAAACAAATCACCTGGGCGTTTCTGTCAGGGGGGTGGCTCTGCGTCGTTTATTCATTCATATTTGTTTAAAAGTCTTACAAACTACGCTTCCGGGTCTGAAATCACTGTCCCTACAGCAGCTGCGTTCATGGGAAATGTAGTCTTTGGGTAAATTTGTACATTTCCACCTTCAGTCGATGCTTCATATCCAAATGAGTAAAATCGCCCGGATGATTTGTTTATTTTTCGAACACAGTTCTTAAATGAGGTGATCTAAGATTCCCTTATGAGGATTTCAACACAAAAAATAACGGTGTGACCCATAAGGACATAGCGCCCTCTAGCGGCAGTGATGTCAGGACTTTGGTGCTCTATTCACAAATGCTTATTGTTGATGCACGCATGTCACCCACCCGCACACATGTGTGTGCGCGCACACACACACACACACACACACACACACACACACACACACACACACACACACACACACACACACAATATTTATACTGACAAGGATTTTCAAAATGGGTTTTACCTGGGCTGTCAGCAGTTCTGATCAGGCGCAAAGGTCCCTGGGAAATGGAGTGCAGAGCAGTTTGAGCAACAGCATCTCTTCTTTGGCGCTGAATTCCTGATTTGGAGTTCATGCATCCTTGAGAGCACCTCGTTCCAGGAATCCCCGTCTCACACAGGATGACAGAGCAAGTGATGTAAACCTATATAGACACAGAGACCTTGTTCTATAGTATTCATCATATAATAAAGGTGATGTAAACTTATATAGACACAGAGACCTTGTTCTATTCATCATATAATAAGTGATGTAAACCTATATAGACACAGAGATCGTTTTCTATTCATCATATAATAAGTGATGTAAACCTATATAGACACAGAGACCCTGTTCTATTCACCACATACTAGAAGCAGTGGTGGACAAGTACAGTTTTGAGGTACTTCTTTTTTTACTTTACTTGAGCATTTCCATTTTTTTATTTCACAATGTATTATCAATACATCGTGATTCATGAAAATCAAATGACAGCTGCTTTTTTCTCACCTTTAACCGAATGGAAGGAATTACAGACATTATATGTGTGGTAGAGAGACTAGACGTTGGGACAAAGGGATTACTTTATGAGTTTCACTTTACCTCCTCATGAGATCCAATGAATTCAAAAGCCTCCATCCCAAATCTGAACTGAGACTTGGACCCATGGTAGATTTGCACTGTGTTGTCTCTTACACACCTAAAAATTAAAAAATGCAACACAATACTAGTTTATTGATGGTATTGGCTACTGGTTTATATAAAATGTCAGAAAGTGAATAATCAGTGCTGATCTGTAGTTAGTGTGAGAGTTTGTGCTGTCATAGGGCGTTGCCTTGCACTTGACACAATGCCACTGATGACAGTGCACCTGTTTTTGTTGCCTGTAATGCTGTGGGAATCCTGGTCATACAAGCCTGTTTTATTCATGGTTGCGTCAAACCGGTGTGCAACTAAATATAAATCAGGCTTTACTAGAACTAGGTGATATGGTGGATGATAAATTACCCATTTTCAATGATGGTGTAGGCAATGCGAGAGTTTGGGTTGTCATAGGGCGTGGCCTTGCAGGACTCCACAAAGAGTTCTGTATTGGGGATGTCAGTGGTCGCCTCAATCTCCATGTAGATCATCTGTTTGAGGTACACCTCCACTGGATATGTGGTGCCATGCTTCTGCTGCCAGAAACGCTCGCTCTCAAAGAATTCAAATTTAAACCCGAAGGTACCAAATCCTTTCTCTGTAAATGCATATGGGTTTTTGTGCCGGAATCCCAGCGTCAGTTTGAAACGTTTGGGATAGACGCATGAAAACGCAATCTCCACGTCATGTTTCCTGGTAATAATGTCAGTGGGGTCGGCAGATGTGATCTCATTCTTGAAGATAAGGTTGTCGCCATCCTCCTGAATGTAAGAGATTAGAATAGAATAATGTCAAGAGCATGCTTTTGAATTTAACTGCAAAAGGCAGAAAGCTCCAGATTTCAAAGCTTCGATTTGGATCCTTCCCAGAATCATTCATATTTTCTATTTCTGTTGTTCCACATTTAGAAGTTTGTCTACCTTAGAGCCTAAAAGTTAACCAAAAGGCTTTTTGGATGTTTTAGCACCAAAAAGTAAAGGTAAAGGTTCAACTCGCTCTTTGGTGTGTTACTGTACTTTCAGTGCCGGCTCAAGGTTTTTGGGGGCGCTAAACAAAACAGCTATGATGTGGCCCTCTGCTTCAGTGAAATACTACCCCAAAACCCCAGCCAGTAACATTTGCTAAACATTTAAATATTTTAATATTACTACAAAAGTAGCACACGAGCGTCACAATGTTAACCTATTTTATTATTTCTAAAATCTTCTCAAATAGCAAAAATAGCTTACAATCTCAGCTTGTAGTCTCTCATAAATGTACTATTTTCACTATTTTACTGTTACCAAATCTTTCACAAATTTGGAAAAGTGTGTTATTATTCATCACAGACAGCATTACAATTGTAATATGTATTGTATCACACTATTTAAAAAAGTTAACTAATATCTGGAGCAAAACATTAATTTCATTGTTATGGTTGGGTGTGTACTGTTTATTCAATTAATTGATTGGCAAAAATAAATAATGAAATGTAATTTCTTGGAGGGAGGGGGCCCTGCCCCTGAATCAACAAAATCATACCTCTAGCATGGTTCCACAGGTGTTGAGGGACATGACAGCCACCAGGTGGGTGTGATTGGAGTGTGTGGTCAGGTTGCAGGCAGGATCATTGAAGTCTCTCAGGTGTAAGTGGGCCTCATTGCGTCGGATGATATAAGACTTCTCCACTGCCACTATTATTGTGGTGTGATTGCAGTCAACAGTGGTGTCTGGAAAGTGACACATTTAACACTTATTCCTGTACAGTTATGCCATTATAATGTCATGTCAATATGGTGGGGAATAGATGGGAAATTAAGTCGCATGATTTGAACTTGTGAATCAAGTGAGATGTGTGGCTATAGACTTGCGCAATGTATGAAAAAAAAAGAAAAAAAGACACAGAACACATTACAATACCCCGCTACACTTAAAGGTGAGGTAGAGATCAGAGAGTAAAGGAGAAAGGCTGGGAAGGAAGCAAGGAGGGAGGGAATCGGAAGGAAGATCCCTTTTGAACTACACTATAAACTGAATATGGTATAACTGAGTGAATGAGAGAAAATAGTGTGTAAAAACACTTGTTTTCTTCATGTGGCACTTCCTCAACATGCAGATGTCAAATGCTTACTACATGCAGTAACAACCTCCTCCTTGTCCTCTAGAGTCATTCACCTTCATCCACATGCTTTATTTCTCTCTCTCTCTCTCTCTCTCTCTCTCTCTCTCTCACAATTTAGGCATTTAGATAGGTCGATACCTCAATAGCCCTAATAATCTGATCACCTGGTAGATCAAAAAGATGTGGTTGACCCTGGGTTAAACTATAGCTGTCACTTTCTCATGTTCTAGCCCACTTAATCTAACCTATTAATGTCTTGTCTTTAGTAGACATATAGGCTACACATTAAAAATGTAGTGTAATCATCTTACCATAGTGTCCAACATCGGCAATCACACATCGCAGCTCTGACTGATAAACTCTACCGTATCTGAAATAGAACAATAAAGCTGGGACATTATTCAACCTACACAAAATAATAGCGCACACTGGATAAATCTCTGGTGGTATTATTTATTACCACCCTTTTTGAGCCTGCAGGCTCGGAAAGTCACCTGGAGCTTTTTCGAGTGTGCGGACTCTATTTGTGATGTTTGCTTCTGCCCAACACCCGACCTTTTAAACTGTGGATGTGCATGGTTTATTCACTAGTTTGTGGGACAATTATTCAACCACTTCTCTGCAGTATTATGTCAAATGATTTGTAATATTTTCAGCTCCATCAACATTTTCATTGCATCTAGTTCTGTCCATACATTGTTTAACTAGTTCTGGTCCATTTACTGAAATTATTGGGATTAATGTGATTTAATCTTAAAAGTTCTAGTTTACCTATCGGTTGCCTCAAAAAGAAAGCAAAGGGGGAAATGGTCATTTCGTTCATTGTCAGTTGGTGTCCATTTAATGGTGTACTCTTGTGTGGAGGTCTTGAGCTTTGAAATCCCCTTTGGTCCACTGATAAGAAGGCCACTGATCCTGCAAGAAGAACAAGGTTTAAAAACAACTTGAGTTGGTTCTCAAGGAAAACAACTAGACTGTTAAATTCATAGTGTCATTCACAAATTACTGATCAAATTCATGAGTATTTTCTTTTCACATATCATATTATCATATCATATTGACTTGATTCAATTGACATATTGAATTACGAGCATAAACACTTGTAATTCATTGCTGAAAAAAAACAAAAATCTAATTTGCTGAATTAAAAGAAATAGCACTTATAGCAAAAATATCAGATCTACAAGCTCACAACACATTTGTGACACGTCTTGAGCTTGTAGATATGCTAGTTTTTAATTCACTTTTTTCTTGCTGTGGAAGTATATACTGTAGTGCTCAAAGGTCATGTAAGGATAAGGATAATTCCTTTTAACAGGTCGTTCATGAAAGTCCTTGCGGTCTTGTTTCCAATGAGAACCTGTGAGCAATTTGGGGTTAAGAGTCTTGCTCAGGGACAAATTTCATTTCATCGACACATATGCTGGCCTGGCTGGGAATCGAACCTGCAGCAACCAGGGCCTCTGGCTCCCTAGGCGGACTCACTAACCACTCAGCTATGGCCGCCCCTAATCAAATTGAACAATATTATGTAAATGAATGATAAAAAAAAGAGAAAACATGATACCACAGAGCTTTTTAAAGGTGTGGAATAAAAGTATTGATTTTCCCTCCAAAATATGATGATTGTGAAGTCATAACTTTAATAATTTTGTCAATTCCCAAATTATTGACTTTGTTTGCCTTTGTAAGCTGACAGTTTTTGTTGGGTAAGTCCTTTTTTCCCTAAAGTAGGCAGGCTAATGCTTGGAGGCAGCTACCTTACAACATTGAAAATGGCATAATTTCTGCCTTACAGATAGATGTGACTCCTGGAAATATGGAATCTTAGGCAACAGAGGTGTTGAGAATAAAACAAACAAGTGTTTAAAGTAAGATGTACTACTCACGTGGTGAGTTGTGCTGTGGCTCTGACATTGATCTCTAGAGTTTTGTTGACAAAGGCAGGCAGGTTGACTCCATTGCGAGGAGTTGGAGGCAGGAAAATGGGGAAATAATCTCCATCAAGACATGATGGAGCCTGATGTGAGTCAACTGAAAGTCAAATAAAAACAGTGAGAATGACCATGAAGTAGGCCTACTGTATGTTAAAAAGAAAATGCTAAGACGTTAATGTAATTGCTGAAATATTGTCTAACCTTGAACAGAAAACTGCAAAGGAAGCTTGCTTAATGAAGGAATTGATTCACGGTAGATAGCTGTTGTTGTTGGTGGTGGTGTTGTTGTTGTTGCTGCCGTTGTTGTTGTTGTTGTTGTTGGTGGTGTTGTGGTTGGTGTTGTTGTTGTTGTTGCTGCTGTTGTTGTTGTTGTTGGTGGTGGTGGGGTTGTTGTTGTTGCTGCCGTTGTTGTTGTTGGTGTTGTGGTTGGTGTTGTTGTTGTTGTTGTTGTTGCTGCTGCTGCTGTTGTTGTTGTTGTTGTTGGTGGTGGTGGTGGGGTTGTTGTTGTTGTTGTGGTTGTTGGTGTTGTTGTGGTTGTTGTGGTTGTTGGTGGTGTTGTTGGTGGTGGTGTTGTGGTGGTGGTGGTTGTTGTGGTTGTTGGTGGTGGTGGGGTTGTTGTTGCTGTTGTGGTTGTTGGTGGTGTTGTCGTTGTTGGTGGTGCTGGTGGTGTTGTTGTGGTGGTGGTTGTTGTTGTTGTTGTTGTTGTTGGTGGTGGTGGTGTTGTTGTTGTGGTGGTGGTTGTTGGTGTTGTTGTTGTGGTTGTTGTTGTTGTTGGTGGAGGTGGTGGTGTTGTTGTTGTTGGTTGGGTTGTGGTTTGTAGTGTGGTTGTTGTTGTTGTTGTTGGTGTTGGTGGTGGTGGTGGTGGTGTTGTTGTGGTTGTTCTTGTTGGTTGGGTTGTGGTTTGTAGTGTAGTTGTTGTTGGTGTTGGTGGTGGTGGTGGTGGTGGTGGTGGTGGTGGTGGTGGTGTTGTTGTGGTTGTTCTTGTTGGTTGGGTTGTGGTTTGTAGTGTAGTTGTTGTTGGTGTTGGTGGTGGTGGTGGTGGTGGTGTTGTTGTTGTTGTTGGTGCTGGTGTTGTTGTTGGTAGTGGTGTTGTTGTTGTTGTTGTGGTGGTTGTTTGATATGAAGTTGGTATATCCTGGTTTCCGGGCATAAACGAACGTTTGTGTCTTCCTACAGACAGAGGTTGTTTAGATGTGTAGGATCCATCGTTGTAGGAGACAGTGATGTGTTTTCTGGGGAAGTCTTCCACAACAAGCTCAAATGCATGGATTCCATTTTGATTACCGTTGGAATATGAGAGGGAGCAGGAATTCTGACAAAAATCAAATAATATTATTGCAATTGCAAATATTATTGCTAACTATTAAGGCCTCAACAGCTAAACATTATTAACATGATTTAATTTGGTATGTTGTTTCTTTGGATTTTAGTTGTGCTTCTATATGAAACTAATCTTAGAACACATGCACACTTCCTAATTCCCCAGTGAATGTCTTCACACCATGGTTTGATACCGGTCAATTTATTCTTTTGGTTGGTGGTTGACGGATCATTGTAAACAGAATCATGCTCCATATGATTTACAAAAATGTAAATGACATTTTATATCATTGTGCAGTTACTGAATATAGCCTAGATATAATATATGACAATATGATATAAACATACAAAGTATGTGTACATTACATAGATTGTGTAACACACGCACGTGCATGCGCGCGCACACACACACACACACACACACACACACACACACACACACACACACACACAGTATGTGTATACTATGTGATATACAGTAAATATAATGTCATAGTAAGCTATGTTGCAATCTACTGCAAGTGTGAATTAGCAATACAATAGCTGCAAACCATAACTTTAAATGTCCTATCCGGGATTTGAATGTGTGTGTGATCATGCTATAGTATACATGCACATAATATCTGTGCTTAGGCTACAATTTTCCATAATACACATACATAGATATGATTGCTAGTAGGTTAAAGTTTTACAAAGTTATCCCATGATCTTACCTGATCTAAGGAGAACCCAGCAGGTTGGTAACACAGACGGCACTCAGTTGCAAACCTGCATCTAACCTGGTCACCATCAGGATCAAAAGCTGTCATATTGAATGTCCTGGGACAGTTCCTCGTCACTCTGTGAAATGGGAAACAGCTGGATCAAGTTGAGTCATCCAAAACCGCTTTCGACATGAATAGTAGAATCTGTGACTAGTAAAGCACACACCTTTTGAAGTATAAGGGCTAAGACAAGAGAAGGTAAACACATTTAAAATTTGGGGAAGTTTGGGGAAGGGATGTGTTATGTTCATAAACAAGGATATAATTGACATTCTAGGCCCACACTTAAGTCCATTTACATATTTTCAGAGGTTGCAAGGTTACACGTAAGGTAAACAAGAATGTGTTCGGATGCAGTGCTGGTATCGGGAGATACTGGCACTCAATAGAATGTCTCTCAGCCAATCACAATGCCAGGTTGGAACTAAATGTAGTGTAATGTAAATGATATCCTAGTTTTAGAATGATGAGACGGTGTATTACAGTAAGGTATGCTTGGAACGCTGTGAAAGCTTTTCTCCACAATCTACAGTACATACAGTACAATATATTGTCATCTTGTCTTATTTGTGTGATTCACTAAAACAGAAGATCCTTTTTAGTGACACGCACACTCTTCCTCCTCCTCTGTGCATCTGACCGATGACATTGTGAACCTGATTCAATGACGATTATGTTAAATAATTTGCTTGTTGCCAAACTATGCAGTTGTTGATGTTGTATTGCAATGCAATGCAAGAACCCAAAAGAATACATAGTGATATTGTTCATTACCGCATGACAGGTAGCGTATTTGTGACAGGACCTCTGTTAGATGCTCCAGTATCAGACCGGGTTCCGAGGTCCACATGGGCCATCATAGTCCAATAGGCTGCAGAGCTGTGAGTGTTTCCTATCCAGTATCCCTGACCGTAACGCATATTGTAGATGGTGGGATAACTGTTTTACAAAAAATATTGCATCGTAAAGACAATGTTACAGTCATTTTAAGGTTACCAAACTGGTAGGTCGTACAATCAAAATATTTTCCCTGCCGGATTCCATGGATCATTTTAAGTTTTCTGAAAAACACACTTTTTGCTACAAATTGTGTCTAAATTGGTACACCATATCTCGTCATGTGATCAAGGTGTATCCGTCAGAATTTTCAGATTCCATTCCAATTGCCTGTGATTGGCTTTCAAAGTTTGCGGGAGGGGCACAAAATGCCACAAATCTTGATCACAGTATCCGAATGGTGTGAAACTTTGCACACTCTGATTAGGCCAAGGAAGATCTGAGAAGCCAAATGTTTCAAATTGGTCAACATAGCTCTGGGTAGGCATTAGGCAACCTGGCCTGGCGGTGATCTGCACTTTTCTAGTTTGAAAAATGAATTTCCTCACCTAATTTCAAATGGTCTGTTGCTAGGCAGCTGTCTTGTCATGACCACCTCATTTTGGCACCAGCTCAAACCATAAGAATTTCTAGCAATAAGTCTAGTTGTTGTACTGGTCTGGGACCCACAGATTCCACTGGAACAGCGGAAGTTATTCTGGTGACAGTAATAATTGGTTTGCTTGTTGCGAAGTTCCACCTGCAACAAAAGCAGTGAGTTTGAAAATTACTTAACGTTTTTTATTTTTTTTATTTTATATAGCTTTATATTCCAATAAAGCTATTTGAGCTACAGTATATTCCAATAGCAATCATCACTATTGGAAAAGCAGTAACTGGGGTCTCCCCGTCACTCAAGCTCTTTAGTAACCAATTTCAATTGGAAGAGAACTTATACATGCAGGATACAGGATAAACAGGTGAAATTGGAAGTGATGAAACAAATTTGCAAAACAAATTGGAACTGAAACACTACAATTCTCTCTTCTGAATGGATGAATTTGAAAACTATTTTTTGTGTACTAAATAGCAAGAGAAACAGGAGAGCCCTATTACTGAACAGTCTAATAGCAATCATACATTCAGAGGTGCTGTGAAATCACACTGTAACAATATACAAAAAAATATAATTTAACGGTCAGGGTATCAAAAGCATTTATGTGCCTTGCAGCTCTAACATGTTGAGCTGTGGTCAGTGGTGCAAATTCTCAGCAGTGTCAATTGCAATATGGATTTTCCACAAAATGTCATATTTGTCATGCTTTTATTACTGCATGCATGCATGTGTGAAAATAGCACAGTGATGTAGATCCTGCATAGCATAGTTGGATGGAAACCAAGATCCTGATGTGTTCCATTTAATCCATTGAAGTTATTAACATTTTTCAAATATTTAAAGCAAAAATAGTCGATCTACAAGATCACAATGCTGTTGAGCTTTTCACCACCCTATCATATCAAGTAAGTAAGTAAGTAGGTCGGAGGGGCTTATTGTCAGTATCAGCCGAGAACACGGGAGTCTATCCCTGTTAGAATGCGCTAGACCCCTGAGAGATGGATTGCTGAGGTCAGCTCCCAGTACTTACTGCACTACTTGCTGCGCCCAACCCGTGCTACTCATATGCTAGGGAGTAGGGATCGAACCCATGACCTTGTGGTCCAAAGGCAAGAGCTCTATACCGACTGAGCTACCCATATACTACCCATATACTTACCGTATAGGTTCCATCTGAATTCTGTCCTTTAGGGGTGAAGGTCACAGATCCCCCATAGTACCTATAATAGTGGGTATACCTTGTATTATAGGACCATGCAGTCGTAAACGGGACCAGAATGAACAAGTGCAGAAACAATGTGACCGCAGACATGATTGTTGCAGTTTGCTCGCTGGCTCTATATGTCCCTCTCATAAACAGCCTCTTATATATCTTGTTGCAAGGAAATAAAACGAGTGAAATATGAAGAGTATGACTGACCAGTAAAACCACATGCTTCATGAACAGCATCGTTGTTAATGAAGTTCCATTGTTCTGGAATCTTGTGTCAGATTCACCAGGGCTGGATTTCACAATCTCAACCAAACACAACAGTGTTTTTAAAAAATATATATATATTGACACTATAATCAGCTGGGGCCGTGTGGGAAGGCCACTGAGGCCTCAGGGCAGATAATTTTCTGAGGGTCAGAAGGCCAAACTGAGAGTCCACAGAAACTGAACAGGCACCCGGGCACCCCACCAACATGTAGGAGCCACAAATCCTTTGCTGTTTTTGACTGGCATTAGTGGCATAGTGCCATTGAAAGCATTTTTTGTGTTAATCAATCTTATCTTTCAGCAGCTCTGATTGTTGTCCAAAGGGTTCCAAGTTCACCTTAAATGTCATTTTGATGCGTTTCATCTTGACCGCCATACAGTTTGTAGCCTAATGTTTTTTTCTCTGCCTCAGAGTCATATAGAACTGTACAAAGACTGTCCTCCCATTGCTAAACTGCCCAAAATCGCACTCATAATGTTCACCTTGACACATAAAGCTCACCTGTTATGTATTTCGATTCAATTCAATTTTATTAAAGTGTCAAATCACAACAAGTTGTCTCAAGACACTTTACATGTAGAGTAAGCTTTTCTTTCCTAATGTCTAAAGAATGAGTTTCTTTCTCTCAGAAATGTACTAACTGTGAGACACCGGAGTACAATCCAGTCAGGGAGCGGTCTGCTATGTTTCTACTTTGTAAAATGTTGGTATCAAATGACTGAGAGGGGAAAAAACAACTTGTTCATACAAGATTTCACTAAAATGGTTAGGTGATAAACAGATTTTAAACAAGGTGTTAAACAGCTCATCTTTAACTTCATTACTTGATTACGAAAGTCATTCAAGAATTAATTATCAAATGTTATGGCCAAATGAGGGACATTTTCAATTTCTGATAAATGCTTTTTTCCAGACTACTGAATGGGTTACTGATTATAATAATACAGAAACACATGGCATGCCTTTATAAGTTCTGTAAATGTATCTGCAATAAATCACACTTGGCACATTGAAATGCCACCAATGACAATGCACCCGTTTCTGTTGCACACAATGCTGGGAACCTGATCCTGCTCCACTGAAACTAATTGAGCTGTCATTCAAAGTTTACCTCACTACTCAGTTCACACGCTTATTTATGTGCATGGGGACGCAATTACACATTTGGGCCCTATCTTGCCTTACCCCTTATGCCTAAACCTTTTTGGTATTTTTTGCTATTTTGAAAAGTGTCGATGTAGATTTTCACTATTTTAAAATGTTTAGGCCATGAAAAGATAAGGCCATAGCTATGAATTTTTCATAGCCTCAAATCATTACCATGTGTAACACTTAAGTTGCAAGTGCATGCACACAAACATACACTGGTTGAGATAAGTGTTACGACACGTTATGGTTAGATTATCATTGCCTGAGGAAAGTAGTGTGCGCACATCCGTGGCCCAGGTGCAAGACAAGCAAAAGTATCATAAAAGAGAAGATCTGCACACAGGTGATGCTGATAAAGCTCCACTGTATTTATATTGCGTCGTCAACGTTTCGATCTATTCAGATCTTCATCTGGATCTCTGTCCTGATGAAGATCTGAGTAGATCGAAATGTGGACGACACATAAAAATACAGCAGAGCTTTTTCAGCATCACCAGTGTGCACACTCTATCTCTTTTAGATTATTATTGCCTCCTCAAGAATGAAGACAATCCAGGGGGGTGTCACTCACTCATTCAGGTTGCTGTTGAAGTAGGCTACACATTGTGTTGCTAAAACACTTCAACCTGCAACTGCAATCTCACAGACAAATAAACATTATTTAAATATGAGTTTCAAAATGTATATTCACATGTTTAGTGAAACTGTCTTGAAAGTGTTACAAGAATTACTGGTACTTTCTTAAAAATAACTAAACCATGTGGCTCCTCAACATTTTGTGCATGTAGTTGCTTTTATTTTGTAAGAAAATTCAGCTTTTTTCATTGCAAAACTCCCAAATGACTTCCCTCCCAAATCTCAGGGATAATGTAGGTGCTTTAAGGTTGGCATTCATATCTTATAGCTGAGACTTCATTGTCATTGTTACAGTAAGTGAATACTGTAGAAAAAATGTAATAAGCACCAACCTGAGTTTGTTTACTGTGCTGAAAGATACTATTAATCAAAACCAGTTTGACAGTCTTTACTGGAATTGACATATAATATTGTAGCCTACTTCCTGGAGCATGACCAAATAATCAAAGCATGAAGCTGGCTGCGGGTGAATGTGCTTCCTCATACCAAGAAACACCAAGAAAAAGAAAACATGTGATCAAAGCCTTCACAGTGAGCCGTTTGAGGAAAACTCAGGCAACCGCATTGTTTTATTTTATCAAAATATAGTAGCCTATTTCATCTGCATGACAATACGCAGGGTTCGGTTTTTAAAAATAAATAAAAACAAAACCAGGAGGGGATATCGTCTGACAACATCTCCTCCCCCGCCAAACTGACCATTCAACTGATACAATTCCTGTCCTGCTCACCTCATTTCACATCTCACCTGACATCTCACCTGATAAGCCCTCCCGGCACTCGCATGTCATCAATCTGTATACTGTAACTCCTCCCGCTCTCATCTGATTCCAGGCACTTCTGATAACTACTCCTCCCATTTTTCTTCCCCTCCTCGCCATGCCTACCTGTCATAGTGCTTTTTCTTTTTTTTTTTATCTCACATCATCAACAATGGTCACTCCTCCTCACTTCCCATCATGGCTCTCCTCAGAAGCCTCATCTTTATTTCTGTCAACAACAATTTCATCATCCGAGTAGCTGTCCCCAACACCGCAACAACATTACTGAATCCCTCTCCCGTTTCATGTTCAGAAATTCAGACACGTGACTTCATTTTGCTCCATCTACCCTGTGTCATCATCATATTGGATTGTATGTCCACCTTGATCTCAGTCTTGGGTGTCAACTCCAAGTCAATTCAATTTCAGTTCAATTCAAAGGCATGAGAAAACATACGTTTACATGGCCAAAGCAAGTGTTAAAACATAATGAAAACAAGTTAAGAAAATGGGGAAAGAATATACAGTTGGAGGGGGTACAGCATTGTGTTAAACGGAGCTATGTCACATTGCGTCGTTATATACATGTTATGTATACAGGGTATAAAGTTTTTTGAAAAAGATAGCAGCAAAAACAATGCAGTCACTTTTGGGACAATTAGCAGCATTGTCTCAAAACTATTTAAATAGTATACAAAAAAGCTTCAGATTTTAAATATGTTTAGAGCTACAGTAGCAGCTCTGTTTTATATGGTCTACTCGGTACAGATAGTGAGGGAAACTCAATGGTTAGTAGTCCTTAGGCCTTAGGGTGGTTGCATTCCATTGGTTAACCTTATTTTATCGCAACAGTTCACAAACCTGTCCGTAACAACTTAAACCCTACACGTATACTTTGTTGACCAGGGTCCCCCAGGGGCTCCATCCATGGTCTCCTAAATCGTTTCCCCTCTGCAATAATTCTACAAGTTCACAACACATTATCTTGATATGCATTGTGAGCTTGTAGATCTGCTAATTTTTTCAAATGGTCACCGATTATTACATACCCAGAATAGGGTTAGGTTAGGGAGGATGAATTGAGTACGCAGTATGCACTTTGAATTGAGTACAAAAGGACCCCAATTGAAAGAAGCCATTGGCTTTCTTGGGCTTTTCTAATCCTATTTAGTTGACCTTGTATTTGAACTGTACTTTCATGTTCTTTTTTTCCTGCAAACTTCTAAATAAAGTATTCAATCAATCAATCGAAAAAGGGTTCATGTGGTTAAGGTATTACATAATATGGCTGTCCCGAAGGCCCGGATTGTAGCATCAATGAAATCCTCTTTATTCACACGCTTTTCTTTAATTCTTTTTTAATCAGTAAAACTTATGTTTTTTTCACGTTTCAACGTACTTGACCATATGTTATAAAACCAAAATAATCAGTACATCAGCTTTCCAAATTTATATAGAAAAATTGAGGAAGAAGTTCCACAACTGTCCTTTTGCACCAAGCCTTTCCTGCCAGTCTCAAATGATGGAAGATTACGGGACATATAGGAAAATAAAGTCCACACACTGGTAGAAACAAGGTCCACTATGTTTTTTTACTCTCAACATTTATCATGGATTTTACTCAATTCTGTTTGGTTGCGACAAAAAATAGGAAAGTGAGTCAGCAATTGACTAATTTTCACACAAAAAAATACAGGCACAGTGTACACATATCCTCAAATCCAATCTAATATTATACAATTATACAATAAGAAGAAAAGTAATTAAAAAAAGGAGGGACAAATAAATTCAATCGTTTGCACAGATTACGAGACATATACACAGTGTTTGAAAGCTTTGAAAGAGTAGCTTGTAAAGCTACAAGTAGTTCACCATGGCAGTAGCTTTATCAAGCTACATTTCTACCCCTGGAGAAATGTAGCATGTAAAGCAACAGCTGCATAGAAAAAGTATTTTCAGCATTAAATTGAGAACATGTGGTGTATACAGTATGAAACAAAATATAATATCCTACAAAAAAGTCACATGCCAGCAGAAATATGCATCTCAACTGAGTTTTATTTAAAAAAGGTTGACATTTTCTTTAGTAAACATCGGTCTTCCTAAAGTAAAGAAAGACTAGAGACTTAGACAAAAAAAGAGGATCTGTTGAGGATACTGTTACATGGCATTTGATTGTCAATCGTTTAACATAAACTGTAATGACACTTATTGTCTGCACTTTTTATCTAATTATTTGGGTGTAAAAAATGCGACGCATGCAGCAGTCTCTCCAAGTTCTTATCAGATAGCCGTTCCGTTTGGCAATGAAAACATCCTTGCCAACACTAAAAAGCTGCTCACATGCAGCACTGTCTGGGACTCCAGTGTTAAACTTTATGGACAAATACCAAAACGTCATTTTAGATTAAAATGTTGTCGTGTGCACAACCATGGATCCTATGATAGACGAGCATTCCACACCGGCAGGGCAAGTGCCCCGGGCGAGCGTTGCGCACCAGTGTGGCGACACTGAGGCGAGCGGTCTGCTCCGAAAATGGGGGCGAGCGTGTTTTGGGGGAAACAGAAAGGTCTTGTATTTGGGGAATATGTTTTGTTGTATCTGAGGGACATATAAATTGTTTGATATGTATGCTTGCCTATTGGGGTCAGAGTTAACTGGGGTGGAATGTTGCCTATTTTAAAGATGTTATTGAATTTATGTTATGTTTCCAGTTTCACTTGTTTTATAAAATGCAGCAAATTAGCTTTCTGTTGAATTGTGTTGTCACTATGAGAAGAGTAATTACAGTACAGAGGCATTACTGTTTATAAGAATCTCATTGAGTAAATATTTTATGGAAGCACCAGTATCATTCCCACAATACTATCACTATGTCACAGTAGAATTATATCTGATTTTGCCCACATCACCAAACTTCACAGTATATCTTACATAAGACTAGTATACACATAGGTGACATAGCAAAGTGGTGTTGTCCTCTATACTATGCCAGTTACGTAGTGAATAACAGATCTACTAGCTGCTATTTAGGTTTCATGTTTCCCTGATTTTCACATCTGACCTGCTTTGCACCTGCTTTTATTGCAACATTTGACCCCATCTCCATGGCAGAACGGACATGGAAGGAGACACGCTGCTGCCGTTCGAGAAGAAGTTTCCCCATATGCACCGAGGTGAGAACAGTTGTCTCTGAATAGCACGTTTGTACGTCGACACTCCGCTCTTATGTGGTCAGTGACGAAGTCATTCTGTATTAGACCTATCTTCCGAATAAAAGCAACAAATTGTCATATGGTTGATGTTGGGTGGTAACCTTGTATGTCCCAGACCGTTCCTTTTTTATTATTTTAAAAACATTTTTTAAATACTGAAAATAGCAGATCTAGCTCATGTGTTGCTGTGATCTTGTAGATCTGCAATTTTCAGTACTGCGTGACAGTCTTGTATGATGTAAAGTAGTAGGTTTTTTACCCACTGTATGGGACCTCATGTGTCTTTTCATATTAGTCGTGTGACTATAGACTTTGTCACAAACTGTACAAGTAATAGGCTTTCCCCCTGTATGAGTCCTCATGTGTGATTTTAGATTACTTGTGTGATTATAACCTTTGCCACAGACTGCACAAGAAATGGGCTTTCCCCCTGTATGAGTCCTCATGTGTGACCTTAGATGAACCTTTTGACAAAAGCCTTTGCTGCAAACTGAACAAGTAAAGGGCTTTTCCCCTGTATGAGTCCTCATGTGTTTTTTAAGATCACCCATGTGACCATAGCCTTTGCCACAGACTTTACACATAAAGGGCTTTTCCCCTGTATGAATCCTCATGTGTTGTTTCAGGGTACACATTTGACCAAAGTCTTTGTTACAAACTGTACAACTAAAGGGTTTGTCCCCTGTATGAGTCCTCATGTGTTTTTTCAAATCGCTCATGTGACCAGAGCCATAGTCACAAACTGTACACATAAATGGCTTTTCCCCTGTATGAATCCTTGTGTGCAATTTCAGATGTTCCTTTCGTTTAAACTTTTTGCCACACTCTGTACAACTAAAGCTGTTCTTCCCTGTGTGGCTCCTCGTGAATGGAGTTTGTTTAGATGATTTCAGGTCCTGGGATAGCTTTTTGCTCAAAGACTTTTTTTGTCCTTCCACTTTTCGTCTCTTGTGTGATTTCGGTGTGTTTAAAGCCGACAGATTTTCCCTGGTCTCCTCCCACTCATCACTGTCATCAGTGATGTCAGATTCAGAACTGTGTGAAGAGAGGAGCTGTTCACTAGTTGGTTGTGATGTTTCACAATCTTGTTCATCAGCTTGTGTTTTCATGTGTTCAGTTGAGATGCTGGTTAGAGGCTTTGTCTCTTCCTTTTCATCATCATCATCTTCACTTTTCACTGCAAGTAATGTCAACATTGTTCCATCCGCCTCTAGAGGCTCTGACTCTCTGCTTTCATCATCATCTTCACTTTTCACTGCTTGTAATGTCAACATTGTTCCATCCGCCTCTAGAGGCTCTGACTCTCTGCTTTCATCATCATCTTCACTTTTCACTGCTTGTAATGTCAACGTTGTTCCATCCGCCTCTAGAGGCTCTGACTCTCTGCTTTCATCATCATCTTCACTTTTTACTGCTTGTAATGTCAACGTTGTTCCATCCGCCTCTAGAGGCTCTGACTCTCTGCTTTCATCATCATCTTCACTTTTCACTGCTTGTAATGTCAACTTTGTTCCATCCGCCTCTAGAGGCTCTGTCTCTCTGCTTTCATCATCATCTTCACTTTTCACTGCTAGTAATGTCAACGTTGTTCCATCCGCCTCTAGAGGCTCTGTCTCTCTGCTTTCATCATCGTCTTCACTTTTCACTGCTTGTAATGTCAACGTTGACTCATCAGTCTTCTCTGGTCTTTGAAGTAGCTCCCCCGGTTCCTCTCTAATCTGTGGAGGCTCTGCAGGCCGTGCAGGGTCCTCCCGGACCAGACTGGGGTGCCTCTCCTGTTGTTCAGGGGAAAACTCCTCTTTACACACAGGGAAGTGCAGGAAGTCTAGGAAAAAGATAACATGAGAGAAAACTGTGTAAATGAAAATGCAGTCTGAGTAAATAAGAGGGACAGTGGCCCTCATTTATCAACCTCGCACAGACATAAAAAGGGGTGTACGCTGATCTCACCTCAATTGTCTGTATTAATCTTTTTTGGTTAAGTGAAAAAAATGTAATACAATAAAAAAATAAAAATAAGGACGGGTGTTTTTGATGAATCTATCATGGTTAAAATGTAGTTTTAAGTTACAATGGCTTTGTATAGGAAGGGTGTCCGAAAAAATGAATATCAAATATCTAAATAGTAAATACTGAATTAAGCATCTTAAAATCTCTCCGGGGTGCTCACAAAAGCCTGAGTAGACGTTAAAACGACCCCGAACATGTTTGAAAGCGAAATATCCCTTTAACTATTGACTGGAATAATAGCTTGGCAGATAACGGGAATAATCGTTCACTTCCGGATAAAAGCGCCAAAATTGGTACACATACTCCTTGGGTAGTACTGTTTTGATAAAACCCGTTAGCCACCTGAAAATTCAAGATGGTGGCCATTTTTCAAGATGGCCGCCATTGAATATACAGTAATATTACATTTCCCAACAAAATCACATAGATACAAGTGCCAAAATTGGCAAACATACTCCTTGGGTATTGCTCTTTTGACAAAAACCAAAGATTTTAAGATGGTGGCCATTTTTCAAGATGGCCACCATTGAATATACAGTAATTCGCAGTAATTTCACAATAAAATGTCATAGATATGCACCAAAATTGGCACACACACTCTTTGGGTATTGCTCTTTTGATGAAACCTGTTACCCATGTAAAAATTCAAGATGGCAGCCATTTTTCAAGATGGCCACCATTGTACAGTAGGCTATATACAGTCAAATCACATTTAGAAGTAAAATAGCTTAGAAGCAAGCACCAAAATTGGCTCATATACCATTCTTTTAATAACATTTTAGCAGCCACCTAAAAATTCAAGATGGTGGCCCTTTTTCAAGATGGCTGCCATTTAATATACAGTATTTCTACATTTTGCAATAAAATCACATAGATTAGCGCTGAGAGACTAGCGGATCTTGCAAATGTAGATTATAAGTAGTAATAGCGCCCTGGGATCACCCTTCGTCTAGTCTCTACCCTTCGACCTGTTTGGCTTGGGTAACCCTGCCAGAAGTACAAGACTCCTGCCGACATAGTTCTAGGGGTCATGGAGACATGCAAACTGCCCCACCACGATAAGGTGATGATCCCGTTGAGGCAGTTTTTTTTTTTTGTCTTTTCTTTATTTATTATTTTTTTTATTGTTTTTTATAGACAGTAGGCCTATACTTATTCGCTTTACCAAATTGTCTGTTTGTTCGCTTATTGTCTTGCTGCCTGGATGAGGAAGACATGCACTTCTAAACCTCGCATCTGCAGCTGCACTGTGCCGTGCAGGTCAGACCAAATCTGTAGCATTTGCATTGCATGAAAAAATTATCTGTATTGAGTTAATCAAGGCTGAGGGGTTATCCTTTTACCACCTTGTGCAATGTACTATCGTACACAATAAGGAATGGGATACGACTAGGTTCGGAAATAAAACGACATGACCTACACCTAGCCCGATCGTTCATACAGTATCATTTAAGTCCTGTGCGATCTGTACACCATCCGGGTAAGTCCATGAACAAGTCATGTATGGCCCCCTTACCCTTGGTTCGGCTCTCCCGTGCTGGCACACCCTGTCGATTCAGGCGCGACTGTCTAACTAAACATCTATTAAACTACATGTAATCTACAATAGCTAACTGATGTGGGGCTTATTAGACAGCATTTGGGACACTAAAGTCATTTTGTTATAACAAAATAATTATTTAGCTGATACTGAACCCCATGCTGAGTTTCACAGCAGCGGTGCCACCAGTGTGCCCTGGCTGTGCGTTGACATCCGCTCTATTGAGCTACTACCTCTCTACCTTCCGATGAAAAGTCTTTCAACCGCCCCTCCACCGCCTCCCGATGCGCATACACACACATACGGCATAGTGGTGTCATGTCAACTTTGGAAGTCTTGTACAGGAAAATGCTACACATAATAGACTTATAACATAGCATGATCCCCTAATTTAGCAGAAGATTAGGATTCCGGGGCTGATATATGGTACAAGGAAGCCAGTGAGTCAGTCCATGGGTCCACATTCAGATTCTACATAGTGAAAAATGTATGATTTGACACCAAGATTACTCAAATAGGACATATTTTTGTGATTTTATTCAGAAATGCATTATTAGTGTATATTTAATGGCGGCCATCTTGCAAAATGGCCGCCATCTTGAATTTTTAGGTGGCTGCTAAAATGTTATTAAAAGAATGGTATATGAGCCAATTTTGGTGCTTGCTTCTAAGCTATTTTACCTCTAAATGTGTTTATAGCCTACTGTACAATGGTGGCCATCTTGAAAAATGGCTGCCATCTTGAATTTTTACATGGGTAACAGGTTTCATCAAAAGAGCAATACCCAAAGAGTGTGTGTGCCAATGTTGGTGCATATCTATGACATTTTATTGTGAACTTACTGCGAATTACTGTATATTCAATGGTGGCCATCTTGAAAAATGGCCACCATCTTAAAATCTTTGTTTTTTATCAAAAGAGCAATACCCAAGGAGTATGTTTGCCAATTTTGGCGCTTGTATCTATGGGATTTTGCTGGGAAATGCAATATTACTGTATATTCAATGGCGGCCATCTTGAAAAATGGCCACCATCTTGAATTTTCAGGTGGCTAACGGGTTTTATCAAAACAGTACTACCCAAGGAGTATGTGTACCAATTTTGGCGCTTTTATCCGGAAGTGAACGATTCGCCTGTTTTTCGCCTGTTATCTGCCTAGCTATAAAGTTGCTTTTACTTTGAGCAGACTCTACTCCAGTCATTTAGACCAGTTACTTTGCTCTTCTTCGGTACTGGAATAATGGTACCTAGTTTAAAGCAGGAGGGGAACCTTCTGAGGACGACTGGTTGTAGATAGTCAGTGTAAACCCCTGCTGGCTGTGTCGCGCATGTGCTGAGTATCAGAGAGAGATTTTATTTAGGGCTGTCCTGAACATTAACTTGACTGAAAGTGGACATGCCTTGAAATGCCCTTTTCTGTGCAGCAGCTGCAATTACATCTTAAAACATACTATTTCCAGGTGATTAGATTACATAAACATTAGCTTCAATAATTTGTAGCACATTAAAAATTGACTGGTCAATAATCGATTTAGAAAAAAAAAAGAAAAAAAAATCTGTATTAAACAGCCGTGTTGGAGAGCATTGAAATGTGTGTGGTGGCTAAGGTTAAGTTAATCTGGCGACCATGTCTGTTTAGTTTTTTAATGGCTGTTTGTATACTCTACGAGTTGTTTATTTTAATTATTCAGTGTGAGAAGAATGGCCCACCAGACTGTGCACCTGTCTGGTGTATTTATGCAATGGGAAGAGTTCAAATCCTGTGACATTTATTTATTCATTCATTGATGTGTTTATTTTGACGCTTTAAATGGGCTGAATAGTTATTGCACCCGACACATGTTTACTTAGACTCCAATGGCGAATATTTGCATCTATAAAACGTATAAATGTATTGTTAGAGACTGTCATGGGGGTTGTCTTCCGGTTTCTCAGAACAACCGACGTCCACAACGCAACGGGAATGTCCGACGTTTCTTCATCCAAACAAGAATCAGATAGGTATGTTTTGGCATTGTGATAGAAAAAACAAAAGGCCAGCCACGTGTTTTTTTGCCGTGTACAACCATAGACTGTAAAAATTAATGGACAAAGTGACGCCATTGGTTTCTACAGACCGTAAATGAAGCCGATTGTTAAGGAATTTCAAATCCGCCATCTTTGTACTGTATATCGCGTCATATCCTGTGCAACCGGAAAGAATGCTATTGGTTGGGTAGCTTGTCAATCAAGAGCGGGGGCGGGGAATTAATTGCTATTGGCTGTGTAGCTTGTAGAGATGGTCCGATCGATCGGCCATGGATCGGATCGGCCCGAAATCAATGAAAATAATTTGATCGGTCATTCCAATCAAAAGGTAAATTCAGCGATCCGATCATGACGTATATATGTCAAGGGTTTGATACCACTCCGGATCCGAAGGTGGCGGTGAAACGCTGGCTGAATACCAGCTGCCTTAAAAGAAGGAAGAAGTGTTTGTTATGTTCTGCTGCACGCACACAGGTTTGAAAATGTCCGCGGTATGGAATTTCTTGAGACCGATGCGATACACGCTATCTGCAAAATATGAAAGGGTAAAGTACCTCGTGGGGGAAACAAGCCAAATAGTTTCAACACGACAAATTTAATTCAGCACTTGAAGAAGGATCACAAAGAGGAGCATGGCGATTACCTTAAACGGACCGCAGAAAGCGAAAAAAGAAAGGCAGAGAAAACGTCAACACGCGCTGCTGGTGCAAAGAACAATAGAGAGCACCCAGTCCTTTAACCCTCACGGTGAGAAGGCAGGGGATCACGAGAAAGGTAATGGAATTCATAGGCCTGGACGACCAGCCAATACATGCATGAGTGAATGAATTAATAAATAAAAAAGTTAAATAAAATACAAAAAGTTAAAAAATATAAAAAATAATATTGCCCCACATGATCGGATCGGTATCGGATGATCAGACTTAGGTGATCGGTTCCAAAAAACCTGATTAGACCATCTCTAGTAGCTTGTCAACCAAATCATCCCGCCGCTCCTACAGCATCAATTTTTAAATGAATGGGACCATAATTTAACAAAACGCATATCATGGTGATTGAAAGAAGACTTTAAACTTGCGACTGGAAGCATATAGTATTTATGACAATGTTTATTAAGGTAAGAAAATCAAGTCTAAAGTTCATCAAAAACCCACCCACTTGAATGGAGAAAAATTATTTCTGACACCAGCGAACCTAAAGGCCATTCATATGAACTTTTACTTCATATATAGACTCAATTTCAAAGCAGGAAGCCCCTGTGTACAACAGCTGTAGTTACTAGGACGCGCGTCACAGAAGCGGGGCATAGTTTTTGGTAGACGAGACGTAGTCATATAATTAAATATAAAATAAAATAAAATCACAGAAAAAAACGTTTTATGGTCATGATTCACCAGGACCCTGGATGGCTTGATTCTAGGCTTAAATTAATTGATATAAATATTTTTGGAAATGTAAATGGGAAAAATGCATTGAGTATTTTGAAGTGGAACCAGAAAATGGCCACCACTGCTATGCCCTATTTATCTTGAACAATTTAAAAGTACAGAAAACTCCATACATCATCATCACAATTTCAAAACATTTGTTCAAGAAGGGACAGAAAGATGCAAATGCTTATCTAGTCCGGTCCCCTTCTTACCATGACAAATAACCTATTGTAAAACAATATGATTTAATACAAATTGATATACCATAAAATGAGTACACAATTTACATACAATACATATAAATCGATCCTACTAAAAGTAATAAAAGATCATATAAAGTAAAGAAAATAGTCAATTAAAAAAACAATTCATATAAAGCAAATAATCATAGTAACTTATTAAATCAGTAAATCAGTATAAAATCATGTGACCATAATGTTGTATAAATGACTGCTTATAGCATCGCTTGAACTGTTTAACATTTCTGCAGTTTTTGATACTTTTATCAAGATTATTCCAAAGATGAATACCTGATATTGAAATGCACATTTGTTTCAGTGTTGAATGAATAATTATCATCTGTTTAAAAGTATGTTTGTTTCTTAAATCATATTTTCCATCACTCTCCTTAAAAAGCTTTTGGATGTTTCCAGGTAAACTCTTTTCCAGGCTTTAAACATGATTTGTGCCGTTTTAAATTTCACTAGATCTGGAAACTTTAGAATGTAAGATTGTAAAAACAGATTATTAGTATGATCAAGGTATCCTGCTCCATTAATTATCTTTACTGCTCGTTTTTGTAAAATACAAATCTTATTTAAAGTTGCTATAAACAGATACACCTGTATGCAGTAATACTACACAAGGAAGCTGGGAAATGTAGTTCGGCTACTAGCTGGTGTTCAACGTATGTAGATATGTTAACAAACCTGCAGTCTGTAGTTTGATGCTTTGTTGCTCCATCACAGTTCCTATAGTGAAGCGGTTGCACATGAACTCTGCAGTCGCACTGAGGCGCTCCAACACAAACACCCTGACAAGCAGTTGTGGAAGTTGTTTTACTTAAGTAAAAGTATCAATACCCTTTCAGAGATGCTCGTAGGCCTGCGTCCTGCGTCGCTGACGCACCATATTGCGAAAGGACGCATTCATGACAACTCTAGTGCGTCCATGGGACGCACTAGAGTTGTCACCACCAACAGAGAAAAATATAACAATAATTTGCGGTAAAATTAGTAGTGCACGATAAGTATCGGCCCGATAATTATATGTCTGATATCAGGAATTATGACGTCATCCCGATAAAACCGATAACATTAATAATATCTCCGATAATATATAATATTTGTCAGCTGTGATCTACATGGACTCTCTCGGTTAGGCACCGTTGGTGGAGAAGTATAACTCTCCGGTTAGACACCGTTGGTGGAGAAGTATAACTCGGTTAGACACCGTTGTACTGGAGAAGTATAACTCGGTTAAACAGCGTTGTGTGGCAGAAGCAGCAGCAACAGCACAGCCCCTCGCTGTTAGTCTACGCTACACACAGAGAGAGAGAGAGAGAGACGGCATGAGGACCTGCTCTTAAACGTGTTAAAACGTCTTGGATAGACCACTGTCTGGAATAATAACTGATCATCATACATATAGGTCTACTACTAATCTTTGTTGGTGTTGTCATCTTAAATTGACCAGCCAAAGTAAAATCCCCGATTTTAGAGTGTTCTCCCACTTGCTTGGAGATGATGTGGTGGATTAATGCATGTTGCCAATCAGCTGTGTAACATTAGCAGGTTAACGATGGCTCGTTGAGCCTATGCATTTGACCCTGATTTGACCACAAAGGCGAACAAAAGCACTAATTAATGGCAGCTGTAAGTAACCGGTTGTCTATCGTCTGTGTCTTGTGTATGTTTAATAGGCAACTGGATGTTTTCTGTAGCCTAGAGATATCATAACAATTAATTCCCTGAAGAGGGTAGACCCTCTCCCTCATGCTAAACTTAAAGTGACTTATAAGGTTCCACTTCTCCTCAAAAAGACAACTTTATTTTCCTTTCTCAATGACAAGCCTAATAGTATTATTGCATGTTGACTATGTCCAATAACTGCAAGCCAATGTTCATAGGCATTGTCAGTATTTGTCTTCATTATTTCTTGAATTCCTATTTCTTTATTTGCCAATACTTCCACTGTAAGCCAGTGTTTTCAGTCTTTTATTGCTACACAATAAATAGTAAAAATAAATTCTACATTCATAAATACAAAATAAAATAATAATAATGATTAAAAGGTTCTATGATTAAATGTATTCTATTGGTCAAAGGTATGTTAAATCCACCTGTTGCCCACTACTAGTATTTCTTACCATAAGGTGTGCTAATACTACAGAATCATATACATTTGAAAAAATATATTTATGATTTTTTAATATATGTATATATATCGGTATCGGTCTTGAAAAGCAGGAACGGGTCGCACTGATCTAGATCTGCTATTTTCACAATATGTATCTGTGGAACTGAATCAAACTAAATTAAGTGCCTCAACTCCTAATTCCTCAGGGTGGGGGGTCCCCAGTTAAAAAAAAAAAAAAAAAAAGATTATTTTAGGGGGTCGCTGCCTGAAAAGGTTGAGATCCACTGCATCAGGATATAATGTACACAGTCACACACGCATAGAAGATATGGAGATTGGAGATCAAAGAAAACGATAGGGGGGGGGGGGGGGACGTGTAATTGGGGACCCATAAAATGTTTCTGGGACCCATCTGAATGACCACCCTTGCATCCCAGGACCCATTACATTGAAAACCTAGCAACATCACTGCCCTTTGTAGAAATATTCTGTTACAAGTACAAGTTTGGCAATCAAAAATGACTAGGTAACAGTATAAAAGTATTGGCATCAAAACGTATTTAAAGTACCAAAAGTAAAAGTACTCATTATGCAGAAGGTCCCATTTGACAAGTTCTAAAAATGTAATGTATAAAGATCCTTTGAAAATAGCAGATCTGCAAGCTCACAACCTTGTAGATCTGCTATTTTCAAATTGCAGACCTAAATAATAGTAACTAGAAACTAACGTTTTCAAATAATTGTAGTGGAGTAAAAGTACAATATTTGCCTCTGAGATGTTAGTGGAGTAGAAGTAAAAGTATTGAAATTTGGAAATACTCCAGTAAAGTAAAAAAAAAATGTACTTAAGTACTGAGTACTGAATTGTACTTAAAGGACGACTTCACCACTTTTCAACATATCTTCATACAATAGGTCCTCACTAATGCTCATGATGAAATGATTAAAAAAAATCTACTTGGTCTGTGTCTCATAGGAGGGCTGTGGACAGTCCAGAAACCCGTCTACCTGTGACATCATCGTTAGGCAGGATCTTTTTCCCCCAAAAGATTACAATTTTTTTATTCAGATTTGTATTAAGGCGATAACAATGGGATCTATTATTGCATTACAACTTTCCAGGAATACTAAGCCTGCAGTTTTTATTAGCTTGGATTCCCAATCGATGATGTCACTGGTAGACGGGTTTCTGAACTGTCTACAGCCCTCCTCTGAGACACAGACTGATTCGATTTTTTTTTTTACCATTTTATCATGAGCATTACCTATTATATAAAGATGTGTTGAAAAGTGGTGAAGTCGTCCTTTAAGTACAGTACTTGAGTAAATGTACTTACGTAGCTACTTTACACCACTGCTGACAAGCTTCACTCAACAAACATGTGTGATGATCACACAAGACGGTCAGTCTTGAATCAAGGCTATCACCACAATATCTCCTCTTCCAGCGACGTCAGCTGCTCTTTTATCGACATCCGTAGAGAGTCCAATTATGGCCATTTATCTCGTTGTTAAGACATTTTTCACCGCGCCCTTAGTTAACGTTTGTTGTGTTCCAGGTTGGAAAAAACAAGGGCAAAAAGCACAATAAAACAACACGCACACACTTCCGGGTAAACGTGTTTCACGACTGCAAAGGATCCCAGGCACTGTTGCTTTTCGCCCCCTGGTGGAGGAGGTGTGTAACTGTCACTGAAGACAGCTAGATATAGAGAGAGACCATAGAGTTGAGACAGACAGACAGACAGACAGACAGACACTGACAGACAGACAGACAGACAGACAGACAGACAGACTAATGGTCAATCATCCAAGGGTCCATACACTCTTATCTTTTGCCAACTGGTGGATGCTGAATGAAGATTGAGACCTATGAAACAGACAAACATATAATTCAGGTGTCTGCAGAAGTTCTACCAGTCCATGTTTGCCAGTGATATATATATATATATATATATATATATATATATATATATATATATATATATATATATATATATATATATATATATATATATATATATATATATATATATATATATACATATATACATATATATATATACAGTGGTCACCTATTCACATACGCACCAGAGTCTCTGAAAGGTACCCACCATAACCCACCATAACCTTAGGTTGTGAAAGGTTGGGGGTGTGGCTATGCCTTGGGGGTGTGTTTTAAGTTTTTCATTTTAGGTGGACAGTAGGTGGCAGAAGAGAGCAGAGGAAAGCAATTACTCTACTTGCAGTTTATTTCTTAAAAGCAGAAGTCATTAGAGAACTTATGAATGCAGACAATTTATCATTGAATTAATAAAACAAACTTATGTACTAGAGTATTTCCAATTTCCAGTACTTTTACTTTATTTTATATATAGGCTATTTGAAAATAGCTGATCTACAAGCTCACAATTTTCACAATGCTATTTTGAAACATTTTACACAACAGTGTATTTTCAAACATTTTACAGTGGTGTAAAGTAACAAATTACATTACACAAGTACTGTACATAAGTAAAGATTTTAGGTTTTTTTTTTTCTTTACTGGACTATTTCCCTCTCTCTCTCTTTCTCTTGTTATGCAGAAAGTCCTCTTTCACACGTTATGTCAAAATCGTCACCTTATTAAACTAATGGCCTAAGTCATTTTTTGAGGAAATTATATTTTTGCCTAAGTCAGGTCCTCATGACACTAGCCTTATATAAACGTTGGCTATTTAAAAATAGCCATGTGATGCGTTGTGAGCTTATAGATCTGCTATTTTCAAAGGATTTTTATATATTTTGATAACCTGTGAAACGGGACATTCTACATGTATTTTTATGTGGTATATGTGGTGGCTTTTACTTTAAGTAAAATATCTGAGTACTTCTTCCACCACTGAAGAACAACAATTAAAGAACAGAGGATAAGCCAGTGTTTTTCTCATTCTTTTTTTTTTCTCTCTCTCTCAGTCATAGGAGACAGCTGTTGCGACCAGTGTTGCCAGAGTTTACGAGAGAAATAAGCAAACAGGTCTATGAAAACAAGCCCAAAAGAGATTGATTATTATAGGCCACATGAGCACATTAAACCTATATGCACCTCAAGTTCTCAAATAAAAAGCAGCAAGCTTCTACCAATATTTACAAGCAACTTTACAGAAAAACAGGTTGCTTATAATAAGCAAACATGGCAACGCTGGTCGCGACCCCTTCCTTTCATTCAGTGAGAGAGGATCATGGTTAACATATGCTAATAGACAGACAGTGGCTTCAAGCTTGGCCATTGTTGTCACAAAACAAGTTTGGCCACCTTCACACACAGTTAGGTAGGCTACAGTCAGCAGGGAGAGGGGGTTGGGGGAGAATTTAGCTTTTTTTGAAATCATGTTCTCAGTGGTGGAAAAAATGCTCACATTAGCTCAAGCACCCCTCTCTCTCTGTCTTCAGTATTAACTGGGTATCAACTGCCTTTTAAGGTCAACCCTAAATGCATCAAATTTTCTCTGATGTGATGTTTTAAGTTGTATGTATCTTTCTGATGCTTAAGTAAGAGTCCCTCTTGTGGTTAAAGCTGATGTCCAGTGATTTTGCGGCCCGGGTTTAAATCCCACGCTATGAGCTTGCAAATTCCATGCGGAATGTCCAGTTTTTGTTACCACAATATAAAAATACTCTGTTACAAGTAAAAGGCCTGTGTTAAAAATGTTACTGAGTAAAACTACAAAGTACTGGCATCAAAATATTTTCAAACATTTTACACAACAATGTATTTTCAAACATTTTACTGTGGTGTAAAGTAACACATTACATTACACAAGTACTGTACATAAGTAAAGATTTTAGTTTTTTTTTTTTCCTTACTGGACTATTTCCCTCTCTCTCTCTTTCTCTCTACTTGTTATGCAGAAAGTCCTCTTTCACACGTTATGTCAAAATCGTCACCTTATTAAACTAATGGCCTAAGTCATTTTTTGAGGAAATTATATTTTTGCCTAAGTCAGGTCCTCATGACACTGGCCACCTCTGGTAAAATCGCCTATCTCCTAATTGAAAAGGATCATGCTGTTCACGCCCCTTTTAGTATAATGGCCTAACTCCCTAGTGTGACTTAGGACAAAATAGGCCTTTCGTTTGGCCTAAGTCACATGTTTTTGTGACTTAAGCCAAATTATTTACTGATTTAGGCCATTTTGTAATTTGTTTTGCTTTTTATTTTGGCCTAAGTCAGATTTAATCCTATTTAAACCTATTTAAATCTCTTATGTTACATAACTGACAGACAGTGTTATTTCTATTTAAATAGTCATAATTTGTTATAAACATTTTGGGTGAAATGATTAAGAAATATCATATAGTTTTGTTCTGGATCAGTTTTTTATTTTTCCTGAAAACCTTGAAAAAATGACTTAGGCCATTAGTTTAATAAGGTGACGAAATGTAAAATAGCAGATCTACAAGCTCACAACGTGTAGCTTAGTTCTGCTATTTTTAAATAGACAACTTTATATAAGGTTAATGGTTAATGTATGTTTTGTAATAATAATCAAAATCTACAAAGTAACTAAAGTTTTCAAACACTTGCACATCGTGTGTGTGTGTGTGTGTGTGTGTGTGTGTGTGTGTGTGTGTGTGTGTGTGTGTGTGTGTGTGTGTGTGTGTGTCTGACTGTGCAGTGTGTGGGCACAGACAGACAGACAGACAGTAGGGGGAGGTAGGTAGCAGATAGCAAAACCGGTTATGTTAATGATATACTGTGTAGCCTACACTACAGTATTCCAAATAAGCTGAGGAACTCTGCTATCAGGTTCCCCTCCCCCCTACAGTACCTCTGTCCCCACCACACCGTGGAACCACACATTACTGCCGGACCCCCGGCAGTAACTCTGAGGACCCTCTAGGGGTCTCGGACCTCCTGTCGAAGACCCCTGATTTAACACTCTCTCTCTCTCTCTCTCTCTCTCTCTCTCTCTCTCTCTCTCAAAATGGGGGTCCGCGGGCTAATAAGTGTCAATTTGGAGGTCCTTCACATGAAAAAGTTTGAGAACCACTGCTCTATATCTCCCCCCCTTGCACTTTGGCTAATTAATATTGACTGTTGTAAGTGAAAAGGTTAAGAAATGTTCAAAAAGTTTACTTTATTGTTTCAGTTTCTGAGAGGCTGCAGCCAGTGTGTGCAGTTCAGATTTATGTTGTTCCTGTAAGGATAATTATTGTTCCAATTCCAAATATGGAATCTGTAGCAGCAAAATACTTAAAAAGATAAAAACTGTTTTCTATTGTTCCATTAAATTGGATTCAGTTCTAAAAGGCTAAAAACTGTACACGTCTTTTTTTTGAGGGGGGGGGGGGCACGGGGAAAGTAATATAAAGTAATATGTAATATATTACTCTTGATTCCAAGTAATACGTTATATAATATTATTACTTTTCAAAGGAGTAATAAGTAATACAAGTAGGTAACATATTACTCTCCTAAGTAATATAGCCCAACACTGATTATAAAACATATACATTAACCACTTTAGCCCTATATTATACCACGGCCATTAGAAAATAGACGATCTACAAGCTCGTAGATCGGCTACTTTCAAACATTTCAGTACTTTTACTTTTGGTACTTTAAGTATATTTTGATGCCAATACTTTGTACTTTTACTCAAGTAACATTTTGAACACATGCCTTACTTACTTTTTTAAAATACATTTTGATACCAAGCGCCATCTCGTGGCTGGACGGCCACACTACACTTTCTAATCATTTCAATGGGAGGTGCCAAGAATCTGTGGGCGTCAACTTTGAAAGGTACCTAAAGAAACCTTTGAAAACCTCTGATGTCCAATAGGTGGCCGTTTGAAGATCGTGCATGAATGAACAGGTGACCACTGTATATATATATATATATGTATATATATACATATATATATATATATATATATATATATATATATATATATATATATATATATATACATATACATATATATATATATATATATATACATATATATATATACATATACATATACATATATATATATACATATACATACATACATACATACATACATACATACATACATACATACACACACACACACACACACACACACACACACACACACACACACACACACACACACACACACACACACACACACACACACACACACACACACACACACACACACACATATATATATACACACAAATATATATAAAAACAAAAATATATACACACAAAATGTAATAAAAATACAAATAAATCTGACAGATTTTTAATCCACTGTAGTGGAGATGTGTCAAGACATGTCAATGGAGACGTGTCAAGCAGCAATGCAGAATGACAGTATAGGTAGTTGATCAGGAAGTGGAATTGCACAATATTTTTAACATTTTGTCCTGCAGCTGTCAGAATACTAGAGAACAGAAAATAACAAATGCAAAATAGAACGACTGTAATCCCCTGCTCAAAATGTTACTGCACATGTACATAGACAAGTGAAATAGACAAATGGGCTGTTAGGATATTGCAAGTGGGCCCCCGAAATAATTGACAAAACACTAATATTTTGTAATAATAATATAACATTAATATATATATATCTGCTGTCCGGCAGGAACCAGCTAACTCCAAAATGTTCATTTTTCAGGAAATGAAAAAACAAAAACAAAAATGTTAGGAGGTTTTGTTCATTGATAAGAACAGCTAAATGGACCTCCAAGCTCACAATGAGGTTGGAGGTCAAAAGGGGGTGGAGCCTGGAGTCAGCAAAACCAGCTAACTCCACCCCTTTGCTGAATTAGCTGAAAAAAAAGAGGGGAAAAAATGACATGGTATTTGTCTTTAAAACCTTGAAAATTTTAAAAAAGTTTCACTGATCAATTAAAATTAGGAAATGAACGTGGCGCACCCATCTTAACGAAAGGCTGCCATGTTAAGTCGTCAGATGGGTGGGCCACAAACACTTTCAACATTTTAAAGTGGGCCCTGATCCAGAAAAGGTTGAGAACCACTGCTATATACTGTATGCCTTCTGCTTCTTTGCACATTTGACACTGTTGCTAAAGTTATAAGATAGTGTTGCTGTCGGGCATAAATATTGTTTCCATCTCCATATTTCAACTTTTAATGTCTTTTCCCCGTATTTTTTTATTAATGCCCTACTTCATTGTAAGGGTGCCTTCCAAACTATAGTGAAAATAGCCTATCTACAATCTCACAATTGGTCGCATCACTATGTTGTGATCTTGTACTGTAGATCTGCTATTTTCACGACCCCCCCGAAAAAAAGACGTATTTAAGAAAAGAAGTACAGTACATGTAAAGTAAATGTATAAGAAGGCATCTTACCTTGTACGGCACTGCAATGAAGAGGTTCTAAAATAAAATGATTTATAGAGGAAGTGGCAGAGAAAAAGTACATGGGTATGTATAGTAGAAGGGAGAGGCTTAGCAAACACTGTAGGCAGGAGCAACACAGGGATGTCTGCTTGAGAGGGATTAAGAGCAGTCTAATTCTCATTGCTTTGAGATCCGATTTCAGATCAGATGACAGATCCAGATTAAGGGTGCAACAGTTAATCGATTGAATTGATCATAAGAAATATTTATAATCGATCATTAAATAATGATCCATGGGGCCTTTATATGGGGCTCTGGCTGACAGCGCAAAGCGTTGACTATTAAATTCATGCTTACTTCTGTGAAAACGGTTGTATTTTCCTTTCCAGAGAACTATGAGCAAGTACTTGCATAAGCCTCGAAGACCACAATCCACCACAAACCATGAGCAATATCCAAATGGAACTTGTGCAAGTGCAAAGCATTGTACTTGTGTATGAATAACATCTAAATAGCATTACAAGAAGGAATGTGTCTTGTAAAGTGCAATTAAACTGAAAGGAGATATTGGTCATAGAGAATTTATGTTTATCAAATTAACAGCAATGGTCAATTTATTTGCTGTGAATAACAACTTAAAATAAAGAAAACGGAGGGAAAAAAGCAATAAATGCATGTCATTACACTGTCATAACCATGACATTACATGAACAATGTGTTTTGTGAACACTTATTTTGTGAATTAAGTGTTCGGTCATTTATGTCACTTTCAATGCAAAGATGACATTGTTTGGGATGTCTTTGTTACAAGTTAAATAAGTCATTAACATGACATACTGTAGCAGACAGCATCAAACTGAAGACACTATGTGAGGCTTGCCGTCAACAGTATCTTGTGCACGCTGCCGGTAGGCTTAGTACCTCCACTATATATTTTTCTTGCATGCGTTTTATACTATCTTATTTTAATCGTATATAACTAAGGCGCGATGCCCGTTGGGAATGCATGCCACTCCAGTTATGTGGGGAAACACACACACAGATTCCATTCATAATAACAATAGTGCACCACAGGGCTCCCTCCCGTCCCTGCAAGACGAATAAGACTACATGCAGTGGTGGTTACTTTAGTGAAAGTATCAATATGGCAATGTAGAAACACTACAAGTAAAAGTCCTGTAATCAAAATTTACTTGAGTAAAAGTACAAAAGTATTGGCATCAAAATATACTTAAAGCACCAAAAGTAGAAGTAGTCATAATATAATGCAGAATGTCCCTTTCACAAGTTATCATATGTCTAAAATGTATTAAAATCTCTTGAAAATAGCAGATTTACAAGCTCACAACGCCTCATTGTGAGCTTATAGATCGACTATTTTTAAATAGCCAAAGTTTAAATAAAGCTGTAGTGGTTCATGTATGCTATGCAATTATAATATACATCTACAAAGTAACTAGTAACTAAAGTTGTCAAATAACTGTAGTGGAGTAAAAAGTGGAGTGATACAGCTTCATCATGACGCAAAATTTGTAGAAGCAGTAGCATTAAGTGTATTTTGTTAACGTGAAATGGCGGAAAATCGAGTCTGGCACAAAATGATCCAAGGAATCCAGGGGGTGGGGGAAATATTTAGCGCAAAAAAAGCCCAAAAATAAATAAAAAAAAGAAGAAAAAAAAGGTCACACATGGACCATTGATATGCACAAGCTTTTGTAGCTTGGTAAAAGGTGAGAATCGGGCAGCCAATGTACGCTACATTGGCCTACGGGAGCGCGCCCCACCAATGAGTGGACAGGTTGTCCGAGCCCATGGACGAGCTACTGTAATGGTACTGTAAATCTAGGCCCCCAAATTTGAGATTGTGCTAGGGGCTCGTCATTTCTCGCAGGGCCTTTAGCCCCGAGGCACCCACAGGATTGGCGTCTATGGGTGGAGGTTTTTCCTCGGCCTACTGGGAGTGTGGGTGCAAAATTTCGGCTGTTCCGGCCTTCTGGCACCGGCGGGGATAAAAAACACTGCATTCCACCATAAATGTCACGTTTTGAAGAAAATGCTAAATGGGGTCATCTTCATTGTACAACATACGCTCCAAGAGTTATAGGCCAAAATGTAAAGAGGGCTGGTACAGCACCACTATGAGGCGGATTTGAAAAAAGTGTGGTGGAGTGACTTCCTTGGCCTACCGGCAGCCCTGCCTGAGAAAGGAGGTGCTCATTGGTGGAATGGTTTCTGATTAGCTCCGGAAACATAATCTCCATCCTTGGCTGTTCCAGCCTGGAGGAGATAATAAAATTACATGTTATGTAATTTATGTGGAGTTATGTTACAGGTATTTGAAATGGTGGTTGTATAATAATAATAATAATACTAATAAATATTAGAACAACATCATAACTGAAACTGATAGATTAAAAAAAAGATTCATTAATACTGGTATTTCCATTTATTTATTTTTAAATACAATATTTAATTGGAGTGTACTTAAAACACCAAATTAAGAGTTTTCTTAAATGTATTTCACCGTTTTAACTGATGTATAATGCACTTACAAGTGTCAGGATTCAATTTTATAAAATCTGCCTTATGGTTTAATAAACAATATTATACTGTATATTTAACAGAACTTCCATTGAAGGTTGAGGACATCTCAAAAGGTTCTTATGCTATATATATATGATCAAATTCTACATTAAATTACAAATGAAGGCCTCATAAATTGATTTACATATTGGAGAGAAAAGAGAATGTGCTTATTTTCAGCAATGTTTCATATGTAAACATTTAAACAGATGTGCATTTGAAGCAGAGGATAGATATATCATATATATATATATATATATATATATATATATATATATATATATATATATATATATATATATATATATATATATATATATATATATATATATATATATATATATATATATATGCATCTTTACAAACATTTAAGCAGTCTGCAGTTGATAGATTTGAGAAGGTCTATACAAAATAAGACTTATCTATATTAACAAAGTGCTTTACTTTATAAAAGCATAAGTATAAAATTGTGTTCTTAGAGACAAGAAAAAGCCCATAGTACAACCTGTAAACATACCAGGTAGTGTAAACATATGTTTTACCTTTCATAAAATAAAATATTGTTTGTTAAAACATTCTACTGCTTAAGCATAGTCAATATCCTACAAAATTATTAGGCAACAAATGTTCACTCATTTTGAGAACAGATTTCCCATCTGTTCACAATTCAAGAGTTACCACAAAAAGAACAATTGTAAAGGGTTGCTCTTAAAAATAGAGCACTGTACTGCTATTAGACACCCATGGTGAACAGAAGGAAAAGAAAGGCTAGCATTTCTTATTGAAAGAGGTGGCAAAATGCACAAGATTGCAATTATGTTTACATGTGTGCAAGAAAAAGGAGAATTCAACATGTGCTATAACTTTAAGACAAACTGCCTTCAATATCTTTTTCTGTGTTACTTAGAGAGTATGTTGATGGATATAGTCCATTCTCTTGATACATACAGGATTCAGATTGTGCTAACTTATGATAGAAAGTTAATGATACTTTAGTTTTTCTTTCAAACTTCAACACCTGAGTTCAAATCTAACTCACACATACTGCATGTATTGAAAAGACATCAACAGGTTTGCAACAAAGAAAAAAGCCTAACATTTCAAACGTCTCATTACAACTGCAAAGAGAAAGACTTTATGCATTCACATACATTTCCAGCAGTTCCTTATCATTGGATAGAATAGAGTTCTTCATGAAAACAGTCTATTTTTTTCTTTCTTCTTCGTTTTTAGCAGAAATTGGTGCGGCTTCAATGTCAAGGGGGCGAATACAACTTTGAGTGACTAAACATAAAGGCTCATATATTATGGCATAAAAAATATTTTTTTGTAAACTTCAGAAAACAAGGAGCGATAGATCACCTGATGGTCACTCCAGAATGTCATTTTCCCTTATTTCTGTGTCCCATAATCCTGCGTGTCACAGGAAACCAGAGGGAAGGCAAGGCTGTGTGACTAGTACTCTACTGTCCCGTGGCAGGTGCGGCCTGTGTCACAGCCTGTGTCACGACCGTGACACAGCCCGTGACAGGTGCGGCCTGTGTCTGAAGCTCGAGCACACCATGGTGTGGCTTGTCGACAAGAACTGAGAGTGTGTCGCGTAGTTCTTGCCGGCAAGCCACACCGTGGCGCGATGGAGTTATGATTTAGGCATGACAAAGAGCACGTTCCTTCAACATTAAAAGTCCTACATCTTGCCATTTGGCTTCAGTGCGATGGCACTCGTAACACTTAACTTCTTCTGCCTGGCGGCCATATGGTACGAAGCCCCTAATCCACCCCGTCGAAACCTTGTGCGTTCTCGATGGCGATGTGAAGCTTCTCTCTCAGCTCTTCAAAGGACTCGTAGGGAGGAAGGTCCAGTCGATTGAAGCTGAAGAAAAAGTGATGAGTGAGTGAATATGACACAAAACAAACATGTATTATGAGGGTGGATACCAGGTCTGGAATTTCGTAATTTTAGGGTCAAGGCGACCTGGCCTTTGGTGTTGTCAGTTTTTTGAGGGCACGAAGGCCAACTATCAGGGCAGGAGGCCATCAATTAAAACAATGATTTTAAGTCCAAGGAAATAATGAATTTTACTTGATGATTACATTATTTTTTTATATTGTACAACTACAGTATAACTATCAGTGACTTACATTATTTTTTTATATTGTACAACTACAGTATAACTATCAGTGACATATAACCTGTTTATTTCACAAAATAATGTATAGGAAAATTACCAATATTTGTACACGGTCAATATTTCTCACATTCAGCACTGCACTTCGCTGATTGAAGTAAGGGTCACATGAATCGCATGAGCATTCACATATTAGAGGTTTTATCGTATTTTCCCCGCAAAAGTTATTTCCATTGAATATTAATTGTGATTGGACTGGCATTAATGACTTAAGTTGATTTTACATGATTTAAAATAAAGTATTTGTTAATTATTAACAATATGAGATTGATACTAACTTTATTTATTTGGTTAGCCTAATGCACATTAATATTATCAAACACGTTTTTATACATTTTTCATCATCTATTTCTCTCTCTCTCTATACTCTCTATCTGTTGTTGTGTATTACCCTCGCTTGGGAAATGCTCCATGATTATTACCGCAAAGACTTTGGAGTCAATTGAACTTGTTGGACCCTTGCTGCACCTTTTTTTTCGGCATGTCAGACAGCCATTTTTGGTGGATACAAATTGTATAACAGTTTGGTAAAGCGCAGCTACTGGACATGTCACATACGTACGTTCAGTAGCTCGCACAAACATAATGTCGCTTTAGTGGACTCGTGACACCCACAAACAGGTACAGTCTAGACTCTAAATTCCTGCCAGTTACAAACATTTCATTTAAGCTAGTAAAGATAAACAAACAGCATCTCTCTCTCTCTCTCTGCTTTGCTTCCGCTGCATTTTAATTTGCGCATGATTGCCTAAAAACCCTATTGACAGGAAGATAGCTCTGAGGAGATATCAGCTTGAGCAGTGCAGGCGGGGCATCAAGGCCACTGTGGCCGTGGGGCAATTTTTCGAGGGGCACACGGCCAAACAGAGGGGCAACGAGGGCCATGGCCGTCGTGGCCCCCGTGAAGTTCCTGCCCTGGTGGATACTGTATGTGTAGTGCTCACCATGTGTGCGCTCGGGGTAGCTTGTCACGTGTTCCCCACTGTTCAATGGTGAAGAGCTGTGGCCCGTTGGACCCTGGAGCAGGAGGCGATCAAAGGCAATTAGAAGGAATAATCAATATAACAATCTATATTAAAAATGCTGTAAATTATAATTTTGGTTTAAACAAAATATATGTTTTTTTGTTAAAAAGATACAGCTCTATAATCTGGTAGAAATCATTGATATAGAGTGTTCAATAACACGTCTTTCCAGCTCTTTAGTAAAAAGAAAATTCATTTTCAGGTGGGTCACCAATTTCATCCAATCAGGAGAGAGAGCCCATTTATCAGCTTCAACCTATGAACCTACACCAGCGAAACACAGCTGATGTTCTGCTGATGTTCAGTCCAATTGGAGGAGTAACCCTGAGGGCTCCTTACTTACTTACTACTTACTTAGAAGGAACCCTGAGGGTCCCTGTACCCTACTTTGAGAACCACTGAATTATAATTGTCAACTCACCATAGAGTTCAGCAAAGCCATTCATGGGGACCCTCGATGTTCCTGTCACAAACTGCAAAAGACGAATTCGCTTTTCTGCGTCCATCAATAATACGCACTGAAAATGACAAAAACAATATGCTACATTATGAAGCATTCCTCACTGGAACTTTATGGATTCCTCTCCATACACAGTAAAGTCCTCAATGTGAATTTACCCATTTGTAATCCATTCGAATCGCTGTGGTTCAAATTATGGATAATTTAATAATAAGAAATTGTGGCCCAGCCAAATATATAGAGACGCTTTGACACTTCAAATTCTCCCATCTTTGAAGTGAACAAGTGACCTAACAACGTGACACACACCATTGACACGAGTGTCATTGATGCTTTCTGTTTGTCAGGGCCTTGAGAGTGTACAAATGTAACCAAATTTGTACATTCTCAAGAGAGACATTTAACGAGTAGCGTTGCAATTTAGCTTATTGACCGCCGAGACAGGAAAGTCATCTTACTTTCCAAAACCACTGGATGACGGGCTGGTTGATGCAGTAGCCGTTCTTATACTTGGTGTTTTCTCTCCAATCGTTGACATCCACGTCTCCGAGACCGCACATCAGCAGCTGCACAGAGCACACACACACACAGCAAGTTGACTTTTCCCCTGAAAAGCGACTGATTACAACTCATTGTATCTGATGCTAATTACAGTACGCCATAGAACTTCACTAGCTCTAGGACATTAAATGACTACTTCTACTGTTACAGTGACATTGCCGTCTTAGCTTTATACTTTATACATTAGTACAGTGGTTCTCAACATGTGGTCTGGGGAGCCCCAGGGGTCCTTGGGGGGTGTTTCCAGGGGGTCCCCAGCAAAAATTGTAACCACTCAAGCCCTAGCTGTATTTGAAAAACTGTGAAAATAGCAAATATATTTGTCTATGACGTTCCCAAAATAGTTGTGCCAGGTTGAAAGTGGTTTATTTCACACTCATTGCACCAGCTAGAGGCTAGAAGCTTGAATGACTCACTCGTAGAATTCTGTACTTACTCTAATCTAATAACTAAGATCCTCTCTTATGGGGGTTCCGGCCACCACATCCATATCAATGTGGAGGTCCTTGACATGAAGATATTTGAGAACCACTGTATTAGTATATAATTAAGATGAATACGACCACGATTCTCTATAATGTTATATGTTGAAATGTCTGTATTTCACCTAAAGGATTCCTGTTGTTGAATGTTCAGTGCAGTGACTCACCTCCAACTCGTTCTCGTCAAAGATCTTGATGAGATCCTGTGGGATCAACTCGTAGAACCCCTGGGAGCAGAGGAGAACATGTTATCCAGCAGGCTTATCATGCTCCATTTAGAAGCTACACCATTGTGTGAGGGGGGGGGGTTCACATGCCATAAAGAACAGATCTACAAGCCTAAGGATTGCGTTGTTGGCTTGTAGATCTGATGCACTGAGCTTGTAGATGGGCTATTTTCGGCATGCAACGCTGTTGTGCGAACAAGTATAAATTAAGCATTAATTATGCCTCAGACAGCAGCTGTGTGAGAGGAACCCAAATAGAACTCAGTCCTCATGACTCACTGGCTGCGGTTACATGGGCTATTGTTACATGGACAGTTGTATTCGGAATGAATACACTTCTATTTGGAATGAATGAATGGATGAATTCATTCAGAATAGAAATGCTCATGTAAACACCCCAATTGGAATAGAATATTCCATTCCAGTCTGACCCGAATGCATTTTCATTCGGGTTAGGAGGGGTGGTATATACCGTTTGAATCGGTATATACCAATCGGAATTGACAATATAAACACTTTATTCCGAACGCTCCTGTCTGTTTGGAATACATGCATTCCTTTGCGCATGTCCATGCTTAGTAGTGCTGTCAGAATTGTCCAAAAATGACCTATCAAATCTCTAATTCGGCCACGGCTGGTGCTGAGAAGTGTTCGCTCCTGCAGGATAAAATGAATGATTCTATTCTATAGCGTAATTTAATAAGCCTGTAATTGTTAAGCCCAGACTTGTCCAGGAGAACGGACGCTCCGAGGATTTCTGGCCTATAGGCTACATTTATATGGATCTTTTTCTAAACGGATATTTTAGTCCTCCGTCTTTAAAAAGAATCCCTGATTCCCTGGCCACATGACAAAGATAAAAGCTAGCTGCAAGTTTCAATTTTAAATCAGATTTTACATTTATTTTATATATGAGGGGCCAAATACATATACCTTTTTAATCACATGTTAAGGCCCAATACTGCAATAGCTGCATTATTTTAATAGCATACGTGAACAAAAATAAACGAAAACAACATTATCCAACATTATTAGGGCGCAGTTACAGCTGAGTTTTACTTCATCAATTCATTCCATGGGCAGCCGGAACGGTCGCCCCAAAACACCCCGCCCCACGCACCTTATGAGCGGGCCATCCGCGGCCGCTCCATGGTCGCTGGATTTTGACCCGGGCGATTGTGTTTTAGGACGACAGACCCCACATTCAACCCGTGTTCGCTACTCGGCGCAGAAAGAGGGGTTTCGTCACAGTGAATGAGTTACAGCATGTTTCATAATAATACAAGAAAAACGTGACATTCGGCATAATGAGTAGCCTATTTAAGTGTATTTTGATGCCAATACTTTTGTACTTTTGCCATAAATGAGCGTGCCTTGTTTCATAGACTGTAAGTGTTGCTCTCTCTCTCTCTCTCTACATTTATTACAATAATGACCATGAGCGGTCCGGTGTTTATGTATTATTATTATTTATTATTATAATGACCATGTGCGAATGCGCGATGACGTCATCGTACCTACATACTGTACCGTGTCTGGTACCAAAACAAAAAAGAAACTGGTCTGAACTTAGATCACGTAGATCTGCTACTTTCGCATTAAAATGGCTTGCACCACATTACAACTAGGGGTGGGACGATATGGGTATCTCACGATACGATATCTATTGCGATATTAGGCCCTTGATAACGATAATATCACGATATTCGATATATTGCAATATATTGCGATATCACGATATATTGCATGAAATTTCACAAACGATATATCACGATAGTCCTTATATTCAATTCATAAACACTTAAAATAGCACCAAACAGTTCAAAATCATCATTACACAAATACAGAGTCGGAAAAACAACGTATACAAGCTCATAGCGCGGCGCCGCGCTATGAGCTTAAACACTCCTCAAATAATCATTATTACAGCCATATTTACTAATAGAAATTACAATTATTTACCTCCTTGAATGCTGTCATCTGCTTCTGTACCCTGTTCACAAACCTCCACTGCATGACAAGACTGTCAAACAAAGACAGGATTAGCATAAAGAATTACAGAGACCAAGTGAACGGAATGACACTTCCTATTTGCACCAGCAGGGGTCCCCACAGTACTTACTGGATATAATCCCTCTTGTTTTCATCAGTGACAATGATCTCAGTGCCACCTGGAGTCAGCTCATGTGACTGTGTCTAAAGAGGAAAGACAATGGTGGAAGAAGTACTTTTTACTTCAATAAAAGTAGCAATATCACAAAGTAAAAGTCCTTTATTCGAAGGTCCCATTTACCAAAGATTTCTTTCTTCTCGAAAACAGCAAATCTACAAGCTCACAATGCACCGCGAACTGATGTAATTGTGAGCTGGTAGAGCTGCTATTTTTGAATAGATTAAGAATAAATATGGCTTACGCGCTTAATGTATGTTTTGTATTAATCACCTAATCTGCAAATTAACTAATAACCAAAGCTTTCACACACTTGTAGTGGAGTAAAAAGTACAATATTTGCCCCTGGCATGCAGTGGAGTAGAAGTTTAAATTATCCAAAGATGGAAATTTAATAAGCCAACCTGTCCAAACAGCTCCTCATCGATGGTGAACCTCAGGTCCAGGTCTGTCGGGTCGTTGTCTAGAATCCACTTCAAGGAGTTGAAATACTCACTGTCCTGGAGACACATTACACAACCTTTACATCCACCTAGAAATATTTACAACTAGAAAAGTGATATTATTTTGTTAAAATAGCTCTATATTCTTATGGTAATCATAGAGTGTTTGTTCAGTAACCCTGTCTCTCCAGCTCTTAATAAACAGAAAATACAATTTCAGGTCAGCATACGGATTTTATCCAATCAGGAGAGTGAACTCATACAATGCAACACATGTAATAATAAAAAAGCAGATAATAACAACAAATAAATAAACAATAATTGAACAACAGATTTTTTATAGGCCAAAATAGGGACATCAGGGTTAATAGACAGGTATGACTCACCACAGACTCCATGTCCTGGAGATTGATGGCTTTCTGCAGCATCATCTTGTAGAACGGCCGGATGAAGAAGGCTTTGACACACACACACACACACACACACACACACACACACACACACACACACACACACACACACACACACACACACACACACACACACACACACACACACACACACACACACACACGTCATTATGAGATTTTACACATCAAACCCATACCCCTGAGCACTCGGGGGGGGCACAGGGGTAGTGGAATGAATACCGACTATTTCTACAATATTGGTATTGATACTTATACTTAAATGAAAAATGTGAGCACTTTTTCCACAGTGCCGGCTGCAGACAGTAATAAGCAGGGGGGCATTAATTATTCTAGGGGGGGCACCTGCCTGTCCCTCACGCACGCGCGCGCAGCGCGCGTGCGTGATGGACCCGTGCGCGCCGGCGCGAAGCGCCGGCGCGCGATTTTTTTCGGTTATTGGATGGATATTTTACTTTTTTGGGGTGTTTTGTAACTCTATTTCGGTTAATTCGGTTCATTTACCTTGCCCCTATATGCACCAACAACAAATACAATTACAGCATTAGGCCTATAATGTCTTTAATGTAATGTCGGCATTGCATCTCCACAGGCACAGACTCCACAGCGGGAGAAAAAAAAGGCAGGCTATACTGCGCTGCGCTGCGCTGCGCTGCTTGAAAAAAATTAAAATAATAAAAACATCTGGCCAATCTGAACTGGGGGGGCACAAAGTCTAATCTGGGGGGGCATTGCCCCCCAATGCCCCCCCATAGGGCCGACACTGTTTTTCCACCACTGCACGGGGGTACAGTACGGTACCTGTCCACTACCACGGGGTCTAGTGGTGTAGCATTGTCAATAATGCTTCCACTTGCTTCCAGATGTGTATTATGTGTATTTTGGTTTTCAACCTTTTTCACTTCAATGACCCCCGGTTCGATATGTACTGTATTAGGCCACAGATCCCCATTTGCTAACATTTTTTACCAAATGGAGTGTACAAATGGGACCAAATGGAACCATCTGTACACTCTTAAGAGTTAAATACCCTGTATTGCAAGGGTCCATTTGGACCCCTGGTGCACCCAGACCTGACCAACTTTGTGTATTTTTCATTATATCATTCATTATAACAAATTGTAAGACTTTCAAAATGCTTACGATAAAAAACAGCAACAACAACCTAATAATAATTATGTTCCAAAAATGTAAAATACTAATGATTCCAGACATTTTACTCTTACTTATATGTTACCAAGCATAAGCTGATGCCAGAAAAGAAAAAATGTATCCAAAAAGGCAAAAAATACAAGTCTGTATGCTCCGTTCAAAAACAAAGTAATGAAAATATTTGTACGTAGCATAAAAAAGTAAGCTGCAAGCCTTCCTTTCTCCAATTTACTGTACTGTACTGTACTGTTTGGCTCAGCACCAACATAGGGGGGAAAATAGCTGATCTACAAGGTTACAACGTGCCTCATTGCGAAGCGTTGTGAGCTTGCAGATTGGCTGCTTTCGGCGACAAGCGACACATCAGAGTTCAATGGGTGTGTCCACCAGCATGAGACACATCTTTAGAAATCAGATTTGTATCACCTAGGACAGTGGTTCTCAACCTTATCACGCCGTGACCCCCAAAAGAATAATATTTGAACTGGGGACCCCCCCACCCGACAAGCACTTGGAATTGTAGGAGTTGAAGCATTACATTTAGTTTGACTCGGTTCCACAGATACATATTGTGAAAATAGCCGATCTACGAGGCGTTGTGAGCTTGTAGATCAGCTATGTTCAAAGGCTTTGCCTCTTTCTTATATTATTTGACAATTTATGGTACAGATGTGCCACTTCAAAACTTCACACGTTACTGTTCTTTCCCTGAAAGTCCCCTGAAAATGCATTTTTTTCCTCCCTTTTCTACCCTTAAAATGCACTGTTTTGCCCCTGAAAAGAAGTTGTCACAACACACCCCCGTTTTTCCCTTCAACAGACATCCATATACATGAGAACAAAAGAATGTGTGTTTAAGAAGGTGTCAGACTCATTATGAGGCGAAAGGTGATTTGACCAGTTGCTCAAATTAATTAGCATCATAAAAGCAGTGATCATCAAAATAATTCAGCATTTTAAATGCCCTTCTTTGTCCCTCTTATTGCCCTGGGAATCCCCTGAAAATGTACTGTCTTGGCGATGGCAGGACATGTGAAGTTTTGAAGTGGCACATCTGTATATTTGTTGATTGCTTTTGATGCAGTAATGGTCTTTCCTTAAATTGTCACTTTACTATCATCTGGGGTGTGTGTGTGTCCAAAAAAAATCATGTGGGGACCCCCCTGGGGGTCCCGACCCACAGGTTGAGAACCACTGACCTAGGACAGTGGTTCAAATGTCATTCACAACAAGCCTGCGCAGTCTCACCATCCAGTAGTTTTCCATGGTACACGGCCATGCCGGCCACGCGGCCAATGAACTTGAAGTAGGACAGGTGGTCCTCGTTACATAAGCCTGAGTTGGGGTTGATCTGCAGGGTGTAGTTGTCCCTGAAACACAAACACAAACACAAACACACATGACCTTTACAACAATGAAGCCACGTTCCCTTTAGCTTACTGTCCACCCCATGCTAGGTATATTTTGAATACTTTTGTACTTTTACACAAGTAAATTTTGATTACCAGACTTTTACTTGTAACAGTGTGTTTCTACATTGCAGTATTGATACTTTTACTGAAGTAAAAAAAAAAAGAAATACCTTTTCCACCACTGCTGGAATGCAAGCTGCAGTCATTCAGTAATTGTCATTGTTGGATTAAAATCATATAAGAGAAGCACACTGAGGCAACCACTGTATTCTGTGACTGTGCTGCAAGCTGCAAGCTGTATGACAATTATCATCGCTGTTGGAAACCTTGTATGTCCAAACTGTACATTTTTAGGTTAATTGAAAAAAAGAATTGGTTCAATATTTATAAATTCCACAGATAGACATAACCACTTTCACTTAAAAAATGGTTCTAAAATAGAGAAAATAACACATTGCATCATGACACACTGTGAGCTTGTAGCTATTTTCTCAGTTTTTGAGCGACACTCTTGTACGATGAAGTAGGGCATTAATTTACAAAAACATAAAAAGGATGAAATACGGAGGAGATACAAGGTTTCTGCCTGACTCTATGCATATATACAGTATAATAGTGTTGATTTTGACAGTACATTTTTATTTAGTTTTAGTCAGTCTTTTGAATAAAATTCCATTTACTTTTAGTCCTATTAGTCATCGGAAATGTTTTAGTTTTTGTCTGGTTTTAGTCGACTAAATATCATAAGATTTTAGTCGACTAAATCTACCGGTACAGTTGATTTAGTCGACTAAAATGTATTTTGGCGGTGCCTTGATGGCGTCGTAATGGCTGATGTTTCCCTTGGTTGAATGCTGAAAATAGCCGACCAAGCTCACAGATCTGCTATCTATAGTAGATCTATTTAGAGTAGATCTGCTATAGTAGATCTGCTATTTTCAGAAACACCTGAGTGCAACGAAACATAAAATGACTTGTCCTTCAGTTCTACTGGATCTCTTCTCCACTAGTCCCCCTCTAACATTTTAGTCTAGTTTTTATTTGTTGACGAAATAGTCAATAGATTTAGTCTTAGTTTTAGTCATCATAGCATAGTTTTTATTTCGTTTATATTTAAATTTCATCAGTGAAAAAAGGTATTTGACGAACATTTTTCGTCATAGTTTTAGTCGACGAAATCAACACGGCAGTATATATATATGTGGACTCACGTGGCAGAATATTCAAACAGTCCATAGTAAGGGTTGAACATCTCCTTGGAGATGAGGAAGAACCATTCCCTGGCTATGCCTCCATAGTCCAGGCCTTTCTCTCCCTCGAACTCCACCCACAGGCGTGCCTTCAGGAAGTCGGCCCTCTTCACAGCCAGGATGCGTCGGTACGAGTCCTCCAGCACCGCGTTGCGCCTCAGCTTCATCTCAAAGCGGTTGGGGATGTCGGCCTGAAACAAGAAACACATGTGTGAGGTAAGCTGTATATATATCGGTTTGGCTGATCTATACGGTATATACAGTAGGCCTGTCACATAATCGTCTAATCACAATTATTTGCGATAATCGCAATTATTTTTGCATAATCGTCATAATCGTTTCCATGTTGAAAAATATTCTTTGTGACACGTTGTAAGCTTGTAAATCTGCTATGTCTGCTATTTTTTTACATGTATAACATTATTAAATATGTCAATAATTTCTTTGTATATTTAAGTTTTGTCATATCTGTCAAATATTTTTTTAATTATGAAGTCTAAGAGGCAAACAGAAATTTAAATTGTATTCATACGCTCCAATGTTCAATGGCCAAACACACAATTAAATCATTAATCGTAATTATTTGAGTGACAATTAATCGTCAACTTAAATTTGTAATCGTGACAGCCCTAATGGTATATATTGACAACACTGGTATGGGCAATTATGCTGCCTCAATGTGTCCCGATTTTTTTTTTTTTAGATAACTTTCAACCTGGCTCTAACATGAGGAGCACATGTCATGGAGGAACCAGCTCCAGGCCAACCTACTGGACATTTTGAAGCACTTCTGACAATTCAAAACACCAACGGAACAGTTGTAAAGTTCACTCTAATGCTCAAGGTTCAAGGTGCACTTTAGTGTTATGTCCTTGTGTACTCTTCGAACATCGCAGCAGCATTAAACAAATAATGTGGGGGAAAAAAATACTTTTATATACAGTACATACAATATAGACGATTGATCGATCTAGCTTTACGTCTGTCTGTCTGTCTGTCTATCTATCAGCACACCAATGTTGGTCTATAGCAGCAGTATATCAACGTTGTCAGTAGAGGGCAGTGTGACACAAATATTATATCTGTGAGAAAAGATGAAGCTGTAACCCTGGACTTTCAATCCTTTGTTTATAGCCTTGTATCGGACGCTTACCGGCTTCTTGAGCTTCTTACGGAAGTATTCATATTTCTGCTTGTAGTCTCTGGAATAAGGCACAGCCTGGAATTGACCAAAAAAAGTACATGACAAGAAATCAATCATTAAGCTGAGGAAGTTTAGTCTTGATACATAAAATGTAAACTGTGGGTGTGTGAAATTAGTATAAATCAGACAAATGAAATCTCTACTCACTGGTCCGGTTATGGCAGAGTTCTGTAATCTGGGGTCTTCCCATTGTGTGGTCCTGGTATCTGTGTAAAATGAAAAGTCCTAGTTATTCATCAATGCTAAAGCGATACGTCATTCATTACTACATACAGTACAGAGTTCATGGACAAGCTCTACTCTATGCTATGGCATATCATCGCTGTTGGGCAGAATGAAAGCTTGAATCTCCATATTTCATCCTTTGTTATGCTATTGCTTATTTAATTAAACCATTAAGACCTGGAATCTGTGTCATTTTTAGATTTGAGCTAAAAAACATTATTTTACACTTTGGCTATTCAAAAATAGCAGATATACAAGCTCAAAGCGCGGCACAGAGTGCCGCGCTACAAGCTTGTAGATATTTTATTTTTGCAAATCTTTGAATATTATATTTTTTTAAGCGAACATTTGATATGGATCGTCCTTGGGTCTGAAATAAAGATTGAATTGAATAACTCAAATCTTTGCTTCTGGGGGTCCCTGGAACAAAATATTTTGAGATGGGGGTTCGCGGCCAAATACATAATACATCATTTTGGGGTACTTGACATCAAAAGGTTTGAGAACCACTGATATAGCAACACAAGTTTTTTCAAAAAACTGTTAGGATTTAGAAGACATTTTGTAGAATCAGAACCTCAGGCCTTGGGGCCTTACTTTCACTATTTTTGAAGATTTTCACTGATAACATGCCCAAAATAGAGATGCCAGGTTTAAAGTGTGTCTGAGAGTTTTATAAATATTGAACCAATGAAAAGTATTAAAGGTAGGGTAAGTGATATTTTTTGGTTAAAACAAAAAGTATTTTGTTAAAAGGTTAAAGTACTATATTCTGATAGTAATCATTGCTATAGAGTGTTTGTTCAGTAACAGGAGTCTCCCCGTCTCTCCAGCTCTTTAATAAACAGAAAATACATTTTCCGGTAGATGTCAAAATCTCAGCCAATCAGGAGAAAGTACACATTTTTAAGCTTCATTTTTGAGTTCCAGTTCCAATTTTGCCTGCTCATTTCTTAGTGTCATCACTTCCAATTTCACTTGTTTAATCTATATCCTGATTGAGTTCTCTGTCCTGATTGGATAAATGCATTTTCTGTTTTATAAAGAGCTGGAGAGACAAGGAGACTCCTTTTACTGAACAAACACTCTATAGCAATGAGTACTATCAGAATATAGAGCTATTTAACACTTATTTTAACCAAATAAAATCACTTACGCTACCTTTAACAAAAGTGTCTTGTGACTATATAATCACTACATTGGATCCATTGGAAAACATGTTATTTTTTCCATTTCATGAAAAGTAACGGTTTTGGACACCAACACAAATATACGTACTGTGATCTATGTAAAATATCCAACAAAATCATACGTACTGTGATCTATGTAAAATATCATACGTACTGTGATCTATGTAAAATATCCTCCCATCACTGTGGACCCTCTCCTCCCAACCAGCCTAGGGGAAGAAGAAGCAGAAATGTGAAACCCACAAAGATGATGGTTTGTCTCGTTTTATGTTTCATGCTCTATTGACATTCATACTGTATTACAGTACCAAATTGTCAGGTCAGGTCAAGACGTTTCTTTTGCTTGTTAGCTGGAGGTATCAGACTTACTGCTGAGCAACGTTTTTCAATTGATCTATCTGGGTTCTTACCGGCATGGGGCCGAGGTCGGCCGGGTCAAGTGAAGGTCTCTTCCTCATGTGCACAGGAATCTTTAACCTGGGATCTTCCTGTTTGGAAACAATATCATAAAACAAAACCTTTACTTGTATAGTTTTCAACTTTTTAATCTAGTTCTTTCCTAATAAAGTTGTTTTTATTTTGTTTTCTGTTTTGTAAAGCGACTTTGAGTACTCAGAAAAGCTCTATATAAATTGTATGTATTATTATTATTATTATTATTAACGATTATTTTTATTATTATTAATGATTTCATTGATGAAGTAGGAAACGGTGCGATGACTGGGGGGGGGGCGGGCGGGGGGTCAATAGAATAAAATCGATATAATACTGAAATCTATAAGACCGCACAGCAAGAATTGTGGATCCAATAATTTGATGACTGGCGGAGACTCAAATGCAAGTCAATTGAGTCTCCTACCAGTGACTCCATCAAACATCAAATCGTCTATTCTCGCTTTTTGAAAAATGTACAACATGTCAATGTGTCAATGTAAAGACGTCCTCACCCAGCTGGTATTCTTTGTGATGTGGTCTATGAAGAAAGGCCTTCCGTTTGGAGCGCTGCGGACCTCCCAGCCAGTGGGCATCACGCCACATGCTTCGTATCGGGTCTCTGGGCCTGGAGAGTGTAGAGGAGAGGCCTCCGGGGACATGGGGGGGTGGTGGTACGTCGTGGGGCTTTGCGACAAGACCATCGCCGCTGCCGCTGCCGCCGCCGCAGCCTCTGACGTGATCTGAAAACAAAAACAACAATATCTGATCAATAAATGGGACTGAAACAATGTATTAGACTATACGTATAAACATATCGTCTCTGTTGGGTGGAAACCTCTTATGTCCAAAACTTTTCAGGATTCAAATTCAAAAGCAGCAAAAGTAGCAGATCGACGCAGCGTTTCGAGCTTGTGGATCTGCTACTTTTGATGCTTTTGTGTGACGCTGTAGTATAATCAAGTAGGGCGTTCATTTACGAACAAACACATAAAAGTTTGAATATGGAGATAAGAGGTTTCTGCCCGACAGCGATGATATTTATGATATATAGATAGATATAAACTTTATTAATCTCAATGGAAATTTGTTCTGTTGAACAGCTCCAGTGCAATACATTCACACAGATTGTCAATAAAAAGAAGCATGATGAACATATAAAATACATCAATGGAAATAGAATGCAGTAAAAAAAACTATACGTTATAAGAAGTTAAAAATCCAAAGTAAAACACAGTTAAAAAAACACAGCAATAACTACAACATAAATATAGGTTAGCTAGCCTTTGTTTTGGGCCTAGAATTAATGTCTTGTCTTATTTTTATGGGAAAAATAAAAGACAAAAAAAAACAAATTTTAAGAAAACTACACAAGTCTCCTGGTGACTCTCTTGCCGACCAACTCTGGTCCCTTACAAAGCTCATAGCACGACACTGAATGCCACGCTATGAACTTGTAGGTCTGCTATTTTTGCTATTGTGAAAATGTGCGCAAATCTTTGAATATATATACTGTATATATTTTTTTTACTCAAATATTTGCTTCTGGGGCATCCCAGAAGCTTTTTTCAAAAACTGTTTGGATTTAGAAGACATTTTTAGAATCCCCAGAAGCAAAGTACAAACGTTCACTTTAAAAAAACATACATTTTCAAAGATTTGCACAAATTTTCACGATTTTTCCAAAATAACAGATCTACAAGCTCACTTGTGACGTGCTATGAGCTTGTATATCTGCTATTTTTGAATAGCCAAAGAGATAAAAAAAATTACACAGATGCATCCTCGTCTAAAAGGGCTTAATGGCCCATGGAGTGAAGGAGTTCCCAAATCTGTCTGTGCTACACACTTCTGTGATAGAAACCTATTACTGAATGGGCTCTTCTGTGAGTAGAAGTGCTGTGTGCAGTGGGTTGGAGTCAATATGAAAAATAGCGAGAGAGAGAGAGAGGGAGATGTGTTACCTGAATGAGTGGGCGTGTCCATGTGGTAGTTCGGCTGTTGTGATTGACGTAGTAGCGTCTGCCTTTGCTGTCCTGTTTCTCCTCCCAGCCTGCAGGCAGCCCACTGGAGGTGGGGAGCAGCTGTTCAAGCACACAAACAGCACATTACTGCTGTAATCCACACCTTCAACTGCAACACGATCACTCACAAAGAAAGCTCAGCCTCATTAAGGTTAACTATACCCTTCCTTCCTTCGTTTTGTACCACAAGAAGACCTAATGGGAGCTATACTTGGGCTGGGCGATTAACTGAAAATATATTGAAACCGATATTTAGAACCAATAACTGACTTGTAACTGAATAATCGAAAAGAAGGTTTTTTTCGTATATTTTATCAACGAAACGCCACAGAAAAATTGTAATAGATTGTTTATATTCTACTACGATCTCATTGCTATTAAAAAATAATAAGGACCTGTTGTGTGAGTATTAAAAGGCAACTCCACACCAATGATTCACCATGCAACTCCTTGCAACATGCAACTATTTGCATCTACTTGCAACCATTATCCCCAATGACAGTTGCAAGGATTTGCATTGTTGTGGTTGACCTTAAAACCTTTTTGTTGCAAGGAGTCGCGACTAGTTGCATTGGTGCGGTTTGGCCTTTACCGTCTGGTTGGCCTACTTTGTTGCGACTATAACATCTCAACTAAGGTGCTGGCAGACGGACTTGGGAAATTGATGCATAAATGATTTCTGTACATCCAGATCCGACCGGTTTGATTATAAGTAGACCGTTATCGAGTCATCCTCGCCGTGTATTCAATATTACCTATCTGAGCTAGCAGATCTTAGATTTGCTTGTAGATCTGTAATTTCTGGCAAGCAACACAATCGTAATACGGACTGTTAATTATGCTTAAAACTGCCATCTGGGACTTATTTTAATGACTAAAACGTTAGATGTGGTCTCCCACCTCTTCCATTGAGACCACACTGAGACTTCCATTTGCAGACCCGGGTTCGAATGCCGGGTAGGGCCTAAAAGTTATGGACAGAAGCTCTTAAGACCACAATACTCACCACGGGACGCACAGGATGTTCCTCTAATGATGAAGTTGGGGCACTTCCTCTACGGCTGGAATGGCTGGAATTACTGGAGTGATCCTGAAAAGTGTGTTTGAAAGTGTGAAACGCACACATTCACTGATGGCTTAGGGGTCCTCAAGCACCCCTAACATTTAATGTCAGCACCCTTAAAATGAAAGTCATACCGTATGTAACATTAGAAGTAATAACATTCTTCCATTTTATGGGAGCAAGGGGGTCAAGACCTATGGTGTTCCTCCCAACCTACTCTGGGCCATAGGAGCCATGTACATGTATAAGGTGATGATCTACTACGACGCCATTCGACGGCAACAGTGAGGAGTTTGACCTCCTGGCTGGGGTGTCGCAACGGGACACTCTCTCGCCCCCTTCCTTTCATTATAGCCCTGCTGTGGACGGGAGCAGGAACTCGGCCTCACTACTACACCAGGGAAGTCTAAAAGACACCTGGACTATGTGGATGAAAACTGCCTGCTATCCAGTGGTGTAAAGTAACATTTACTCAAGTACTGTACTTAAGTACAATTTTGAGGTATTTTTTACTTTAGTAGAGTATTTCCAATTGTCTATACTTTTACTTCTACTCCACTACATCTCGTGCCGCTCTGTGCGCTTGTACATCAGCTATTTTTTAAACATTTTTAAAGAAATCTTGAAAGTGTTTGAAATATATTTTGGAGATTGACTCCGCTTCGGAAGGACGAAAGACTCACCGTCTGGGAGAGGCGCCGCTCTCCAGGCGTGGCCCCTGATGACAACGTCAGACGACCCAGGTCTGCCAACGTCTGAAGGTCGTCGGGCAGAGGATGGAAGTCCAGCGGGGGGTGATGGGGGGGAGGGGTGGAGCTGTGGTACAAGGTAGACTCATCTTCTGTGATGATCTCCCAGCTCTGCGAAGAAGAATGACAGAAGACACAGGATTTAAGACCATTAAAACCGGGAACGCATCTGTGTAACCACTTTAACCATTATTTGATATTTTTTATTCAAAAATAGCAGATATACAAGCTCATAGCGCGGCAGCAAGTGCTGCGCTATGCTTGTACATCAAGCCGCCTCACGCTACAGAAACAGGAGAGACTCCTGTTCTATGGGCCACTTGGCTACTTAAGACTTACAAGCACACAACGTGTCATATTGTGAATGATATTATCGTCACGCTACAATATCAATATTGAGGTATTTGGTCATAAACATTGTGATATTATATTATTATCGCCTCAGGGCAACAGTATGTACAACATGGACAGGTAGAATTAGGTAGAATTACCTCAGGAGATTCTTGCCTGTCCGACTCATCGTGGTCTGAGATCTGTCTGCGGGCCGTGAACGCATGCTGGGCCTCCATGTTACCGTTCTGTTCCTCACTGTCTCTGTAACACACACACACACACACACACACACACACACACACACACACACACACACACAAAATATTGACTGTTAACTCATTCAGTGCCATTGATGTCGCCACGTTTTTCATAAGCCACCGACGTCATACTTTTTTTTTTTTTTTTAATGTTCAGAACCCAAGATATCATGATTTGAAGATTTTCTGCTCCATTCACTTCTTGTTTAACTTCTTACTGAAAAAGGCTGTATCTCTTTTTTACAATGTATTTTTGGCCTTGGCACAGGGGTGACAAAGCCAGAAATAAGTTTGGCACTGAATGAGTTAAGGGCTTGATATACTTAGTTACATTCGGTGTCACACACAGTTATTTTCGCCTATTTTCGGTGTGTCACTGCAAAGTACACATCCTGCTTTAAGATCATTCATGTTAAATGTAATATACAGTGGCCCAGAGGTCGAAGGACAGTATTAACAGTGTTACAGTACTGTGTACTTTATACAGTTAGGCCTGTCACAATTATTACATAATCGTCTAATCGCAATTATTTGAGATAATCACAATACTTTTTGCATAATCGTTTCCATGTTGAAAAATGTTCATACATTTTCAAATATAAAAAAGCAGAAATAGCTGATCTACAAGCTTACAACGCGTCAAGCAAACAATTATTAAATATGTCAATAATGACTTTGTATATTTAATGATTTGTTATTTTTTATTACGAAGCCTAAAAGGCCAAACAGAAATAATTGTTTTATTCATGTGTTCCAATGTTCAAGGCCAAACACACAATTACTCAGTGTACTATATATCAGGACAGTATTAACAGTCTCAGTGTACTATATATCAGGACAGTATTAACAGTCTCAGTGTATTATATGTAAGGACAGTATTAACAGTCTCAGTGTACTATATATCAGGACAGTATTAACAGTCTCAGTGTATTATATGTAAGGACAGTATTAACAGTCTCAGTGTACTATATATCAGGACAGTATTAACAGTCTCAGTGTACTATATATCAGGACAGTATTAACAGTCTCAGTGTATTATATGTAAGGACAGTATTAACAGTCTCAGTGTACTATATATCAGGACAGTATTAACAGTCTCAGTGTATTATATATCAGGACAGTATTAACAGTCTCAGTGTATTATATGTAAGGACAGTATTAACAGTCTCAGTGTACTATATATCAGGACAGTATTAACAGTCTCAGTGTATTATATGTAAGGACAGTATTAACAGTCTCAGTGTACTATATATCAGGACAGTATTAACAGTCTCAGTGTATTATATGTAAGGACAGTATTAACAGTCTCAGTGTACTATATATCAGGACAGAATTAACAGTCTCAGTGTACTATATATCAGGACAGTATTAACAGTCTCAGTGTATTATATGTAAGGACAGTATTAACAGTCTCAGTGTACTATATATCAGGACAGTATTAACAGTCTCAGTGTATTATATATCAGGACAGTATTAACAGTCTCAGTGTATTATATGTAAGGACAGTATTAACAGTCTCAGTGTACTATATATCAGGACAGTATTAACAGTCTCAGTGTATTATATGTAAGGACAGTATTAACAGTCTCAGTGTACTATATATCAGGACAGTATTAACAGTCTCAGTGTATTATATGTAAGGACAGTATTAACAGTCTCAGTGTACTATATATCAGGACAGTATTAACAGTCTCAGTGTATTATATATCAGGACAGTATTAACAGTCTCAGTGTACTATATATCAGGACAGTATTAACAGTCTCAGTGTACTATATATAAGGACAGTATTAACAGTCTCAGTGTATTATATATCAGGACAGTATTAACAGTCTCAGTGTACTATATATCAGGACAGTATTAACAGTCTCAGTGTACTATATATCAGGACAGTATTAACAGTCTCAGTGTACTATATATAAGGACAGTATTAACAGTCTCAGTGTACTATATATAAGGACAGTATTAACAGTCTCAGTGTACTATATATCAGGACAGTATTAACAGTCTCAGTGTACTATATGTAAGGACAGTATTAACAGTCTCAGTGTATTATATATCAGGACAGTATTAACAGTCTCAGTGTACTATATATCAGGACAGTATTAACAGTCTCAGTGTACTATATATAAGGACAGTATTAACAGTCTCAGTGTATTATATATCAGGACAGTATTAACAGTCTCAGTGTATTATATATCAGGACAGTATTAACAGTCTCAGTGTATTATATGTAAGGACAGTATTAACAGTCTCAGTGTACTATATATCAGGACAGTATTAACAGTCTCAGTGTACTATATATCAGGACAGTATTAACAGTCTCAGTGTATTATATGTAAGGACAGTATTAACAGTCTTACAGTACAGTCTACTATATTGTTTGCTGTCGGCAGAAACCTCTTATCTCCATATTTTCGTGAATTAATGCCCCACTCGATCATACTACGCAGCGTCACACAAAAGCACACAAAGTAGAAGATCTGCAAGCTGAAAACGTGGCGCGAAGCGACAAGTTTTGAGCTTGCAGATCTGCTACTTTTGCAATTTCTTTTATTTGAATCCTGAAAATGAACAGTTTTGGACATACAGTATGAGGTTTCCACCCGACAGAGACGATATGTAAGAACAGTATTAACAGTGTTTCAGTACAGTCTACTATATATAAAGGGCAGTATTAAGAGTCTTACAGTACTGTGGGTCTAACCCATTGTGTGGTTCTGTTCTCATGGTTGACATAGTAGGTTCTGCCCAGGTTGTCCTGCCTCTCCTCCCAGCCAGGGGGCAGTGCAGGCAGCAGGTGGTTTTGTCTTGGCCCCGACATGTCCTGGCCCTCCAGATACTCCCAACTAGGCTGAATAAACAATACAAAAATACACCGTTACACAACCTAGCACACGCACACCGGAGTCACAATATCATTATTAAATCGGTGTCTTATTTCAAGTCACTTCTTAAAATGTACTTGTATCAAAATACCTTTTGCATAGACCTAGGCCTATGATCCTAGATTACTGAGGCGCTACACTGTCTCTATGCATTTGATCTGTTTTGATCTGTGTTTACCTTTGTTAACTGTAAATCGTTCTGGATTAAGAGCGTCTGATAAATGCCTAAATTGTAAATTGTAACTGTAAATTGAAATGTGTTGCAATTTTATTGTTTGATGCTCCTAATGTTTTATGAATCTGGCACATGCGTCTGGCTTAACCACTTCAATCCCAGCATCCGTATTGCGGGGAAAGCTTTCGAGAAAAAAAAATCACACCCTGTGTGAAGAGAGTGGTGCCTTTGATGAGCCCCGTATTGATGTTGTCATCAATGTTTGTTTATTGGACATACATACACCCGGACACACAGAGTCAGATATAGGAGTGGTTGGCACCACTCAAAAATCACACCCAGTGTGAAGAGAGTGGTGCCTTTGAAAGTGTAACTGGTTGCATCCTTGTGTTGCAATCAGTATGTTGTCACGCAATCAGTATGTCATATTGTCACGCGTCACGTGAAGCTTGACCAATCAGCCGTGCTCAAACATACGGACAGACATACGGACGGACGGACATACGGACACACGGACAAAGTCAAATGTAGGAGTGGTTGGCACCACTCAAAAAAGATCAACAAGCTCACAACACGTCAATTGTGCTTTCAGCTAAAGCTCAATAAAAGAAAACAGAAAAGACACTAGTATAGTCCTGCGGGACTCCGGTCAACCATAGGGTTTAATTGGTTAACTTAAGGAGCCACCAGGGTAACAGAATCCCACCCAGATGGAACGACTTCCAGGCTCCCAGGACTCTCGGTAGGCCCCGCGTAGCCTGGCGCTCGCCCGGTGCGGACGGCGGTCTGCGACCAGGGCCTCGATATTGCCCTCTTGGCACCCATTGTCCCCTCTGTTGTGAGCCTTACCAAGGTGTCTTCCTCTATTATTCTTGGGAGTTTTTTTCCTTGCGCCGTTAAGGGTGTAAGGACAGGGGGTGTTGTTTGTTTACACAAATCTCTGTATCGACCTATCAGTCTGTCGGGGGTGTCCCTGGCCTGTTATGCTCATAAGAGATCTCAGTATCTATATGTCTGTCTATGTCCATTTTATGCCCATAAATGGAGATTTCTGATGTCATCACTATCACGTCATCATAGTGCTGATGTCATAGACTGGCCGCCAAGGTACAACGGCTGCTCTGACAATGGGTACAACGGGTACATACAGACACAACAGATAGGCATAGATTCTGTGTATTTATAGATTGATTATTATTATTATTATCATCGTTAGCTGTCAGAGAAGCGTTGGCAGCTAGTCAGAAGATTCCCAGGCCAGCATGGAGAGCTGCTAGGCTGTGTTGGCCTCAAATCTTTCTTAAAGCCTTATTTATATACTTTGTTGCAAGCAGGTGTCGCACACCGGAAATAGCAGAGCTACAAGTTCACAACGCGTGGCGCTGCAGCGCATGCTGAGCTTGTAGATCTGCTACTGTTAGAGGTGCGACACCGGCGCGGCAGCTAAGTATAAATCAGGCTTAAGGAGGATGTCAGCATATTTTCTCCACGGTGACAAATATAGTCTGGCCTCATGGACACAGTGTCCTGAGACAGTGTTACTGTACGTTTAAATGAGCACGCAGCCTGAAGAACAGAAGTCTGATTTCTATTTGAATATTTAGACTTGAATGTGGTGGAAGGATGAGATGCTACAATCTCAAGCAAATATTCTAAGACCGTCTTTCATCCAGCAGATAAAGAGAAGCATTGCGATTTATTTCAGTTGTTATATATATATTATATAATTTTTGACTTAATTGTCCAAGGTAAAAAACGGATTTGAAAGTTTTTTGGGCAGAATTCTATTATTTATTAACCACTTAAACCCTAGAAGTTGACCAGGGTCTCTATACTAGGTCCACTAGTATTTCCCTCTACACCAAATCTCTTCACTGAAAATAGCCGCTCTACAAGCTCACAACACGTTGTTGTGGATGTGCCATTTTTGCCGAATGTTTGCCTCAGAATTGGGATGCCCAGAGTTCATGTGGTTAAAGAATAGTGATGTGCCAGTATATCTTCGATAAAGAGCCAACACTGTGACAGAAATGTCCTTCAAGCAGAGGGACAAGCCTGGCGTCTGTCCCTTCAAGCTGTGAACTACAGCTTGATGGCAGAGGCCTCGCCGAGGTCCCGCTGAGGGCCCACACAGAGTCATGGCGAAATCACTCCTCCCACAGACAATTCAATATGAGATACAAGTGAAAATGAACGAATAAATGGACGTTAGATAACCACTTAAGCCCTATATACTTCATCGTACGATGAATTGCGAAAATGAAAGATCGGTAAGCTCACAATGTTCAAAAATAGTGAAAATAGTTATATAAATAGCTATATACTGTAAATCTACAAGCTCGGCTACATAAATAGCTATATATCTGCTTGCAGGTTTATATGGCTATTTATACCGCGGTAGCTATTTTCACCATTTCTGAAAATGTTCACCTATAATGACATGGCTCCGTTTATACCCCATGGCACGACGGGTTCTTAGCTTGATGAGAGACATGAACTTACATCTGTGTCTTCAGTCTGGTCTGTAGACTCCTCCTCTGAGCCCGACGGCGTTTTGGGCAAGTAGGTCATTTTGAGACGCAAATGACCCTTGACTCTGGATTTGTGGCTGCATTGGAAAACAAACAAACAAACAGGTCTAAGATAAAGTTGCTTCAAAGATGTTAAAAATCTCTGTTAAAAAACATAACATTTTATTTTGTATAGGAGAAAGTATTCAATAACTTAGAATGCATTATAATCTGCTTATACCACTGTATAATTGTAATGATAAGCACTTATACATATTGATAATGCTTTGTAAGATAATCATAACACATATAAATCATTTTATAATTACTTTATTATGGTCAAGTGTCATAAGACATCATAATTGCTGGTCACTCACGGACATTTTTGCAAGGATCATATAGTATTATAATTCTCATAGTTGTAATACCATAACGATCATAATGCATTATAGTGTGATTATAAAGTCACTATAAAGGGTGATTGAGTGTTTTAAGTAAAGTGATGAAAGATCATTATATCTTCACAACACCACACAATATTTCTGCCTACACCTCCAGGAATGTCATTACTTTACTACTTTTTACTTTATAAAATGCTATTATTATTGAAAGCATTATGAGTACTTAGTTGTACTCTAAGCAATTATAATGCATTTGTACTTGACCTTAAGAGTCATTAAAAATGCTTTATGGGTAATTGATTTTAGTTATAAAGCATTATGAGTATTTATGAGTGCTTATAATGATACACCGTTATAAGCGGATTACAATGCATAATAACTTATAAGTATGTTTATATATGCATTATATACAGGGGCTTCATAAAAAGTGTTACAAATCATGCGACTGCCGGTGAAATGATGCCAACCTTCGTGGATGTAGCAGAAAGTCTTTGAACGTGTATGGCCGTTCAGCGTTGGGATTCTCTGTCTGCAAGATAGAAAGAAACGACAAAGAACAAACAATGTTCAACAGCTGTATGAACCAGTGAAAGACTCAAGTTTTACTACCAGACCACCATAAACTGAACTGACAGTAACAAATGCAAAACAGGGGGCCAATTTCTGGGTGCTGTATTATGATGAAACATGAAGGACGGTATTTACACAACCACAGACACTGTTGTGGAACAGTGTACACGTACAGTACATGTTTATAGTAATATGCCGATATGGGCGAGGTCGAGAGTTCATCACAGCTACAGTAAAACGTGGGTTATATGAGGTTATATGATCATATGATCATAGTGAGGTGGAAGGTTGAAAAGGAAATGAACAAAACACAAACTTTCCATTCGGAAAAAACATATCCTCTGCGCCACAGTAAATTCCTCAGAGTTAAAGGTGGTGATATTTATTTGTTAACAAGTATCTTTGTGTCCTTTCTCCTGATTGGACAAGAGTGGTGTCCCGGCCTGAAAATTCATTTTATGTTTATCAAATAGCTGGAGAGAGGGGGAGAGCCCTGGAGGGAGGGGGAAAGCCCTGCTATGGAATACTCTATACTGTAGCATAGCAATGATTACTATCACAATATTATGCTGTGTTCACACTGGCAGATACAGCTACAGTCTACCATTCATTTTCGATGGAAGCCAGCGACATGAAGATACATGGCGACGCCCGACATTTGTAGCGGCTACAAAATCTACAAAGCTACAATCCCAGTTGAGCTGGCTTCAATCAACTGCAGCTACAACCATTTCCACACGCCTTCTTTCTCTCTACACCATTCTTGCTTGTAATGGGGGGCAAATTAATTATTTCCGACCACTAGTTCCATGTTATTTTTAACCCCAGGCTTTATTTTCCTTTATATTTTTCTCGTCGGACACTCGCGCGATGACGTCAACGAGCGTGTTGATCAACACTTCAACAGCAACTCGGCGACAAATACACTGCGTCGCGTTGTATCTTCCTATCTTTTGTAGTTGCCAGTGTAAATGCAGCATCGAAGATTAAAGTTGTTGTTTTTTACTTCACTTATGCAGTTTTCATTCTTTCTTTCTTTTTTCTTCCTTTATTGTCTCCGCCAGGCTCGAAAGGCATGGCGAGAGAGTATGTTTTGTTTTCTTCTTCCTTCTTCTCGTTTCCTTCTTTTTTTTTCTTTCTTATTTTCCATTTTGCTCTTTTTCTTTGTTTCTGTGGTTGAAAAGTAAACCACCCGGTTGCCGAATTCAATGTAATTTTCATTCAGCAGCAAATGCAATGTGATTTCCGGGGGGGTTTACCAGGCTAGGTGGAAAGTTTTTTTTGGGGGGGGGGGGGGGCAGGGGAAAAGTTGGAGGGGACTTTCTTTTTTGAATCTGAAAAACCCACAAGAAAGCACCGACCTATCAAATATGATATTACTGGTAACTGCACCTATGTGTTGTCTCTGCAAAATTGTGGAATACAAAATATGTAAAAAAAAAAAAAAATCCATTTGTAACTCTGTTAGTGTACTAATAGACCTTCGGGTCCATTTGGTTACATGTGTACTCTCTCAATGACCAGGGAGGATTCCACAGTGCTAGATGAGATAGATTGAGCTCACCGGTATCTGATGGAGAGGAACGTCCACCTGACCCAGGAAGTCATCACGAGTCTGTGAACACAGAATGTAATCACCTTTACTAATCACACAAACAGGGTGTGTCTGTAAACACACACACACACACACACACACACACACACACACACACACACACACACACACACACACACACACACACACACACACACACACACACACTTACTTTTTGGTTGTGAATGTAATCTTTTACCTTTCTTGTGGGTGAAAATGTCCTAAACCTAACCCCTAAATACCTAAACCTAACCTGAATCTTTTGCTAATGGTAACTTTAGCTCTAAAAATCACCATGAAAACAATATCATTCTTCTGGTACTCAATGGGAATAGTAATACCTGGTATACACACCCACACACACATACTGGCCTAGAATATCCACTTTGGACAACCAAGCACTCCCTTTGTCTCCTCTGACAGACCATGCTTCCTACAGTAGGCCATAAAGATCAATAAACAGTAATCATCTTATCAATTATATGGATGCACCACGTAGAATTATGGACCTCTTTGAAATAGTGACCGTAATTTCAATACATTTCATATACTATTATCAACTCAGATTTCAATGAATATAATTCATTAATTTCATTGCTGTAATTCTGACAGATCCAATTTTACAATTATTTTTTTTGTCATTTATCAGACGCTCTTATCCAGAGTGACTTACAAAGTGATCAGATCAGATTAAACAGTAACTACAGTAGGATACCAAGTAAACAACATCAAACCTAATATCTGTCTAAACAACATGAAATAACCTAAGAAATAAGCTCTCCAGCTTGGTGTTTTATCCTTTTGACAGTATATCGTCTGTCGGGTGGAAACCTCATATGACCAAAACTGTTACTTTTCAGTATTCAAATTCAAAAATGGTAAAAGTAGCAGATCTACAAGCTCAAAACGAAGCTTCACGCTTCGAGCTTGTAGATCTGTTACTTTTGTGTGACGCTGTCGTATGATGACGTAGGCCGTTAATTTACGAAAAAACACAAAAAGTATAAAATATGGAGATAAGAGGTTTCTGCCCGACAGCAACGATTATGTTCATGCATATGCATTTTTGTCTTCAAAAGGCTGACAGGCCGGGGGAGAAGGCTATGTTATCTCCCGTGTGTGTGTGTGTGTGTGTGTGTGTGTGTGTGTGTGTGTGTGTGTGTGTGTGTGTGTGTGTGTGTGTGTGTGTGTGTGTGTGTGTGTGTGTGTGTGTGTGTGTGTGTCCATCTGAGCACAGCTAATCTCAAACACAGCTGGACCGATTGGCGTGAAACTGCAAGCTAGCATACACCCAGTAGGCCAAGACACTCCCACTCCCCCCAAATGTTTTGAATTGGTATCATGATGCCAATTTATCACTTTGCGTTTTGTGTTTCAAAACACACTTTTTGCTACTACTCCTACCTGTACATAGTATGTCCAAAACTCATACAACTTCGGTAAACATTACTCTGGAGTCAAGAAACATGTATCATTCAGGTTTTTCATATTCCATGCATATTGGCTATGATTGGCTTCCAAAGTTTGCGAAAGGGGCCTGTTTTACATAAGTAATAAACGCAGCATCAGATCTACCCAAAATGTGGGTCTCACATTGAGGGAACTCTAAACAACACAACACATTTGCCTGTAATTGGCCTAAAACATGTGTGGAAGGGGCCTCCTTACAAAACATATCATATAATGATCACTACATCCAATCAACCCCAAAATTGGAATCACATGTTATGGGGCCTCTATGGATCGCACCTTCAAAAGCATTTTCCTTTCTGCCCATAGGGGGGTGCCACAAATGCAAAACGTTTAACTGTATATCATCAAAACACTATTTATGCCCGCAGCTTCCTAACGTCCTGCCAGCTACAACCCACTACCAGTGGTGGAAAGTACATTTACTCAAATACTGCACTTAAGTACAAATTTGAGGATTTTTTACTTTATGGGAGTTTTTCCATTTTTCAATACTTTTACTTCTACTCCACAACTAGATTTTGATTATTATTACAAAACATACATTTACCACTGCAGCCCTATTTAAACTTTGGCTATTTGAAAATAGCAGATCTACAAGCTCACAATGCGTCGCATTGCGACGCGTTGTAAGCTTGTAGATCTGCTATTTTCAAAAGACTTTTACACATTTTAGACGGCATAACTAGTACCTAGTACTTTTACTTTTAGTACTTTAAGTATATTTTGATGCCAATTCTTTTGTACTTTTACTCAAGTACATATTTTGATTACCAGACTTTTACTTGTAACAGAGTATTTCTGCATTGCAGTATTGATACTTTTACTTGAGTAAACAATTTGAGTACTTTTTCCACCACTGCCCACTACTGACACAGGCCTGGGTAAAGCCACCCAGTCTGGCGAAGACCTGCGCTCCAAGTAACACCCTTTTCTAATTGTCAATAAAAAGGTGAATCAATCAACATTTGCAGCATATTGCATCCAGGTTAAGGTTCAAAGGTTTTATTTTATTGTACTTATCACCATAACTCACACTTAGTTGTACATGGGAGCAAAACATATCCTTCTCCCCAATGCAACATACTGTAGCTACTCATGTAAACAACAATGCAACATACATGTAAACAACAGACAAGACATTCTTAAATAGTCACTAACATTAAAAAGTCATAAACTATTGTATCCTTCGTCGTTTGAGCTACAAGCTCGAGCTCACGCAAGCTCACAATGTGCCATGTTGTGCTTTGGAAAAGTATTAATATATATATATACTGTATATATATTTTTGGCCTGGTTGAAAGTGGTTAAAAATAGCGCTAAAAGAGACACTTCACTAAAAAAGAAGCCTCAATAGCCTTATAGTATAATAAATATAGTGGAGATGAATATATAAAAATATACATCAATATGAATGTTGCATTTTGGATAGCTCTTCATAACATAACAATAACAGAGAGAGAGAGAGAGAGAGAGAGGCTGCTCATTCCAGCGTTTACTTTGTGAATGCCTCGATCACGTGACCATTTCCATCTTACTTCCTGCCCCTGAGGCAAAAACACAATGTTGTCACAGATACAGCAGCTTTGTGACCAAATTAGCTGCTCCAACGCATCACAGTGGCTGGCACCGAGCGCACGCACAATGTTTACATGAACAAATATAGATATCTGCTGCACCTGCCCTGCCAGTGGGGAAGCCAAGGTGAGCCCTCGAACCCGGGTTCATTTATACACTGTAGTACAACAGCTTGACAAGAGGAGCCGATCTACAAGCTTACAATGATTGGCATTTTATTCAGGAGTCCCAGATTGTAGCTTTAACCCTGGTGTCCCTATTTTGGGCAAGTCATTTATGCTCCACAATTATACAGTGCAAAGTAACACAACACAATTATACTGTCCTACAGTACAACTAAACACAGCACAATAACACAACACAGCACAGTGTTTCTGTTGCTGTCAATGTCATTTTCATGCAAGCGACATGAAGATACAAACGGACGCGCGACTCATGTAGCTTTTGACGCCCGCAACAAAAGCTTAAAAATAAAGTTGTTTCTGTTCACCACTAACCTTCTCTCTCTCTCCACACAATTCCTGCATGTAATGGGGGGAAAACAATGCATTCCCGATTTCCCATTAGCCACTTCCCTGTTATTTAACTTTATATTTATCTTGCCCATGGCTCTCAAACACGGACGCACACTTGATGACTTCACCGAACATTTATTTTCAACAGCAACTCCGTGACAGTGTAGCTTACAAACGCTTGGTCATTTTGTAGCTTTTGTACTGTAGCAGCTGGTGTGAATGATGCATTATTCTGTGTTCACACTTGAAGCGATTAAGCCACAGGTTACAAGTCATTTCAGTGGAAGTCATCGACATGAACATACAAACTAACACCCGACACTTGTCACTGCATCACGCGCTACAAACGCTACTAAAGGTTAAACTGGCTTCGAGTTTTTTTCAGTGCTCAAATGACGCAATGAAGTGTCACTCAGTCATGTTTTTGTTTCACAATGTCCACTCCCCTTTTCTTGTAATGGGGGAAAACGAATCCTTGTTGCCAGCCAGTTCCCTGTTGTTTTACCCCAGCTTTTTATATTTTCCTTCATATCTTACTCGCTTGTTGTCCCCACACATGGACGCTTGATGACGTCAACGAGTGTGTTGAGCAACACTTCAAGGGCAGCTCAGTGACAGTGTAGCTGACCATGCTTGGTCATTTTGACGTTTTTGTCGCCGCAAGCGTAAACGCAGTCTCTGGCTAAGAGGAAAAATATGGAGCTCACTGAATGCTCTGACACAACCGTCCACCTTGAATGAACTGATAGCACAACAAGACCAAAAAAAACGGATCCTGATAGAGCCCTTGCCTGCAGACGGTTTCTAGGTAACTGTCAGCTCAATGAGTAGTGAGCTAGTGCACATTTAGGGAGAATGGGCTTCAACAATCTGTGTTTATGAGAGCAAATCCTCGCTGGTAGCTTATCAGACTTCACAATGATGACCAGATCCATCTACTGAAACAGAAAAGAGACACTCACTATGTAGTCATTACCCTGTAAGCATTTATTGTGTTCAATGATGGGCTTTAACCCTGATCTAGTCTATCTATCCAAACATTATGATGTCTGTTACATGGACATGCAGCTTTATGCTTTAATTTACTTGGAAATCAGTGACATTAGACTTCAGGAAGTTTTGATCAGATAAAACTGGCACATCCGCTAGACAGCAGGTGCAGGACCAACAGTGGATTAAGTCAAGGCTTTATTATAGATTAACGTTTCAACACAGTCTTCCTCAGAATGGAGAAGACTGTGTCAAAACGTTAAAATATAACTTCACCCATACACATTCATACAGATACATTCACATTAAGATAAATACATACACATACAGTACAGATAGACATACTGAACATACACATACACAAGTTCAGAATTCCATGGTTCCATACATGGGAGTTACATTAACACTAAGGATTTCACTGAGCAAGTTCTTCTGCCATGAAACGAAGCACGAGAAATGTACTTTGAATGGTTTGTGAAAAGTTATTAGACAAGTTGACTGTAAAGTCTGGTTGTCCTTACTGTTAAACAGTGATAAGCTGCAACCAGCTCTGGGGTTTTGCTTGAAAGGTTTGGATTGAGAGACACACTTTCTTTGTGGCCACAGCTAAATACCATTACAGTGTAGATTCTGATCCAATGTATTCATCTTTCCTTAACCACTTAAACCCTACATACTGTACTTAGCTGATGGGAGTTCCCCAGGACTCTATACTTGGTCAGCCAAATCTCTTTGCCGAATATAGCCGATCTACACACTCACAACACGTGTTGAGATCTATTTTCGCTGAACAAAATTGGAACTGGAACACCAGCTGATAATTGATTTTTGAGGGATTCCCTCTCCTGATTGGATGAAATTTGTAACCCACCTGAAAATGAATGTTGTGTTTACTAAACAGCTGGGAGACACCTGTTATTGAACAAACTAACTCTGTAGCAATGATTACTATCAGAATATACACTAGAGCTATTCAACACTATTTTAAAGTAAATAAATAAACAAACAAATATCTCTTACACCACCTTTAAGGCCTGTGGGGCTATGACGGTAGCACAGTAGCACATGCTTACAACACGCTGGGTTTATAGACATAACTGCCTGCCAGCCAACTAGAAATACCACATTGTATAGTAGTGAATGGAGACTTTGAAAGAATGTAATGAACGTGGTTTGTGATGTCATAGAGACTTTGACTTTTGACCTGTTCAGTTTCATCCTCGAGTCAAAGTGGACATTTGTGGCAAATGTCAGGAAATTTCCTCAACGTGTTCCCGTTATATCGTGTTTATGAGAATGGGACGATGCCCCCCCGATGCATGGACGGACGGATGGACGGACGGACGGACGAAAGGACAGATACAGTATATGGACATATGGACAGACAACCAGAAAACCGCCTTGGGCCACGGTTGTCGCCAGTGGAGGCATAACAAGGCTTTGCTTCAACAACAAATCCCTCTCGCATGACTGAATCAGTGAGCACACAATCACAGCTCTGGGAGAATGTTTAACCAAACTCACACACTATCATACACCACTGTTTCTCAACTATTTGTCCATGGTATAATTACAGGTGGATCCATGGGGAAAAGTTTTAAAATCTTTCAAAATATATATTGTACCTTTGTTAAAAATATGTATAATTTTTTTGACCCGTTGTGAGCTAGATCAGCTATTTTCGGTGAGTGACACCGACGTGCAACTACGTACAATGTGTTAAGATCAGTAATATGAAAAATGGATTTCAAAATGTTTTTATAAAATAGAAATTACTGTTATTATGCCTATGCCTTCTTGTATGCTATACAGTATCTGTATACTGTATTGTGGGGAGGTGGGTGGGGTGGAAATACAGTATGCTAGTGATACTAGCCAGTAGCCACTTGTCATGCTTTACTGACAAGCCTCACAACAAGCCTTTTCTTTTTTCCAAATCCATCTTTCAGATGATCCCACACACATGTAAATGTGAGTGAGCAAAGCAGCGATCAGACTCCCGAATGAAATACAACTAGACACATGAAGCATTGTGTTCCATCCACTATGGCCTGACTTAATACTCTACTGCATGAAGCTAACAACACGTCTCAACACGTCTCTTTAATTAAAGCCAAGAAGTAATCTATATGCAATGCCAACAGGTATTGCATATGATATAGTATGTTTAAGTTGCAGTTGATTTTTGCAACGTGAAGCCTTGAGCAAAATGTATCAGAACACACAAAATGTTTCACAAATGTCTCACCACATTGAAATGATTTCCTGACTGGCAACAGAGAGAGTTCATTTAAAATAGCAAACATGTGTTTGATGGCCAGACAGTTCATCAATCCAGTTGGTGAAAAAGCAAGAACTGTACATTTGAGGGGAACATTTGAGAATATATTTTTTTATGTGCACTTTTATACACATGTAGGTGTAGTTTAGATAAAGTTTACTTTGTTGATTAAAATGTTCAGAACTGCACACGTAACACTTTTTCTCAATCATTTGCTGGAGCATTGGCAGGTGTAATAAAAAATATAGACAAAGCTTTCGAAGAAAGATACTTTCTGTATGCTATGACTGCGGGATAATTATCAATGCTGTTACTGTATCATGACTCAAAGGTGAAATAAATACACTCGGCCATTTGATGTTTTTACCATGTATCATGATTACTTCTAGATGACCTTTCAATGTAAGAAAACAGGATTGTCTGGTATCTTCAAGGTAGAGAGACTCCAGCTAAGCTAACTAAAACTAACAAAGCAACAAAAACTAGAATTACATAAATAAAAATGAGGCTTTACAAAAAACACTAACTGAAACGGAGTTGTGTTTATAAAACTAAACTAAAATCATTAAGAAATGCCCTTAGTTGTAGTAACTCAGTATCCATTATTTTTCTTTAAAAAATGCAAAATAGCTAATCTACAAGCTCCCAAGATCTGCTAGCGTTCTTTCTGAGCTTTTTGAATCTCGCACCTTACTTACCCCATATTACAATTAAAAAGTAAAATGAACACTAAAACTAATAAAAAATAAACCAAAACCAACCCTTTTCACCAAATAAAAACTAAACCAACAAACACACTTAAAAAAATGAATTAAAACCGACTGAAGTGAAAATGAAAGAAGAAAATAAAAACGAAAATGATCTAATTACTAGTGCAGAGCTTCTTACTTGACAAGCCGCTAAATGCAGAGGTGGGGGGGGGGGGGGGGGGCTGACACCTGATACTTTACAAACACAGCCAGGCAGGGGGACCCAAAGGGACGGGAACACACCATCCTTTACTGGGAAAGGATCGGCCTTCCACCCTGACCCCCCCCCCACTGCTCCACATGGCAGGCATGACTGAGTGCTGCTCTAGCAGTGTTGCCAGATTTAGCGAGAGAAATAAGCCCAAAGGGAGCACTATAAACCTGCATCGGCTTGTATATCGGCTATTTAAAGAATTAGAAGAAGAAAAGGCTAAACGTTTTGATTTTTTTTCGAAACATTTGAACAACACAAATCTGGTACGTGGACAAATACAAATTCATTTGGGGGTCCTTGACATGAAAATGTTTGAGAACCACTGGTTTAAACATCATTAGGAAACAAGCCCAAATAAATAAGTATCTACACTTTACAAACAAGCCCGAAAAACCAAGCGACTTTACAGAAAAACAAGCACAACGTCGCTTATACTAAGTAGACATGGCAACACTGTGCTCTAGTATCATGCTGTTAAATTTGAATCCACGGGCCGGGCTACAGCTGACCAGACAATCTGGAGTCGGGGGGGGGATCTTCAGAGCTTGCTTTATTTATATCAGGAAGGCGCATTGCTTTTTCCCCCTGACACTAAAAATAGCCTGGGTAAATACTTAGGCTGATTACTCAAAGCGTTAACAGAATAATAAAAATGGAGAACTACTCTAAAGGGAGGCACGTGAACGATTCACATTCTCACAAATTTGGACGCTTGCACGCTCTCAAAAGCCAAAACGAGGCTTAGTTCGTTCTTCTCTTTCAGTGTTTTCTTGGATACCAGCATGTAAATTGATTACTGTGATGCAACTGAATACCTTTGAAATGCATGTCCACTTGGGGCTTGTTAATTGCATAACTTTGCGCTCGTCTTCTCGGTTACTGAACTTTGTAGTTGTTTGTCAAATAAGCCCAACGGCTGACACAGTAAACAAAGCAGCCATGGACAGCACTTTGGCTTGCACTGTAATTATACTTTTAAACCTGGCTTCCCCATTTTGGGCATGTCATTATAGGCAGAAATGTTGCAAAAAGTTCCAAACATAAAACATTTTCAAACATAGCCGATCCACAAGCTCACAATGAATTGCAGTGCAACGTGTGAGCTTGTAGACCTGCTATTTTTGAAATAGCAGATGATGTGACTGACTTTTCTAGAAAGCTACAGTTGTGCGTTAGGACCATAACAGTCAAATTGTTCTGTGTCACTAATTATTTTTGCTTCATACAGATCACAACATCATCAATATCTCAATGTCAATATCTGATTCATAGCAATCATGTTAAGCAACATTTAAGGTGACTGTATGAGTTGCCGAAGCTGGGCCTATTTGTCTAATAGGAATGCTTACAGCAGTGGTTCTCAAACATTTTAATGTCAACAAGGACCACTAAATTTATATATATTTGGCCGTGGACCCCCATCTGAAAATGTTTATCAAATGTATTCACAATTTTCCAAACATTTTTAAAATATTTTTTTAAATAGCAGATGTACTCTGCAAGCTGTGCAAGTGACGCACTGCGAGCTTGTACATCTGCTATTTTTGAATAGCCAAAATATAAATGGTTAAAATGATTGCGATGCTACATTAACTACTTTTGCTGGAGACCCCTGGAACTCCCTCAAGGACCGCTGGGAGGCCGCATACCCCACTTTGAGAACCACTGGCTTACAGTACAAGAGCCCTGTTTGCCTCTCAAGTCACAGTGAAATTAATACTCATTTCACCTGACCAGTGTTGCTTGATGACTACTCTTTTTCTGGACGTGTGATAAATATGGGCCCTGCGTAGCCTGAGCTCTGCTGGTTGGATGGACACACACACACACGTGGCATCAATTAGCTTCAATCCAATGAACAAACGCAGCACTCACCTTGACGTTTTCACCTGGATTCATTAGAGTATAATCCCTATTGTGGCCCACGTTTACATCGTTAGCCCTCGCCCCAGAACAACGGGACACATGAATGTGGACGTGCGGAGAGCATGGGGTAGCAAGCTTTGGGTTTGAAACGTGACATGAAATTCCAGTGTTTGGGTAGGGCACTTCCAAGGAAAAGCTCCTTTGTATGGCCCGATGACAATGGTTTCCAGGCATTTCCTGCCCGCTTCCTCCGTGACAGGGAACAGGATTTTTTTCGGATGATTTTGCTGCGGAGGGAAAGCAAGCCGACGTACTACGGTACAACTTCATGTGAGGGTGGTGTTCACTCTCAGGTTCTGGAGCCTCCAGGTATTCCTCATCACCTGCACCCTTAGCTGTAGCTCCCATCCCAGATAGGACCGCTCCCTGCTGGGCCACGTGAAACAGCACGCTGCTGGAGTGTCTATTGGACCGGTCCCACGTAGACGACCGTTCCGCCGTTTTGTTCCTGTCCTCCGTTTTACATTTTGGTTCGTCCTGTATGGGAACGTTAAACTGCACCATGTGTTTGGCATCCCTGAATTCGGCTGGGGGACAGCCGCTCTTGGAGAAGCGTGGCCCGTTGGGTGCCGCCGCGGCGATGGACCCTTTGCAGGTAGCTGCTTCGTCCTCCTGGACAGATGTCTGATGACAGCCCCTTCCAGGAGGCAGAGGAGGCAGAGCCACCGGGCTGACCGGGGAGGCGGGCGGGGTGCTGCAGGGGCTCCTGGGAAATATAACGAGAGAGGAGCATCGTCTCAGCGGGGCCCTGGCCTTGCTGCAGGGTAAACCTCTCTCCGGGGACGTCTTGCGCTGTTCCGGAGACTCCGGCTCGAAGATGCTGCTGCTGCTACAGTACCCGGCATCGCTGGCCGTGCTGCTGCTGTACGAGCCTCCGTCAGCGGTGCCGCCGGCCGCCCCTTCGCACACGCCCCCCGTGTCCACAGGCTCCCCATCCTCTCCGCCTCCGCCGCCTTCCGGCTCGCCGCCCAGCTTAGCGCAGGGTTGCAGCGCGATCTGCACAACACTCTTCTTATTACATCCGCCGGTGTTAACCTTGGGTATGAATACTGAAGAATAGCGTTGTAGTTGAGTGTCATCAGGCGACAGGGGAGTCACCTTCATGCGGATAGAGCAGTGTGCGGGGGTCCGAGTGGGCACACTCTCCTCACCATGTCCGCTCAGGCTCTCTGACAGAGGGTCCGTGTGGCTTCTCCCCGACGCGAAATGCAAGCGGAGACGGCGCGCCATTCGTTTAACTCTCCGAACCCTGCAGCATGATAAAAAACTGCTAGCAGGGAAAAAGACAAGCAAAGCGACTGCCCCGAGCACTGCCCTGTGATTACAATCATTAGCGACTGCACATAGCCAAAATAGCTCTGGTGACAACCTACATTCCTCCTCAAGGCTGATCTCAGCTATCAGTTAAGAGGAGCTCAGGCGTGCTCCGCAGGAACGACTCAAAACACACGACCTTTAAAATCTAAACGAATCCAATGTTCTCCCACACTAAGAACCTCAGCTGTAGTACTCAAAGAAGGGATCGTTACATTGAATGCTGAAGGGCAGGGCTCCCAGTACAGACTTGCCACAGAGCCCAGCCTCAGTCCTGTCGCAACTGTACGTCCTGAATTCCAGCCAGACCAGTATAGTATCTAACACCATGTGCCTTTTGCAAGCAGCCGCACTCCCTTTGAAAAAAACAACACCGTAGCCGTCTACATTGCATTTTAAACTGACACTCTACTAAACTACTAACTTGTGCCTCACGCCACACACTCAAAGACTCTACTTCCCACTGACAACTATGTGTCTAATGTTTCTGCTGGTCTGTGACTGTGACCCCGCAAATATTTTTACCCACTGGTATAGTGTTACAGGAAATCAAGGGGAATGACTTTCAACATCATTCTATATGTATATCAAACTGAGCACTGGCTTGCCTAACAGCATCCATACTATGAAAGCACCACAGACTGTGGAAATATCATATGCAGGAAAAATGGCAAGCTCATTAACCACTTAAATATATATACTTCATTGATCAGGATTTCCCAGGGTTCTATACTTGGTCCCCTCCTTATTTTCCCCTCTACACCAAATCTCTTTGCCGTATATAGCCGATCTACAAGCTCGCGGCTATTTTCAGTGAATGTTTTGCTGAATGTTTGCCTATTATGACATGCCCAGAATAGGGACGCTACGGTTCAAGTGGTTAAATGAACATTGAAATCTATTGGCAGTCCATGTAAAAAACATGAACAAAGCTATGAAAAATGTAGCTGATGAAGACTTTGCATATAGAGGTTTGGGTTGTGTAGTTACCTTGATATGTCGCTCCAAATACTGGCAAGGTATCTTCAATAGTTGCTCCATAGTTTAGAAATTGATAATCCCAAAAACATTTCCTCCAAATAAAAGGAGAAAATATACTGGATCATAATTTCATGCAACTATTGTAGATATCTCGCCAGTATTTGGAGTTATATCATGGCAAGGTAACACAATGTAAACCTCTGTATGCCAGCTAAATGCAAATTAGTAAATGATGAAAATGATAGTTTATTTTAATTATTTTGAGAAATACAACCATGTCAGTTTTGAGCCCACATGTGACAGTCTATAATGTCTCGATTTCATCTCTCTTGTTGTTGATGGTCCACTATAAAGCCCGGCTATTTTTGCACATGCTGAATTGTTTTTGGTATATTTTGGTGTATGAACATTTGAAAATGTTTTGAAAATGTATATGGAAATAAGAGCATTTCTGCAATAAGCATGGAATAAACTACTTGTTTTAGCTGACAAATGGCAAAACAATCTGTAAAAACAATAGCACTTGCTCAATGCAGAATTCAGGACAGTAAACATTCCTAGCATTTGTTCCAATGCCTTCAGATGTTTACAGATGACACGGTCCTGGTCAGTGTCATGGTTCAGGCACAACAATCTGGATTTAACCTCTGAACAACTAAAAAAACAAGAACACCTGATGATAATGCTCTGAGGAAACAGTACAACCACTCCCGACTTTGTATGAATGAGTCATGAGTTTTTGTCATTCAAATTCAATTCAAGTATCACCTGCCAGGTAAGGGTGTAACAAATCCCAGAATCTACAGGAGATCTACAGCAGTGGTTCCCAAACTGGGGGTCGGGACCCCCCAAATTATTTTGGGGGGTACCTAGATGATTAGCCTAATGTGCAAGATTTTTTTTCTCACTCAACAGTAAACAAACTAACATACAGTATGTAAGTGTATATACAGTGTATCTGCACATTTCTAAATGTAAGGACTTTTAAAGGCCTTTTAATACCAAATTGGCCAAATAGTACGTACTAAGAAAGAGGCAAACATTGTGAGAAATAGCAAATTTACAAGCTCACAACGCCTTGCACTAGTTCGGCTATTTTCACAATATTTATTTTTAAAAAATGTATGCCTACAATTCCAAGTGCTTGTCAGGGTTGGGGGGTCCCAATTCAAATATTGATGATTTTGTGGAGGTGTTTGCCGTGTATCATTTTGTAATCATTACAAAAAGATGAAACACTAATGCCTGAAGAGTTTGGGAACCATTGATCTACCCTACAGGGTCACAACGCTTGTAGATCTGTTATTTTAGGATCATTGCATTTGGATCATGATTCCTGGTTCTATTTCAGAAGCATCACACTACTCTAAGAGAATGTGTATTGTGTAATGTCCAGGACAACCAGAAGAACCATCTGAGTCACTGCTCAATCTGCATCCCCAGCGTACAACATGACAATAGTATTATTACACACTTTCTTTTAGCAAATGGTATCAAATTATTGATACCACAGCAATTACTGCTTCTAAAGACATACCCACAATACGGACGGACCAGATTGAAAGTGTCATTGGTGAGTGATGACCTAATAGAGTCAACGTCATCCGGTATCCCAGTGTGATGACTCAGTCCTCGTAGCTTTCATAATGCCGTGGGATCATTTTGTAATCACGGGGAAAAGATGAAACATGCCTGCATTCACGTACATGTACATAATAACTTGGACATACTGTACACGTAAGTTATTACAAAATTGCTATGAAAAACAAGGATACCCAAAATCTATATCTGACAGCATAGAATACCTTGAAATCTTTCATCAGGTGTGTTAGGATGTTAGTCCCATATTCAGACTTTACCCATATTTACAGCTCTCAATTTAAGCAAAATCAAGGCCTCCAAGATCAAATAATATATCAAGGCATAATAAGGGTGCTTGTATCTTTTGACAGACATAAACTATTTAAGATGTTAAGTCTACTGGCGAGTGGCCTTTATCTGTTTAAGTATGACACATGTCCTTAGGCTACCATTTGAGACTTGTTTATACGACATTTGAAGGGACGCAATTTGGATAGAAGGCAAGCAAATCAAATTAACTGACAAATGGCTTTATCTTTTACATTTGTTAACGTAATTATATAATAATAATAATAATAATAATAATGAGAATAATAATAATAATTATTATTATTATTATTACAATAATAATAATAATACATATGGAAACAGGGATATATGACAATTGGGCCACATCACTCAATGACTGAAGATGACTTACATTTCACAACAACAAAACATGAAATGGCAACAAGCAGTTTACAACATACTGTAGGAAGTGATGACATGAAGTGAACATGAATGAGGTTGTTGATCAGTGGAGGACAAAGGGTGACTGTGACTTTACTGTCACAACGTCTCAGCTCTGGAATTACCGGTTCAGGCTGATCAATCACAGTCTCCTTTTGAATAATGTATTCAAACGTATCAAAAGGCCTATCAAATAGTGATGTTTTGATTACCTAAATGTTTTAATTCCAACTGCACTTTATATTTTATGTTTTGTACATGTAAACAGTCAAAACATGTAAACTGAAATCCACAGAGGTGAAAGGTCACTCAGTGACCACTTCAAGTACGGTAAACTCTTCTCTTGCCATCGTTTCTGGCTTTTTGTGCTGCCTGCCTACTATAAACCACTATGAAACTAGGGGCCCTACTTTGGGCATTCAAATTAAAGAAATGTAAAAAATAACCGATTCCACAAGGTCAAAATGTATTGCAATGTGACGAGGTGTGAGCTTGTGGATTCAACTATTTTCACACAACACGTTATGCGACAAAGTATAAAATAGGGTTCAAGTGGTCAATTGACCATGCAGTACATGTTGCTGGCTACTACGTTATACAATATGGTTTCATAAAAGCAGGGTAAGAGCATACTATTACTGCTATTTCTAAAAGAGGAACAGCAGTTATATACTGTAGCTCACACAAGAAAAAACAGTTGTAAGAAAAAGTCCTAGAGGTTTTCATATGTGCCATGGAACTATAGAATGTGGAAAACTTACCAGACGATTTTCATCAAACACCTCCAGCAGAAGACGATGATTCGTAGGATGAACCTAAAATATAAAACATAGCCATTACATGAGGGGTACAACAGTTAATTGAACTAATCGATTTAATCGATTATAAAAATGATACTATTATCATAGTAAGACAATAATCCATAGTTGCAGGCCAACATTAAATTGACAAGTCTAGGCCTACACAGTAAGGTTTTGTGTCAATTGAACTCACAGCAACGTCTCAGACTATAATTCTGAAGTGATGGATTACTCTCCTCCACAGCAACATATAATCTAATTCAAAACGGTGGCTGCTCACTGCTCCTTAGGACGGGTTCAATGCAGAGGACAAATATACTTAAGGGGACAATAAAGTACATCAAATCAAATCTAATCTAATCATAACGGTAAAGCGTAGATTTGACAACAAACTAGAGCCAAATGTTGTTAAAAGGAGCTTAAAATGCACTACAGATTGACAGTGGAAAGCAGCAACAAACAGCTGAGGAAAAAAGAAAACCTATGAGTTATTGCAAAATTGCTATGGGAAAGAATAACTATCATAATCTCTATTCTATTATGATTGTGTATATGACAACATACTGTATATACAGCAATACCTTAAAATCTTTCTTCGTGTGTTAGGATGTTAGTCCCATATTCAGACTTTACCCATATTTACAGCTCTCAATTTAAGCCAAATCAAGGCCTCCAATATCAAATAATATATCAAGGCATAATAAGGGTGCTTGTATCTTTTGACTGACAGATAAACTATTTTGTGAAGTCTACTGGCGAGTGGCCTTTATCTGTTGAAATATGACACATGTCCTTAAGCTACCATTTGAGACTTGTTTATAGGACGTTTGAACGAACACAGATTGTATAGAAGGCAAGAGAAAAATGCTACAAATAGTGGAGGAGTGACCTTGACCCAAATACAACAACGCCTAGCCCAACCAAGACCACAAAGGTAGTCTGCCGCATTTTCATAACCATATTGTACAGTGTTGATTCAATTATGAGCAGTGGGTAGATTTGGTTGTTAATGTTACACTCTTCAGAGCTAAATTAAAGCTAAGGATTTTACTGTGTATGCAGTGGGATATCTCTTCAATGCCTCTGACTCCATGTTATTGTATATACAGTAAATGGTGTATATTGATACATTCAATGCACCTATTGATTTCACAACTGTGTTTAAATCATGGTATTAGGTATTGTACCCAAAGAAAAAAATCTACAGATGTTCCCTTTGTAGAAATGCATGATCCCAAATGGGTCAGTATTCACCTGTTTCCTAGGCTGTGTGTTTTCCACTTCCTGTCGATTTCATTGGATATCATTGGTCATCTGACCAGTTTCATTGGATTTCATTGGATCAAATCGACAGGAAGTGGAAAACACACAGCCTAGGAAACAGGTGAAGCCCAGAACTGAGCTCATGCCTCCTTCGATGCATGAGGAGCTAGCAAGCCGCTTCTTATCACCTGAGGTCCAATGCTAACCAGCAATGTTTTCTCACACCATACCTGGGGATATGTAAATAAGGAGAGGACAGGCGTTCTACGCCATAGCATGCGCCATAGACGCACTGGGAGGCAAATTGGAGCCGGAATTTCGATGAGAGCCAGCTGGACCAGCTTATGAATAAACAATATTGTAATGATTGCGACCTTTGACTCTCTGTGAGCTTGTAGAGCTGCTATTTTCGGTGAAGATATTGGCAGAGAGGGAAAAGAGGAGGGGACCTTGTACAGACCCCTGGGGGACTCCAGTCGATACACTGTAGGGATTAAGTGGTTAAGCTTGTTCACCCGGCTCTCATTGACTTAAGAGCATTCCATCGAACTTCCGACCCCAGTTTGCCTCCCAGTGCCTGACGAACACTGACGAATCAGCCAGCTAGAATTGTCAGACCAAGAAAGTGACGTATCTGTCCTCTCCTTTACATATCCTTAGTTCACAGAAGCTCATTAGTTGTTACATAATATAGTTGTGTTTGCTTTGAATTTAACTTACACCCTGACAAAGGCTCCTGCTGTAACACGTAGGTGTCAGCCATAATAAAGGCTCTTTAACTTTTGTTGCACGAGAACTGCGAGTGCCTTGGATTCTTTGCATCCTACTTGAAAAGAGTTGTCTGTTCGGCTACTCATTCTGTGAAAACCCCTAATTTATGAGGCAACATGGTTATCAAAGATACCAGCAGAATATTGGGAAGTGCAATTTCATAATAACTGATATTGTTGTTAATTTTGCTTAACTGTATTAGTTTATCTGGTCAAATGAAAGGGGGAGTGGGCCAATACATTATACTGTAGCAGTCTCTCTGAAAAGGAAAAGCACAAACAATAGAGCACAAGATCTAATCTGACAAAAATAATCTGAATTTATCACAGTTTGAGCTAGCTGGACTTCCTTTTAGAGACTGACTGATATATATATATGTTATACACGGGCACATTAGTGCTCATAAAATATATATTTAAGACATTGTACATTTAGATTTACCCCCGTAATTTAGAGAACTGATTAATTTATTTTCATTTTGAATAAACTTGATAGCAAGCTGATAGCACACCATTACATGGAATTAATGTTACCGAGGTGCTTTAAGGTGGTGCTTGTTTTGGTGGCTAGCTTGCTAATGACAGTTCCCCCTTAGTTACATGTAATTCCTGGATAACTACAGTTTGTCTGATAATGTAATTAGTAGGCATAGATGAGTGGTAGAGAGGCCATCTGGGAATTAAAAGGTCGCTGGTTGGCCCCCCACTTGCCCAGTGTATGTATTGACGTTTCCTCTGGGACACTTAACAAGACACTTAACCCCTAACTGCTCCCCATGGGCGCCATCCTAATGGCAGACTCAGAGCCATTGGCTCTGGACAAAAATAAACCCCTCTAGTCTACAAGTTACTTTTTTAATGAATCGAATAATCAAGAAGCACATTTTTTTTGGACAGTCATTTTGGTTTTATATATCAACGAATCGAAGGGAAAAAAAGTCTGATTAACCACTTAAAGCCCTATTTTATACTTGGTCTTAAGTAGCAGATCTACTGTACAACATCACTACTACACTAATTTTGCATCGTGATGCGTTGTATTTTGATTATTATTATTTTTTTTAAATTGAATACATAGATTAGTGAACTGTTGCACCCCTAAAGCTTTAATAATAATAAATAAATAAATCACTCACTCTGAAATAGAATTCTTCACTCCATTTTGGGTCCAACGTCTTCAGATATATAAGAAGAAATAAAAAAGAATGTTAATTACCAACCCAGTAATAATCCAAAACTGCAATGTCTTTGTCAGCTGATACTCACCTTTTTTTTGGTTTTAGTCTGAAGACTTGTTAATTCTCCATTGATGGGATCATAGAGGGACAGTCTGACGTATGGGTCACTGCAGCAACAACAACAACAACAACATTTATTCATTCTGTACAGGCATAGTTTAGAAATATTACAACAAACATTACAACATTATTTCTCTCGCGGCTAATTTGTGCCTGATGGAAAATTACGTAATATTAAAATACTACAAACGTACACATGCCGTGATTTCTTGCTTTTTAAAAGCTATAATAGGCCTATTATAGATATCATTAATTTAATTCCCACACTATTTCACCTGTGGTTTATCCAATATTAATTCATAATTATATTTGATTGACCCAAATCCGCCTAAACTGCGGTTATCCGCGACAACCGCAGCTAAAACCGCAATCCGCACATCTCATGCAGTATAACATTAACAGAATATCGTTGCTGTCGGGCAGAAACCTCATATTCTACCTTTTTGTTTGTCATAAATAAACGCCCTACTTAATCATACTACAGCGTCACACAAAAGCATCAAAAGTAGCAGATCCGCAAGCTCGCAACGTGTTTTGAGCTTGTAGATCTGCTACTTTTGCTGTTTTTGAATTAGAATCCTGAAAAGTAAACAGTTTTGCACATATGAGGTTTCCACCCGACAGAGACGATATATAACATGTATTACAATATATGTTCATAGAATAAATGATGCAAATACTTTGTTTTAACATAAACAAAGTATTTATATAGACTTACCTGGCTCCAAGTATATCTTTCTTGGCCAGTCCGATTCCAGCGATAAGTTTCACTCTCAGGATTCTAGTATCCTCCTTAAATGACAACAAAAACGGCATTACTTAATATCAAATAATAATGGCTGAATGTGAACTTTGTCATAGCATATCGGATCAGTGATAATATTCTGGTACAAAACTACTAACTACTTGCTCTTTCAGCCTATGCTAGACAAATGTCTTGAAATGTACCATGGGTGGATAATTCTTCTGCATTTTGAGCCATTAGGTACACAGTCTTGTACTAATGAGTTGCTTGTTTTCTTTGCATTTTACATTTCCGCAAACCACAGATATGCTGACATTTCTGAACCAAAAAATATGTTTCCTATCAACATTTCTACATGCAGACCAAGTTACAGATTTTGACCTGTTGTGTTGATAAGTAAAATAAGCCTGTTTATGGTGGCTACCAATAGTTAGCATTATCTTGTTGACTGTAATGCATTCCCATGGGCTTCACTACAAGCTCCCATGGGCCGACCAACAAGCTCAGCTCACACTGTGAGCTAGTAGATCAGCAATTTTGGGTAAATAAATATCAAAATATCAACCAGCACATTTGCAACAATGTTACCAACTAAGGTGGATCTCGTTAAAACATAGAAAATATAGTTAGTGGACTCGGTCCATGTGGATACTAAATACCAATATGCTCCTTGCAACTACTTGCAACCATTATCCCCAATGGCACTTTCAAGGAGTTGCATTGGTGTGGACTGGCCTTAAAACTGTTTCGTTGCAAGGAGTTGCGACTAGTTGCATCGGTGCGGTCTGGCCTTTAGAGTTAAGGCCAATACGTCAGAAACAACTTCCGGTTCAGACAGGCTTTCCGAACTAGCTCGGAGAGTCAGGACATCTGGGGGTGCACAAGTTCTGACGTCAATTTGTAGTTATATCACCAACTCCTTGCAACATGCAACTACTTGCAACCATTATCCCCAATGGCAGTTTCAAGGAGTTGCATTGGTGCGGACTGGCCTTTACTCCGTGCTCACCATAGTGTTTTTTTCCTGCTGAAAACGGAAGGAGATCTTCTAAAACGCTCATCAAATTAAAAACCCCAACTTTAACCTCAATTCCCAGCGACAAAATAAAAACGCCGCTTACCTAACCCTAACCGCTAAACCTAAACCTAAATTGGGTGCATAGAATCCGGAGAACATAGAACCTGGGGAACATAGGGAAGGCCCTGGCGCGGGCACTCGCTCTGGCCATGCCCCGGTTGGGGGCGCACCTCACATGGGTCAAACCAACCCGCTTCAGTCGGCGCGTCTGCCTTGTTATCAATGCCAATATTTGTATTGGCATTGGTGGGAGTGGGAAGAGTGCCGTGCAAATAACCAAATAGCCGCCGTGTGTTTGGCTTCAAAATACTGCTACTAACTACACTAGCTGTATGGAGTCATTTTATGGGTCCATGTGGTTCCATTTGAAGTACTCTCTCAAAGTTACAGACATGTAAGTGCCCATTTGGCCCCCGTGGTCCCCAGACCCGTCATTGAGAAAGTTGTCTTTGGAGAAAGCTGCTAGGAAGTGTTGCTTGCAAACTCATTGTGTGTTATGTGGACAAAACAAGATGTAACAACAAAGAGCACCTTGAACCTTGAACCTAGTGTCCCTATTGCGAAACATCCAGCAAAGATAGCCGATCTACAAGCTGACAACAACGCTTGTAGGTCACCTATTTTCGCCAAAGAGATTTGAGGGGGAAAAGTAAGGGGCCCAAGCAGAGAGCCCTGGGGGACCCCAGAGCCTGGTCAACGAAGTACATACTAGGTTTAAGTGGTTATGGATGTATGTAAATATAACCATTATTTATAGGTAAAAAAACAAAAAGGAAAATCCTTATCAGAAATTCAAATCTTGATGTCAAAAGTGAAGTGAGCAGTGGTGTAACGTAACTAAGTATATTTACTCAAGTACTGTACTTACGTAAAATTTTGAGGCACTTTTACTTTACTGGTGTATTTTAAATTTTCAATACTTTTACTTCTACTCCACTGCATCTCAGAGGCAAATATTGTACTTTTACTCCATTACAATTATTAGAAAAATATAGTTACTAGCTACTTTGCAGATATAAATGATTATATTATAAAACATATATTAACCTCTTTAGCCCTATTTTATAGGCTATTTGAAAATAGACGATGTACAAGCTCAACGCGTCACAAAGCGACGCGTTGTGAGCTTGTAGATCTGCTATTTTTAAACATTTTAGTACTTTTACTTTTGGTACTTTAAGTATATTTTGATACCAATACTTTTGTACTTTTACTCAAGTAAATTTTGAATTCCGGACTTTTACTTGTAACAGAGTACTTCTGCATTGCAGTATTGATACTTTTACTTAAGTAAAACATTTGAGTACTTTTTCCACCACTGGAAGTGAGAACTTCCAAAAAACTTAACTTTTTCCGCCATTCATTTCAATGGGAGATGGAATTTGAACTAGACAGTTAAAATGACAGATCAATAAAAAAGAAAGAAAAAGGGGGGGGGGGTGTTGTTGACATTCAGTTACTGTATGAATACAATTCTAGAAATCAAAGTAATAAATTATGTTTATGAACTGATATGATGAACCAGACAGTGTGTCTCTCTCTGTGTGTGTGTGTGTGTGTGTGTGTGTGTGTGTGTGTGTGTGTGTGTGTGTGTGTGTGTGTGTGTGTGTGTGTGTGTTAACTGCAGGGTTATTATAGTATGATGTTATAGACTATAGTTACTGGTTAACCAGGCTGTTAACTAGTTACAGAATGTGATCTGTGGAGCTGATTCATGGTGGCTATAATAGCTACTATCAGTGGTGGGAAAAGTACTCAAATGTTTTACTTCAGGTAAAGTATCAATACTGCAATGAGGAAATACTCTTTTACAAGTAGCAGTGCCGTATTCAAAATGTACTAAAAGTACAAAAGTATTGGTATAAAAATGTACTCAAAGTACCAAAAGTAGAAAGTACTCATTATGCAGAATGTCCCATTTCACAAGTTTTCAAATGTATAAAAATATTTTGAAAATAGCAGATCTACAAGCGCACAATGCATCATGATGCGAGTGAGCTTGTTGATTGATTATTTCCAAATGGACAAAATGAAGTGGATAATGCATGTTTTGTTATAAATATCAAAATCTACTAAGTAACTAACTTAAGTTTTCAAATAATTATAGTGGCGTAAAAGTACAATATTTGCCTCCGAGATGTATGGAGTAGAAGTAGAAGTATTGGAAATTGTTCATACTCAAGTAGAAATACCTCAACATTTTACTGTCCAGTACTGAGTACATGTACTTAGTTACTTTTACACCACTGGTGGCTAATAGCTAGCATTAGCATAGCTGTGAGATCTAAAACCTAAACACCAAGCCTACTTTATACTCTGCAGTAGGACAGTGTGTGCCAAAACGGTGGTTGTCAAAAATAACAGATCTGAAGCGAAGCAACCCGTGGTTGGGCTTGTAGATCTGTTCATTTTGACAAACGACACTCCCTCATCAAGCATGTGTTTTTGTAGCCATGGTTCACATGACACTCATCTGTCACAACAAGCGTCATGGCGCTACTTGTTCCTGGTTTATGAAATGTCTACATTTACAACACGTACATCTACATAAACCTTCAGATTTCAAATATAAAGTGCTGACCCCATGGCCACAGATCTAACAAGTTAAAGCAACTGGGTCTAAGTACCCGTATCTTCCGTATTGTTCAATAAAAAGCATTTTAATCCGATTGGTGGCCATTTTCTTAGCATTTTCCCCATATGCTTTCAACTACGCGACCCTATCGGTTGGGAGGTGTATTGCACTCTGATACATTAAAGCTATGAAAAAATAGTCAGCGATCGGAGTAAAACGCTTTTTTATTGAACAATACGGAAGATACGGGTACTTATATCCAGGCGCTTTAACTTGTTACGTCCATGGCCGTGGGGTCAGCACTTTATATTTGAAATCTGAAGGTTTATGTAGATGTACTGGTTGTAAATGTAGACATTTAAAAAAAACAAGAACAACTAGCGCCATGACTGTCATTATATGTTTCAGAGCTCGAGTTTTTGCGACTAAATCACGAGTCACGAGTGACACATTTGTAAAGATCCTGTTGAACTGTAATTAATGACAAGGTCGCTATAGACACATTCACACATATAACCTATAGTTGATGTTTAATGGTGTTAATCTAGGGTCAGTGTTAACCCGTATTATACTATAATATTATACTGATTGAGCCAAAATATGCGGTGTGTGTCGTTTATTTTACCTCGTCTGTCACAAGTCCTCGGATCTCGGGTGGTGTGAGTGCAGCCATGTCCTCTCCTCCTCCTCCTCCTCTTCCTCCTACTCCTCCACACCCCGAAGATCAATGTGATCAAATAATGATAAGTATAAAGAGATCTATAAGAGGCTGATCGATGACTGATGTAGGATTGTGTTTATTTTAGACGAATGGTCGCCTATAAGAACCGATCTAACCCTAGTGTCTGTTTTGAGGAAAGTACTTCTTCAGTTGAGTTCCGTCGTCACTTCATAGTACAGCCCATCCTCCTACTCCAACCTCCTCCTCCTCCCTCTCTTCTTCTTCCTCCTCCTCTCCTCTCCTCTCCTCTCCTCTTCCTCCTCCTCCTCCTCCCCATGCCCTCTGCTCTGCCACTCCTCTTTCTCTCAGACAGGTCCACTTGTGTCATTTACAGTCAGTGGTGACAGAATAACTGCAGGGGACATTCAGGACAATTATTGGCTAGAGGCTCGCCTCACAAATCTTATTATTTTTTTAGTGATTTTCTATGGATTTTGTTTAATTGACCGAATAATCGAGAGGCGCTTTTTATACATTCATCAATACAAAAAGAATATTTTAAAAAATAAGATTTTTTTATAATAATATAAATCGATTTAGTCTGATTAACCACTTGAGCCCTATTTTATACTTAATCGTAAGATCTACAAGCTGACAGCACATTGCATCTCAAGAGTGTTGTGAGCTTGTTTGTCAGCTATTTTAGCTGAATATTCGGCCCAGAAATAGGGATGCCAGCTAGGGTTGCCATACAGGCCTACCTGAAATTGAAATAAGGGACACCCGGCCAGGCGTAAAAGACATAATTTCACTGTATATGTACAGTTTTTGTAACCACTTGAACCTCATATTCTGGGGGGAACATTCGGCAAAAATAGCAGATCTACAAGCTCACACCGCTTTGTGAGCTTGTAGATCGGCTATTTTAGGCAAAGAGATTTTGGTGTAGACGGGGAAAGAACGGTCCAAGTACAACTCAGATCCAGTTTACTAATTCTAGACGGTTTAAGTGATTAACAACCCTCATATAGTATATGTATGTACAGTATATGAGCTGTGTGAACTTGTAAGATGTGTGTCATTGATTGATTCCCAAAAACTAAGGAACAATTTTCATTATTGAACTGATAAGGAACACACTTATCAGTTATCAGTTCAATAGGGACAAGTCTTTTAGTTTCCAAATAATGGATGATTTCTTATTTCAAGGGACGGATTGGGTAGGTCTTAGACTAGGCAGAATTTCAGAAAATGTGCTTGTATAAAATGCTGAAGGCATTTCGTGTTTATTTTTGGTATACAACATTTCTAGGGGTATTAAGGGGTGCTGAATCCAAATCTGCTGTATACCCAGCGCAAAAATGTCAATTAAGGCCTCAAAATTGAGAAATTCAACATGGCCGCCAGCGCCAGGACCTCTTTCCAAAAAAACTGGTGCTAAACCCACATTCTTTATTCAACTGACATGAAACTTTGCACAGAACATCTGCACTTATGGGGGAAGAAAGTAGGAATATAGCTGGGGTGCAACCATGAGAGTAACAGGGTGTTTTTGACTGTCTAACTGTAATCTTTGTATAGGCGAGGATACAAAAATGACATTTCTTCAGTGTTTGCAGGAATACTACAGCAATTTGGTAATAACTGTACAGTGTTGGACACCAACATTGGAATCCCCCAAGTCTTAGCTTTCTTCAGGTACCAAGTTTATGCCAGTAGCCCTTATAAGTCTGGATATATAAGCATTTTAGTGTAAGCATGCTGTTTTAGGAGAATTTTCAAAATACCCAGGGGGCAAAGGGGGGTATGCTGCATTTGCCCTGCTATAAAAGGTTGGCCACCAGAAATAATATCTATGACCCAGTAGGATCACAACCTATATGGACAACCCGGTCAATTTTTTGCTGGAAATCCAATATGGCCGCCTCAATATTGGCCCCTATCAGTACCCAGGGGCAAAGGGGGGTATGCTGCATTTGCCCTGCCATAAAAGGTTGGCCACCAGAAATAATATCTATGACCCAGTAGGATCACAACCTATATGGACAACCCGGTCAACTTGCTGCTGGAAATCCAATATGGCCGCCTCAATATTGGCCCCTATCAGAAAATAGCTTTGGCAATAACTTTTGAACCAGATGGGCTAGAAATAAAAACTTGGTGTCTATTTCATGGTTTCAGAGCATGAGAAACTCAATGGAATACTTATCTTTATGATTGGGTGTGTCTGGACCTTTAATTTGCATATTTCCAAGATGGACGCCACGCGAAAATGAGTTTTACTATGACTTTTACAGTGACAGCTGACTGTTATGGCAACATAGATGGCAGTCCAGAGACGGCATTCCTAAGAGAGCAGCTGCTGCTTTTTCAGGAATCATTGAATGGGCAACCAACTGCAGTCCTCTGGGCAACCTTCCTGGAGATGTCAGATATTCTCCAAAGGTTTATCTACTACGACCGGGAAGGTGACTGGACAGGACATCTCTGTGAATCAGCAAGAATGCTACCCTACCTCACTGCAGCAGACCACTACAAGTACGGGCAGCAGTCTTTACCTCTGTATTTGGCTGAGATGAAGAAACTACCAGAAACAGCTTCAGAGGTACATGAAGCACTGATGGCAGGTGTATTTGTTGGCAGACGAGCAGATGGCAGCCACAACAGTGTTTATCTTGACATGCTACTGGAGCAGACCTATAATGCTGATGCCAAGGAAGCAAGCGGTCTGGATGGCATTACACTCAGCCCTGCTGCCAGGACAAAATGGGTCTACACAAAACCACTCACTGCAGCTGTCTCTGTAGAGCTCAAGTCTATGCTCCACCTCCACTCCTCCAACCCACACCATGAGTCTGGTCAGAGTCGTGTAATCCGGGATGCAGAGATGGTAGTCAAGGTCATGGCAGCAGTGGAGACCCATTTACAGTGAGCACATCATCCATGATCAACATATCTACAGGACAGTGTGCAGATTCCACAGTCAAGGACGACTTGATGAGTGTGAAAGAACTGGGTCTGAAGGCACTGTGTGAGTCACTGTCCAGTGAACAGAAGAAGACAAGCATAATGAAGCTTAACACTTTCCACACTCAAAACACAAAATCTAAAAAATCTAAGGGGAAAACCTCAGCACCTGGCAAGAGCAATGACATTACTGCCCTCCTGCGCATGACCCAAATCATAGCCAGTGGTGGAGAACTCAACCTTGTTGACTTTATAGGCAACCACGAGTGCAGTGACTTCCCCACTTCCCTCTTCCAGGAAGATGGCAGGATGAGAACAGGTACCAAGGCAAGCCTTGTGAAGGTCCTGAAAGAGGAGACCAAAGTTGCATGCATCCCTGACCTGCCTACAGAAGACAGAAAAACAGCAGTAGTTATTGATGCCATGTATGCCATTGGTCGTTCCTGAAAGGTGAAGTATTTGGAACAATCGCTGAACGATACCAACGTCTGCTGTTGAATGATGTGCCTGCTGGCACAGAGATCATTCACTTCTGTTGGGACTGGTACAGTGAACCTAGTCTTAAGACAGCTGAACAAGAACACAGATATGCTCGACCAAAACCTTCCAAAGACTATGAAGTCAGTATGCATTACACAGCTCCAGATCCTCAGGAGTTTTTTGCTGTGTCAGCTAACAAGGCAAACCTATTGAGTTTCCTCTGTGACGAATGGTGTGAAAATGAGAAACTTAAGTCGGCCCTTGGTCCAACACATCTTTACCTGGGTGGGGGGTTTAAGGAAGAGACAAGGAGTGTGGTGATCAAGGAGGGGTCTATTGTAGATGTCCCTGCACTAGAATCCACACAACAGGAGGCTGATACAATAATAATACTCCACACCCTGTAAAGTGTCCAGAATGACAAAGTTGACAGAGTTGTCATCCATGCCAATGACACAGACATCATCATCATGTGCCTTTACTATGCAGCAACCCATCTCAGATGCCTTCCAGAGCTGTGGGTGAGAACAGAGCAAAATTCATACCTTCCTATCCATCAAATGGTATCAGCACTGGGGCTCGCACAGTGTCGTGCCCTGCCCTTTATCCATAGTTTAAGTGGCAGAGATACCACCAGCTATCCCTTCTTCACTGGGAAGAAGGCATGGTTCAAGGCCAGCATGCATCTGGATCTACCTGCACTTGAGGAGTTTGGTGAAAACTCTTCTGATTCCCTCTCAGATGACGTCATCAATCAGGCACGAGACCTCACAATTGCTGTATATACATTCAAAGCGGACCACCCGGAGTATTTTGACCTGAGTAAGCTTAGAGTGTACAAGTTCCTCAATAATAGATCAACCCTCTTAAAGCTGCTGCCCCTGACAGAGAATGAGACAGAGAATTGACCTGCACCTGAGAAGAGCTGCTCTAGCAACCATAATAGATAAATGTGCACATATCGCCAAGCCGGATATTCCTTCTTTCACAGAGTATGTATGGTCTCTCAGTGCTAGCAATGCAGTCCCCCTTGCATCTACCAAGCCAGCCTGGCCTGTGTCAATGAACAAGGCAATATCATGCAGCTGTATCAAAGGCTGCCAGAAAAACCTGTGCAAAGAAGGCAATTCCATGCTACTTAGGATGCCGTTGCCAGGGACTGGAGTTACGATGCAGCAGGATCAGTGCAACACATGACAACAGTGCCACTGAATAGCATTGTGCCATAGTATCATTGGTTTTAGAAGCAGGCAAGACAGCACCATAGAGGTCAAAATTAACCTTTTATAGGCAACCTCAACTCCGCCTTTACTCTATTTGCCACTAAGTAGTCTATCTTTTGTTATGTTACTTGAATGCATACCACTATGTTAATTTGTATAGCCCTAAAGTTGAAGTTTTTGGCAAGTCTTGGAGTGTGCATGTGTCTGTTTATATTGTATTTAGTTTATTAAAATGATACATAAGATACATTGTGGGCTTTTTCTCCGATTTTTCTCTGCAATCATCCCCACAACTATAGATCTATAAATCAATACATCTGAGGGAAAATGTAATACCATACATTATTTATGACTGCAGCCATATTGACAAAATAGAAATTAAAGCTCAAACTGACCAAATGTGTTCATATTGCTTAAAAAGCAGACTTTTTGTCATAACAGTAAGATGTCATAGTAAAACTCATTTTTGCTAGGCGTCCATCTTGGAAATATGCAAATTAAAGGTCCAGACACACCCAATCATAAAGATAAGTATTCCATTGAGTTTCTCATGCTCTGAAACCATGAAATAGACACCAAGTTTTTATTTCTAGCCCATCTGGTTCAAAAGTTATTGCCAAAGCTATTTTCTGATAGGGGCCAATATTGAGGCGGCCATATTGGATTTCCAGCAGCAAGTTGACCGGGTTGTCCATATAGGTTGTGATCCTACTGGGTCATAGATATTATTTCTGGTGGCCAACCTTTTATGGCAGGGCAAATGCAGCATACCCCCCTTTGCCCCTGGGTACTGATAGGGGCCAATATTGAGGCGGCCATATTGGATTTCCAGCAAAAAATTGACCGGGTTGTCCATATAGGTTGTGATCCTACTGGGTCATAGATATTATTTCTGGTGGCCAACCTTTTATAGCAGGGCAAATGCAGCATACCCCCCTTTGCCCCCTGGGTATTTTGAAAATTCTCCTAAAACAGCATGCTTACACTAAAATGCTTATATATCCAGACTTATAAGGGCTACTGGCATAAACTTGGTACCTGAAGAAAGCTAAGACTTGGGGGATTCCAATGTTGGTGTCCAACACTGTACAGTTATTACCAAATTGCTGTAGTATTCCTGCAAACACTGAAGAAATGTCATTTTTGTATCCTCGCCTATACAAAGATTACAGTTAGACAGTCAAAAACACCCTGTTACTCTCATGGTTGCACCCCAGCTATATTCCTACTTTCTTCCCCCATAAGTGCAGATGTTCTGTGCAAAGTTTCATGTCAGTTGAATAAAGAATGTGGGTTTAGCACCAGTTTTTTTGGAAAGAGGTCCTGGCGCTGGCGGCCATGTTGAATTTCTCAATTTTGAGGCCTTAATTGACATTTTTGCGCTGGGTATACAGCAGATTTGGATTCAGCACCCCTTAATACCCCTAGAAATGTTGTATACCAAAAATAAACACGAAATGCCTTCGGGGTTATGCTTCTCTGAAAATTGACCCTGTCTATCTACTCTAAACCTACCCAACCCGTCCCTTGAAATGCGGAATGCATCCCAGATCTGGGATGTGTGTCTTTTACACTTGTTTTCAGGGTTCTTGTGGTTATTATCCATGCACAGGAAACTGATTTTACACCTGCTGCTATTTATAAAGTGGATATGTTTCTCTACCTGCACAAGAGGTTTTTCGGCCTCCTGCATTGCTTTGAATGCACTGCTATATGTTTTTGTTATTATTATTATTTTAAACCATGTGCCTGGACATTGTATATCTGATTTTACTTGTTTCTTTTTCTCTCTATCCTTTCCTTTCTCTCTCTTCCTTGAACTGGCAAACTTCCTGAATTGGTGACACTCACATGCTGTCAGGTTACACGTGAAACTGTGATTTTACACCTGCTGCTATTTAAACATAAACATGAAACTGGTTTTTACACCTGTTATTTAACCAAACAAATGAAACTGTGAATTTACACGTGCTGCTGTTTAAATATATATCTGCTGAATAATGTTTCACTAACTGCATATGGAGCATGTCTGCCTGTATTGCTTTTCATCCATTGCTATTTTTTAACCATGCACCTCACGTATATTGGACATTTGATTTTACCCTGTGGCTTACTGTTATTTGAAAAGTTTCTTTGTTTATTTTCGGTCAGGGCCCCCTGACCAGGTCCCTCTATACTTTTGTTTCTCTATTCTAGCTCCTTGAAACTGCAAATGTTGGGATCTTGTAAGAAGAATTTCACCCAGTCTTTAACATCTTTAATCGTGTAATGTGATAATAAAGAATTTGTAATTTCAAGATTGCTGAAGACTGATACTGCAGTATTTCTTACAAGTTGTCCTATATTATGACAAATTCTTCATTATGCTAGAATCAGTATTTAAAAGTGACAGTTCTCATATTTAAACATACTAGCCAACAGAAACGGACAATTCCATGATGTTGGATCATTGGAATTGTCCGCACCTGAATATTGACCTATTCAGGTGCATTATTTTATGTTCTATCCAAGTCTGTAGTAAATATTTCAAAACATTTGACTGAAACATATTGATGTCCTTACAAAAGTTTATTGGTTTTAAAACCCAGTTTAAAAATCGTTATCAGTGAGCAGTTACATTTAGAAAAGCATATTTGCTGAAATGCTACAAAATGACCAAACAAGTGAAATGTGGAGTACACTGACCACAGCAACAACAATACCACAGCATTATGACACATCCTTTACAGTACTGTACCTTGTCCTAAAGTACAGGACGGCTATAATGTCTTCATTTGGGTACAAACAGTGCTTATTTCAAAATGGGCTTTTCAAAAAGGAAAAGGAAAACCTTATCACGTATACATATTAACCACTTAGACCCATACTTCGTTGAACGGAGTTCCCCAGGGCTCTATACTATGCCTGCTCCTTTTTTCTCTCTACACCAAATCTTTTCGCTGAAAACTGCCAATACTGTGTGCAAGCTCGCAATGCAGCTACAATGGCTACAACGTGGCTACAATGCAACCATTGTGAGCTTGTAGATGTGGCTATTTTCATTCAACGTTAATATGGTTAATGTGGTCAAAATTAAAAGAGCTGATTCATAAACTATATATGAAATGAGTATATTTCTAAAACAGTTAACATCAAATAATACAAGAAACACATGATTATACAATTGCCAAAAGACACAATCGGTTTTCTAATAACAAAGTCTTTCCAAATTCTGTACAAAACTGTACACTCAAACACGTGTACTCAAAGTAAAACATCCAGTGCTCATCCTTTTTTAATATAATCACTTTTCCTTCTCTTAAGACCTTTTTTTAAATAAACATTTTAGGGGGTGGGTTTCATTATTTTCCTTATAAGATGTGCTCGTTGTCAGATTTAGGGCAACCTTCAGTTGAGAGACGTTTTCTCTCCATTGTAAACTCCTCAGTGTTAATTTCATGTGGTTCCATTTGTAGTCTTTTTGGAGTCTCATTCTGCCATTATACTCAACTATATTTTCTCACTTTAACTATTGTAACCTAGTAAATCAGATGATTTGACAAGAGCACATGGCTGACAAGGTTCTACAGTGTGTTTAGTATGACCAGGGCAGTCAAAATAAATCACATTTCCAACGACGGGAACAAACACAATATGGCAAAATCTGTACAACAAGTATATGACCGCGCACGCACGGATGTACACACACACACACACACACACACACACACACACACACACACACACACACACACACACACACACACACACACACACACACACACACACACACACACACACACACACACACACACACACACACACACACACACACACACACACACACACACACACACACACACACACACACACACACACACACACACAATAAATGGCATCAGAGCTCAATATCAGAATATCTAATAACATACAGTGTCTTAGATCTTTGAAATTGTTTATCAACTGGAGCTACAAAATGATTAACAAGAGTAAACAAAGTCATTTTTATTATTGTCCTGATACATTGGTAGAGATATGGTTTTCAGCATATTGTCCAGTACTAGAAATAAGTTGCCATTTTCACTTATTTTCCTTTGGGTTTTATCCTTTTCATAGGAAAGAATATGTACTGTATGGCAATACACACATAGCTAGCACTTAAATATGTTTCTTAGTTCAAACATCTAAAGGAGCACTTCATCCATTTCCAACTTTATTTTCTATATAATTGGTCCTCATTATATGCTGCTCATTATAAGATGGCACCATTTCTATCTATACTCACTCAGCATCTCATTGGTGGGCTGTGGAAAGTTCAGAAACCTGCCTACCAATGACATTAATGGGGATTCCAAGGTAATATAAACTACAGCCTTCTCTCTTCCCCGGAAAGTCCCTGTGGCATACTGAAATAGAAGCCATTGTTCTTGCATTAATACAATAAAAAATACTAAGTTTGAAATCTTGTTTGAAAAGACCAAACCAGCCTACGAGGATGTCACTGGTAGGCAGGATTCTGAACTTCTTTTTCTGACTGAGGCACAGAGCAAGTAGACAGAAATGGTGCCATCTTGAAATGGGCATTAGCGAGGACCAATTATGTGAAGATTTTAAGTTAGATCAAAATGGTTGAAAATGGTCCTTTGAATTAAACATTATGCTGCTCTAGCTCACGTTCACCTGTTTTTCTTTGGTATGAACATAAGGCTCCAATAGTTCCCAAACAACTACTGTACATTACAACCTTTTAGTCATAGTCAGTGAGCTCCATGCTTCATACTGTACACACAGTAAATACATTACACAAGCTGCATGCAGTTGATTCTCCATACTTTGACATTATGCATTTTAATTATCCGAAAAAACATGCCTTCATCATCCAAACCAAAAGTAGTGCATTGCTGTAAAGAGATAATATATAAACTACATTAGTAATTGTCATAGCATTTTGATAAATATTACGGATATCACCAAACTTATTGCCCTTTTTTACACCTTTAAATGCACTTAAATAGTTATCACAAAATGATCATTGCAACTATACCACATGCTACTAGCGATTTTTGCATAAGTCAGGATTGCAGTCACAGTGCTTTTAATAAATCATGGTTATTTTATATTTTCATGATATTCTTTTTTTGAATACACAATGCTCATAATTTATAGATATGAACTAATAATTGTTACTCCTTAAAACCTCCTGTTTAATATTTGTCTATTATTTTTTTGTCTTATTTTTCACCTTTTATTAGTGTTCTTGCACTTTATGCCTTGACAACTTGAAAAAAAAAAGCACAGTTCATAAGAATACTGAAGAGATGTCATGTTTAACACAAATCACTGATCCTGTCTGTAGTGAATGGATTTTTGCTAAAAGACCAATTAACTGGATTCCTCCATATAAATTATGTCCCTTCATTTTCCCATCAAATATTCAATATTATTCCTCTTAATCATATGCATAATTTAAAAGACTTCAAAAGCAATAAAGGCACTGAATATTTTCTTTTTTGCATCGAGCTAAACCAATGTGAGAGGCATCAGCAGGAGATTCGTTTAAATGCATTACTAAGTTAAAGGTACAATCTGGGACTTATTTGAATGAAAACACATATTTTAACCAACCTGTATGGTAGAAAACAAGCTAGTACATGTGCATTGGTTGGAGGCGGTCTCCCTACTCTTCCACTGAGACATGTGGGTCCTGTTGTTGGGTAGTAGGGCACCTGCTTGACCTTGTAAATAATATTTTGAAGTACACAGTGCACTGTTTTGGACACTAGATGCACTGCCTTTAACAATCAACTGTGGCAGTTGGAAGGACTCTTACTATAATTAGCCAATTTAAAAATACGATATCCCTTTCTTCTTGTCAAAGTGTTCGTGGTTGTTATAAAATGTTTTGTACACTATGTAAAGTGAGGGAGCATTACCATTCTCTTGATTACTAAACGGTGCAAAATGTAATTCCAGTATTACGTGGCCTTCATTTACTGCTAAATGGTGGACATGTAGCGGACATTGAACATTTTAGATGGACTGGTTTGTAATGGTTGTAAAAACAAATAGTGAAATTATATGAATTTTATGTTATAAACAGTCTGATTAACATCATCCACATTGAGCAGTGGTTTGGAATATGAACATTATACGGTCAAAACGTATTCTGCCTGTTTTAATAAGTAATTGTAAGTCTGAGCACTATTTAATACAAGTAATATATAAGTCATTAGACTTCTATAGTATTTAATACTGTATTTAAGTTAGTTATGTAACTCATCAAAAACCCATCAGTCATACTCATATTGTTACTATCATGACACATAATACTCCCTGAAATATTAACTCAACACTTATTCAGGCGAAGCTGAAACAATGAAGCTTCATCATACAGTGAAGCCACTAGTTATCATTATATATTATGATAAAAGTAGTGCAATGCTTTTTAACTAACTTTAACCCATTTTCAGCTTATTCTTCAATTTGACTCAAAATTATATAAAATGTTTTAAAGAGATCAAAACCAGCACAAAATGCCCTATTAATTGTATATATACAGGTTATAATCCTGAACAGCAGTCCTGAAATTTCAAATGCAAGGTTACATAGGCTAATTCATAGCTCTGGAAAACATTTCGTTTCAGTTACTGCAATTAAATAAATACTTCAAAATAAATGAATCATGCAAAAGGACAAAAACATTAATCTACTAAGCTCTTTTAAAAGTATTCCTGCCTCTTTAACTAAACAGTGTTTTGTTCTCTGAGGAGGGAGAGATGACCAGCATTTAACTCAGAGTGTTTCAGCACTTAAAAGGGCAATTTGACTAGTGTCGCTATTATTGGTGCGCGACACCGGCACGCAACCTATAATCAGGCAAAAGTGTTGCTTCAATGCTTCAATATAAATTAACCAATAAACACCAATAACAACATATAAACAGTGTAAAATGTACAAAATAAAAGCAAACCATGTTCAACCCATCAGTCCAACAGTCGGATGGTCTTTGCTTTCCAGCCAATCAAATCCACTTGAATTCGCCGTCTCGTTACAGATCTGCTGAAACAGCGGATCGTTCATCAGTTCCTCGGGCGTGGTGTCAGCATACTGACCTTGTTGTTGCCCGGGGTCAAACAGAAGATTTGTGTCCAAAGTGTTCAGGTCATTGATGTTACCAGAGAGGTCAGAGGTCATCCTGACTTCACCTGGGAAACCTGCCCCGCCGGCAGTGAGTTCTGACACTTCCTCCACAAGCTGGTTGCCAGGATGAAGGCTGTTGTTGGCTAGAAGCTGTTTTACAGTAGTGCTGAAATGCAGCTGTTGGTTTTGGTGCTGTTGAAGCAACGAAGGCTGGCCTTGCTGCTGTTGCAGCAGTGGCGAAGGCTGACCTTGCTGGTGTTGCAGCAGTGGCGAAGGCTGGCCTTGCTGCTGTTGCAGCAGTGGCGAGGGCTGGCCTTGCTGGTGTTGCAGCAGTGGCGAAGGCTGACCTTGCTGGTGTTGCAGTAGTGGTGAAGGCTGACCTTGCTGCTGTTGCAGCAGTGGCGAAGGCTGGCCTTGCTGATGTTGCAGCAGTGGTGAAGGCTGACCTTGCTGCTGTTGCAGCAGTGGCGAAGGCTGGCCTTGCTGATGTTGCAGCAGTGGTGAAGGCTGACCTTGCTGCTGTTGCAGCAGTGGTGAAGGCTGGCCTTGCTGTTGGTTTTGGTGCCGTTGCATTTGCTGTTGATTTAGTTGCTGTTGCATTTGCTGTTGGTTTTGCTGCTGTTGCATTTGCTGTTGGTTTTGCTGCTGTTGCATTTGATGTTGGTTTTGGTGCTGCTGCATTAGCTGATGGTTTTGTCGCTGTGACAACAGCGGCAGCACATGCTGCAGGCCTTGCTGCTGACGCTCTCCGGGAGCTGCAGCTCGGCTTTGACCTTCAGTGAGAAACCTTTCACTCGTTGCATTTTTCATGAGGTAATTTGTCTTGTGAAAGTTATATGTGTTGGCAGAGTGTTTGGCAGTGCAGGGCATACTGGGGGCAGACTCCAGGATTTGGGTGAGATTCATGCATGCAGTGTAGCTTGAGGGGACATTATTGACACCCAGACCCCTCACAGAGTCATCACGGTCACCTTCCATCTTGCTCAGTAGTACATCAGTGATCTTCTGGTTGCTGCGTTGCTGTCCCTGCATGTTGGGCGGTACCTCGGTTTGCATCATGACGTTAACTGGCACGGAGCGGCTCCTCTGTGCCGCGCTGGTCACGTCGGCGTTGGGCTGACTGTTGGCGAAGATGTTCAGCACCTCGGGGGTCACGGGGGAATTTAAGGGAGACACCAATGACCGGGGGACGCTGGGACAGGCAGGGTTTCCTGTGCTCCCGCTCAGGTTCCGCTGGCGCACGGCGGGGCTCACACTGCGGCACCGGAACGCCGCCGCCGGAGACGAGCCACTGGCGCCTTTGTTATCTAAAGGCGCGGGTACAGCGAAGCCCTCCTGCCTGCTCATGCTAGCCATGGAGGCTACCTGCTGCTGCACGGGGGAGATAGGGGTCAGACGGCCAAAATGGCCGTCGCTGTGCCTCGCCTGAGAATGGCAGGACTGGCTGGGGATGGCGAAGGCGTGGGGTTTTTGGAAGTGGTCGTCGACGAGGTCTTGGTAACTGGGTAGGTTGTTGATTCCGCTGCTGTTGTTGTAGCTGCTGTTCATCCAGTCCAACTTGGCCTTGTCCGGGTGGGTCGCTGTCGGCCGCTGCATGGGCTTAACGGGGCTACTGGACACAATGTTGTTGTCATGGTAAGCAGTGATGCTGGAGTTGATGGGGGTAAACGCAAAGGGGTTCCTGCACTCCACCGGACTCTGGGGGACGGTGCTGCTGCAGTTGGAGTGGGGGGTGCCGACGGGGGTGTGGCGACTGCTCCCCAGGGCGCTGTCCACCGGGGTGGTGGAGGCCATGCGGGAGTAAGGGCTCTCTCTGGTCAGGCCCTGGGCTCCGCCCATCATTTCAGAGGTGGGCGTAGGGGTGGGGGTGGGGGTCTGGATCGGGGCGCTACTGCTGCTTGCAGAGTGGTAGAACGACGTCATCGCTTGACCCGACGACATCCCGGCGTCCTGCATGGCGGCCGGCTGGCCTTGCAGCATGCCACAGTTCCCGAATTCCTGCATGTTGTTGAGCTTCATCTGCTCCTCCATCTGCACCAGCTCCTCCACGATGCTGTCCTGGGTCATGTCATCGTCGTTGAAGGGAAAGTAGTCCAGCTCTGTGTGTGCGGCCAGCTGACCGGAGGCTGCAGCCTGACCCAGTAAATGCAGCGGCTGTGTGACTCCACCTTGCTCCACATGCTGGATAAACATGTGGCCACGTTGACCTCCTTCCAGCTCCCTTTCAGTGGACATGGAGCCCATGAGCCCCCCCTGCGGGTCAGTACTGTTAGACACCGAGTGATGCTGGTGCGGATGTGTTTCCATAACACTGGGGGTGTTTGTCCTCTGCGCGGAGCTCTGTGTTTTGGCAACAGTCTGGAAACCACTGGCTCTGAGTGGAGAGTTTGCGAGACCTTGAGTGGCCACGGTCAAGTTCAATTTCATAGGAAACCTGCCGATGGCTGGAGCACTTTCTGGCCTAAGTAAAGCTACTGGTCTTTGGGGATTCCTCGGAGAGGCACTAACCCTGTGTCTAAGCTCATCGCAGCTCCCTAGTGGTTGTTGGGAGATAAAAACTCTCTTGACTGGAGAGAGGTGAGACACTGGACTGAGGCCTGAGCGCTTCCTGGGGCATTTGGTGGACAGGAAACCCTCCTTAACTGATGATGGTGTCGGGGTGCCATTAACCCCTGAGACAGGTCTGGTATTCTGAGCAGGGATTGTCGAGTGCAAGGGGCTTTCATTACTGGTGATGTTATTGCTGCTACCTGTAACCACCACAGGGTTAGTAGTTGAGGAGGGCCGTGACATCTCCTCCAGTCCCAGACTGGAGGAGCCCCTCCTTTGAAGTGCAGGGACACTGGCGGCCCTCTGTCCGGCTCCTCCACTCCTAGGAGCCACGGCTCCTTCTCTTCTGCTGGCACTTGTGACCTGGCTCTTCTCATGTATGGCTTCCATCTCCACGTCAACGGGAGGAGTGACAGTCGCCCACCCTGGCCTGGCTACGGGGGCAAAAACGGGTGCTGCGGACCCACTCCTAAGCTGAGGACGAGGCCTGAACTCCTCTGTGACTCTAGAAGTGTTTACGCCGGCAGAGGCGGGCCTCAAGCCGCTGCTAGTAATGGAGGTAGCGGTGGAGCTAGTGTTGGGCGCGAGGGTCACGGTCGTCATTTTGACCACGTTGACGGAGGTCACGTGACACGTAGGTATCACCGTCTTAATGGGACTGTTGGCTATGAGCACAGCTGGAGGCGACCGCAGAGCGATGGCACTTGTGGCAGAGGGTTTGGGTAAGATCTGGGCGTATCGCTGCCGAGCCGTGCGGTCTCCCGTTGGACTGTACAGGACATTGTGGGGGGTCTTGGGGCTCAGTCTGACAGGCTGAACGGTTTGTGTTAACACCTGGAAGTTGACTGGACTGGGAGACATCAGCTGTCTGTTCCTCTGGACCTGCAGTGGGAAGATACCGTCAGAAGAGATTCATATCAAGGCCACTGACAACATGCTTTTCCATTTTCAATTCTCAATTGCATATCGAACGCAGCCAGGTGGAAACCTTATACCTATACAAGGTTTCCACACGACAGCGACGATATGCAATTCCTGTATTCCAGTAGTTATTATTATTGTCACAAGCTCTTATTAATACTTTTCATTGGTTCAATATTTATAAAACTCACAAAAAGACTTAACTACTTTTAACCTAGCCTCACTATTTTGGGCATGTCATTGTAGGTGAAAATGATCAATTATCTTTATTCTTATTGTCTATGGTTAAAATTTTCATTGAACTAAACATGATCACCATTCAGCATGGAAGCCAGAATGCCGTTTCTGTTAAAACAACAAAGTAGTGAGAATGTACATGAATGTTGCACATGAATCATTCCTGCTGAGGACATTATGTGGAATTGTCCACCCTCATGGTAATCATAATATTATTTTGACGCTGCTTTTATTGGGACTTTATTCGCATGATGTACCACCTTAGGCCAGCTCCTGGGACAAGCCACTGTTTAGGAGACTCAAGACCAAGACATTATAATATGCCCTTATCAATATATGCTTGCCTTTAAATGTTTTTCCACTGTAAGATATTTTAATTTAGATCAGTGTTCTGTACGCTACAGCTGAACATAATGTGTTAACATTATATATAAATGTAATACATACTGTATAGCTAAGCACAGGTTTTGACACTACCACCATAAAGAGTGAATGTTGAAAGCAAATTATTTTGAAGCAACTTAAGGCTACAATCCCAAAAAAAACATTGTGTGAATAAAACGTTATTTTGAACCAATCTGTATGGTAGACTATGTTAATACAAAATAACTAACACAACTGTGGTGGCTTTAGTTTGTCTACCTGCTCTTCTACTGAGTAATGTATATCCTGTGGTCAGGTGGGACACCTACTGGTTGACTACAGTATTGCATGAAGCTCAAATGGAAATAACACTCGCCTTCCCAAACGTGCTTGGCATTATAGCTTGGCGTTATAGCTTAACTGTAAACATTTCTCAGCTCATTCAGGGGTCACGGTTAGGACATGAAATGTATACCTTAACCACTTATTTTCTACTTCAACGCGTGGCGATAAAACGGACAATGTACAAGCTCACCACGCATCATGCTGCGATGCGTTGTCAGCTTGTACATCGGCTGTTTTCGCTATTTCAGAAATCTTGCCTATAATGACATGCCCAAATCAGGGGGCGGGACGCCAGGCTGAAAGTGGTTAAAGTGGATAACTTTGGCTGCATGGCGTTGAGTTTACCGTGACAGGGCTGGGAACAGCAGCCACCACGATGCCGATGGTCGGCTGCGGTGACAGGAGGCGGGGGCTGTCACACGGAGCGGTGCCGATCCCAGGCGTCCCCTCGTCCGCTTTCTTGGCCTGAGCGTCACCTCCGGGTAGCGGCGGCGGCGAGTGCAGTTTCTGTTCCTGCTGCTTCCTGTGGATCTTGCGCTGGAGCTGCTGCTTAGCGTCGATGGAGGGGGAGGGCAGCGTGGACGCCTGTGGCTGGAAGGAATGGCTCTCCGCTGTAGTAGGCATGAACGCTGAGGTCATCTGTGGTGACTCTACCCCTGCAGACAGGAAGCAGGATGATTCACTTTAACACATGAATTTATTTGGAGGATAATGCCTATTTGCTTTTTTTTAGTACAATGGTGTCGCTTGCCAAAAAAGGACATGAGATTACGTATGAAAGAATGAATGAATTAATGAATATAGGAATATTTAGCCAATACCATTTCTTTACATTCTTCATACAATAGAATAAATAAATAAATAGATAATAGAAATAGAAGTAAACGAGGGTCATTGAAGAAATAAAGTAGGTTACCTTTTATTGATTAAAGTAAACTTCATAGTGTTCAAATGGACAAGCATTGTCCTGGATTCTGAGAAAAATTACAAGCTACGGTTAAACAAAACCTAAAGAGGCCTGTTATAGAACCAACATGGGGCGGCAGTGGCTCAGGGGTAGAGTGGCCGGTAGAGCGACCGGATGCGATCCCGGGCTCCCCCAGAGTTAGTGTCGAAGTGTCCTTGAGCAAGACTCTGAACCCCTAATTGCTCCCGATGAGCAGGTTGGTGCCTTGCATGGTTTCCTCCGCCATCGATGTATGAATGTGTGCGTGAATGGGTGAATGTAATGCACAATCTATGTAAAGCACCATTTACATGAGGCCTATTCAAAACATTTGGGGTGGAGTGTTTTCCTGGTCCAGTAGTGTCTGGTTATATTTACATGTTTAAATATGTAGAAAATATTAACCAAATGCTATGGGCTTGTGAGTATGGAACTGATGTGTTGATAGTCTTGTTTACACTATTGAAAGTAGAATGGCAGAAGTAAGTCATGTGTGAGCATCTAGATATTTCTAAATTGACTCTACACTCATTTTCTGTATAATTATAGGCATTAAATTGGATCAGTAAGAAGCTGCTGCCACTAGGTGCTGCAATTCCCCATATTCCACCATTCCCTTCTCTCACCTGTGTTTGTAGCAGTCATGATGGTGAGAGCTGCCATGGACTTGTTGCTGATGTAGTGGCTGTTGAGTAGAAATCGAGCCAGATCTTCCACGGCGTCGAACTGGCGACTCAGCACCTTCTGAGCCCACTCACACACCAGGCCACAGGCTGCGTTCTGCATCTCTTCCTTCATGCTGCCGGGGAGCTGGCCTGACGACTCCACGCTGTCACACTGGTGCTGCGTGACGTCACACACACATGAGGGTTACACAGTGGTACTCAGATATTTTACTTAAGTAAAAGTAGCAATACTACACTATACAAATACTCTGTTACAAGTAAAAGGCCTGTGTTAACATTTTTACTTGAGTAAAAGTACAAAAGTATTGGCATCAAAATATACTTAAAGTACCAAAAGTAAAAGTACTAAAATGTTTGAAAATAGCCTCAAAATTGTACTTAAGTACAGTACTTGAGTAAATGTACTTAGTTACTTTATACCACTGGGGCTACATGTATGACAAGATAAGGCGAGGCAAGTGTGTTTGTATATGGACCACTTTCAACCTGCTGGCGGTTTTGCAAATTGCAAAAATAGCTGTTTTTTTCACTAACTCTACATGTAGTTGAGCGGGGTCGTCTCCGACTCTCCGTACTTGGTCAGCTCTTTTTTCCCCTCTACACCAATTACTTTTTGAGGAAAATAGCTGATCATCAAGCTTACAACACGTCCCATTGCGATGCAATTAGAGCATGTAGAAGTAAGTCTGCAATTGTCTGTAGTGGTCCCAGTAATATTTAACACAAAGTCACTCGCACACACACCTACACACGCGCAGGCATGCATATACACACATGTTTTATCTGTTTTTCCTAGTTAGAAAACATTTTTTGTGTTTTTCTGCACATTTCTCTGTATTCTCTGTAGTTCTCTGTTTAACGTTAATATACATTTCATTAGTAAAAGTACATTCAGTAATAACCATATATTGTTCAGCTTTTAAATTCAAACATGTCACTGATCTGAAGCATAAATGATCATCTTTCTTCAGATGTATTCAGGTAATACAGATGATACAACAGCGAGGGATATTTCTGTTGCACTTTGTAAATTGAATACAGGTCAAAAATGAACTGTAGGCCAAGTCAAATATGTGTGTGCTGGTGTTCTAGAACCAGTGGTGGACAAAGTACTCAACCCCAGTACTTGAGTCAGATATAGATACAGATACTCCTGGACAAATATCACTGAACTACAGCCCTGAAGTACATACGTCGACATACTATATGTCAACACTGTGAGGGTGTAGATTATGTTCTTTATTTCTGAGAATTCTGAATAAATAAAATATATTTCTGTGGCCTAATGGCAGGGTGCACCTGAAAGTTGGTGCTGATTGGTCCAGCGGTTTGCGAGATTACCTCTGGACACACAGACAGACAGACAGACAGACAGACAGACAGACAGACAGACAGACAGACAGACAGACAGACAGACAGACGTACAGACAGACTGACACACAGACAGACTTACTCCATCCATAGCTTTATGTAGATCCAGGTTGGGTAGTGAGGGCATGTGAACAAACGGTCTCTTTCTCAGTCCGCTGTAGCAATATGTAGGTTAGACGTTAAGGTAAAAACAAAACAATCAGTTTAAAACTAATAAGGCCCTGAATGATCCACTCAGTCTGTTCATACATGCCTAATTAATTATGCTCTGTCACTGCTTGCCGACTAGAAATGATCTTGTCTCTGTCATGCGATGGCAAATCATAAATTGTATCATATATAATGTGTGTGTGTGTGTGTGTGTGTGTGTGTGTGTGTGTGTGTGTGTGTGTGTGTGTGTGTGTGTGTGTGTGTGTGTGTGTGTGTGTGTGTGTGTGTGTGTGTGTGTGTGTGTGTGTGTGTGTGTGTGACTAGACAGAGAGACGCACTGTGTTCAACATGTTTTACATATATTGAGTTTCAGTTGCCCCTGGCAACAAGCATAAATAAGCTCCAGCCTATTTCTGAAAGGAATAACATTTAAAACCAAAATACTACATGCACACAGGCAAACCATTTTAAAATGGCATCTTGTCCACACCCATACTTATTAAAATACATAAGCCATGAACTCACCTCGGCCAATAATAATAATTCAGTAATGTCATTCATTGGAAGCTACGGTATGCAGTCTATGCTATAGGTTGAGAATACAACCCTGATTCACATACGTATGCATTCTGAAGGTCAGGGTTGAATTTGCTGGGTGGGGATGGATACCCCCTCCCCCCAAGAAAATCCAACTCCCTCTGGTCATTCATTTTTATGTCATTCATTTTTATGTTTTACCGAACATATTACTGTCCTTAATATGTTCGGTATTCATGAATCATTAATTCACATTGTCCCCTCCCTATTTTGGGTAAATCTTCATCATTTCTCAAAAAAGAATTACTATTCAATAAATAGCCGATCTACAAGCTCACAACGATGAGAACTTTTGTAGATCAGCAATTTTGTGGTATTTGTCCCATGAAGTATCATATAGGGCTTAAATGGTTAAGAAAAAGCCCCCCCTCCCTCTGTTTCTTTTTACTAATGAAACCCTGGTGAAGGTCAAGATCACAGTAATTCCCCTCAGTGGCTGTGTGCTGTGCTGTGAGCGCTGCTCTCCAGACACAGAGAGGGTGACTTGATATGAATTCATTTAGCATCTATATTTAGAGACTTTATGAAGTGCTACAGCAGATGGTCTGGGAGGAGAGGTCACGGAGGCCACATTGTTACAAACCATCCCAGTAAAGCATTGGTCTACATACAGTACATTGTATAAAATTGCTTTTCAGATTACACTTTTTCATAGAATTCATGGATGGCTACATAGACGTGTTTGGCAGTGCTGTCTTCAGTGTTGTATAATCTTATGTTTTTTTGTTTGTTTGATTCATGTTAATGTGTATTTTCAGACCATTTAAACCCTCAATACATAGTAAACTTGACCTTTGGCTCTGTACTTAGTCTGCTCTTTTCTCCCTACACTAAACCTCTCTTGCCGAAAATAGCTGATCTACAAGAGCTTGCAGACCTGCTATTTTTGGCGAATGGTCCCCCCAGATATAGGGTTCAAGTGGTTGATAAAATAAAAAACAGGTTCCTATCACAGGAAGATTTGGCAGCTCTGAGGACCCCCTGGGTCCCGGACCCCCTGTTGAAGACCCATGCGGTAAAGGATATTTGGATTTCCCTCTCATGCCGAGTCGACGCGCCTTCATGTTGGGAAAAACATTTTTCATGATTTTGCCAAAGTCTGCAGCGCTCAGCGGATGGTAGTTCAGATTGTCACAGTAGCTCCTGAAAGACAAAGCATGACAATCAGACATGTATACATCCTACAGTGTTCATTAAACCACATTAACCCTGGTGTCCCTATTTTGGGCAAGTTTTCAACATTATTTCAACATACAGGTACGTCAATTATTTTATTGATTTAATTTTTTTTCCAATAATAGTGAAAATAGCAGAACTTTTTACTCTACTTTTTAATAATGGTTGTACAATGAAGGGCGTACGTTGTTAAGTGGAAACATTTATTTTACACCAAATTACACTTGGTCAGAGTTAAATTAAGAACCAGAAGTGTATGCACTTAATGAAATAAAGTCAAGTCAGTCATAAATTTGATATATTATCTGATGTATTATCACAGTGCCCTCCAGAATGAATGGCAACCCTGATAAATGTCAGGTTGTAAATGGTAACATCACTTCATTTAATTTCATTTTGGATGAACAAATATATATATTTTAAAACATGCATTCTTGAATACTTTGTTAGCACAATCATAGTTAAAACTGTTGCCTCTTGCAATGAACTTGTCACATGTCAATTTGCATGAACCAAACATCACTTGCAATGATGACACGAACCCCTTTCAAATGATGTCTCACCTGCAGGTAAGACTATACTGTATGCACAAAGATCTACAGTATGTTCTATATCTTTTACTATTATATTGCTGCACCTCATGTATATCTGCTCCTATATCTGCTGCAACTATTTTAACCTCATGCACATACTGTATCTGTTACTATTCTATTGCTGTACCCCTTGTATACGGTATCTGCTCCTATATCTGCTGCTATTTTAACTGCCTCATACCATTGACATTTCTTCTACCCACGCACACTGTGTATGTATGCATATATCCTACTCTACTCTATTTAATTTTCCTTGTTCTTTCTTTCTTTCTTTCTTTCTTTCTATATATCTCTATTCCTTTTCCATTTTCTAAAAGCTGCAAATGATGGTAGCTTTGTACAAAAAAGAATTGCACCAACTTATCTATAAATATTAGAATTTACTTTATTTTTTTCTTTTACAAATCACATTGAGCGTGGCAGGCCTGGGTCAAATAATTAAGAGTCCAATCAACAATGGGCAGGTGTCTAAAGAATGGGGGCATTTATAAACGTGGAGGCATATTCAAAAGTACATACATTTGACATTTATAATGTGAAATAAGCCCAGATTGAAAGGGCAGTGAGTGCAGTAAAAGTTGATGTTTTAATGTGTGGAAAAAAGTTCCCTTTGGAAGTTTTGCCACTTCCTTCCTGAAAGACCTCCCCCCCCCGCCCCCAATTCCCCTTCACCAAGCTGTTCATACCTGAGTTTGTTGATCTGCTATTTTGGTTAGTTCATAAAATTACATTCATTTTATGAAAATTCTTATTTTTCTAAAAGTTCACTTATAATTACATAGGGACGTCAGGTTGAAGTGGCAAGTGCCAATAATGTTGTAAGAGTTGCAGTAAAAAGACAGGTTACATAACAGTGCCGTAGCATTTCAATGACTGTCTCAGAGTTTCCCTTCTCGTGTTACCAACACATGGTTGACAGTAATTAGCATGCTTGTAGCTTCTATTTATACCAGCGCTTCATCTGGAACTAACTTTGATAACCTGGAAAAAGAAAAACACACCACTAATTCAAATATGTAACCTTTACAGCATTTAACCAGGAAATGTCCCATTGAGATTTTGAATGATTTTTATAGGGATAGACACCCCAGCCATTTTGTCTCCAGGTCTTTAAAAATAGATTTAAAAGCATTCAAAGAAATCAAATCATGGAGTTTTTAAGTGTGAATGGCCTAAAAGCCCCCTTTCCACTCTCTGTACAAACATTTAGTACAGGCAACAGTCATGTGACCATAAAGAATATTGTCCATAATTTTCCAGTGAAATATAAATGCATAGACATAATTGAAGCAGTGGTTCTCCAAGTGGGGTCCGGGGACCCCCAGGGGTCCTTGAGGGGGTTCGAGGGGGCCCCCGGCAAAATGAGGAACAGTTTAAACACTTTAACCACATTTTATACTTCAGCTATTCAAAAATAGCCAATCTACAAGCTCATAATGTGTCATGATATAATGTGTTGTGTGCTTGTTGTAGATTTGCTATGTAATTTTCAATACGTTTGAAAACAATTTTACACATATCTTCTGCAGCCAAATACATATCAATTTTGGGGACCTTGACATGAAAATATTGGCGAACCACAAGTATAGCAGTGTGTTTGTCTGCAGGTTGTCAGACAAGCCATCCTTCCCGGGAGTAAAGCTCACAATGTTGAGTAAAGTCTTCACAGTTTGTGATGAATGTAACAGCATCATGATAACCTGTATCAATCATAAATATGAATCTAACAAACAGAAGCACAATAAACTGTAATATGATTATAACCGAATGCTTTGAAAAAAAGGATCCTCTTAATAACACAATCTGTCTGTAAAATAGAAAACTTAATTTGAGCCAGATTTGTTTTCGTTTTTCTCACTGTACACGTGGTTTCAATGTAAAGGAATCATCACTCAGGATGCTAAGGTATTTATACGAGTGACCTTCTCAGTGACCTTTCCCTCACGACTGACCACTGAGAGGATCATCTGTGGTCTTCTGCTCTTTAGAAAATACATACAAGCTTGGTCTTATCAGCATTGAGAACCACTTTCAAGTGAGATGAACATTAAAAGAACTTTGCAAGCGGTCAATGGCTTCAGAAAGGGGTTGTTGCTGCACTAACAATTTTCAACCTGCCGTGCCTATTTTGGTCATTATAGGGAACATTTGGCAACAAGAATAGTGAAAATTGAAGATCTAGAAGCTCACAACGCATCGTAATGAAGTGAGGGTGTGTGATGGTACCTCTAGGCCTGTCACAATTATTACATAATCGCCTAATCGCAATTATTTGAGATAATCGCAACTATTTGAGATAATCGCAACTATTTTACATAATGGTCAATTGTTTCCATGTCGAAAAATGTCGTACATTTTCAGACGTTTTCCAAAAATAGCAGAAATAGCTGATCTACAAGCTTACAACACGTCACTTTGTGACGTGTTGTAAGCTTGTAGAACAGCTATTTCCGTTATTTTTAGATTTTCATGAAAGCATATTATTAAATATGTCAGTAATTTCTTTGTATATTTAAGTCATTTGTCATATCTGACCTGTGCAATTTGTGATTATGAAGCCTAAAAAACAAACTAAAATCATCATATGTTCCAATGTGTTCAATGCCAAAAACACAATTAAATCGTTGATCGCAATTCGCAAATCGTGTGACAATTAATCGTCAACTTAAATTTGTAATTGTGACAGCCCTACCTCCTGCTTGGGCAGAGAGGTCTCTGGATGTATGAAGGTACAAGGTAGGATGTGTGTGTGACACGTACTTGTATTCATCATAGACCTCCTGCTTGGGCAGAGAGGTCTCTGGATGTTCCTCCAGGTTGTTGCAGATCCAGTTGAAGGCGTGAACCTGCTGGGTTCTGCTGGATGACATGGAACTCTGCTCACTGACACAACAAGACAAAAGGGACAACAGTGAATGCTTCAGTCATCACAGTCAAGGCCATGCGATTCCTTGTATTGGTCAATCAGTTTTTACAGTCAAACTGCGTAACATTCATTTTAAGAGTCTTTTTGGCGACACCTCTGGTCTGTCTATGGCCTGTTAGAATTAGCCTGGGACCAGACGAATCTGCGAGTGCAAAAAAACCCATTTGGGTCTGGCACCGCTCCATGGAGAATCCATTTCCTGCTCCAGAAGACGTGGGTAACCAATCAGGGCCCAGTATTAAAATATGGGAGACTTTGATTGGTAGTTGGTTGTAGGTCTAACCAATTGCGTACAGAGCCATTGTTTTGATCCCGCCCCCTTGGAAAAAAAACGTCCTCATAGAGGCACCAGACTCATATCCACGCAGTGATATAGTATGTTAGAATTGCGATTCCCAGAATTCAGTTCGAGGAACATGGAAGTACCGCAACAACGTTTTCTGAAATGGTCTGTACATAAATAAATGCATGTGTTGATTTTGACAGCAAAGTTTGATTTAGTTTTAGTCATAGTCTTCTGAATAAAATTCCATTTAGTTTTAGTCATATTTTACTTTTAGTCATCTGAAATGTTTTAGTTTTTGTCTAGTTTTACTCAACTAATATGATTATAGTCGATTCAATCTACAGCTGATTTAGTCGACTAAAATGTATTTTGGCGGGCCTTGATGGTGTCGTAATGGCTGATTTTACACTTGGTGCATGCTGAAAATAGCCAATCTACAAGCTCACAGAGCTTGTAGATCTGCTATTGTCAGAGCGCAACACCCGAGCGCTACCAAACATAAAATGACTTGTTTTTTAAGTTCTACTGGATCTCTTCTCCACTAGTCCCTCCCAAAATTTTTAGTTTAGTTTTTATTTGTTGACAAAATTCAAAAAAGTCAATATATTTAGTCTTAGTTTTAGTCATCGTAGCTTAGTTTTTATTTAGTTTTCGTCAGTGAAAAAAGGTAGTCGACGAACATTTTTTGTCATAGTTTTAGTCGACGATATCAACACTGTCCAGTGTCATTTTGTGGGGGCAAAAAAAGATTATATCAAAAACATTTATTTAATTCTTGACTTTAAGGCAAAACACAGGAATCAAACTGGGTTCGATTTAAAAAATAGCCCCTTGCCTGCCGGCTTTGGGAGTATGCGTGCAAGAGATCAAGAGAAGTGCGCCTTTTTTTTACTTGAATAAATCAGCCTCGGTGTACAAGGGGCTTAAAAGGGGCACGAAACCCTAAACTCGTTTTTGTTACATGTTAGCACATATACAGTTGTTGTGATAGGGAACAATGGCTCCAAGCTAGATCAAAGCCAGCAGCTAAGACCGGTTAGGGGAGTTCCCAGAGACATGGAAGAGAAGTCCAGAGACCGGATGCTGGTCTCTGGCAGCTTGTTTGTAAATGGTTTATGCATTTTAGGGCAGTAAATAAGCATGTAGTTGCTCAGTCTTTATTAATGTCACACTTGCAACTGCTGGTTACAAATGATGATCTAAAAACTTGCATCTTCATCCCTACAGTAATCTTTCTGTGGTGTTGAGTTGTGTCGACTAACCTGGAATCTGATTTTAAAGGTATTATAAGTCAACGATACTGCAAGTGTATGACAAATGTCTTACAGCATCATGTAAACATACTTTAAACACAGCACACAAATACAGTATATATATATATATTCCACGTCATCCCGGGATTGTATTTTTAAACAATAGGGTGTAAAATAAGGTTATTTACCTTTTATCACTGCTGGGGTTTGGACCTGAAGGCAGTTTAAGGTAGAGGTAGAGTTTTTCAATGTCCGTAAACTTCTCCACATCTTGCTACAGAAAAAGAGAGTGGAAAAGATAAGACAAGTTCATATCTCATAACCTTTTAATTATTTATTATTTTATTCTGAATGTGATTTTTTTTCAGTATAAAATAATGTGCATATTTTTTATCAAATGGATGTAGCTGACACAACAAAGTATGTCATATGTTAGTTAGTTTAGTTTAGTAGTTTAGTGTAGTAGTTTATTTATTTTCTACATTTCTACATGATTTAGAAAAACAAACTGTTGAACATACAGAATTATAGTCAACAAGATAAAGTGCACTGAATATTTTCCTGTGCAGAATATCAATTTAGTCTGACTTTGTTAGTCTTTTGTACTGAAGACTTAAGAAAAATAGAATGTTACTTAACGTTAATATTTTCATTGTAGGTGTGTATGCCTGTCACAATTATTACATAATCGTAATTATTTGACATAATCACCAAATAAATTGCATAATCGTCGTAATCATCATAATCATTGCATGTTGAAAAATGTTTCATACATAGTCAAAAAGAGCAGATCTACAACCACAAAACGCATTGCGCATTTTGAGCTTGTAGATCGGCTACTATTCATGTTTTTTTTTGTATGAAGTTATTAAATTATGCAAGTTATTTGTCCTATCTGCCCTGTGCACCTTCTGTTTATTTTAAATCAATTACATTGTTAATAGCAATTATTTGAGCGACAAGTAAAATGTAATAATTGTGACAGCCCTATTACAGTAGGTGTGTTTCATTTAGGTATTACTGTGTCTACTGCCACCATGGACAGCTCCTACACAGTTAACTTCATGCCGGCACACAGAAAGTGAAACAAGTGAAACACACCCACTCAATGTATCCCACACCATAAGGATTCTAAATATCACCACTGTCGAGTGGAAAACTTGTATGTCCAAAACTGGTACTTTTCAGGAAATTAAAAAAAGAACTTGTGTTCCAATGGATTGTGACTTATTAAGGTATTATTTAGTCACTCACAAGCTCATATTTATAATCTTTTCTAACACGCACACACACACACACACACACACACACACACACACACACACACACACACACACACACACACACACACACACACACACACACACACACACACACACACACACACACACACACACACACACACACACACACTTAACCACTTCTTTCACTTCCACATTAAATGTTTAGCAACAATAGTCAATCTATAAGCTCACAAGCTGTGAGCCTGTAGATCGGCAATCTCTGGTATACTTTTGCGTGACACCGTTGTACAATTAAGTAGGGCATTAATTTAACATAAAAAGTTGAAAAATGAAGATACAAGATTTCTGCCCGACAGCAACGATAATTATACAAAAGAAAAGCAATCCAAGCATGTGGATCTGTTTCCCCCGCCCTGCTACTACTAGGCTGGTGGCCATGAACTGACAAACGAAAGCAAATAGAATTAAACATAAAAGCCCTGAATTGTGTTGGCAAAGTGACAGACAAGGCAGAGGATGCAGAATCAAAGACATGGAAATAGGCTATACGTGCTAATGATCTCTCTCTCTCTGTGTCTTTGTCTGTCTCCTTCTCTCCCTCTCGCACACGCACACGCACACGGACACACACACACACACACACACACACACACACACACACACACACACACACACACACACACACACACACACACACACACACACACACACACACACACACACACACACACACACACACACACACACACACACACACACACACACACACACACACACACACTATGCGAACCCAACCTCAATGGGAGGGATAACAACCTGAGCTACAAATGGCCAACAGTCCTTCTAATAACCTTCAAAGTGAATAGGCAACATGATATTGTGTTGTATCAAATGTACTTCATAATAGATAGTGTATCCTATATGATGACAAACATTTGAGATTTCAGTGGGTGGTACTGTAGTGGTGACCAGTATACACAGTACACAGGTGCCCAGTAACTGGTCAGTGTGACCCTTCCAGATATCATATGTGTCATCATGTTTCATCATCCTTAATATAGAAAGATGTGCTCCTCGGAGCACAAGTCTCCACTAGGCCAGGTAGACAGGTCCGTCTTTATGACATGTCTATCGAGATAATATGTACCTGCGTAGCCCATTATTTCCACCACGTTTTTCTCTCAATTTAGTCGTTGCCACTGCTGTTGTACCATCCTGGCTCACCAGCCAGTGAGGAGCCCCCACCGGGAGGACGTAGCGCCTCCGTCCTACTCCTCCCGCTCAACATTCCCCACTGACAGGCGCTGCCCCAGCCCACAAGAATATGTGCAGCGACAAAGATCACCCACTCTCCCTGCCTGGCTTCCCTAGCCTGAACACGGCCAATAAGTGTTTGTATAGAGTCTAAGCCACTGGATCCGGCTTGGCTGAGCATTTATAATTGACGGACGCTCATCCAAGATGGATCCAGCGGTGGATTCAAACCCCTCGACACCGTGGTCGAGGGGTACTTGTTTATTATTATATATAACACGTGCCTATGTCATTACCACAGCCTGAACGAATCCGATCTGGTCACATGCAAATTAAGTTGCTTGATTCAATAATTAGATATTTCATTCATTTGATCAGACAGTATATAAGCCCATTGTAACTTCAAACTCTGTCAACCATGTTAAGACTAATTGGTAACACACGTCCCTTGTTCTGGTGAATGAAAATGTCCCTCTAATGCATGAGCAGATCGTAATTTGTCAATGGGAGAGGGGGGGGGGGCACACAGCGGCCATAGCTGAATGGTTAGTGAGCCCGCCTAGGACTCCAGAGTCCAGAGGTCCCGGAGGTTCCAGGTACGATTCCAGCCCTCAGCTATGTGTCGAAGTGTCCCTGAGCAAGACACTTAACCCCGAATTGCTCCCACCTCCGCGCTCCTCTGCGGGCAGCACTCAGCTGGGTGAAGCTGAAAAACTGAAATTCCCCCACAGGATGTGATAGGTATCAAAAAATAAATAAAAAGGCTGAGTAGACATGAGAAGAAGTGTTTTTTTTCTGTTTAAAACATTTTTTAATTAAATAATCGATTTTGTGGGAGAAAAAGTAATCGATAGAATAATCACCAAGAAAACAATCGATGGTTCCAGTGTGCCCAAATATGCCCAAATATGGAGAATAATTATGTCATGTTGATGATGTCACCGAAGGCAGTGCCCTGCAAATGAAGGGTACTGCACTAGTTCACTGTTTCTCAATGTCTCAACCAGGGGTCCAACTGACCTTTACGGGTCTATAGCTCAAAGATCGTACAAATGGAACGTGTCCATTTGGTTCCATTTGTACACTCTCAGAGTTAAATGAACATTAAGGATTTAGCCCTAGCTGAAAGTCACTTGAGGTAGGAATACTGTAGCCAGCGATACAGATAGCAGCACTTAAGCCTACAGACGGTACGTAAATAAGCTTGTATTTATGATGTGCAACACTAAAAGTGGTAACACATTGAGGTCACCAGACCGCCTGGCATCTTTTGTGGGAAGAAAAAGGTCGAATGATTTACGTATCTCACGTCTGACATGTATATTCAAATTCAATATCACTATACTCCATGTTTGTAAATAACCATGCAAAACAATGACAACACAGCAACTGTCAGTGTGTAAAGGAAACTCTGAGCACAGAAAGAAGGAACATAAAGTTGCTCTCAGGCAGAAACCTTGTATCTCCATATTTGTGTTTTATAAATTAATGCCCTACTTTGTCGTACAAGAGTGCTCCGCAAAAGTAGCAAAAATAGCCGATATACAAGCTCACAACTCATCACATCGTGCTGCGTTGTGAGCTTGTAGAGTGGCTATTTTTGCAATTTTTTAAAGTGCAGGTGGTTAAGTGTGTCCGTGGGTTTATGTAAATATTGAATCAATGAAAAGTATTAACAAGAGCTTGGGACTAAATAATAACTACATTGGATCCATTGGAACACAGGTCCTTGTTTTACATTTCCTGAAAAGTGACAGGTTTTGAACATACAAGGTTTCCACTCGACAGCGACGATAAATAAAGTACGAGCGCAATGGAAAGGAAGCCGTAATATAGGGCTTAATGTGCTATATGTATAGCTGCGTGCAGACATCTCAACATTTCCACACATACAAATAGATGCACGCAAACATGCCAGACCGGTTTCATCAGGACTGGCCCCTGTGTGCTCACTGCGCTGAGGGCCAGACACTGGGTCTGCTATATGGAATGTACAACACACACACACACACACACACACACACACACACACACACACACACACACACACACACACACACACACACACACACACACACACACACACACACACACACACACACACACACACACAAACACACACACACACACACACACACACACACACACACACACACACACACACACACACACACACACACACAGCCCCTCGGCTATTGGTGTCTAATTAAAGCTGATCCTCCCTTAAACTTCTCTACTTGCTATTTTTCTATTGGCTTATTTGTTGCTAGGGACAACAACGGCTCACCATGAAGCTAAAGCTAACAGTCGGTCAGTCAGTAGAATCAGCAGTGGTAGATAGATAGTAACTAAGTACATTAAAGGGATATTTCACTTTCAGAAAAACTTTTGGTGATTTTATCATCTACTCAAGCCTTTGTGAGCCCCCCAGACCGTTTTTAAGTTGCTCGATTCAGTATTTAGATATTTGATTTTCATTTTATCAGACACGCCCCCTTCCAATACAAACCCATTATAACTTCAAACTCCATTTTTAACATGTTAGATTCATCAAAAACACCCGTCCTTGGTTCTGGTGACTCACCCTGCCCACCTAATGCGTGAGGGGGCCGTGTTTTTCCGATTTTTTTTTCATTTATTTTATTGTATTTTACTTTTTTCATTTTCCAAAAAGAATATTAAAAATAAATGAAAAAAGCAATTGAAAAAACACGGCCCCCTCGCGTATTAGGGGGGCGGTAGGAGACGGGTGAACCAAGGATGGGTGTTTTTGATGAATCTAACATGTTAAAAATGGAGTTTGAAGTTATAATGGGTTTGTATAGGAAGGGGGCGTGTCTGATAAAATGAATATCTAATATCTAAATATTGAATCAAGCAACTTAAAAACTGTCTGGGGGGCTCACAAAAGCCGGAGTAGATGATACAATCACCAAAATATGACCTTTTTGCTATCGATTAGTCACCCCATGGAGACTTTATGGAGAAATGATTGGCTTATAGGATTGCGACAAAAACATATCCATGAATTCAAGTCTGCATGGGGTGACTAATCGATAGATAGATATCCCTTTAAAAACTATTTTGAGGTACTTTTACTTCACTTGAGTATTTCAATTCCTAAAGATAGTTCAATAACATGATGAAATGCCATTCTGCATAATGAATACTTTTACTATTGCGACTTTAAAGTATATTTCGATGCTATTACTAACTTTGACTTATGTAAAATTTTGAATGCAGGACTTGTACTTATAACAAAGTATTTTTACCGTGTGGTATTGCTACTTTTACTTAAGACCAAAATCTGAGTACTTCTTTCACCACTGATGGGGAGGAGAGATAAACTACGAACGAGTTGGTCATCAACCACAGGGCCAATAGGACAATCCATTTAAATAGTCACCAAAAAAACAAAAAAGTTCATCTTGAGCTATTTGTTTTTTGTCCATATTATCCTGTGTTATAACCACATGAATACTAGCGTCCCTATTCTGGGGCGAACATTCTGTGAAAATACGAGATCTACAAGCTCACAAGGCATTGCAATGGTACGCATTGTGAGCTTGCACTGTAGATGTTTAACAAACAGGCTCAGTAGCTTGAGTTGGTGCAGCTAAATCAATATCAGTTACAGTAACTGACCATGGATCCAGCAGGGTCTTACCAAATGTCATTTACAATTACCAAATGTATCTAACTGAATTTTATCATCCAGACAGTGTACACATGATATCTTAATAGGATGAGGCAGCTATATCTGAACATAAACCTTTTTCACTGTCAGCATAGTACTGGTGTGTGTGTGTGTGTGTGTGTGTGTGTGTGTGTGTGTGTGTGTGTGTGTGTGTGTGTGTGTGTGTGTGTGTGTGTGTGTGTGTGTGTGTGTGTGTGTGTGTGTGTGTGTGTGTGTGTGTGTGTGTGTGTGTGTGTGTGTGTGTGTGTGTGTGTGTGTGTGTGTGTGTGTGTGTGTGTGTGCACACACGGCTCTACTCAGGAGCCAGAGAACATAAAGCACATCAACACACCTGTCATTACTGATGTGTCTTAGGCTATGTACAGACTGGCAGCCCTTTCTGGTCAATCCAGATTGGAATTAGATTGGTTTTCATCAAGTCTGACCAGCAACAAAACACACATGGAAACTCATTTTTGTGAATCAGATTTGTATCACATTCCTAGGAGGTTTGGAATGTGATTCAAATCATCTGAAGCTTTATTTATCTTGTAGATTGGCTATTTTTGCTAAAAAACAAGTGAAAATTCTTGAAAAGAAAAGGCAACTATAATGACATACCCAAAATAAGGAGTCCATGCTGAAAGTGGCTAAAAGCCACAGCTACTGGTAAAGCGAACGCATGGATCTATGTTTGACATACCAGTTCAAATGCTAGCAGTGGTGACACATGTCAGCCAGTCAGTCAAGATCAAACTGATTTACACATTTAACATTCCATTTGGAATACTCACCAGAATGCTATCCACTTTTGATTGTACAGATTTGCTGGGAAAAGAGACACAATATAAATTAGTATTCAGTGTAACATGAGCTCTGCGCTTAAACTGTATTTATTTATAAATCGTTGGAATGTACGGCATGAAGACCAGCCTCCCTGTCAGGTCATGTATCCCAATCTTAGACCCAGAACACATGTTGTCATTATGTAAAAACATAGACACGCACCGCATTAATGTTGGATCACACAGAAGGAATTATACTGTACATATCAGGGCCCCCAGTGTGAATATGAGAAACACATCCATTTTCACTCTTTAAACCACTGACTATCTAATTCATTCAAACATGAAGTAGGGGATTATCTTTCAGTCAGCAATAGTGAGTTTTTAATAGTAACTATAATCCTCCAGTTACTGGTATGTAAATAGCCTAAATTCACCTGTAGGAAGAAGAGAAACTGTAATTTAATTGGCTTCAGGTTAAACTTCACAGAACTCCCCCACAAAAGTGTTGACAAATGCTGTATTTAAGCTGTGTCATTTTAGATTTTAGCTATAACCATTATGTTTATACTTTTATACTTTCTGCTCTTTTTGAAAAATCTTGAACATTTGTGCAAATGTTTGAATTTTTTTAACTCAAATCTTTGTTTTGAATATATACTCAAAGATTTGCACACATTTTCATGATTTTTCAAACAGCAGATCTGCAAGCTCATAGCGTGGCACTCTGTGCCGCGCTATGAGCTTGTGTATCTGCTATTTTTGAATAGCCAAATAAATCTAAAATGACAGAGACAGCCTACAGTACCTATGCTCTGTTACATCACCTTTTTATACCTGATGGGTTTGAATCAAAGATCAGTGCCGTAGAGGCAGGGCAAAGCCTTTGTGTGTGTGTGCACTACATCTAAGATCTAAGACAGTCGCATATGTGGCAGCACTGCAGGATGATGGAAATAGCTGATGTTCTAAGCATCTACACACATTTAGACATCATCAAACAGTCAACACTGGTTAGCATGCATAAGCAGAATGAGATTCAAATTGATAAGCTACAGCAGTTAACTGAACAAAAATGACTCTCTACTAGATCAGTGGTTCTCAAAGAGGGGTCCGGGGACCACAAGGGTCCTTCCTTGAAAAAGAAAAATGAAGAACAACTTGAGCGCAATTAAAGGTTTCGGTTATGGGTGTCCCTGTCTCAAAATATTTTCAAATGAGGGTCTGCGGCCAAATACATAATTTGCAGGTCCTTGACATGAAAAATGGTCAAGATCCACTGCTCTAGACCTAATTCTTAAATGGGTCATCTGCAGAATAGCCCAGTTGTTGCTCTGAGACAGAATGTACAGTATATTAAAATACAATATATACTACACATGTCACAAGAGGGAAACTGCTATTAGACACCACAAGATAGCTTTACGTTTCTACATCAGGTTTCCCAGGTGAATGATACTTGAAGACATTGTTTTTTTTTGTAGAAAGAAGTACGGTTGATTTCTTACAGAGAGTCCTCAAAGCTTTTTGTTTATCTTGGTTTTTGTGTCAAACCCTTGACAAGTTTGTACAGCTCTAACATATATGTCTTGGGTCACCCAGAGACGACATTGTAATTAACAAGCTATGCAAAAAATGTCATACATTCCTTTGCTTATTTTGAGTAACCACTTATTTTATAAGCAAAAAGTTACTATTAGTCTATTACTATTAGTATAAGTCTATTGAATGACTTAGTTATGGTTAAATGCCAATCCCTGTGGGACTACACACTCACAAACATAACATGAATCTCTGCACATTCTGTGAAAAGCACACATATCTTCAAGTGTGGAATGAAGGCAGAATGAAGCAGAATAAAGATGCCACAAAGGGCTCATGTTGCTGTCAATGGGTTGGTATCCCACATGCTGATAGAGACAGACAGAGAGACCAAATGAAGAAGGCAATGCTGTCCTATGCCTTTCTCCAATACTTTTCTTTAGAACATTTGGCATTAACATATAACTATAACAGTTATGCATAACAATATTCTTATGTGTTAATCTGAACTGCTTCCTTCCCCTGGCTGATATTTAGAACATGCTAAAAGCATATTGTCACTGTTATGTTCATGTTATTTCATGCCCTTAAAAACATTAGCCAAAATGTTAAGTACTTGTCACAGTCAGCCATGGATCCCTCTGGTTTTGTAAAGGAACAAATATCAGGAACAGTGGCTCAGGGGGTAGAGCGTCCGCTTCTCCCCCTGGGTTAGTGTCGAAGTGTCTTTGAGCAAGACACTCTGCTCCTAATGAGCAGATGGTGCCTTGCATTGTTTCCTCTGCCATCGGTGTGTGAATGGTTAGTACATTGATACATGCACAGTGTAAATGCTTTGGAGAAAGGCACTATATAAATGCACCATTTACCATTTAGCATCACTTGATCATGTTGCTCAGACTAATTAAGCAAGTCGCATTTTGTAAAACCTCCGCTGATCCCTAACATAGTGTGGTCAATATGACAGTTTGGTCATGCGACAGGCCATCACGGCTTCCACTACAGCAGTGCTTCTCAAAGTCAAGGACCCCCAAATGTATATGTATTTTGCCGCGGACCCCCATCCAAATTTTGTGGCAGGGACCCCCAGAAAACAAGATGAGTGTAAAAACAAAACTAAAAAATGATTAAAAACATTTTCGAGATTTTTCATAACATTTTGCTGGGGACCCCCTGGAACGACCCCAAGGACCCCACTTTGAGAACCACTGCACTACGGCAGTTCTCAAAGTGGGGTCCCCAGCAAAATGAGGAACAGTTTAAACACTTGAAAAACGGGTGAAAATGGTTGGGAAAGTTTTTGAAACATTATTTATTTTACATGATTATACTGTAGATGTATTGTGTTTGAACATACATACATACTGTTTTGTGGTAGACTCAATAGAATTTGATAGGCTATAGCTGAATAGAATATTCACCATAGCAAGGCAATTTAGAATTTTAAGCATCTAACAAACCACTCCTGTTTATAGCCTGAAAGAAATATACCTTTGCACTGTAAAATCCTCAGTGTTAATGTATGTCAGATACAGATATTGTACAAATGTGTTGCATTTGTACCCTCTCTCAGTTAAATGAACACTGAGGATTTTAATGCATGCCAGTTTTAACGTTGAAGTGCTTATGACAGATCTGGGGGGGGGAAACATAGAGGTGATGATTTACTGTAATTGAGCAAATATGCAGATGATAGACAGCCAGGCTTTATGTCAAAGAAATACCTTAAAATATAGAATAAAGGTCACACCTGTCGTGTTCAATATGGGAGTGCCTTTTTGTAAATAAACCTCTTTTCAAGAAACGACTGTACACATTTAATAAAATTACTTGTTCAAACACCCAGAGATTAGTTATTGCATACTGTCAGTAACTGCACTGTCTTTTGAGGCACTACACTGTCTCTCTGCATTCTTTGTAATGTGATTACCTTGCTTATTGTAAGTTGCTCTGGATAAGAGTGTCTGCTACATTTTCTTGCAAACAAATGGATGCAAGAAAACACAAGAGAACAAAACAAAAGCAAACACGTTTCAAATAAATCCAAAGGTAAACAAGACAGTTGTGGTGCGACAGACGCAGCAGAGAGAGAAGGAGGGGGGCTCCAATTCCAGATTATGCCTTTCTTTTTATAACATGAACTTGCGTTTCACTGCTCAAGCACTCAGATAAATAAATACTGTAGTCTGTCTGTCTGCCCCGCCAAATAAAAATAAAAACTATCTCAGACCTGACTCAATCTATGTGGTTGCCTTAAATGGGGAGGGCTACATCAGAGGTTTTCAAACTTCTTTGTGTCATGGATCCACCAACTGACTTTGATTAGGTGATGGAGCCCCATTTCAAATGATTCTCAAACGTTTTAATTACAAGGACCCCCCCAGTTTGGTATGCATTCGGTATACACATGAAGAACCAAATGGACCCCTGGAGGCCTGGACCCCCCTCGAGGACCTAAAAGTCATAATGGTACACAAGAAACAAATGTGTAGTCAAATATATTATACAAAAACTGAATTATTTTAAAACTAATTTCGTTGGGGACGCTTTGTAAGCCCCCTCAAGGCCCGCTGGAGGTCCTCGGACCCAACAACATATGTCAACAAATATATATATATATATATATATATATATATATATATATATATATATATATATATATATGTGTGTGTGTGTGTGTGTGTGTGTGTGTGTGTGTGTGTGTGTGTGTGTGTGTGCGCGTGGGTGTGTGTGTGTGTGTGTGTGTGTGTGTGTGTGTGTGTGTGTGTGTGTGTGTGTGTGTGTGTGTGTGTGTTCGCGCGCGCGCGAGCTCTATGGGGCGGGGACGCAATGACAGCAAACAAGCTGACATACCAGCGCGTGCAAAAAGCAAGCCCTGGCCCTTTAGCATGAAACCTGCGGCTGCATGTTATAGCCTATTGTACAACCATGTTACTGTCAAAAAAACACACACAAAAAACAATATGAGTTATAATAATATAGAACCACGCTGTAGTGTGTACGTGTAGAAGAAGCATGTAGTAAAACCATGCTGCTGTTAGCCTACAGTAGCTGCTATCATAACCAGTGTTGCCATGTCCGCTTATTATAAGCGACTTTGGGCTTATTTTTCTGTGAAGTTGCTTGTAAATATTGGTAGTTGTAAAGGCTGGGTTTCCGAGGCAGGCTAGGCTTTTTTGGACTCGTTTCTAAAGTGTCGTTTTTTATCTGGGATTGTTTCACATTTTTTTAATTATTTTAACCAGTGGTTCTCAAATATTTTCATGTTGAAAATTAATATGTATTTGTCCCGCTAACCCCCATCTGAAAATATAATTTGTGCCAGGGAGCCCCCAGCCCCATACAAGATTTGCGTTCAAATGTTTCAAAAAATATTCAAAATGAGTGACTTTTTCAAGATTGTTTTGAAAATAGCCGATGTGAGCTTTAGATCTGCTTTTTTCAAATAGCCAATGTATATAGGTTTAAAGTGTGGCCTATAATCTTCTTTTGGGCTTGTTTCTCTCACAGAAACTGGCAACACTGGTCAGGTCTATAAGTCTGAGCGTATACAAATGGAACCAAATGGAATCGTATTCATGGGGCCAGTTGGTTCGATTTGTATACGCACAGAGTTATCAGGGTTCTTGATAACCACTGGTGTAGAACTAGAACCACGCTGTTGACTGACTGTAGTGTAGAACCATGCTCATTGGGAACTCTCTACGGCAACCGGAACGCTCGCCCAAAAACACACTCGCCCCCATTTTATTTTTTTTGCGGACCGCTCGCCCCCAGCGGTTCTATTCTTGTTTTCGTTTTACTTTGGGCGATTGGGAGGTTAGGAATAATTTTAGGGTTATAAGGCATAGTTTTACTGAGGTTACGTTTAGAAATAAGTTTAGGTTTTAGGCATAGTTTTACTGAGGTTACGATTAGGAATAAGGTTAAATTTAACCTCAGTAAAACTATGCCTAACCCTAACCGTTAGAGTTAGGCATAGTTTTACGGAGGTTACGTTTAGGAATAAGGTTAGGTTTAGGCATAGTTTTACTGAGGTTACGTTTAGGAATAAGGTTAGGTTTAGCCGTTTAGGCATAGTTTTACTGAGGTTAAGGTTAGGAATAAGGCTAGGTTTAGGCAGTTTTACTGCGGTTACGTTTAGGCAGTTTTACTGAGGTTAAGGTATAAGAATTTGGCTAGGTTTTACTGAGGTTACGTTTAGGCATAGTTTTACTAAGGTTAAGGCTAGGTTTAGGCATAGTTTTACTGAGGCTACGTTTAGGCATGGTTTTACCAAGGTTACGTTTAGGAATAAGGTTAGTTTTAGGCAACGTTTAATCTCTCAAGAAAGACAGATGATTCAGAGCTCAAATTCAAAGGAATCTGGGTTCCAAGATTGGGCATAGTTTCACTGAGGGTACTTTTAGGAATATCTGGTGGCGACCGTTCCGGGGTTGCCGGATTTGACCCGGGGGCGAGCGTGTTTTGGGGCGAGCGTTCTGGTATTCCTCTTCTACTACTCACCAGATAGAGTTCTTTATTTTGAGCTGCAGAGCGCTGGCCTCAGCGCCGTGCAGCCCAGGCACCATGCCTCCTCCAGGCACCATGCCTCCTCCTCCTCCTGCAGGAGGTCCACAGTCCAACTTATTAGACGGTTGTTGATCCTCCTCAGCCATCATCATCATCATCATCCTCCTCCTCGCGGTGGGAGGAAGGGGGTGATGTTTGGAAATCGGGGTCAAACAACAACAACATGAGCCGCAGATCGCTTCATGATAAACGTGATCGTCCCCGTTAAACCGTTACGTTGCCCGTTGGTTCCACATTACTGCACAAGAACACATGCGTTTAAATAATGAGACATGAACACATCCAGGGTAGAAATGTAGGGTCCCGTTCCGTTTCAGTTCGCCGTGTCCTCGTTTGTGGGATTTTCTCTTTGCATGTGTGTGTATGTGTGTGACGCTAAACCCACTACAGTTGTAGTTGTAATGCACGCACGCGCAAGCGCGTTCACGCGACGCGTCCCCCCACCCACACCCAAATAACACAAACACGTTATACTTCATCACCGTTACTCTATTATTACTTTATTACTATACTATAGTATAACTGCACGTTGACGTTTATTCTCGTTGTGCCTCTTATAAATGTTTTTGATCAATTGTATTACATTTTTTTTATTCATTTTAAAATGCCATAGGCTATATTATGGCTTTAAATGCTCCTTCATGCCTTAGCCCATGTTAATGTCTCCCCAAACTTACAAAAATACATGAATTAACCACTTCAGCCCTATTTCACAAATAGTGAAGATAGACAATTGTTTATTTATTTATTTATACATGTCAATGTTTTCAATGTTATATTATAATACATGTTAAATATTATTATTATTTCAGATTTGTTTTAATTCTTTGGGAAGATGTTTTTAAACATGAAAATAAATAAATAAATAAATTAAATAAAATTAAGTTAGCCATCAACCACTAGAGGGCAGCATGATGATGTGTTTGTGTTTGCCTTGGCCCTGCCTACCAGTCACCATTCACAATAATGTAGGTCAGGTTGCTATGCAACCACCACAACAACAATGGCTGCTGAAACGACTGCTGAGAAAAAGACCCTGTCTCGCCTTATGAAGGTATACAATCACTTATTCCATTATAGCATGTACATTTCCTCTCCCTATCCTTGTATAACTGTTTGATTATTTATGCAACAACACGTTGAGATTGTATGTAACTGAGAGATAATCGTGGCATAGAAAGCTAGAAATAGAAAATCACTCATACAGGTGTTGCTATACATCTGAGAGGTGTGTAGCCTACATTAAACATGGTGCTCTGTTGGAATACAGTAAATAACTTATCAATTGCAAAGAGTTATTAATGTCGTTTTTAAGAGGTTAGATATCAGAACTGAGAAAGATCAAGGAGTAGCCTGCCCAGATGTGTTGGGGGGTTAGCCAAACTGCATCTCTCTCACTTTGTATATTAAAAATGTGATGTGATGCGTTGTGAGCCTGCATATTTGCTATGTTCACTACATTTGAAATAGGGCTTATGTAGTTAATTCATACTTTTTTCACTTCCTAAACATTTAGTTGAGTCAAAAGTACATATAAGTACATATATATCTTTGAAATGTAGTGGAGAATGTCATAATTATCTAAACATACACATACTCAAGTAAAGTACAGATACCCCAAAGATTGACTTAAGTACAGTACTCATGTACATGTGTTTAGTTGCTGATTGTTTGTTTTTGTTATTGATTAGCCAAGAAGGACTGTACCATCCAGAGATATGGATTCAAAGACTGAGAGGTCCAAGGTCCCAGAGCTGAGACCCATGGGGAATCCCCCAATGAAGACCTGTGTAGATCTTCTTGCTAAGGAGGAGGAGTATATGTAAGAACACCTGTACAAACTGTCATTTGTAAATAGCGGTTACCATCGTAGAAGTCGATCTCTATGAATGTATCCTGCATGTTCCTATATTAATATCGTTGCTGTCGGATGGAAGCCTCATATGTCCAATACTTTTCAGGATTCAAATAAAAAAATAACAAAAAAACGCATTCTGTGTGACACTGTAGTATGAAGAAGTAGGGCACTAATTTACGAAAAACATAAAATGTTAAAATATGGAGATAAGAGATTTCTGCCCAACAGCAATGATATACAATAAGTGAAATACAAAGTGTAAGATCAGAGTAAATGTCATGAGCCATAGTTAACAAATGGGTAAATGGTCATGTTAAAAGAGTGACAAAAAAACACTTAAGTGCTACAAATGAACAAGAATACCGGGTAAACATCAAACCTAGCATAATTATGTCTAAACCAGTGCTTTTAAATGTTTCTGTGCCTTAGGTAGGAATATGGTTTGGTTCTCCAAACTGATCTGACCAGCAGTACACCAATGCTGATTGTCAAAATGAGACATAACTTTGTTCCCTACAATGTCATTTTCATCAGACGTCTAAATGCAGAGCTGGAGGCCAAAACAGCTGAGCTTGTAAGACAAGCAGAACAAGTTATGGTAAGCTATTTACATTCAAATGAGTTATATTTGGAATAATAAAGTACATTTTAGTGTAATGACTAAAGGTTTTTGAGGGGTTTCTAGTCAGCATCTCAAGAGCACAATGAAGTAAACATAGAGTGACACTGTTGTTTCTAATGCCTGCTGTTTGTACTCTATGTGGCACAGCACAAATACCAGATCTACAAGCTCATAACGCGTCACACTGTGACGTTTTGTGAGCTTGTAGATTGGCTATTTTGGTGTGCGATATCGACGCACAACTAAGTACAATCAAGCTTAAGTATTGACTGGTGTTTATTGGATTTCAGAGAGAGCAAAACGACGTTTTGTCAAAACCGTTATCTTCCCTTCTTATTTCTGCCACTGAAGATGAGAATGAAGACTCCAGGTATGGGCTTAGGCCACATTGATAACAATAATACTAATAATACTCTTTATTTTACAAAGACTGTAACACAATACATTTACTATAATTGCCCTAATTCTATTCCTAGGTCTCAACAACATGCAGTGCAGTCAGCCGGCACAAAGGTATCAGAATAGAATGTTTAAAGTATGATTTTTCCACAGCAAATATGAATTTAGGAGACATTATTGTACCAGTTATTATGTAATGTGCTTTGCTGTTTCTCTTTGCCACCAGGTGGTACACAAAAAAAAGGTGACATCCACCCCAGTGTCTAATAACACGCATTCTGGATATGAAAGAAAAGCACGTGTTTCCAACAAGACAGCGTGAGTTGTCATTTTGAATGAATGGTCAAGAACTCAAAAACAGTCAACATAAGAATGGTGTTGTAGGATAATGGTAAATTTAACATAATCATAACATAATTCCGCCATTTGTTTGTTTATATTCATAACAAATTATTGTGTTTATTGTGTGACACAAAAAGATTAGTAATACAGTAATGTTAATCTATCAATTTGTAGTCTCTTCAAGACAGATCCTGCAATACATAATAGTAATAGTGAAATAGTGATGGTATACAAATGTAACATTTGGTTACATTTGTATACTATCAGTCAGATTTAATTAACACAGCCTGTATTTGTTTGCCTTATTTCAGAATACTCAACTTATTTGGTGCTGATGATGGGGACATTACTGGAGACGTAGATGATTCTATATACAGCATGGAGGAGAGATTGGATGATGTGGAGGGAGACACCATAGGATCAGGTCAATTGTATCATATTTATTTAAATCATGTTCATCAAACATTTTGGGGTGACCCGATAGCAATTGATTAGGCAGGCTGCATACCACATGGTCACAATTCCCTGATCAACGAGTCCCTGGTTCGATTCCCAGACGGTTTGCTGAATGTCACTCCCCTACCACTCTCTCCACTGTCTGTCAATTAAAGGCTTGAAATGGCAAAATATTACTTTAAAAATAAATGTAATTGAAATGAATACTTTGTATACACAAGTTTCATATTATTTATTCTGGTGTTTTCTTATGTTTTTCAGATGCTCAGATACGTGTTCTTAAGGCCAGACTACATATTATGCATGAGGAATTCAATCAGTTATCTCATGAATGTCATAGAAAGGTAGTGTAAACATGCAGATCATATTGAACGTTCAGTTTGCATGATTACAGTGGCTTTTTGCAAGGCCTTAAAGGGGTTGTAATGTTTTGTTTTTTGTTTAAAAAGTTATTTATATTCTGATAGTAATCATTGCTGTAGAAGAGTGTGTGTTCAGTAACAGGAATCTCGCCATCTGTGCAGCTCTTAAAATGGAAATACATTTCCACTGGGCACAAGTTTGATCCAATCAGGAGAGAGAACTCCACAAAGATTGTTTATCATCATTTTATAGCGTTCTACTTCCAATTTAGTTTGTTTGTTTGTTCACTTGTTATACTGTATCCTATGAGTTACTGATTGTAGTGTATAACTATGTGTATTGTTGTAGGATGAGGAGAATTTCAAGCTTGGCACAAAAATCAAGGAGCTGGAAGGGGATCGAGCCCGACTCCAGAAGAACTCAAACCTTCAGCAGACACAGATAGAGAAGCACAGAGCTTTAGCAGAAGACTCTTCTAGAAGATGTGAAGCTCTCCAAATGCAAGTGGCTGCCTTACAGAAGGTTTGTACTGTCTGACACATTAACACATTACTGTCAGAGATACACATGCATTGTACAAGTTCATGGACACTTCTAAAGAGTATAACGATTGGTTCTAGTTATCATATAAATTGGCGTGGTTAAAAATGATGACCCAAAAAAGCATTATGTAACTGTGAATAACTGTTTGTTTTGTTGTTTGTAGGAAATCGAAGCTTTAAATAAATCCCAGAAACAAGCTGCAGGCAACCAGAGTACAGTTGAAGTGCGTCTGAACAGAGCCCTGGAGGACGTCGAGAGATACAAGACTCAACTCAACAGCATGAAACTCATGAACAAGGTACACCAATTCACTGCTTCTCAAAGTGGGGTTTGGGGACCACCAGGGTCCATTTGGTTCCATTTTTAAATTCAAATTTACACTTAAAAAGGTAAAGAATCACTGTACTAATTACACATTCTGTTTTTACTCTACACACAGTATTTAAGGATTAAATTAGTCTGGTGAGCTCATTACTATTTGATGAGCTTCCAGTATCAAGAGTTAATTTGGTTCTCGAAAGGGAAATACTAGCAGACCTATGATAGAGCCCTGGGGGACCCCAGGTTTACGTGGTTAATTAATAATTATATAATAAAATAATCATGTTTTGAGAAATGCCATGGCAGTGAAAATGTGAACCAAGTCAGTTTTGTAAATCCAGATTTTAGATGATAATTATTTCATCTTTACTAACCTGAATGTGTTTTCTGCTCAACAAGGACCAGGAACATCAGGAGAATCTGAACAAAGAAAACCTTCTGGCTGAAAACAAAATGCTCAAAAAGCAGAAAGCAGAGCTGATCCTGGGGTTTAAGAAACAGCTCAAGTTGATCGATATCCTCAAAAGACAAAAGGTATGTTTCTAAAGCGTGATTCATGCCTCGTTTCCACTAAAAGCTCTCTGCGATGTCCGATGTCTCTGTGATTAATGAATGATAGTCTGTGTCGCTTTACAAAATTACTTTTTTAAACGATAATCTTGTTCTTTTCTGAATCTGAACAGATGCATTTTGAAGCTGCCAAGATGCTGTCCTTCACAGAAGAGGAGTTTATGAAATCTCTGGACTGGGGGAAGTCATAAGGCAGGAGATTAATCAATAATATCAACTGCTGCACCACGGAGGACCCAACAGACTGCGGTGTCATATGTGTTACTAAGAAGGAATATGCGAAAAGCAGTGGTGTAAAGTAACTAAGTACATTTACTCAAGTACTTTTGAGGTATTTTTTACTTCACTGGAGTATTTAGAATTTTCAGTACTTTTACTTCAATTATTTGAAAACTTTAGTTACTAGTTACTTTGTAAGTTTTGATTATTATTACAAAACCACTTCAGCCCTATATACATTTCAGCCATTTGAAAATGGGGTTAGGGGTTTTCAAAAGATTTTTATACCTTTTATACATTTTGAAAACTTGCATAATGAGTACTTTTACTTTTGTACTTTAAGTTTATTTTGACACCAATACTTTTGTACTTTCACTCAAGAAAATTTTGAATTCCGGACTCTGTTACTTGTAACAGAGTATTTCTACATTGCAGTATTGATACTTTTACTTAAGTAACAAATGCGAGTACCTTTTCCACCACTGGCGAAAAGACACTTTTCAAATGCCTTGTGTACATTGAAAATAAAGTCATCTTCTTGTTGCTGTCGTGTGGAAAGCTAAATGTCCAAAGCCGTTACTTTTCAGGAAAAAATAACCTGTGTTCCAATGAATCTGATGTAGTTATGTTGTAGTTACTAGTGTTCATATTTATAAAACCCACTGACACACTTAACCACTTTCAACCCACCCTGGGCAAGACCTGGGATGTTGGTTGTCTAGGAAGTTGACAACCGGAAATGGTTGAATTTGGCGAAAGTACCGCCCAAGGAAATTACGTTGTTGCTTTACAAACCTTTTAACATTCTCCGTGAATGAAACGAGTGTTGTGATTGGTCAAAAATATCGTTTCCGAGGGGGCACGGTGGCGCAGTTGGTAGCGCTGTCTTCTCACAGCAAGAAGGTCCTGGGTTCGATTCCCGCCGGGGATGCTGTGGGCGCTGGGGGCGTGTCTTCTCCTCCGCGTCATCAGCGCCCATACCCTAGGTGGGGTTGGCGAAAGGGCCTACTCTGTGTGGAGTTTGCATGTTCTCCCCGTGTCTCCCAGGGTAGTTAATACCCTCACAAAAACATGTAGTAATCCTGGTCACTATACCGCCTCCCCCATGACAGCCGGGGCGCCTGATGGAGGGGAAGGGAACTGGTTGGAATAACGTGTTCCTTCCACGCGCTACGTCCAACCAGGGAAACTCTCCCCTGTCAGGTGACAAGAAGGTCAGTTGGCTCTCATGCACTGAAGGAAGCATGAGCTCGGCCCTGGCCTCCCCAGGCTGTGGGGGACTGGTGTAGTGCTGGTGTAGGGCTGGTGTAGCGCCCAGGATCACTTAGGAAATTGGCACCGGGTGAAAAAAATGGGTTACAAAAATCGCGGGATAAAAATTATATAAAAAAATATATATATATTGTTTCCGGAGGAAACGGAAATCCTGTCCACTCAGGACTTCCTAGACACTCGCTGCTTTAGGTCGTGACCAGGCTCTTCTTTTCGCAGATGAGTGAGGCTGGGACCGAGGTTACTTTCAACCTAGCGTAACTATTTTGGGCATGTGTAGTAGGCAAACCATTTTTTAAAAGGCCGGTACGTTCTACAATCTCACAATATGTTGCATCGAGATCCTTTGTAGATCTGTTATTTTTGCTACTTTTGTGTGAGAATGATATATGATGAAGTAGGCTATACAACGGGCCATTCATTTATGAAAAAAACTGAAAGTAAAAAAAAAAATCACACCCTGTGTGAAGAGGGTGGTGCCTTTGATGAGCCCCGTATTGACCCCCGTATTGATGTTGTCATCAATGTTTGTTTATTGGACTGACATACATACATACATACATACATACATACATACATACATACATACATACATACATACATACATACATACATACATACATACATACATACATACATACATACATACATACATACATACATACATACATACATACATACATACATACATACGGACACACGGACACACGGACACACGGACAAAGCCAGATATAGGGGTGGTTGGCACCACCCAAAAATTATGGAGATACAAGATATCAGTCCGACAGCAACGTAAAACTGTTTCCATAGTGACAGGTGCATTCTATACGTTTTCAGGCTAGAAATGTGAATCGCTGTCAACTCATTGTCCCATTAATCCACCAGAACACAAGCACAACCATTTACAAGTTGAACTTTTTATTTAGGTAATTGTAAATAAAGGTTTCATTCAAATACATTCTATTCTATTATTGTCCTAATAAAACAAACATTAAAAACAATTATTTTACAAAGTATTAATGAGCTGACCCTTTTGCATTATTAAAATACTGTACTATTGGTAGCTTCCTTGGAGCTGAAAAGTTGAGCTCCCTAATAGTTCCCACTACTGGTGTAGTATGAAAAGAAACTGCTTACTCCTGGTCTTCCCAGCCTTCTTCAGAGAAGATATCAGCCTGACGTTTCTGAAAGTTGCTTCTAAAGTCTTCATCAAAGTGTTGAAGGTCATCTTCACGGAACAAGCCCTTCAAATAGAGAATACTTATGGTAATTAGTATGACGAAGTGGGGCATTAATTTATGAAAAGAACATAAAAAGTAGAAATATGGAGATACAAGGTTTCTGCCAAATAGCGATGATGTAATAGTTTAATAATCCATGGCCTCCTACCTTAGGAAAATATCCCAGTAGTTTAGTAGCATGATGTTTAAGGAGGCGTTGTCTCTCTTCTTCAATGATCTGCCTGCGCATAGCTTCTCTCTCCTCTTCCAGTGCTCGTTCCTTAGCCTCGTGTTCCTTTAAGGCAGAAATCTCATTAGTTCAAATGGACTTGCAATCAAATGATGTTACCTCTAGTGAAGCATTGTAGAAAATGTAGCGCAAACAAACCAACTTGCACTACATTTTGGGTATTCACCAATAAAATTCCCTTCTCCATTAGAGACCTGCCGCCCCCTCTGTTGAATCTTTTAAGTCCAGGCTCAAATACTCTGTTCTACTCACAAGCATTTGAATCAAGCTGATGTGTTGCTTTGTACACTAGGGGTGCAACAGTTATTCAAACCAATCAAGTTATCAATTATGTACTGACATGTTTTAGTTGTTGCTGTTGTTTTGTTTGTTTTTTTCCAAAAATGTGTTGACATTTTTCAAAAATACCCCAAAAATGTTGATCTACAAGCTTCAGGAATATTCAATTAATCGAAAAGTAATCGATAGAATAATCGCTAAGAAACTAAAGGATAGTTGCAGCCCTGTTATATACGAATACTTATACAACGGCACTGTGTTCTATAGCTGCTGGAGTGTACCCTGTCAGCTTGGTGCTGTCTGCGTCTGTCTTCTATTAACTGCTCCACAGCTCGCTTGTGCTCCAGCTGCTTCATGCGTCTCTTCTGGGCGTTCATCTGCTCGATGCGATCGTCCTCCGCAAACTTCTCCATCATCATTCTACGGAAGGCCTCTTCTTCCTCCTTTTCGGCCTGCTTCCTCATCTCTTTGAAGGCCATCTGCTCCCTACAGGTCTGCTGGAGCATCAGCCTCTGTCTGATCTGTTTCTCCATCTCTTCCTGGTAAACATATTTGAAACTAATTTCAAAAACTGTACATATTTTCTCTTTCTTTTTTTCCTTCTTATTTGAAGTAACACGTATTTTTGAGGCATACAAAACATGGTCCAGAGTTTATGCCAGGGACCCCCATAAGAGACCTAAGAATTCTCAAAAATATTCAAATGTAGTTATAATTTAGTCACAAGCTCTTGTTAATCATTTTCATTGGTTCAATATGCCTATTAAAATACATTTTATAATATAAAACCCAGACACTATTTCAGGCATGTTATAGCCTTTTGTTTTTTACAACACGTTGCATCGCGTTGTGAACTAGCTTGGCAATCACTGTCAGCTCGGCTTACAGTGATTGTGACAGTAAGCCAAGACTGTACTTGGCTTTCATGAGAAAGCCAAGTATAGTCAATGCACAGTAGTATGTGGAGTGTCAATTAACATATGAAAATAAAGGCCAATTTGCTCACAATCTCTTTCCGTCTGACAGCTTCTTCTCTCTCCTCCAGGTAAAGCTCCTCGCGGACGCGCTCCATCTCTTCACGTTGCTGTTGTTCCATCTCCATCTTCTCAGTGAGCTGTGAGGACCAACACACAGTTCAACACTTTACAACAGTGGAACAACCAACAACAGCCTGAGTACCTGGTCGTGCGACAGTGTCAAGCGGCGGAAATATAGCCGATCTGCAAGCTCACAACATGTTGCAGTAGTGAGCTTGTAGATCAGCTGTTTTCGGCACACAACAGTGTCACATGACGGAGTATAAATTTAGCATAATAGGTGCCCGCAAGTGTCAGGAAATTAAACTACTTTTAATAGGGATGTTCGATATTATCGGCCTCCCGATATTATCGGCCGATATTAGCATAAAAATCGATATCGGAAAATATCGGTATCGTTTTTTTTTTTTTTTTTTTTTAATTTACAGTAGTTCTTACTGTATGGTGTGTGTGATATGAAATTTGAGCTTACCCTAATCACAATAATCCCTGCATATATCGGTATCGGTTGATATCGGTATCGGTAATTAAGAGTTTGACAATATCGGTATATCGGTTATCGGTAAAAAAGCCAATATCGGACAACCCTAACTTTTAAGACATTTTTAATGCCAAATAGAATTACATTAAAGACGCAACTTTGAACGAAAATAAAAGTTGAAGATATCCTCTCAATTTAATATGAAATATTATACCGATCGGCTTCAAACTCAGCGTGCGTATCGCTGAGGACCCACGGGAGTGCCGTGCCCAGTCAGAAGTCGGTCGGATCAGCGGTTGTCCAGAACCGCCGATCTCACCGATATGCCCATATATAGCCATATATGGAGATCCGGTTGTCCAGAACTGCCGATCCGACCAATATATCGGTCTATGCCCAGTATATGCCCATATATGGACAGTATATGCCCATATATGGACGTATACTGATGACAACAGGTACCTCCATATATGGGCATAAAAGGGACACAGACAGACAGTTAGACAGATACAGAGATCTCCATATGGGCATAAAAAGGACACAGTCAGACAGGTAACACTCACTGAGCTGCATCGTTCCCGAACTGTATCGTTCCCTGAGTAGGCCAGGAATAACCGGTGCCCGATGGTCACCGGTCTAGTTCAAGAAACTCTGGAAGCTAATTGTATTAGGTTTGTATTGTATTGTATGCTATTGTATTCGGTTTTATTTACGGTTATCACTTAGTCACACATAGTCATATAATAGTAATACTAGAAAATGTGCTCCTCGGAGCACAGGTCTCCGCCAGTACTGTTCCTGATTAATCCTGTCTTACCTCACTTCAAAAGATATAAATGATCTTTTGAAGTGACACACCTATTTATAGGGCTCTATTTCATCATGCGTCTCGCTAGCCAATCAAAGCACACCCTTTCAACATATTGTCACGTGTCACGTGAAGCTTGACCAATGTTAGCTTGGTGGACACACGGAAGGACGAGAACGAAAACATAGTCTCCTGGCGGAGACAACAATTACTTTAAAGGCCTTTTTTTAAAATGAACATGAATTAAACTATTTAAGACCTTTTAAGGACTTGTGGACACTGTGAATAAACGGTTTCCAATGGTAGACACTAGGATTATGTATTTGTGAGACCCATGTTCTTACCATTTTATGCAAATGTTCTTTGGCCTGCTCTCGCTCTCTGACTTTGGCCATCCTGTCCTGCTCCATCCGCTGCTGTCGGCCGGCAAACTCCAGGATGCGTCTGTTCTCAGCCTCTATCTTCTGCTGCTCCATGCGTCTCCATTCAGCCTGCTCCTTCTTGAACTCCTCAATGTAATGCTGAGTGGCTCGCACCTTCTCCAGCTTCAGCTGTTTCTCCCTGCAGAGAGGCAGTAGGCCCCATCATACAACAGTTGGTATGCAACCCTTGTCTATAATGCATTATAAACTAGGGCTGCAACAACTATGAATTATTAACGAATCAATGCGAAAACATTCTAATTTATTTGAACATTGTCTTTAATGTTTATGTTCAAAATAGGGATGCCAAGTTGAAAGTGATTAACTGCAGCATACTGCTACTCGATTAACTGATTATTTTATTATAATTGATTATTTTCTAATTAACTGTTGCACCCCTATTATAAACATACTTATAATGCATTATAATGTGCTTAACACTGTGTAGTTATAAGAACTCATACATATTCATACTCCTTTATAACAATAATAACACGTTATACATCCTTTTATAATTACTTATAAGATCAAGTACCATAATACTTCATAACTGCTGGACACTCATACTTTTTATTTTTGTAAGGACCATTAGTGTATTATAATTCTCACAGTTTTAATACATTATAATAATCTTATAATGCATTATAATCACTGTAATTAATTATAGTCTGATTATAAGCCATTATAGGTGGTCATTGTGTGCTTTAATTAAAGTGGAAATAAAACTCATTACAACAAGAACACAAAATCATTTCTTCCTCCACCTGCAGGAATATCATTACTTTACTACTTAACATATTGCCTGCCAAGGACGTTTTAAAATGTCCTTTCAAATCCAACACTTGCCTGCCAAGGACGTTTTAAAATGTCTTTTCTTTTTCCCCCCTTATTTTATGAATATTTATGAGTGCTTATATAACTATAACCAGTGTTGTGATCTTCAAGCCAACAATGTGACGCAAGCGACAAGAACATAAATATAAAGAAGAGGGCATGAAGGGACTAACATCCGGTCTTCCTCGTAGATCTTCCTGACGATCTCATCCACCAGGAGCTTCTCTTTGAGGAACTCTTCATACGCCTCTTGTCTCCTGCGCTCCTTCTCCACCAGCTGCTGCTCCAGCTCCTTCTGGTACCGAAGCACCTCCTCATAGCATCTCTGGTCCTGCTTCTGCTGCTCTGCGGCCGCACGCTCCTGTTCACTCTTCATCCTGCGAGTGATGTCTGCCTCCTCACGCTAATGGCACAACATGTCACAATACATGACAATGATGTTAATGTCACAACATCTCACAATACATGACAATGATGTTGAGTGTCACAACATGTCACAATACATGACAATGACACTAATATAATAATAATATAAAGGACACACATCTTTATCTTACCATTGTCTCAAACCTCATGGCCTCTTTCTCAGCAACCTGTGCAGCTCTTTCTTTGTTCAGATATGCAGTCTTGAGCTGTAACTCCAACTCTCGAAGTTCAATGCTAAACATAATAATAAAATAATGAATGATTTAATTAATAAATACATAATGTTAGATAATAATAGAAAGGGTACATGGAACAAATGATCCACTCCAAAAGATGTTTTCTATTTACTTTTATGCGTACATACCTGTTCTCTTTAACATATTGCCTCATTTTCTCATCTCTTTGTGTCTCATGGCTGATCCGGGCCAACTCTTTGACCATTCTCTCCTCTTGTTCAAGTTGCTTTTCCTTGTTTATTCTCTCCTCGTCTGCCTGGAAATTAGTTTTGAATTTGATTATTATATATATAAATACATTATATGACTAGAAAGTGACTGCATTAAAGTAACTATTCAAGTGTGCAATCCAGGGGCGGGCTCAGAACAAAAATCAGCCCAGAAATGACATAAATTGTCCAAGATGAGATAAAAATAATAAAGCAGTTAGAGAATACAGCCAAAGCACATCACACAATGATCAGCCAGTCTACCAGCATGATTGAACCAGTGTTTTAAGCTCCATACAGTAGTGTACTACACAGTCCTATGAAATAAACTCATACATTAACAGCACGTGCAGCTTTGCAGGAGGCTGAGGACAAAAAGATTAAAAAAAGAGAGAGAGAATGTCTTACGTTTCTCTTCAGCCAATGAACTGAATTATTCACCCGCTTTGAGATGGGGGCGGCGACAGTGGTGTAAAGTAACTAGGTACTTGTACTCAAATACTGTACTTAAGTACAATCTTTTACTTTACTGGAGTATTTCCAATTTTCAATACTTCTACTTCTACTCTACTAAATCTCAGAGGCAAATATTGTACTTTTACTCCGCTACAATTATTTGAAAACTTTAGTTACTTCGCAGATATAAATTATTATATTATAAAACATACATTAACCACTTTAGCCCTATCTTATACCTAGGCTATTTGAAAATAGCCGATCAACAAGCTCACAATGCGTCTCATCGTGAGCGTTGTGCGCTTGCAGATCTGCTATTTTCAAACATTTTAGTACTTTTACTTTTGGTACTTTAAGTACATTTTGATACCAATACCTTTGTATTTTTACTCAATTATTTTTTTTATTCCGGAATTTTACTTGTAACAGAGTACTTCTACATTGCAGTATTAATACTTTTACTTAAGTAAATCATTTGTTAACTTTTTCCACCACTGGGCGGTGATAACATCCCTGTGTGGCAAGTGATGTGAGAACACACTCAGCACGCTGGTCATAGAGGAGGGTTCGAGAGCATGAACTCAAGAGAAAAGCCCAGGGCCAGATAACATGGGGGCAGGGTGTTGAAACCCTGAAGCCCAACGGAGAGGGATTTTCTGTTCCGTCTTTCAACGCTCACTTGATAGCCAGGTGGTCTATCTAGTCTAGTCTAAGTTACAGTAACAGTCAAATTGTATTATCAACATCATGCTAAAATGTGTTGTCCAGCAGACCGTACCAGATGGACAAAACTATGGTAGAATATTGGTAGTATATTAAGTAATTGTCCAAAGGAATTATTTAAATGTGGACTGTGTAACTAAAGTGAACAATGCAATATAGTGCAATAATTCACAATGTACTGCTTGTGCAAAATGGTTGGAAAACAAAAAATGTCATGAGATTTAATAGGACAAAAAGAATGCATATTGTTTAATGTTCCATGTGTTTGAATCTTCAAAATGAATCTGATCCAGTGATCTGTGAAATGAAAACACCAGAGATACATCAAATGATGAATGTCGATGGGATATCATTACACGCAGCCTCTGCAGATGGCTGCTGAAATAGAAAAGAATTGGACAGTCGTAAGTCACTGATTTCAGTGTAACTAGCAACCAACTCGTCACACCACGTAGGTGTGAGATGCAGTCAGATATCAGTGGTTCTCAGCGTTGGGTCAGGGGACAACCAGGGGCAGACCTTAGAGGTTTGTTACTCTGAGAGTTCCATTTGGTTCCATTTGTACACTCTCAGAGCTTAATTAGCCTAATGATTTTTCAGTGTATATTGGGGTCCCAGAGATAAAACATTGTATCAAATGGGGGCCAGTGGCCTAATGCATATCAAACGGGGGGTCCTTAAAATAAAAGGGCTGAGAAGTGAGAACCACACCACACCATATTTAGATTTTATGTTGGCACATTGGATTGGATGAACTGATTTTCACAGGGTGCCTGCGCAAATCAGCATCTTTAGGTATGCATGGAAAAAAATTGTGTCGTGTGATGTCACATGTGATGTCACGCTCTAGACTATATAAGTGTTATATTCCCTTATACGTCTACTTTATCTGAGAGACGGGCAGAGACGGACAAAAACTGAGAAACTTACTCATGTTGGTCGTTTCTACAGCTATCCAGATCACGGTATTGTAGAAACCTGTGAATTACAGTGCGGTCTCAATGAAGGTCGTAGACGACTGCACCACCATGAACGACCAGCAGCTGGACCTGAGTGGGAAGCTGATCATCAAAGCCCAGCTGGGTGATGACATCAGACGCATCCCTATCCACAACGAGGAGATCACCTACGATGAGCTGGTGCTCATGATGCAGCGCATCTTCCGCGGCAAGCTGCACGGCAACGACGAGGTCACCATCAAGTACAAGGACGAGGATGACGACCTAATCACCATATTCGACAGCTCTGACCTGTCTATCGCCACCCAATGCAGTAAAGTCCTCAAACTCACTCTGTTTGTGAACGGTCAGCCACGGCCCCTGGAGTCCAGTCAGGTGAAATACCTGCGCAGGGAGCTTATTCAGCTGAGGAACAAAGTCAACAGCCTCCTGGACAACTTGGAACCCCCCGCTGAGCCTGGTTTGGCCGCCGCGGCAGCAGACAGTGAGTCGGTGGAGGGGAAGATCATGGCGGCCGAAGCGGTGATGAAACAGGCCCGGATCAGTGCCGGCAGCAGCTTCGACCCCCTGAAGAACCAGGGTGAAATCAACGTGAACGTCATCTCAGCCTTCGGATTGAGCGAGCACCGAACGTCAGCTCCCACTGGAGGTGCAGTTGAGGAACAGTGCACAGCAACCCAAGACAGCAAGGCCTCTTCCACAACATCTGCAGCTCCACCCCCTCAGACCCAGGCGCCATATGCAGGGATACAGCAGGGACCCCCAGCATCCATGGAAGGCCAGGTGTACCAGCAATACCAGGTTCCAGGCCAGTACCAGCAATACCAGGTTCCACTACCCATGCAGCATGCACTACTACCCAACACGGCCAGTATACAGCTCCAGCCCAGCCCTCCACAGTCCCAGCAGCAACAGCAACAGCAACAGCAGCAGCAGTTCCAGATGTACCGACTCCCAAACTCCCAGGCACCACCACAGCCTGCCCCTGCTCAGGCTCCAGCACCAGGCTTCCAGGGTGGCCAGCAGCAGCCTCCGCCACCCCAGGGAGCTCAGCAGCAGTACCAGACCCCCCACCTCGTTTACAGCCTGAACCCAAACTCCACCCAGACCCAAACAGGGTACAACCCTCCTCCAGGCAGCAATGTCAACCCCCCGTCACCAGGGGCCACTAACCCCTATGCCCTCAACCGTCGTGGCTACAACCAGGGATACACTCAGCCAGGCCCTGGATACCGCTAAAACTCATACATATATATATCAGCCTTTTTTTTACGGCATCGGTATACATGTAGGCGATTTGTCCCGATTTTTAACCACTTTCAACGTGCCATGATCCCTGTTTCGGGCATGTCATTAGAGGTGAAAATCTTCAGAAGTGTTCAAACATTCAAAACAAAGCAGGTCAAGCACACATTTAAGTGCTTAAAAAAAACGGTTTCTGTTTTATTTATTTTTTATTTTTTGGTAATTGGTGGTCATTGATGACAGATTTGGCATCAGTCAGGCTCTATACACAACCAACCACTTTCTGTGTCACCACTTGTAACCTTTTTCCCTCCGCTGAAACTAAACTATAGACGTGACAAACAATCTTGACACAGGATGACTCTCCCAAGCTTCCACGCTGTTGTAGCGGACGTAGCATCAGAGAGAGAGAGAGAGCAACTTCTCTGGCACTAAATGATTCTTAAAAGAGGTGACGACAGTGACAAACCAATTAAAATTAGTTCTTCATGGGAACAGGACGTCTTTGAAGACATGAGGACCTATTACGGTGTATCTCTGTCGGTGTAGGGTCTGTTTGTGAGTGGGATTCTCTGTTCTGTCTTTCAACACTCATTTGATACCCAGGGCACTGTACTGTTTAGCACCACGTTTTTCTGCAAACTGACTACCAGAAGGCGAAGGACGTGTCTCCAAACATTTTTTTTTCACATCTTACATTAAAATACCTTGTGGGTGGACGGTAGGCGTCAAACGTAATGTCCAGATTTGATTGGACGCTGGGCATCACAAACGTAACACCCAGATTTGATTGGACAGTGGGTGTCACAAACTTAACAGATGGCAGATCTACAACTATAAAGTTATGACACATTGTGCCTATAATTGCATGTCCAAAATATAGGGACGCCAAGTTGAAACAGCCACGTATCCTGCAAGAAACAACAACAACAAAAACTGATTGAGGCAGGTAGCATTGAATTTGTTTCTCTTGTTCTTACCTTACCGTATTTTAATCTATAATATGCCAAACATCCCTCCCTGATGCAATGACACATCTTAGTCACAACCAGAGACGTTTAAATACCTTGATGAGAGCGTCCTCCAGGTGGCGTTCATAGAGCTCATCTTGAACCTCGCGTAGATGTCTCCTCTTCTCAAACCTCTCCTCGATCATCAGACCGGCTTGGACCTTCCTGTCTTCAGCCACGCGCCTCTGCTGGTCCTGCCTCTCCTGCTGACGGTGCTGCTCAGACACCATCCTCTGTCTGTAGCTGGACGTCATGTAGTTCCTGGACGCCTACGAGAAGAGAAGACAACAAAATGGAAGCCTCATTTGTATTTTGTCAACTAGACCGATGCAAGATTTTTGGGTCCGATGCCGATTCCGATGTTGTAAAGTCCTAGAGTCTAGGACTTTCCAACATCGGAATCGGCATCGGACCCAAAACTCAAATCTTTGCTTCTGGGGATTCTACAAATGACTTCTAACAGTTTTATGAAAAACGTATGTTGCTTTAATGTCAGTGGTGCTCAAACCTTTTCATGTCAAGGACCTCCAAAATGATATGTATTTGGCCGCCGACCCCCATCTCAAAATATTTTGTTCCAGGGACCCACCCCCCCCCCCCCCCCCCCCAGAAGTAAAGATTTTCCGTGCTATTAGCTTGCACATCTGCTATTTTTGAATAGCCCAAAGAAATCTTAAAACACGTATGGATAAAGTGGTTACACAGATGCGTTCCCGGTTTGAATGGGCTGATTACTCACTGCTGCTAAAGGATGTCTCATCTGTATAAGAGACTTTATAGAATAGAGCAGTGGTTCCCAACCCTTTCTGGATCAGGGCCCACTGGGAAATCTTGCAAAGTGTTCGAGGATCCCGTTTGTTTTCATGTTTATTTTAATGATCAATCAATCGATTGTGTTCCGGCTTGGATCAATGGAACTAACATAGTGCTAGGGTTGGGACCCTTTAGGATTTAACGATTCCGGTTCCTCCACGATTCCCTCTTAACGGTCCGATTCCTAAACGGTTCCCTTTACCCATTCTATCTGTATATATTAGAAAAATGTTTAATTTGAATATTTTTTGATAAACACGTATTCGATCATACATACTGTACAGCATTGCATTCATTGTAGTGGCTCTCAAAGTGAGGTACAGGTACTTGAGGGGGTCCCAAATTGGAACTTACAGGTCGGTAACTGTGAACGGAGTTCACAAATAGAACCAAATGCACCCTTACGGATCCATTTGGTTCCATTTGTAAATTCAGAGTTTCCGTTTCCGGTTCCAAAGGTGATGGAACCGATTCCGGTTCCTCAATGTTGGATCCGGTTCCTCCAATTCCGGATCCCTAATAAGTGGTTGGGAAACTGCAATAGTGTGTTTCTATTCAACCATACACATCATCAAAGTGTTATTGTATAACTGTATCTGCTGGACATATTTCTCTACCTCTATAAGAAGGTATGCACCAATATGTATGTACAGTATATTGGAAATTGCATTTGATATTATAGACTTGTTTGTGTCTATATCTCTTTTATTTTCTTTATTATAACTCTACCTTGGAAAAGCAAAATGCTGGGAGCCTGTACAACGAAAAACAATTTCGCACGCACGCACGCAAGCACGCACGCACGCACGCACGCACGCACGCACGCACACACACACACACACACACACACACACACACACACACACACACACACACACACACACACACACACACACACACACACACAGCGGCAGACGTACACACACATGGGACATTCTGCATAATGACTACTTTCTGCTTTTGGTACTTTAAGTACATTTTGATACCAAATTACCAATACTTTTGTACTTGTACTCAAGTAAATTGAAACTTCTAACAGAGTATTGCAGTATTGATACTTTTACTTAAGTAAAACATGTGAGTACTTTTTCCACCACAGGTGCATTGTGTGTGTTGTTCTACAGTACAGAGTAACGTTGCGTTAGAGTTTGCGAATGAATAATGACATTCTAACGTTAAAGTGCTTACCATGCTGGTTGCAGACACAGCTACAGATGGATCGTCGTTATAAATCGATGAATAAATGAAGTTGTAATTATTTTGTACGACAGAAACAAACTGGTCCTCAATCATTCAAACTCCTGCTTCCCTTCCTTCCGCCTCATTCTTCTTTGTTGTGATTCTTGTTGTCATGGTAACGCCGGAAGTGCGTCCGTGACGCAGTTAGACAGTGGTTCATGTTCTTCTCAACCTGTGGGTCGTCACTCCCAGGGGGGTCCCCACATGATTTTTTGGGGGAGGGGTCCCCAGATGACAGTAAAGTGACAATTTAAGGACTTTTAATACCTAATACAAGAAAAAAAGAGATATTGAATGAAAAAAACACAATTAATGCACCAAAAGTAATCAATAAAAACTGGTGAAACATTGGCCAAATTATCAAATGATATAAGAAAGTGGCAATATATATATATATATATTGTGAAAATAGCTGATCTACAAGCTCACAACAACACCTTACAAAGCGAGGCGTTTTTCACAATTCACAAGTCGGGAATTCTAAATTTACTTGAGTAAAAAAAAGTACAAAAGTATTGGTATCAAAATGTACTTAAAGTAGCAAAAGTAGAAAGTACTCATTATGCAGAATGTCCCAGCCATTTCACAAGTTTTAAAATGTATAAAGCTCTTTTCAAAATAGCAGATCTACAAGCTCACAATGTGTCGCAAAATGCGACACATTGTGAGCTGCTATTTTCAAATGGACGAAATGTATGTAGGGTTAATAATAATAATTAAAATCTACAAAGTCACTAGTAACTTGTTTTCAAATAATTGTAGTGGAGTAAAAGTAAAATATTTGCCTCTGAGATGTAATGGAGTAGAAGTAAAAGTATTGGAAAATACACAACATAAGTAAAGTTAAAGTACCTCAAAAAGTACTTGAATAAATGTAATTAGTTACTTTCCACCACTGATTACACAGAATATTACACAGAGCTGTTACTCCATAGACTATATTAATGACGTAGCCCATTAGTGCTCTCTACTGACTGATCACTGCAGGCACCAGCGCATAACAGGATCAGAGTTAACTTTATTGTCACAGGTGTAGTACGTTTTCTGGGCCTCCATCATTTCGTAGCTTTTGGTGAGAAGGGAGAGTACAGAGAAAAGAGCAGAATAAGAAAAACACAGGATGGAAGCAGGTCAAAACAATCAAAGATATACAGTGCATACAGTGTATACAGATACCATTTGTAGTAGCAGGTATGGTAAGTAGGCCCCTACATGATTTTTTGTGCTTTGTGACCTTGTAGATCAGCTATTTTCATTGATTATTTCATGAAGGAATTGATAATTGATTAAATCAGAATGTGCTCATTTCTATAAGAGACATTCTGAGGTTTGTGACAATTTACTTTTAACTCGGGGACGCATCTCCGTACATCACACATCTTTGTCATTTTATATTTCTTTGGCTATTCGAAAATAGCAGATATACAAGCTCATCTTGTAGATCTGCTATTTTTTTGAAACATCGTGAAATTTGTGTAAATCTTGAATCTAGCGAACATTTGTTACTCAAATCTTTGCTTCTGGAGGGGGGGATTTTTGCATTTTTACGATAAATAAATAAATAGCAGATCAACAAGCTCATAGTGCGGCACTCGGTGCTATAGCCAAAGAAATCTAAAATGACAAGAGATGCGTTCCCCGAATTGAATGGGTTAAGAAAGCTCAGGAAATGTATTTATACTGTAGTAGGTTAATAGAACGGTTGTCTCATTTGAGTTGTGGCAGATGGCTGAGTGACACTTAGAGCTGCACTACAGTATGTACATTTCCTCTTCTACCCCGGACCATTGAGCTAATAGAGCCTGCCTGCTTGCTCAGGGGATAAATTGAATCTTGACCATCAGGTCAAAATTTGTGTCTAGGTGAGACATGACCTTTGATCTAAATGTTTCAATAGAAGAGCAGGGAGACAAAATTCAACCACCCCGATTGTATTAGTTATATTGTATTAACATACTCTACCAAACAGATTGAACAAAATTAAATTGTATTTAAAAAAAAAGAGTACATGGTGTTGCTTTAACTTCTCTCAAGCTGCATAATGGCTCAACATTGAGACTGAACCTGTGTGGGGTGATGGTCTCAATGACAAAACATCATAATTAAAATTGTATCAAGCACATGCAGCAGCATATACCAAACTAACTACTATACCTTTAAATATACCAAAGAAATTGTAAAAATAATAATAATGAAACGGATACATAAATTCCCTCATACATTAGGCCTACTTAATATAAACCCACGGGCGGTCTTTACTGTAGGCAAGGTTAGGCGAACGTATGGGGCCTTAACAGTCAGTGGGCCTCATGAGATTTACCCAAATTATTATTTTTAGATATAAACAAAACATCACAATTAAAATTGTACATGCAGCAGCATAAAATATACCACAATACATTCTAAAATAATAAAACGGATACATAAAATCCCTCATACATTAGGCCTACTTAATATAATAAACCATGTTGTCCAAGTACTAACAAGCAGCTGTTGTTGGCAGCTCATATGTTGTTGGAGTGAAAGAGAGAGAGAGAGAGAGAGAGAGAGAGAGAGAGAGAGAGAGAGAGAGAGAGAGAGAGAGAGATTTTCTTCATGTGAGATGGAACACATAGGAGAAGCTATCCGAGTCCAATGACCATCACATTAACACCAACAATAACAAAATAAATCAGCCTTTTCCACCAAACCTTTATTTGTTTACACAAGTAATACACGTGCACTCGAATAAATACATTATATACATCCTATCTGAAAATATAGTTCATCTAAATAAGGGCTACCTGTGTTGGTGAACTGAACAGTTGATTATTTACTGGCCTGGGAATGCTTTTGTAAATGCCACAGTCCTCCACAGGCAGAAGCTCACAGAGCTTTAAGTGTACGATGACTTTGTTCAAATTCGACAGAAATTATAATTACACTAAGACACACAACTGTGATAACTACTCTTTAGATGTAAGGACTGTGTCCTTGTGGATGTAAGAGGAGTGCCCCTGGTTTTTAAGTAGTGGGGTGTACATTGGTACATTGTCTGGCAGACTGATGCTTATGGTAGCATGACCACAAGGAAGTTAAAACTGGCAATGTACTGTATTGCGGCAAAATTGGCCCAGATTTTGCACTACCGTTTAAGTGACCTTGAGCAAGGCACTTGATACCAATGGTGTCTGCTCTGCAGTTGCCACTGTACTACCGTCACTTTGGTCAGCAGTCACCACCCTGTACAGGTTTCTACCCTATTTGTGTGTATAAGTTCTGGGCAAAAAAATATAATGTATTTGTACACCCAAGTCCCATCCAAAACATTACAATACATTACAAATCCTAGAGCACTGGTTTTCAGTGTGGGGTTTGGGTACCACCAGGATCTAAGTCTTTCGTATTTTGAGCGTTTGTTTAATAGGGGGACAATATTTCTACTGTGGTGACTGGGGTTCAAATCCACCATGGTGCCTCCAGCTTGGCCGGGCGTTCCAATGAAGACAACTGGCCATGTTCGTCGGTGGGAAGCCAGGCAGGGAGGCCGATCTCTGTCGCTGCACTACCGACTCCTACAGGTTGGCCAGAGCACCTTGCACAGAGCATTTCTGGGAAGAATAGCGTGTTCCTCTTGCACGTGTTATACCCTCCCGGTGAAACTCTCCTCACTTTCAGCTGAAAAGAGGCAGACTAGCGACGTAACATGTATTGGAGGCAGTGTTCATTTTGACAGCAAATTCAGATTTTGTCTTAGTCTTTTGAATAACACATTTAGTTTTAGTCCCATTTTAGTAGCTGAAATTGTTTAGTCTTAGTCGACTAAATATCAAAATATTTGTTGTCTTAAGTCTTTTAGTCTAATCTTAGTCAACAAAGTTAACATTGATTGGAGGAGACAGGTGGTTGTCTACACCCTCTCAAAGAGTAGGGGTCAAAAGGGACAGGGATTACATGGGGGAATTGCCATTTGGCAACTAAATTGGGAGAAAATTATAAATGGAAAAAAAGATAAAGAAAACAAAGTAGGTGGCTATTAAAGGGGCAACTGTTATATATTTGAATAAAAACAAAATAGCAAATTAAATAAACATTGTTTTATACAATGTTAATTTGTGTGTGTGTGTGTGTGTGTGGTGTGGTGTGGTGTGGTGTGGTGTGGTGTGGTGTGGTGTGGTGTGGTGTGGTGTGGTGTGGTGTGGTGTGGTGTGGTGTGGTGTGGTGTGTGTGTGTGTGTGTGTGTGTGTGTGTGTGTGTGTGTGTGTGTGTGTGTGTGTGTGTGTGTGTGTGTGTGTGTGTGTTTTACACTGCAGGGATCTGGGTAGGGTTCTTCCTTTGTTATGAATACAACTACAGTATGATGCTCTTTCCACATGTTGGTTCTCTCTAGGCCTTCATGTTCTCATCGTTCTGATTTGATCTGTAAAACACAGGCATAAAGCACCACATTATTAAAAAATGCTGCACATAAAACATGTCACTCAGTGTTCATAAATCTGTTGCAGTTGATGTAATGTTGTCATCACAGTTACTGAAATGGTCTACCTCAAAGCTCTTAAAGGGATATTTCACTTTAAAACACTTCTGGGGTCATTTTAACATCTACTTAGTCTTTGTGAGCACCCCAGACAGTTTAAGTTACTTGATTCAATATTTAGATATGATTATTATTCATTTGATCAGACACGCCCCACTCCTTTGAAAGTCCATTGAACTTCAAAATCGTCCAAAATCATTTTAACCATGTTAGACTCATTGAAAACACATAGCCCTGCTGGTTCTGGTGACTGATATTGTCCTTCTGATCTATACTGCATCATGCACAGCAGCTGTACTGTATGTCATGATGGCAAATTGGGGCTGACGCCCAAGGTAGTATTATGTAAATAAGACAATTTGTCCAAAAACAATACTGCTGCTGCTACTACTACAAAAAAGAAAAAGTATTCTACCTGTGGATGACTTATTACACTACATCTATTTTATCACAGGTTGTATTATTTTCTGTACCTCGTCACTGTTCCCCAGATCCTCATTTTAATTAGTCAAAATCCTAGGACAATTCTTTTATCCAGTATTTGTAACCTTTATTGTTTTGTTTAGTACTTTTGCACTGTTTGCCTATGCCAAGCTTTATGCTCCGTACATATGACAGAATTGACAATAAAGTTGAGTTGAAATAGGAATCTGTTTTTAAACAAAAGTAACAACAAATATTAGCTTGAGTAGGTATACTGCCGATCGGTCAGAGGAGGCGGAGGGGGGGGGGGGGGGGGGGGGGGGCTAACTGGGATTACTGATTTGTCAATGTCATTTAAATAATGGTATAACGATCTACAGGATCAGGTGGTTGGGTAGGAATCTGGGGATGTATTTAATGTTCTACAGCTACAGTAAATGGCGGTGCACTAATACAGTACAGCACAAAACACAACGATCAATACTCACTGTGAAATTTGCTCTATGAAAGGATTCAAATGAGATGAAATAAAACAAATTAATAGAAAAAGAATAAAGGTGTTCTGTGCATGAAGTGGGTCAGGCTGCTCTTGATTAAATGTTATACGAGAATGGAAATCAACAGGGACTTCATGATCAGAAAAACAAAAAAGCAGGAAGAAGGTAATATCAGGAATTTAAAGTAATTGTATGTCTAATAAACGTAAATCTTAGCCCATGCACAAAACAAAAGCAAGCCGCTAAAAACATCAAACTAAGATGAACTGGTGGTGAATCTTTCGTAACTACTCACTACATTTTGGGCAAAAAGTTAAATTGTCATTTATTAGATACTAGACATGAAAGTTACTATATTACCATACTTGGTGTGGTGTTGAATGTGAATTTGGTCTTAATACACCAACATCTATCTATCTTAATACACCATCAAAACCTTAACCCCTTTCACCTTGACATCCCAATTTTTAGCATGTCATTAAAGGCAGATCTGTTTTTTTTATGTGATGCGTTGTGAGCTTGTAGAGTGGCTATTTCTGAAGATTTTTTAATAGAGCTTAAGTGGTTTATCTTTAAGATGTAATCTACATCATGATTCATTCTCATGTTCATTTTCAGCCTACCTTGAAGCCAGTCGACCCCCTCCTGTAAACCTTCTCCCTTGAGAGCATCACTGGCACTGAAACATATCAACAACAACAGGTCACATTAAGACACTGGTTCTCAACGTGGGGTCCGGGGACTGCCAGGGGGCCTTGAGGGGGTTGCAGGGGGTCCGCAGTTAAAGGAGTGATAGGCACCAAATGGACCCTTAGAGGTCTGTAACTCAGTGTACAAACACCGGCTTCGGATGCTGTCAATGCACTGAATGGGACATTATCATGTTTAATCAGACTATTGATTGTTCTAAGTAGGTGAGACCGACGGGGCTCAGTAAATGTTTTGTCGTTATTCTGTGGGTTGATGAAAGTTGGGGAAAACGCTCAGCCAAAAACATGATTTACGATTCTGTGCCTATCGGTGCATAACTCGGACGGCGTTGAGTCGGCTCAAGCGAACTTCGCAACGTTCGGCATGGCAACTCGCTCTCTTTAGCTCGCTATAATGTCCCATTCAGTGCATTGACAGTATCCGAAATGGATGGTACAAATGTAACCCAATGCATTGGGTTAAATTTGTATACTTTCAGACTTGAATTAACAGGATTTTACAGTGGGTGTGCACGTGTGTGTGTGTGTGTGTGTGTGTGTGTGTGTGTGTGTGTGTGTGTGTGTGTGTGTGTGTGTGTGTGTGTGTGTGTGTGTGTGTGTGTGTGTGTGTGTGTGTGTGTGTGTGTGTGTGTGTGTGTGTACCAGATGTGCCATGGCTTGTCTTTGATGTTCTCCAGGCAAAGCAACTGTGACACCTTGACTGAAGACAGCGCTTCTCTCACATCCATCTTGTTGGCAAAGAACAGGATGGGAATTCTCCTGTGTTTAATGTCTGAAGTCAGAGCAAGAAGGACAATATATATTACAATGTACCCTTTTGTTTATAATGAGTAACATCATTTTTCCCCCCAGTACAACTGTGATAGAAAAGAAAGCCAAATCACATACTGTACAGTATACCAAATAGATACCAAATCATCCTATATTAAAATTGCCTAGGTAGGGACCGTGGACGGTGGACGTCACAAACGTAACATCCAGACTTGCGAGGCGCATCGTTGCTCTGATCTGCACGAAAATTGGCCACAGGCGCTTCGTTTCTCCAATCCGCACACGCACAAACACTGTTCAGGGGTCTGTCATGAGAATAATCATACCAGGGGCCAGGTGTGGGGCCAAAGGTGCCAACGATGCTCCAATCTGCACCAAACTTGGCACAAGCACTGTTCAGGGGTCTGGATGAGAATAGTAGCATCAAAAAAACTAAATTGCACATATATGGGGCTCTCGCTCTATTGCAGTGTTTAACACTTCAAAAATGGCCATAACTTGGTGACCATTGCTCTGATCAGCGCAATATAGGATTTGGATACATAGATTTGAAGGCCGCATAGCGGCCTGGAAATCTAGAAGCTCAAAAACCCTGTCTCACATCTTCTAAAAAATTCTAAAACTGCCACAAATTGCAGACCTACAAGCTCATAATTCTTAATTAAGAGGTTAAGTTGGGATTGATACAATTATTCATGCAATCACACAAGTACAGTACCAGGATAACGAATAACACAGATTTACCTGGATGACCTAGTAATGTGTCCAGCTCTTCTTTGGCAACTACCATCCTCAGTTTGTCTCCACTATCAATGACAAAAATTATGGCTTGACCCTCCCTGAGGAAGACATGGACACCAGAGGGGCCTCAGTGAAACAGCACTCATGGAATCAACTGTACGCAGGTCAGAGAAAACTGCATGGCAATAAGAACGGTGTGATTTGCACACTCACTTGTAGTAGTGCTCCCAGAGGTTCCTGTATCTGCCTTGGCCAGACATGTCGAACACTGTGAAGGAGAGACTGAAGAGAAGAGTGGAGAATACAACACAACAGAAGACACTTAACTTCAGTACAGAGTAATAATGCCTAAATTATACTGTCTGTATCGCTATGCAATGCATTGTTAGCTTGTTAACAGACTTGTAAACGTGGTGGAAAGTAACTAAGTACATTTACTCAAGTACTGTACTTAATTACGATTTTGAGGTACTTTTACTTTACTGGAGTATTTCCAATTTTCAATACTTTTACTTCTACTCCACTACATCTCAGAGGCAAATATTTTACTTTTACTCCACTACAATTATTTGAAAACTTTTGTAGATTTTAATTATTATTAAAAAACATACATTAACCACTTCAGTCCTATTTAAACTTTGGCTATTTGAAAATAGCCGATCTACAAGCTTGTATATCTGCTATTTTCAAATATTTTAATACAATTTATACATATGATATGATACCTTGTGAAACGGGATTCTGCATAACAAGTACTTTTACTTTTGGCTTTAAGTACATTTTGATGACAATACTTGGTATTTAAGTACATTCCGAGTATTTCTACATTGCTGTATTGATACTTTCACTTGAGTAAAAAATCTGAGTACTTCTTCCATCACTGCTTGGCATCTGAAGTTGTATGGAGTAAACAATTGTACAAAGGCATACTTTCAAATCATGTTCAGCTGTTTTGTTGAATACCTTGATGTCTTGAACTTCTCTATGCTGAAGCCAATGGTTGGGACGATGTCTTGTGTCTGGGCCTGTGAGAAACAACAAATGTGTCTGGTGTTAACGCCTAAACATTGACTTAACCACTGTAAATGCAGTGGTATATATCCACTGTATGTTGCTGGGGAAATAAGGGTCCCAGTTTGTACATGTGATACCTTCACGGACCACCAGTTGAAAACCCCTGACTTATAGTACAAAAATATTACTATTACTTGTCCAGGGAGGGAACACAACAGATTCAATATAATGGCACACATACATTGGAAGGTTTGAGTCTGTTGATGATGGTGGTTTTGCCACTGTTGTCCAGGCCCAGACAAAGCACGTTGACCTCTTTCTTCTTCAACCCCAGCCATCCTGCTAGCTTGTCAAACAGCCCCATTGGCAAGCCTGCTACCATCAGCTGCCTCGCTATCCTGTCTTACTGTCAAAGAAAAAATAAATAATTAAAAATCACAACAATTCAAGTCATCTTGTTCATGTTGTCTAGTCCAAGCAACATTTTTATTTCAACATGGACACCACTCTCTCAAAGCTAGAAATCAATGGTCCATGATGACTAAATGCTCTCATCAGTGTCAGAGATGCTTTATTCTGAAAAATGTATTAGTATGCATAACCTAAATCATTTAAGCCCAGCACAGCCCCTTTTCAAGTGTGTAATCTCAAATGAAACAGCACTGTAAGGAAAGTGTAGCCTACAGGTGTAAATGAAATAATTGTAAATTGCACTGTTTCTATGTCACAGTCACAAAGCTGGTATAGAACCAATGTAAATGTTATTCACGTTTGCACATCTAGGTCAGTGGTTCTCAAGCTTTTCAGGCCATGACCCCCCAAAATAATCATTTTTGAACTGGGGACCCCCCCACCCTGTACTAGGAATTGTAGTAATTGAGGCATTCAATTTAAGTCCGACTCGGTTCCACAGATAAATATTCTTGTAGATCGGCTATATAATTAAAAAAAAAAATGTAATCTTTCCTAAATTATTTAATCATTTAGTCAATGTTTTACCAGTTTTTAAAGTATAGTGTTGATTATTTTGATACTGTAATGGATTTTCTCTCTTTTCTTTTTTTAGGTATTAAAAAGGTCTTAAAAGTCCTTGAATTGTCACTTCACTTGGACCCCCCAAAATCAGGTGGGTACCCCCAGGTTGAGAACCACTGATCTAGGTCAAACTCAACACAAATGCACAATACTCTTTACTGTGTCTTGTTGAGTGCAGTTTGCATACTGTTAACACTACTGCGATGTATGTATGGATTCACTATGAATTGAGTACAAAGGACCCCAATGGAACAAGCCAATAGCTTTCTTGTTTTTTTTTATTCCTATTAGCTGACCTTGTATTGAACTGTGCGTTCATGTGCTTTTTTCTGCAAACTTCTAATACAGTATTCAATCAATCAATCAATCAATCAATCAATCAATCAATCAATCAATCAATCAATCAATCAATCAATCAATCTCGTGCTACCAAAGGACACGCCACATTCGTCATCATTGTGCGTCGGTGTCTTCTTACGACACAGACTAACCCACCCTACTAACGTTATTCCAAGTTAACATGAATGTTTACATTTGGAGAATAAATGTCCACAGCATGTTAGTGTATTCTTCATCATAAACCCACGTTAACGTTATAGCTGCCATTAACATGTTGCTTTTATTATGTGCGACCTGACTGTGGGTTCTAGGTTTTTTTGTAATCCCTTGCTATGCTAATTAGTAACTACCTAAGACTAGCTAATGTTGTTAATCTCGTTAGCCTTGCCTACTTCAACCTGGTGTTTGCGTTTTCGCCCCCTTTTGGCCCGTACATCTACATAAACGTTCATATTTCCAATATAAAGTGCTAACCCCATGGCCACGGATGTTACATCTATGCACGGGCCCTCAGAAGTACTCGTATCTTCGGTATTGTTCAGTAAAAAGCATTTTAATCCGATCGGTGGCCATTTTATCCGTATTTTCGCCATATGATTTCAACTACGCGACCCTATCGGTTGGGATATGTATTGCACTCTGATACATTATAATAAGTATGACAAAATGGCCACCAATCAGATTAAAATGCTTTTTATTGAACAATACGGAACATACGGGTACTTATGAGGGACCGTACATAATTATAACATCCATGGCCATGAGGTAAGCACTTTATATTTGAAATCTGAACGTTTATGTAGATGTTCGGACCAAAAAGGGAATATACGCAAACTCTATACTGAAGTTCATCCATGACGGTCATGACAGATGACCGTCTTGGATCCATGGCTATGCTAATAACTACCTACGACTAGCTAAAGCTGTTAACCTCGTTAACCTCATCCCTACGTTTACAATCCAACCGAGGCTAACATGAGCTGTAGCCACAAAAACACTAATCAGATGAGTTGACACAGAATAGCAGCCAAAATTACTAGAATCTTACACTGGCTATTGTGTTAACAAGCCAGCCAAGCCAGCCATACATTTATACTATCACTAAACGCTAGCTTCCCTTTTCTATCACGCCAGAACATGAGATACTACACCTACTGCAAAGTCTTCAGATCACACTCCCGTTATGCATTCAGTTGTCTGTTATTGCGTCAAATTAACATATACGTTTCCCAAAGGAGTCCAGTGTTTCATTCATTTCTCTCTTAGTAGTAGTCCTTGAGCCTGTAAAGTATTTACACCTTGTTGCTTGGAAACGAGGGTGCGCTCAATTTGCTCGACTCAACTCTGCCATCTATTGGTCCTGGTATTGTATTTTTTTTTTGGTTAATATTTCTAACAGGACAGTGTATATTACAATGACAATTAAGCAGGGCAGCAGCTGTGGGTGGTGTAAAGTAACTAAGTACATTTACTCACGTACTGTACTTAAGTACAATTGAGGTATTTTTTACTTTACTGGAGTATTCCCAATTTTCAGTACTTTTACTTCTACTCCACTACATCTCAGAGGCAAATATTGTACTTTTACTCCACTACAATTATTTGAAAACTTTAGTTACTAGTTACTTTGTAGATTGTGATTATTATTACAAAACATACATTAACCACTTCAGCACTATATACATTTCGGCCATTTGATAGCAGATCTACAAGCTCACAATGCTTAGCATTTGTGAGCTTGTAGATAGGCTATTCTCCAAAGATTTGTATACATTTGAAAACATGAAATGGGACGTTTTGCATAATGAGTACTTTTACTGTTTGGTACTTTTTGATGCCAATACTTTTATACTTTTTTTCACACACACACACACACACACACACACACACACACACACACACACACACACACACACACACACACACACACACACACACACACACACACACACACACACACACACACACACACACACACACACACACACACACACACACACACACACACACACACACACACACACACACACACACACACACACACACACACACACACACACACACACACACACTTATATATATATTGATTGATTGAATTTATTTGGTGATTCAATTCAATTCAATTCAATTTTATTAAAGTGTCAAATCACAACAAGTTGTCTCAAGACACTTTACATGTAGAGAAGAGACCCAACATCCCACCCTGAGCAAGCAATTTTGCGACAGTGGCAACGAAAAACTCCCTCTTAATTCAACAGGAAGAAACGTCAGGCAGACCCTAGGCTCTAGGGCGGGGGCCTTCTGCCTCGACCGTGTTGGGGGAAAGAAGAGAGAGAGAAAGGGAGAGACAGAGGAGAGACAGAAAGAGATACAGTGCAAGCAGTAACAATAACAATAATAGCAAATATAATAGTGTAAGATACTAGCATATGATAGTATAATATAGTACAGCAATAGTGTGTATGCAGTATATAATGGAATAATATAAAAATGTTTAAGATAATATAATATGCGGTATAGTGTAGTGTAGTAGAAGTCCACGGTCGTGTCCAGGTCGTGCTCCATGGAGAGAGGCCCGGTCCGGTCCGCAGTCACAGTCTTGAGCCGCAGCTGGGGGTCCGTAGTAACAGTCCATAGACTCCATGGAGAGGCCCAGGCCCGGTCCGCAGTCACAGTCTTGAGCCGCAGCTGGGGGTCCATAGTAATAGTCCATGGACCTGCGACGTGGGTGGTAGAAGAAACTCCGGGGAACGAGTCCCCGGTTGTAGAATTAGTGGCAGGCCTTACTAGAGCGTGAATCCGTACAGGGTTAATTACGATTGTACCAATGGGACACAAACCCACACAACCAAAGGGAGGACGGGAAGAGAGAGGACGAGGGGAGAGAGGAGAAAGGGGAAGGTGGGGGAGAGAGGATGACTATAGGGGGACTGAGTCTATACACTTCGGCTATAGGCTTTATCATAGAGAAAGGTTTTTAGTCTAGTTTTAAATATACAGAGTGTGTCTGCTTTACGGACTGAGACTGGGAGAAGGTTCCACAGCTGAGGTGCTTGAAACTTAAATGGTGATAAAAAGAGGACACATGAGTACTTCCATGAACAACAACACACACAATATCACCAAGGATAAAAACACAATGAAGGCCCAACATACTCAGCCCTGTGAGGCTCTTTCAATTGTATCCCATCCTGACCACCTGTTGACTCTTCATGTCCAGAAAATGTGTGCCGTAGTCCCTTTCTTGAGCAGTTAACTGGACATTTCCATAGATGTCCTGCTCTATAGTTTTCATGCCTGTTACGTGTTATGCTGTACAAGTTTAAGTGTCTCTTTTTGTTAGCAGTTTAGTCAGCGTGATTTGTTTGGTATGATTGTGAAAAGGTGATCCTCATTTGTCCTCATTAGACGTCCAAAATTTAACCATCATCACTGCATCCTTATTGCATCATACTTGATGCTCATTTTGATGGAGTAGAGCCAGTCGCCAATGGAGATGAAAAGAGGAGTAACTTTGATGTATCTTGGTGGCAGACAAGACTTTAATCTTCACAGAACATGATAGAATGCCTGGTCACTGAAACCGTCAGATGATACCCGAGATTGAATTATTTAATGATTCTGTAAGGATAGGTGAAAAGAATCCAGTCTAACAAGGACTAAATACATAATCAACTCTGGTGGGCTCACTTATAAGTTGAGTAAAGTTTGCATTGCCAAAAAGGTTACGATAGTTGAGAAATCAAGCCAAATAATAATTTCATTCAGACGATGTAAGGAGTTAATGATGGACGAAAAATACATTTAGTAGATTTGGTGGATTTAAGTCTATATTTCCTTTAGAGGAAAACAACCTCACAAGATGGCACCCCCCTGTCCATAGAGGGCACCATCTTGTGTGGTCATCCACTATTAAAACAGCACAGTGTGACATCACATTCTCTTTCTTGATAGTCAGTTATTTTGGACATTCAAAATGCATAGGCTTCAATTTTAAAGAATAATCTCCTAATGTTCGCATGCACAACATGTAGACCTTTAGCTGTGTTAATTATGCAGACAAAGTTCATAGAGTAAAGGAATATTCACGACGAGTATACAAGAAAAAGTAAATAGGGATAAGGGCTGGTAGAGAGCAGCACGCACACACAAAGTTCATGAGAACAAAGACAAAGTGGAGTAGTAAGCAAAGCAGAGCTCAAAGCAAAATGGAGCTCAGTCTGCCTAAATCTGTTGTGAGTGACCAAAGGAAAAAAAGAGAAAAAGAAGCAATAGAGAATAGAGAAAATAGCTAAGTCCCAATTATTTATTCCCCTCAAATAAGCCTTCCATAAAAGTTAGTTTAACAAAAGACATCAACTGTCGCAAACATTCACGACCCCGCACCTATTCATTTCAATGAAAGCGACGTACTGGGTGCTCCCAGTATGTCGCTGGGGACACCCTACTTTGGGTTTGAGCCCTCTGGTCTGATGCAAGCCCCCAGAACCAGGGGGAGTTATCAAGTGCTGATCCCCTGGTGGCTGACTCTGGTAGTGCAGCTTGGCCACATCTGCGCTGGGGCCCATTACATGAGAAAAAACGGTTTCAACCAATGGGCCGGACTCACAGGCTTGTGCACAGAGGCAGTTTGGCAAATTAATAGCAGAGAAAAGAAAACCAGGCTGAGAGCGGGAGAAAGAAAAAGGGAATTGATCCCCAATGGAGTTATGGAGATTTAATTTGGGTATCACGGAGGATGAGTTGGAATCTTCTGGGCAGAAAAAGAATGAGGAATTCTCATCAATAATTACTCTTAAACCTGGTGGTATAGAGTAAAGTCTTAACAGGATCAAACTGCCAACGTTTCTGCAGCGCTGAAGTGAGGCTAGATGTGGACTTGCATACCTTTAAACATCAGTTCCTTCTTCTCCAGGGCAAGGATTGGTCTTGGACCAGCTTTGAAATCCTGCCGGCGAACAGTAGAGTACGATGGACCCTCTCCAGGATCAGAAGCGTTGTTAGGTTCTACTCGCTAAAGGACCAGTCAGCCTGGTCCAGAATCTCCACAAACACCCTAGCAGGCTCCTCCCTCCTATTCTCACTCTATTGGGCCTCCTCTATTATTGGGCCTCCTCTATTGGGCACAGGGTCTTGGGGTATGCTGGGGACATCCCCAACCGCTAGCCCGCCATGTTTCACATCCTTCAGCTGGGGGGGCTGGGTCTGTTGTTCCACTGCAGGGGGAGGGGGGCCCCTTCGAAGTCTGCTCATCGGTGTGAAGCCGTGCTGGAAGGCTGCCTGGACACCGCCATACATAAACACCAGGATGGAGAGTATAATAATGAAGAAGAGGACAGGAATCTGCAGCGTCACAGGTAGGTCCTTAAGGAGCGCCCTGAGCAACTCACCAATCCCCTTGCCAATGTGCTTCAGAGGCTCTGTGATGAAGGTGGTGATGGTGAGCGATATGGCCTTGGTTGGCGGTACCAACAGGATTGGGTTGACCATGAGAACTTCATAGTATCTCTTACAGGGGTCATCTTGAAGAGTCCATGTCCTTCTGAACCACTCCTTCAGGCTGTCGCTCCAATCAGTCTTCGTTATCCCAGTGCATTTGTCACCGAAACTTTCCATCTTCACAATGTTGTTTTGGTGTTCAGCAAAAGCAATCTTGTAGAGGTAGAACCAGTTCCAAATGATACTGATAAAGAAGCAGATAGCAAACATTCTCTTGAATTGGACAAACCAGGAGACCACCGACCACAGTTGAGTATTAATGATGGCCACTATGACCATGACACACAGGGACGCCCTTAAGACACTGTCGAGCCCAATGCCAAAGGTGTCCTCAGAGTACATGTCAGATGGGTCGATCGAGTCGTTGTGTTGATCCAGTGCAGCATGCAGTGACAAGCTGCATACTACCAGCACAATGAGCAGGAAGCTGGCACAGGGGAGGGACATTTTCAAAGCTAATCAGCTTATCTGCTATATAGTTTGCAAACACAAGGTCAGCAAACACGGAGAATTATGGTTTCATAAATAGGTCCAACGCTTCCAGACACATCAACAAGTCCACAATTGGACCTTCCTGTTTCATTCTCATGACAAGAATCAACACGCTACTCCATCAGCTGTTTTTATACCGGCGGCGACATCACAATTACTTCAGAACTCGTATTGTGATTGGCTGAGACATAATGGATTAGCCAATAAAACTAGTTTGCTGTCATACACAAGGTCTTTATGACAAATATGAATGCAATATCACATAAAATATGTTGAAAACTCTGTAGTACTATATTCATTCCAGAAGTTATATTATAATAACTAGTCCATACCCAGGATGTGCGCACTTCTAAGTAATTGCAGACTTTGTGTTATGTATGGGCAAGGCATGTGTTCCTACGACTCGATGTCTGCCTAACTCCGACAGTTACAACACACGCACGCACGCACGCACGCACGCACGCACGCACGCACGCACGCACGCACGCACGCACGCACACACACACACACACACACACACACACACACACACACACACACACACACACACACACACACACACACACACACACACACACACATAGTGCAGCTCCTCCGCAGCCGTGAGGCAGGTCGTTGCGGACCCCCAGGTAATTCTTTGTGGACCCCTTGGAGGTCCGCAGATCTGACACTCTGCTCCGTTGCATCTTGGTGCTAGCGCTGTTAGCATCAGATGACCTGGTGTTGATGGATCGGCTGGATAAGCGGTTGTCCATAACCGGCAATGCAACCAATACGGCCATATATAGGCATATATGAAGATACGGTTGTCCAGAACTGCCGAGCTGACAGCTATATGGGAACGACCGACTTCAAACTCACATCGGCGAGGAGCCAGGGGAGTGGTGCCCGGCGTCGAGTTGGTCGGATAGGCGGTTGTTCATAACCGCCGATCAGACCGATATCCGACCGATATCCGACCAATATGCCCAAAACAGCTATGTCACCAATTGTGATGTCACCCCTGCTATAAAAACACCTGATTCGGATGCTATCAATGCATAGAATGGGAGATTATCACGTTCTATCAGACCATTGAATGGGCGAAGTAGGCGACCTACCGTCTACCCCGCGATTTATCAGACCATTCAGTGGGCGTAATCAGGAGCTACTGACCTACCGACGGAGATGACTTAAATACTTTAGTTTCGGTTTTGGTTTTGGTTGTTTCGGTTTCGGACCATGACGGAGGCGCGCAGTCTCAGGCGAGGTGGAGCCCCGCGACGGGCCACCGAAGGAGCTAAGGCGACTGAGTTGCCGTCCGGAGCGGTGCGACCCTCGCCTGTGCCTACTCAGCGCCGTTCGAGTTATGTACCGATATGGACAGAATCGTAAATATTGTTGTGGGGACTGCTCCGCCTCCGTCGGTAGGTCAGTAGCTCCTGATTACGCCCAATGAATGGTCTGACAAATCGCGGGGTAGACGGTAGCTCGCCTACTTCGCCCATTCAATGGTCTGATAAAACGTGATAATCTCCCATTCAATGCATTGATAGCATTCGAAGCCGGTGATAAAAACAGCTGTTGGTGCAAGTTAAAGGACACACTTCACTTTGATAGTATTATTCAGTGGGCTAGTTGATTTGTGTGCAATTGTTGGAACTACTTGAAAGTTAAGCCCCTCCTGTACAAACCAGGATATTTGGCCTTATAACCCACATACCCAGTGTTGTACAGGGCCCTTTATTAGAACTATTGCAGTCTCTGCTACCAAATTAGCTTGAACCACCTTGCAAAAGACACAGGTTAGACACCACTGCGGTGGGTCTTCCAGACAACCAGTCAAGACTTATTTGAGTAGATAGAATATCTTTCATTGGCCACTCCGGTTAGGCATCTAAGCATCTTGGTTCACTTTCGGACACCACTGCTTCACTGGTCTTGGCTTCAGACAACCCTTATTTGAGTAGTATGGGCCTTCATGAAACCATAATTCTCAGTGTAAGCTGACCTTGTGTTTGCAAAAGTGTCAGTGCCTCAGGCAGCCTGCAACATTGTTTTGGGGCTCCTTGTGGTATGTCAACAATATTAGATAGCAGGTTAACCTCGATACCCCAACCTTGGTTGCCCAGGAAACTGAGCCATTCAAGCCATAACTTACGGCTGACGTGATGACAAAAAGCGTAACCAGGCTTTTCAACAATTTTTTAAGATGCAATGCCATTTCTTTTAATCTTGATACTGTTGTGTGTGGAAATCCAATGTATATAATCTATGAGTGCCTCTGTATTCTTTTGTAACAAACCGGCAACTACCTTGCCTGTTCTTGCTATTTCTGATATGCATGACGAGCCTTCATGGGACTTACATTTTGAAACTTGTTTGAGGACGAAGAAGACACAATTGTTCATGAACAAGTCGCGAACCTTACTTAGAGGAGGTGACGTGCTGGTAACCTCTCCCCTCTTACCTGTTCTATCACGGACTTGTTATCTTACTTCCAAGGACAAGAGCCCAAACACACACACACACACACACAAACACAAACACACCCTGCCCCTCACTCTACACCCTCACACAAGCCCCCGATCTACAACCATCTGACAGAAAAGACATTCTAGTACTCTGAACCTATACCTATACAAATGTTTAAAACATTTTGTACCATTTTCTTATGGATCTAAAGTGTACCATTTTCCATTTGTATGTGTTAATATGGTTTAAAGTGTCAGTGCCTCACAGGCAGCATGCAACATTGTTTTGGTCTGATGGGCTCCTTCTGGTATGTCAACAATATTAGATAGCAGGTTAACCGCGATACCCCAACCTTGGTTGCCCAGGAAACTGAGCCATTCAAGCCATAACTTACGGCTGACGTGATGACGAAAGGCGTAACCCCACGCTATGTGTATAATTACTCTGTATCTCTGTTTGAACGTCAGAAGAATATATGAACCATGCATTCCAACGCTTGTAAGATCTCTTTGGAATAAACCCAAATACTATTATAACACGTTTCCTTCCTCCGTTTATTGATGTAATTAATTCTTATCTGACCAGTGTTGATGGATCGGCTGGATAGGCGGTTGTCCATAACCGGCGATGCAACCAATACGGCCATATATAGGCATATATGAAGATACGGTTGTCCAGAACTGCCGAGCTGACAGCTACTGTATATGGGAACGACCGACTTCAAACTCACATCGGCGAGGACCCAGGGGAGTGGTGCCCGGCGTCGAGTTGGTCGGATAGGCGGTTGTTCATAACCGCCGATCAGACCGATATCCGACCAATATGCCCAAAACAGCTATGTCACCAATTGTGATGTCACCCCTGCTATAAAAACAGCTGTTGGTGCAAGTTAAAGGACACACTTCACTTTGAGTAGTATTATTCAGTGGGCTAGTTGATTTGTTTGCAATTGTTGGAACTACTTGAAAGTTAAGCCCCTCCTGACCGATAGATATGGACCGGTATTTACTAGGACAAATAGCCAGATAAATCAATCTGGCTAGCTGGTTAGCCTGGAAAATGTCCCTCCCCTGCGCCAGCTTCCAGCTCATTGTGCTGGTAGTATGCAGCTTGTCACTGCATGCTGCACTAGGTCAACACAATGGCTGGACCGACCCATCTGACATGTACTTTGAGGACACCTTTGGTGTTGGGCTCGTCACCGTCTTAAGGATGTCCCTCTGTGTCATGGTCATAGTGGCAATCATTAATACTCAACTGTGGTCAGTGGTCTCCTGGTTTGTCCAATTCAAGAGAATGTTTGCTATCTGCTTCTTTATCAGTATCGTCTGGAACTGGTTCTACCTCTACAAGATTGCTTTTGCTGAACACCAAAACAACATTGTGAAGATGGAAGGTTTCGGTGACAAATGCACTGGGATAACGAAGACTGATTGGAGCGACAGCCTGAAGGAGTGGTTCAGAAGGACATGGACTCTTCAAGATGACCCCTGTAAGAGATACTATGAAGTTCTCATGGTCAACCCAATCCTGTTGGTACCACCAACCAAGGCCATATCGGTCACCATCACCACCTTCATCACAGAGCCTCTGAAACACGTAGGCCAGGGGATCAGTGAGTTGCTCAGGGCGCTCCTCAAGGACCTACCTGTGACGCTGCAGATTCCTGTTCTCCTCACTATTATACTCTCCATCCTGGTGTTTCTGTATGGCGGCGTCCAGGCAGCCTTCCAACACGGCACCACCACTCCACTGCGCAGACTTCCAAGGGTCCTTCATCCCTCGGCTGCGGAACAACAACAGACCCAGCCACCCCAGCTGAGGGATCAATCAAATCAAAGCTTTATTTATAGAGCACATTTAAAACAACCATGGTTTACCAAAGTGCTGTACAAGATCAAAACAAAGAATCAACATATACATATACACGTGCGGCCACATACTCGTGTAACATACAGTATAAAAACACCGTATCAAGATATACATCTACATCTGCGGCCACATAGAGTTCACCGAGATGGGAAGTCTTGTCAGTAAAGAAAACTCAACACAAAAGGACGTCAGAGTAGGGCTAGGGAAGGCTCACTGTGGTTTTGTTAGGCTCCAGTCTATCTGGAAGTCTAAACAGTACGCCATAAGGACAAAAATCTGACTTTATAACAGCAATGTGAAATCAGCGCTGTTGATTGGAATGCGGGCGAGTCACAAGTGATATGACGATCAATGCCTTAAACAAATGATGCCTGAGAAGATCTCAAACAAAAAACTATGGCCAAGTGCAAACACAGCCGGTTTCGATGGCTGGGACATATTGAAAATGGCCCAGAATCGTATCCCAAAAGTTGCTTTAAGATAGACTCTTGCAGGGGAAAAGGAAGAAAGGTAGGCCGAAAACAACCTGGCGAGGAACTGTTACAGCTGAGCTAAAGGAGAGGAACCTTACATGGGGATGATAGGGTGAGGCACAACATGCAGCACAAGACAGGTCCGGATGGAGGCAGAAAGCCTTATTAAGAGGATGAAGTTAAGTAACCCTTAAAGATTTAAAAAACTTGATGGACTGGGCAGATCTGATGGGGAGGGGCAGGCTATTCCAGAGCCTGGGGCGGTACAGCAGCCGCAAAGGCACAGTCACCCCTGGTTTTCTGATTAGTTCTAGGCATGACCAGCAGCAACTTGTCAGCAGACCTCAGGAGTTCTGACTAGTGTGTGTAAGGATGCAGGAGTTCAGAGAGATCCAGCAGAGCCAACCCATTTAGAGATAAAAACAAATAGACCCTGTAAGGACCCTGAAATATATTATAACATTGACAGAGACCTTAACCTCAAATTAAAGAAAATATTGTCGTGACATGCTTTTGGAGTAAAAAAAGAGAAAAAAGCACACATCATGAGAGATATGGAATTTCAATCAGCACGCCTGCATGTGCATTTGAGAGCGCAGGTAGAATTGTATAAAAGTTATTTGGTGCGTTTGTGCCTAAGAGGAGCAACAGAGCCTAGTCCTGTATATCACTTCATGTAGAATTGATTATAGAAAAAAGAACATCAGCACTGAGGACACAAATTGTGTCCAGGGCATTAATCAGTAATTTTAACTGAGGGAAAACAGTGGCCCCCGGCCAGCTCCGGAGTGGAGCTGCCCGGGGGCGGGATCTTAGGCCTGGCATCATCACGGGTTCAGCAGTCAGGGGCATCCAACATTCGGATGGTTGAGTCCAGCTCGCCCGCAGTTGAGGTGATGACAGCAGGACCTATGGAGACTTCGGGGTCAGTCGAAGCAGCCTCTGGGACAGAAGGAGTCGAGGAGAATCTTATCTGCACTCATTTGATGGAGCTGGGCCACTCTCAGCTAGCCTGGTAAAGCCCCTCCCTCCGGAAAATCTAATTTCCATTTGATTTCAGGAAGGAGTCTGGCATGAGAACCTGTGTTTTTGTAATACCGTTGACTGACAACCCCTTCAGCCAATCAGCAGTTGTTCCCCTTCAGCCAATCAGCAGTTAGTTTTTACCACCTCCAGACTAATGTGGGACTTTTGAAAGGGCCATGCCCAGAATAGGTTGACTTATTCGGATACATAAGTGTCACTGCCCGCCCCTGCCTGTTCTCTGAATTTGTATTTTTAAATAGGCTGTCATGATTAATTGACCACATATATGAAGTTAAACAACTAAATTCTATCTGAACTATATCTTAAAAGTAAATTCCGTGCATCAAAAAATAAGTTTGAGAGCGTTTTCAAGTTTTAAAACCAAAAACACTGCACAGAAAACAATGGCGAGCCGTTCCATTTTTGTCGGCTGCACTCGGATCCATTCGGGTTCGCTCAAACTCGCAACCTGATTGGCCAACTTTTGAGTATTGACTGTTAAAGTGGTTAAATGTCTGAAAATACACATTAACATAAATCCCACTGATATGAGTGTGCTGTCAAACAAGTCTATGAAGCTATAAAAAGTTTATTCTGCAACATAATTTTATACAATATGTAATGGGGGTTCCTGCTTCATCTCTCAGCTAAGGGGTCCTTGGCCTGAAAAACGTTAAAGAACTAAACAATGCATCACCTGAACCTGGGACTAAATCATAATCATAACCATACTGAAATAATTAATTTCTTCTTATAATATAATAAAATTAAAATAAAAGACTTTAATGCTGACTTTTGCAATTATTTTATTTTAAAAAATACTATTTTATAATAGTAATATTTTAAAATGTACAACATCAACAACACAGTACAAAACACCACCAAAATATAATAAAATCAACATGGTGGTGAACATGTCAGCGGTTCTCAAAGTGGGTCCAGGGACCCTCAGGGTTTCTTGAGGGGGTTCCAAATGGACCCTTATAGGTCTCTAACTCTGAGAGTGTACAAATGGACGCTTATGCGTCCATTTGTACACTCTCAGAGTTATGGGGGTCCTTGAGATTAAAGGTTTTGAGAACCGCTGTTATGCAATGCTCAGTTGTGCCCACGGGAAGCCCCAACTCTACCAGCTCTTGATGGAGAGTGTTTGAGGTGGTCCCCAATGGCTACATCTATGTCATACAGTGTCACATTGGAACAGACTGTGGTACCGGAGCTCCACCTCATCACAGCATCTGAACAAAGACAAAATAAACATACAAAACAAAGTGAAAAAGCAAAAAAGATTTTTTTTTTATATATGTGCGTGTGTGTGTATATGTGTATGTGTGTGTGTGTGTATATATATATATATATATATATATATATATATATATATATATATATATATATATATATATATATATATATATATATATATATATATATATATATATATATATATATATATATATATATATATATATATATATATATATATACACACACACACACACACACACACACACACACACACATCAGTGTGTGTGTGTGTGTGTGTGTGTGTGTGTGTGTGTGTGTGGCTATTTCCTACTCTTGTGTTCATTTATCTGACCCAAACTTTTTTTGTTCTATAAATATGTCTACTACAATTAAAAGGTAGGGTAAGTAATATGTTTTGGTATTTTTTTTGTTTTGTTAAAAGGTTAAAGTATTATATTCTGATAGTAATCATTTCTACGGAGCGTTTGTTCGGTCACAGGGGTCTCTCCAGCTCTTTAATATGCGGTTGTGAGCTTGTATGTCAGCTGTTCTCGACACGCAATACCATTGCGTGATGAAGTATATACATGTCTCGCTAGGGCGCACCCCACTAGCCAACACACAAGAGGAGGTTGAATAAACTAGCGCACCAGCGCACCCCAAAACAGCAGGTTTGGGGATCTGTTGGGAATTTATTACATGAAACAGTCACCTATGCGTCCAGTTTCAATGTTTGTAAACAAATAATTGTTCTATAGCAATGAGTACTAGAATATAGAGCTATTTAACACTTATTTTAACAAAAGTAAATCACTTACCCCACCTTTAATTAAACAGATTAATTTGCAATATATATATTTTCATCGAGGTAAATAATGCACATCATCCAAGACTACAAATACCTTGAATCACACCATACAGAGCCGTACTCGTAAAACGCTTCTTGCCAAGGCGTCCTTTTCCCATCATGTTGAACTTTGCCATTAAGGAAACAGACATCATTCTGTGGAGTCATGTGTACAAAATATTTAATGTCAGAAAACAATTATTTAGAATTTTACGTTGTGAGGTTGTAGTATTAAAAAATATATATAATAATAATATTTTATATATATATATATATATATATATATATATATATATATATATATATATATACATATACATATACATATACAGTATACACACACACACACACACACACACACACACACACACACACACACACACACACACACACACACACACACACATACATACACTATTTGTCTATAATGATCATTAATCACATCAATTATATAATATAAATGATGTATTACCGACTTTTTTATAATAGATTATGTCATCAATTGGTTAAATTAACCGTTGCACCCCTAGTCTGAGCTACCACATGTTGTTGTACACCCAATGCTTTGGACCATTCTGAACAGTCACTCTGAACTCCTAGTACAATTTTGCTTATTGGGTAACATTTCATAAAAGCTTCAAAACACTTTTCATAACCCTGGGGGAAAAAATATTATATACTTGAAAAAGACCGAAAGGTTCGAAACGTTGTATCTGCTGTTTGTTTGAATAAACCTTGGAGCATCAAAGTGAGTTTCGAGCCCTATTTTTGTTTCAGTATCACTGTTCATACAGTTGAAGCTTAGCACCAAGGAAAGGGAGGATGTGCGTTGTTTGTTTTTCTGAAAAAAAATTACTACCCATCTTCTCTGTCCATGTCAGTCTCTGTCATGGATGTTAACCACGTACACCCAATACTTAACTTTAATAATGCTTAAAATATTATTAAAACAAATAATGTTTGCTTTTATATGGAATATGCAACAGACATGAAACAAATCTAGTGGATTCTTACCTGTCCATAATGGTGTTAATGCAGTCTCTCAGCGAAGAGCCACCAACTCTGGCCAGCTGTTGAACCTATAGATAGCACCGTAATAAAATCAATGTCATGTAGTTTGAATAAACACAATCCAACTGACTTCAACTCACATATAAGCTGTCGGCATTCTTACCAGGACCACCCTTTCCTCTCGATTGTTCATTTCTTCATCAAAGGAGTTGAATTCACCTTCCGACTCCAATCTTCTTATAGCTGAAGCAGTAGCTGAAGCTGAGGCAGAGCCGTTGCCAATCAACCCCATAGTTCTGTTGATGCGTTGAATTTCCTCTTTCAACTCATCAAGCATCTCTAACACCATCCTTTGGAATTCTGAAATGTTTCAAAAAGAGACTTGTATCTCCCTGTTAAGTGAAAACCCTATTTAAAGGCCTTCAAATAATTATGAAAATCCATTTTTAATGGTAAAACATTTGAACACATTCTTCATTGTATCTGTAACAATGTTGTTCCAAGTAATTTCTTACCGGCATTTGGGATTGGGTGTGATCCTGGTGTGGCGGGTCTTCTTGGGCCACCTTTTAAGTAAGAACAAAATTAACAAATTATAAATTAAGGCATACACTTTGTAAATCAAATTCTTCTGCCCTTTTCTCCCATTTGTTGTTATATGACTACTCCCCATGTACTGTAGTTCATGTAACTACTGACCCCTACTGGTTGGTGTGGGGAGGGTTACAGTTTACAGTTTAGGCATTTAGCAGACGCTCTTAATCCAGAGCGATTTACAGTAAGCAAGAACACAAGATAATACATCATAATAACACATCAATAATACATAAAATACATAGAAATTTTAATCTAATAATAAAGTAATACATACTGTAAGTAAACAAATAATCTAATAATAACTAATACATACGTAAACCAAGAACCTATCATCAGCCAACATTGAAACTATACACACTGTGACTATAGGACGCCAGGTCAACAATGACCTGGCATCTGGCTACATAACATGCTATTCAAGTTACATTTTAGCCTTTGCATAATCCTGCAAGGTCGTCAAGGCTAGGGCAAGTGCTACGGGCTGAGGTGGAGTCTGAAGAGGTGAGTCTTCAGATTACGGCAGAATGTGGAATGAGGAATTGGAAAGTGGCTGTCTGGCCGGCTTGATTCCTCCGGACTTGCATATAATCCTCTCCTCCTCGCTCGGAGGTGGGACTAATGCGCGAGTGGGGGAATTATCGTATTTGAAAAGAAAACTATCGTACACACAACCAAAAAAAGAGATATAATACGTGTAAGTATGTCATTTCAGAAAAAATGTGTATTTTGTGTAAGAAACAACCTCGTTTGAGACTCCTACGTGACAAAAACGCATCACATATGCTGCGTGGAAGCAGGCAACTTCCTGGACCTTACACAAATAAAAGCCTGAAACTGGACTGGAAAGACGCGACCGGTGTTTTTAATGTACAGATCTAGGGTCAGATTTACTGATTTCCTGACTTGCCAAACCGGACACCGAATAAGCAGCCAGGGAATTTAGTAAATTAGGGGGGGGGGGGGGTCTGATAAAATCAAATATCTAAATATTGAATCAAGCAACTTATAAACTGCATGGGTGTACACTAAAGCCAGGGTAGATGTTAAAATGACTCCAGAAGTTTTTTTAAGCGAAATACTGTCTAAGTCAGCTGATTATGAACAAGAAAATACAAAAGAAACTTGCCTCTTTGAGGATGGGCCACTGGTCTTTGGAAGGAATCCTGAGTTCTCTGTCCTGTGTAAGCATGAAAATATCAACATCAATCAATTTGAAGAGTGAATTAAGAATGTATATCAAACTGACCAGGCAGAAGTGGAAGCTGATAAAGGAGAGGGGTGGAGTCAAGGAATCTCCTTCCAGATTTATGAGTCTTTTATAATAAGATATATGAAAACATTAGATCACTAATAAGTGCCTTTAAGTGTTGTGTTTAAAACCAAACCAAAAAATATTATTTGTAACTGTGAGAGTGTACAAATGGAACCAAATGGACCCGTATTTGTACACTCTCAAGAGTTAAATCAACACTGAGGATTTGACTGTGTAGTTTCATGCATTGCAGTGGACTACTTACGTTTTCTGGCTGGTGGCAAACTCTGACTTGGCTGTGTTGAGTCAACATCACTGAAGTCGCTGTCAGTTACTACCTCCAAGTCTGAATAGATTCACAAAAAACAACAGCGATAACATTTCTTTTCAGTTCATAACAAAACACAAGTTGATACGTTTCATCCTATAGAGTATTACATTTCATTAAGGAAATAAGGAGTTCATTCATTACCCTCTACCAGCAGGGTTCTGGCATCTTTGGGAAGTCTGTGCCCATGACGTCTAAGCAAGTCAAGTAGCCCATTTAATGCCTTGGGTGTCTGCTTCGTAGCCTTCGCCCAAGCAGCCATGTCTTCGTGTAAAGGTGGTGGGTCAATGCTTGGTTCATCCATCTTCTCAGTGTCACTTCCGCCGGAATCGTAACGCACAGACCTTTCGGATTCATTCTCTGAATCTGGCAACGCAGAATCTGGCAACACGTTCTCCGGTTCCCCTTCCGATTCATTCTCAGACTCTGGAAACACAGTCGCTGTGTTACTGGGATTGTGTCCGTCCAAGGGTTCCACCACGTCCTCATGTGTACTCGTTTCCACCACTGGAGTGGATCGCTCCATCACGGACGTTCGCTCCCTGGCCACACTCGGCTCCAGCACAGACCCCTCTGTGTCAGAATCGCTGTTGTCCTCTGTTACTAAGGATGCTATGCTAAGGATGGTCCTGGCCCTTTGTCGCCGACATGTTCTTCGGTACTCAGTAGACATGGTTAGTCACCTTGATATTAAAAAAAAAAATCAGAAAATAAACTGTTAATTAGGATAATATTGCTAGTTTCATTTAATGACATTACATTAAGTACAGTATATATTTTCTATGTGCTGCTTTTGGTACATAAAGTACCAAAAGTACAAGGTACTCATTATGCATTATGTCCCATTTCACAAGCTTTCAAGAGTATAAAATGTATAAAGAATTTTGAAAATAGCAGATCTACAAGCTCATATAGCAACTGTGTGCAAATCTTTTAATGTACATTTTTAAAGGGAACATTTTTGACTGAAATCTTTGCTTCTGGGGGGTTCCTATTACAAAGTAGATCTGCCATTTTCAAATAATTGTAGTGGAGTAAAAGTACAATATTTGCCTCTGAGATGTAGCCTAGTGGAGTAGAAGTAGAAGCACTGAAAATTGGAAATACTCCAGTAAAGTAAAAAAATACCTAAAATTTGTACTTAAGTACAGTACTTGAGTAAATGTACTTTACTTTACACCACTGCTTTTACTTAACTAAAAACATTTAGTACTTTTTTTCCACCACTGTTAGAAAGGCTTATCTACTGCAAGCAGAACAACAACAACAACAACAACAATAGGAGAGGTTAGCCTGGGCTACAAGCTAGCGTTTAGCCAACTTCATATCAGTTGAATGGTGTTAGTTACACCGTGAAAATGAACTAACGTTACAACGTGTAAAGTAACGTACAGCAGAAACTTACCTGCAGTGATGTAGAATGTCTGTGGTTGAATCTTATGAAAATACACGGTAATAATAAAAGCATAAAAACCATAAAACAGACCGACGCGCCAAGTGTCTCGTCTTCTGCGTTCTGTTCATAGACTGTATCTTCTTCTACGCTCGCTGGCGCTAACGGTGTTTAGCCAAACCGGAAACCGTTTAGACGGGCATTGCCGCCGCCAACTGGACTGGAGTGTGGAATAAGAGTCGACGCAGAAAACTAAATACCAAAACCAAACAATGAATACAACAAACAGATTATTTTAAGTCAGTTAACTTTATTATGTGATGGCATGTATTTCTTTATTGCCTGCTGAAAGTATTCATACCAGTGTTGCTGTTGCCAATGTTTTACTTCTTATTTTGGGTTTACTGGTTCCTAAGGTTGTTGTAAAGTTTTGAACATACTAGATTTGTGTATTTCAAATGTTTCAAAAACATTCCACATGATTTTGTTCCAAGATGTATTCGAAAATAGCATGTAGATATACCTGCCATCTCTCCTGTTCTCACCAGGAGACTCCTGTTATTTGACCCTTATTCTCCTGTTTTGTGGGGATTCCAGCATTTTTGTTTGGCCCCTCACTGATATGTAACCTTGCGTCACCAGTCTTTCCACCTCGGAGGAAAAACTGATATGTAGCCACAGCCGTTCATGTTAATAATTTGCTAGTTCCTTGAGATTTTGTTCTTTTTGTTGGGAGGTGTGAGTGGGCAAGGTGTGAGTGGGTGTAGGTTGGCTCAGCCTCTATGGCTCAGGCTCGTTTTCGTAGACCTGACCGCTTGTTTCTCTCACAAAATCTGGCAAGGCTGGCGGAGCCCGCCTACCAATATCCGTATCCGGTTCATATCGCAGCAAGCAGCGACAGCAAGCAAGTAGTGGTAACCTCGCATCCGGACCTCTTTCCACCTATACATGGGACGATATACCAACTTAAGTGTTCAAAAGGGTTATTATTGGATAAACGTACTGGGATTCATAAGATTACACATTTTGTCTCTGCAGCAGCAAACTGATGCTAGTCTAGTTACTCTTATGTTATGCTTTCCACACTCTCTCTGCGGAAAGCAAACAACACACTTTATATCTGATCTATAAGAAGATCACAGGTTACTATAATGCGTAACGTGCGCAGGTGCATCTTCCATGGCTGTCAGAGCAGTCCTGTCTCCTTGTTCAAATTCCCAACGAACGAGGAGTTGAGGAAGAGGTGGATCGACTTTGTGAAACGCCACCAGGATCCAGCGGTGGGAAAGGTACTCATATTTATTTATTTTTTACTTTTAAGTAAAACATATCAATACTGCTGCAATGTAGAAATATACTCTGTTACAAGTAGAAGTTTGGAATAAAAAAAATACTTGAGTAAAAGTACAAAAGTATTGGTATCAAGATGTACCAAAAGTACTATGCAGAATGTCCCATTTCACAAGTTTTCAAATGTATAAAATGTATACAAATCTTTTGATAGATTGTACATTGTGAGCTTGTAGATATATTGTAGATGATTTAAAAAAGGACATGTTTTGTAATAATAATTCAAATCTGCAAAGTTGCCTCTGAGATGTAGTGGAGTAGAAGTTAAAGTATTGCAAATTGGAAAATACTCAAGTACCTCAGAATTGTACTGCAGTACAGTACTTTACTTGAGTATGTGTACTTACTTAGTTACTTTACACCACTGACAGGATCAGGGTCCGGGTGGTGCTGGTGAGGGAGGAGCAGAGCTGAAGATCAGCACCAACACCCGCCTCTGCAATGAACACTTCACACCGGATAGCTTTCTCAACTACCACCGCAGACAGCTGGGATACACGGATAAACCTCTGCTCCTGGCCAAAGGAGCTGCACCCACCGTCTTCCTCCCTGCCAGCCACCCTCCATCTGGCACTGGTGGTGCCACGTCCGTCAGCAGAACAACGTGCCCAACAAAGACTGTAGGCTACGTTTCCTTGTGTGTTTATGTTATAATTAGCAGGTAGACCGATAGTGTATAGCAGTGGTTCTCAAACATTTTCATGCATAATACTGTACTCACCTCATTCAATGTAGACCGACTGTACGTCTTGTTGATACACAAGTGTTGATTATCTGTTCATGATACTACTGGTGACAGATTGTATACCATCTAACTACATATCTATATCTACATGCACATCATGTTGATCACTGTGATATATTGCACAGTGCACATTATATTTACAGTATGTCAGTCCACGAGCTAGGTATGTTGTGTTTTTATTGGTATAGTGCGGATCTGTGGAATAGCCGACACAGACTCAGGACTCCTGGATCAGTGTCCGGAGCTTGGCCCGAAAAACGTTGGAAGAGCCCTGCCCTAAACTGTAAAATGACCATGACACGGGACGGGAGCAACAATAGCAAAGTTATTAAAATGTTCTCAAACAGTGCATGTTGTTTTAATGAGGTAAATTGCTTTTGTCAACTGAGACAAACTGAGAGAGAGAGAGGAGAGAGATTCCTTCTACAAGCAGCACAGAGGGTTCATAATTAGAGTTATAATTTTAGGAGGTATTGGAAAGCTTGCAAGTTTTACAAGGGTGTTATTGGTCAGGAGGTACAAACAAATGTATCCTTAATATGCATAATCAGTTTGTTTGACTCTTTAGTAAAGTCATTTCAACTGTTATCTGTTTTCACAAAGCGGGCCCCTCCAACCACAAGAGACGCAGCATGCCGAAGTGACGACATGCACAAAGTCACCAGAGAAGTTGGATGTCAGACGGATCTCATAGGCTTTGTTGTGCGGAAGAGGACTGTGGATGCACTCCTAAAACAACAAGAACTGTCTAAAATAATAACACAAAGCAACAGAGAGAATACAGGTTTGTGTAGAGATCAAGCTTAGTTGGTCTGCACTGCAGACATTAAAGGTGCTGTAAATTGTTCATTTATATTTATAAGCATTAAATTACTTTATATTCCCATAGTACGCTTTGCTATAGAGTGTTTGTTCAGAAACAGGGGTCTCACCATCTCTCCAGATGTTTAGTACATGGAAAAATAAATTTTCAGGTTGGGGTACCAGATGATTAGCTTAATGTGCAACATTGTTTTCTCGCTCAACAGTAAACAAACCAACATACAGTACAAGTGTATACAGGGAATACACATTATACACTAATACACTAAAATGAAAATTGAATGACTTTTAAGACCTTTTTAATACCAAATTGGCCAAATTGTCAAAGATTACGTAAGAAAGAGGCAAACACTGTGAAAATAGCCGATCTACAAGCTCACAAGGCGTTGTGAGCTTGTAGTTCGGCTATTTTCACAATATTTATCTGTGGAACCGAGTCAAACAAAATTTAATGCCTACAATTCAAGTGTTTGTCAGGGTGGGGGGTCCTAGTTCAAATATGATTATTTTGGGGGGGTCGCAGCCTGAAAAGTTTGGGAACCCTTGCTGTAGGGATGCCAGGGTGTTAAAAAAAGTGTTAATTACCTTTTTGGCTTAGACAGGTGTCATTCATTGCAATGGCCAATTGCAGAGTCGCAGTATACTCTACAGCCCTTAGCCCTATATAAATATAATATTCCCATATATGTTCCAGGTTTTCAAGCTACAGAAGCCAGTTCTTCAACTTCACTTAAGCAGAACGTGGTACCATCTGATGGCCCGCCAACAAAGCGACCTCACTTGGAGTTCCCCTCTCCTGAGGACTCTGAAACCAGTTCCTACTTTTCATATCCACGCCTCCCAGGCATGTCTGAAATGAATGACACCTCCACCACCACTCAACAGTAAGAGAACTTAGTTGGGGGGGGGGGGGGGGGTTCCAGGGGGTCCCCAGCAAAATGTGTTAATATAGCTTCACAATCATTTTAACCACTTTAGCCTTTTATTCTTTGGCTATTCAAAAATAGCAGATATACAAGCTCATAGCGTGGCACAGAGTGTTGCGCTATGAGTTTTTAGATCTGCTATTTTTGAAAAATCATGAACATTTGTGCAAACCTTTGAAATGAATATATTTTTTTTAAAGCGAACAATTGTAACTCAAATCTTTGCTTCTGGGGGTCCGAGCCTGGAAGAAAATATTTTGAGATGGGGGTTCGTGGCCAAATACATTTTGGGGGTCCTTGACATGAAAAAGTTTGAGAACCACTGCTATAGATTATTATTAATTACGCATTATAGGAAACTCTATTCCTCAATATTATTTGATTTTATGCATTTATATGTCATGTTATTTCACAGTGAATGTGTGAAATTAGAAATAATGCACTAAGATTATTTTGTTTGTTGTCTGTGGTTTTCTTTGTCAGCAGAGCACCAACCAAGACACCGCAGGACATGGCGAAGTACTTGGTGTACGAGAATTGCCTGCTTGACCTTTTTAAAGTCTGCCCTAAATGCTCTGGAGCCTGCAAGGTACACACGTTTGTAAAAGGAACATTCCTGTCCGTGACCCAGGTATGCCTCCACCAGAGTTGCTCGTACACCAGAAAATGGATTAGTCAGCCACTTTTGGGCAGCACTCCGGCAGGGAATCTACACTTGTCAGCCGCTGTCTACTACACTGGCTCTTCTTTCGTCCAGACTAACAAGGTTTGTAAAAAATAATGACATCCTCTACAAAAGTGTGTCTTCTCCCACAGCTTTTTATTTTTTTCACCCTGGTAAAATCTTACTCTACTCAGACTTTGGTTTCTAGGGCCAGTGCACAAAATGCTTCTAGAGTATTATACTATTAATCGAAAAAGTAATCGATAAAATAATAGTTGCAGCCCTACCACGATGAACACTGCAGTGCATTATGTTATTATTAGTTATTATGTTATTTATGAGCGCTGTTACAGAGGTACTTTATTATTTTATCTTACAGGTGCTCAATGCAATGCACGTGAGAACCATCAACGGAATGGCACATCGAAAACACGTGCACAGCTACATTCTGCCTTCTGTGCTGCATAAATGGCGATCGCAGCAGACCGACCTGCTTGAGGGACTGAAACTGAGGGAGACGGTATCTCTTGGTGGAGATATGAGAGCTGACAGTCCACACCATTGCAAAATGTATACCTCATACTCCATGATGGATCTCAACACAAACAAAATAGTTCATATCCAGCTGGTACAGGTAAATAAATGACAAAATCTCGAAAATGTGCTCAGTAGAGTGCAGACCCTCATCAAGGAGGCAGATCTGGTGTTATTAATCTCTTTATATTTGTGTTTCTGTTTATGATACGCAGAGCAATGAAGGCGGAAGCGATGTCTGTATGGAAAAGGAAGGGCTGATCCGGAGTCTGGAATTTCTTGAAAGATCTGGTGTCAAAGTGGCTTCCCTGGTGACCGACAGACAGACCCAGGTTCAAAACTTTCTCCAGGAACAGAAACCAGACATTGACCACTATTATGATGTGTGGCTTTTATGTAAAGGTAGGATATCTTGGGAAATGTGGTTCATTGTTAATTTGTAGCACAGCCAATCCTGTGCAACATTAACCACTAACCCTATTTCAAAAATAGCGTCAAGCTCATAACACATTTCATTGCAACGTTGCAAATATTGTTTCTCTCTTTTTCTTTTGTTGCAATGTTTTTGCCTAAAATGAAATGTCCAAATTGGTACGCCATGTTGAAAGTAGTTAACACCCACTGTGTAAAACATTCTATAACATTTTCAAACTGTTCTCAGCACTCACCAAGGAAGTGGATGCCATCTCCAAGGAGAAGGGCTGCCAGAAGGTCAACTTGTGGAAGCAGAGCATCACAAATCACCTCTACTGGTCGGCAAGCAGTTCATCCAGTGGAGAGGAAACGGTGGCCAAGTGGACATCTCTTCTCAAACACATCCAGAATGTGCACGTCCATGACAATCCACTCTTCCCCACGTGCCTCCACCCCCCTTCCACTGTCAACAACAAGTGGCTGAAGCCTGGTACGCCCCTATTCAATAGCAGCTTTGTCATTTAAAGTCAGGGCAACAGATCATTTTTAAAACACTGGAAATATAAATTACGCAAATCTCTGCGTGCCTGTGCGTGTGTATCTGTCCTTCATGCATCTTGAGAACCGGCGGACCGATCAACTTGAAACTCTGCCTAGTGTGTACGTATCGCAGAGGAGGCGAGCGAGTGCGGTGTGAAGTCGGTCAGATCAGCGGTTGTCCAGAACCGCTGATAGTAGTGTATGCCCATAAACTATGGATATATACTGATTACATCAGGAGTCACATATGGGCATAAAAGGGACATGGACAGACAGATACCGGGATCTCCATATATGGGCATAAAAGGGACACAGACAGGCAGACAGATACAGAGATCTCCATATGTGGGCATGAAACGGACACAGACAGACACCGATTACGGTCATCTTTGTTATTCTCTTTTCTCCCCTTAGCAACAAAGGCCATCTGCAAGCTGGAGAGGGTGCTAATGAACAAGCGTGTTCTTGGTGATGTGAAGAAGCTGAGCCCTGTGTGTCAAGCATCTGCCTTGGAAGGGTTCCACAATGTGATTCAGCGATTGGCACCAAAGAACGTGATCTGCTCATACTTAGGGATGCTTTGCAGGTAAATTGTATAGCAATCAAGTTGTCAATGTTATGTAGAGCTCCAGAGTGTAGTTTTGTAATTGTAGTTTGACCTCTCTATATTGTGCAAGTGAAAACCTGCCTAATGCCACTTAATCACTTATATACTTCATCGTGTGACAAATCACGAAAATAGCTGATTTACAAGCTCACAACGCGTCGCAATGCGACACACTGTGAGCTTGTAGATCTGCTGTTTTTGGAAATATATTTTAACAGTTGCCCAAAATGTGGTTCAAATATTTTATTTGAGAATGTACCTGTTGGCCTATCTGGTTTCTTTTGCCAGTATGTAAAACTTACAGGCACTGGTACCATCAACCATCATAACATTTCTGCTTCTAGCCATTTACTAACTAGAGTAATCTCCCCTACACATCCTTCTCGTTTCAGGCTTTACCTGGCCGCATTGCATTTCAACGAAAATTCTTGGCGTACCCAAGCGAGGACTAAAGCAGAACAACAGTTGAAAATAGAAATTCCCATGGCAAAGAGAGGGGAATATGTTGTGTCTATGGATAATAAGACCAACTGCACTACTGGTTAGTTTTAATCTCCCATACTAACATATGCATGACTACTGGTGAGGTGTTGGCACAACCGGAGCGATAGGATGTAGGACGACATTACTTCGGTAAACAGTTAAAGTCAACACAGTTGATACCATACGAATTACTCAATGCAATGTTATGTGCTCTCTCCTGTATTTTAGATTATGTCACTGAGCTTACAGACCTCCTCTTTAACGAGGTCATCCATGACCCTGCGCCCTTTGCGGCTGAGATGATCCTGGATCCTGGGTGTTCACGGTCGGCAGTGCCGCCATCAGGACCAAGAGAAGTCAAAGATGCCGTCTCGTGTTAAACTCAGTGGTGGACAGTAAACGTAAAGTACATTTACTTGAGTTTTGTACTTCTACACTTTACTGGATACGTATGACTTTCACTCCACAACATTTCAAAGTGGGCATTCATTTACGGAGAACAAAATCATTGTGTTTCAATTTGAAACACGGAAATACAAGGTTTCTGCCTGACAGCAACTATCTGGATATGGGTGAGCTTGTGACACACCAAACCAGAAGCCCCCTGGAGGAGCAGGGGGTGGTGCTGGCACACTAAAGACCTACTATCTTGGCACCACTCAAAACTCAACATAAGAGCATCACTAGGCGTATAGACGCTGCAGTATTGGATCCTGTCTCCACCTCGTGGAGACGGGTTCCTTCAGAGCCTGAAGCATTGTCTTGAGTGCAGGATCACTGGCTGCGAGTTATTTCTTTTCGTAAAAGGAGCCACCTGGAGATCCTGTCTCCTCCTGTGACAGTAGAGGAGAGCTGTTACTCTGCCTACAGCAGGGGGGTGAGCTAGAACTGTTATCTTAAAAGAAACACCTGTTTACCAGCTGATAACAGAGAGGGTGTGTGGAACGCAGTATTTTTTGTTGACCGCTTTATTGTTTTGATCTCTGTGATTATGTTGCATATAGTTTGAGCAACCTTTAACTAAGTTGATTATTTTCTTTATTTTTCTTTAATAAACATATTGAACAAATTATTTGGATCTCAGCTAATATTTTTTGTTAGCATGTTAGACTTTAGGACAACAGACCAATTTTATAATCTCAGTGACTCATTTAGTTGGTTTCCAGTAGTGGCAAACATTTAGAATAATAGGATTTTTTTTTTTTTTTGCCATTTCCCTTGTTGTAAAATGTATATTATAATAATAGTAATAATTGATGCTACAGTGTGAGGAACCTTACACTCTATGTACCCACACACAACAATAAAGAAACCTTGAACCTTGAGTTCTTTGGGCGGGGGGGCTACTGCGCCCACTCATCAGAAAGTGGTTCTTACAGTTGTCATACGGCAGGTCAACTCAGAGGACTTGGTGACGCTACAGGGCTAGACGTGGCCTTGTCCTGGTACAGTACGCAGATGAGCGGTTGTCAATGCGATAGGAGACTTCGTATGGGTCCATCCACATAGTCCAGTCCAGAGTTAAGAGATTTCTCCAGGAACAGAAGAGAACACAGCTGTTATTGGCAAGTTCAATTCGAGTGGCCACCCAGCCAGTGAGGGATTTTACCCTGAATTTGATGGGTAACCTATGTGATGTAACACTGCATCATGTCCACATTCTTCACAAACTAAACTACACATGTTGGAGTTAATTTCCTTGCTAAGCCAGGACCTGTACATTGGGATGCCAGAAAAGACTCAAATAAAAATGTAGACTAATGACTAACTTTTTTCATTTCAGCTCAAGAGTTACAACTAACGTTACTCTTTAATTTCAGCTCAAGAGTTACAACTAACGTTACTCTTTAAAATATATAAAAATAAAAATGTAATTGCATTTCCATGCTGAACTTTGTATGTGTTTCTATAGGCTTTGTGTAGCAAAGTGGTTTTAAAAGCAAGTCAATGCATTCATTAGGTGGTTTCGGATAATTACAAGGTTCTGTAAATGAATTGTGAAAATAACAGCAATGCATATCAGAAATAAAATGTACTTTTGAATACTACTTTAGTATTTTTAAAAGCAATTACTCTAGTACATTAAATTGAGATTTTTTTTAATGAGCAACTTTCACTTGTACTTGAGTAATATTTGACCAGGAGTATCTATACTTTGACTTGAAGTGTTGGGGTTGAGTACTTTGTCAACCATGGCTTATTCTGGATTAGGATAAGACTATTGCAGTAGTTCCCTGCAGGCGGTGCCACCTCCTTGCTATAGGAGGGACATCGGTTACCTCTTCTCCAGTAAGGAACGGAAATTTTGGAGTTGATGTATACTGGTGGACAACCTGCCGAAACCGTTGAGCAAGGCACCTATCTCTTGTCTAGTGAGCTGGAAGCCTTGAGAAGGGCTGTGTTCGGGAAGGCTCTTGATTTCCTTCTCAGAAAACAGGATCTTCAGAGCAGTGCCTAGACCCTGAGTCTGCAGCTTTCCCCAGAGACGACACCTACTACAACCAACACAATCCATGATCCTGGAGATGTTCTTGAAATGAAGACGGAACTCCTCCTTTAACACTTTAGCTTCTGTCTGGTTGCCCGCAAACATGGACCTCTCATCAAAGTGCATTGGGAAAGCTTTGGTTTCGTTAAAGATCTGTAGCAGCAGTTCTTTGGTGGTGCTGTCTTCAGTGACATTTCCTGTGTACAGATTGACGAAGGCCCGTTCAAAGTAGGGTGCCACCTTGGACAGAGCCCTCAGCTCGATCAGGTACAGGATGTAGAGGTTCTTCAGGCGCCGCATTCCTTCTTCGCCCTCCGTCTCATCTGGGTCAAAACGCCGACGGAACTCCTGAACGTTCGGGCCCCACCTTGATTCACCCCAACTCTCGTCTAACAGATACTCGGCACTGAGGTGAATGTTGATGCTGCTGTGGAGACCTGAGATCAGCCTGTAAAACACCCTCTTCTCTAAACACAAGCCCTCCAGCCAGTTGTAGAAACCCTCCCCATCGCCACTACCCCTGCTGCTGGGTGCCAGAGGGTTCAGGGGCCGGTACACCGATCTGGGTTTGAAGCAGTTCTCCTCGTAGATGGTGTTCCACACTCTCCAGGCAGGGGGGCCTTTGTATCCAGTGTAACGTTCAGGGTTCAACAGCAGGTCCACATACTCAGCATCTGGAGAGGTCTCGTCATCCAGCTCACAGAAGTTGTCCTGAGCGTCGTCGTGTCGCGCCCAGTCCACAAACGCCTCTTTACTCTGGTTACTCAGACTGCTGTTGATGGCTCCCAGCTCATTTGCCTGTTCACAATATGTCATGTCTGACGTGGTCTGCTTGTCGTGGATGCCAGCCGAAAACTTGATTCCATCGGGGATTTGACTCTGTGGGCAAGGCTCCACGTTGCAGTCCTTAATGAAACACTGTCCATCGTCCGGCCAGAAGGGACAAGGTCGGTTCAGGTTGACCTTGTAGTATCTGAAGTAGTCTCTCTCCATGAGCGCCTTGATTTGAGGATAGATCTTAAAGTGGTTGAACGTGTCGATGCTCTCGATATCACAGAAACAGTCGTCCAGAACCCCCGTCAGGTGACAGAAACAGCTTTGATCCTGACTGCTGCTGGAAGATGAATGTCCCATGTTGCTGTTGTGTGTCTGGCTGTGGCGGTGGTGTTGAAACCAGACCAAAAGCCACAGCAGAAAGAGAATGCCGAGCATCTGTAAAGTGAATTTGATTTTCCACATCATCACTGATATGCTATAATATACTGATATAGATCTACTATACAAAATACTGTTCTAAGCCAGATTGGCTGTCCCCCCTTCAGCACCACACCATAAAAGATTACAAAATCAAGTCAGCTCCAAGGCAATTCAAAAAGTTGGAATTCGATGTCAAAGAATAATCCAAACAAAATAATGTCTTTACAGCATTGCTGCTCCACTCAATATGTAGAACAAACACTAGGCTAGCATTACAAAAAGCATCAATAGCTACTCCAACAGCAGCTTTTATATAGGTGGTGACGTGACAATTAGTTCCGACCTCGCATTGTGATTGGCTGAGACGCGCTTTATGTTTCCAAATATAGAACAGAGAGTGCACTTGTTTTCCATACCTGTATCCTAGCAACGGCTGTCACCAGCTGTGAGGGAGTCTAGTTTTGTCTTACCACCCAGTGTTTCTCAACGTGGGGTCTGGGGACCTCCAGGGGTCCTGAGGTGTGGGGGGGGGGTTCTTCCAGGGGGTAGTAGTTAATATAGCATCACAACCATTTTAACCACTTTATATTTGTATTTTGGCTATTCAAATATAGCAGATCTACAAGGTCACAGCTTGTACAGCTGCAATTTCAGAAAATAGTTCGAAAATGTTTGGGAAAGGTTGAATAATTCTGATTTTTGTTAATACTAATCTTATCTTCTGGGGGTTCCTGGCACAAAATGCCCATGTATTGGCATAGCCTCCTAGCCTATATGGAGATCAAGTTGTCCAGAACCGCTAATCCACCCGATATGCCCATATATGGGCATACCCATATATGGCCATATACTGATGACATCAGGATCTCCATAAATGGGCATAAAAGGGACACAGGCAGACAGACCGATACAAATCTCCATAAATGGGCACAAAAGGGACACAGAAAAACAGAGAGATGGGTACAACAGGTACTCTGACAACGGGTTTGTGCGTCCCTGCAGACCACAGTAAATAAAATACATCTTTTTAAAGATAGGGACCTCTCCATCAATTAGTTTAGTTGCCCATGAGTCGCCTTGTATCCCTGTAGCCTATTTAAGACCATTTTTTGAGTATCTGTGCTTACTTGAGTATTTGTATTTTTGGACAAGACAACATGTGTACATTTGACTCACACTACATTTCTAGGAAGGGGAAAGGGTACATTATGAAGGCTTCAGCCCTATCTCAAATATAGTGAAAATTTGTCAGAGCAACTGAACTTTCACTTTTGGCCAGGGGTAGGCTAGGTTCAGCACTGTCTACTACTGCCTGTTGGTGGGTGTTATGCAGTGGTGGGAAAAGTACTCAAATGTTTTACTTAAGTAAAAGTATACTGCAATGCAGTAATACTCTGTTACAAGTAAAAGTCCGGAATTCTAAATTTACTTGAGTAAAAGTACAAAAGTATTTGCATCAAAATGTACTTAAAGTACCTAAAGTAAAAGTAGGCCTACTCATTATGCAGAATGTCCCATTGTAAGTTTTCAAAATGTATACAAATCTTTTGAAAATAGCCGACGCGTTGTGAGCTTGTAGATCTGCTATTTTCACATAGCCAAAATATATATAGAGCTTAAGTGGTTAATGTATGTTTAGTAATACAAATCTAAATAAAAAAAAGTAACTAGTAACTAAATTCTTCAAATGATTGTAGTGGAGTAAAAGTACATATTTTCCTATGAGATGTAGTGGAGTAGAAGTAAAAGTATTGGAAATTGGAAATACTCAAATACTTCAAAATTGTACTTAAGTACAGTACTTAAGTAAATGTACTTAGTTACTTTACACCGCTGGTTATGCATAATCAGTCATCATCCACAAGCTTCTGTTTAGAATGTTACAGTATGGTCTGGATCCACAGGGAGGCGCTGTAAGCTTATGTTTAGAATACAGTATGGTTGTGCTGTTATCAGGTAGGCCTAAATGACAAGCTTTTCTCACTAGACTGGTGGTTCTCAAAGTGGGGTTCGGGGACCCCCAGGGGTCCTTGGGGGGGTTCCAGGGGGTCCCCAGCAAAATGTGTTAATACAGCATCACAATCATTTTAACCACTTAATCCATTTATACATTGGCTATTCAAAAATAGCAGATATACAAGCTCACAGCAACTTTGTGCCGTGCTATTTTTTATCATTTTGGAGGAGGGAGGGATTATGTTGTGAAACACAAATCTTCTCTTCTGGCACAAAACATTTTCAGGTGGGGGTCCTTGGCACGAAAAGGTTTGAGAACTACTGCACTAGACAACATAAACATTCTAGAATAGATTAATTGGGTCCAAGTGTATTTGCTAGTGCAGTGTTTGTGGATATCCACTAAGGCTTAGCTACCAACACGGTCTGATGAGACCATTAAATATCAGTAGCTGACAGGAAATAAACTTGGACACAAGCTGTTACCTAGCAACCCAATTCCACTATTATGGCCAACTCAAGATTAAGAACCCATTGTACAAATTATGTAGCCTCTTTGGGTATTTTGTGGTATTAAATGATGTTGTGGTAAATAAAGCAATGCTTTATCCAATGCTTCCATGCTATCCAATAAAGTTTATTATTGAAGAATAGTTGTATTTACCCCATTTGTATTGGGGAGGCTTGGGTAAACAAGAGCCTAGGGGCCTACACTAATTTCTTGAGACTTCAATGACATGTAACTATAGCTTATAGCAGCACAGTGTCAGGAGGTGAAATATCCATCCATCCTTCTTCATCCGCTTATCCGGAGTCGGGTCGCGGAGATAAGAGTTCCAGCAGAGAATCTCAGGCTTCCTTTCCTTTTTCCTGACCACATTGGCTACTTTTAACTGGGGGATCCCAAGGTGTTTCAAGGCCAGCGTAGATCTATAATCCCCCTCATCTGGTCCTCGGTCTTCCCTGTGGCCTCCTCCCATAGGCACAGAAGACCTCCATAGGGGGGCTTGTCTGTGATCCTGTCAAAACATCTCACAAACCACTTTTGGTAAGACAACAATGGTTGAGACTGGTTTGGACAACAATGAGAAGATGACCTTGATCATTGTTTAAATGCATCAAGAAATGACAGGACTGAATGATAGGACTATCAATCAACAACATCTCGTTGGCCACTTTAGTCTGAAAGGCATATTTCATTATAGACTTTTCCCACATAGCAAAATTGGTCTGGCCCAGTGCTGGACCACACAGACCACAAACAGGGCTTAACCACTTAAATCCTGTATACTTTTGTTCAAGGGGGTCCCCCAACGGTCTGTACTTGCACCCCCCCCCCCCCCCCCCCCCTCCTTTTGTCCCTCTACAAAAAATGGCCGATCTACAAGCTCACGTGTCACAAGTGACCTTGTAGATCTGCTACTTTCGTCCAATGAATGCCTATTATGACATGTCCAGAAAAGGAATGCTAGGGTTCTTGTGGTTAAGCTTTTAAGACACACTATCCTCTCTACAGTTACCCAGCCTTCATATGACACCAGCCACTGGTCAATGAGTCACTTCCTCCAGCCCTCAGTCAGTCAATGGGACACTCAATGACGTGTCAATGACGATCATGTTCATTTGGAACCAACCCAGTGTCACATGATGAGCCTGCATGGAACTGGGTCAAAAGTTATGAGTTTGTTTTGCTATATTGGACAGGGTTAGAAACTATCATACATTCTGAAGAAATGTAATGTCATTATTTTAACAGCTGATGAGGTTATTATTTATACTATAAAGAAACTTCCCAATGATGTCTGCTTCCCTGCTGAGGTGTCTGTCTGACTGAATGTATAATAAACCAACATTTGGTCAGTGGCTGTATGTATTACTTTAGCACCCTGTTGATGCAATGTGAAAAATATGCACACAATAGCGTGACCACCTAATGCGGGGCAATTGGAAGGGGAGTATATATATACACATATATTATTATACTGTATATAAACAATAATCCAAGATTATTGTGATAGTTTAACCACTTTCAAACTGGCGTGCCTATTTTGAGCATGTCATCATTACGCATCATCACGATGCGTTGTGAGCTTGTAGATGTAGATTGGCTATTTTCGTTTTTTCCCCCCTGAGGCTATGTTTATTCGGGTGTCCTTGGCATGGGAAATGATGGGAACAGCTGGAGTAATTTTGACCTCAAAGTAATCAAAAACGAATTTCAAATAACCAGGTTACGCTCCTAGGTTTATGGATAACACGATTGATTACATTTGCAAACTAGTGATCATTATAGAATACTGGAATGAATGAACCACATTAACCTTGTGTGTGACATAGTTGACTGGGTTGTCAGTGAGAGAGAGCAGAGATAGCTGTGATGCTGCAATGGGACCATTGTGCCTGGAACAGCCTGGCCCCTCACATATAGACAAAGAACCCATGTGTTTGGCCTTTTCAATATCTTTTTAGCACTGAAACTGACCCTCTCTCACACACACACACACACACACACACACACACACACACACACACACACACACACACACACACACACACACACACACACACACACACACACACACACACACACACACACACACACACACACACACACACACACGATCTGACAGTTCACATTGTTTGTGACATAGTCCTGTGAATGTTCCAGTTATTAGAAATCAGATATAAACAGTTGTGGTCAGTTGTCATATTTCTTTCACCAGTAAAAATAGCATCACAACAGTTTTAAGGGATAGTTCACCCCCAAAATGTTTTTTTTCCTATCGATTAGTCACCCCATGGAGACTTGAATTAATGGATATTTTTTTGTTTTTGTCGCATTCCTGAGACAATAATTTGATGACCGGCAGCGGTTCTGGTAGGAGACACAAAGAGTCCCCTTTGTGTCTCCTACCAGAACCGCTGCCTAGCAGTCCGCTGTTCATCAAATTATTGGCTTAGGAATGCGATAAAAACAAAAAAATATCCATGAATTCAAGTCTCCATGGGGTGACTAATCGATAGGGAAAAAATATGTTTTGGGGTGAACTATCCCTTTAATGCCAGGGTTGTCATGCTGCTGTCTGTTTATCTTGTGGATTATGGTGATTAGTGACCCAAGCAGACTTTTCAGGATCACAGTGAAAGCCGCCCCTCTTTACAGCTTCCACCCTCAATGTGAGGGCTTAACCAAACACTCTGAACGGCTGGCTTTGGGGTCACAATATCTGGCTTTTACATGTATGTCTTCCTCCATAAGCTGATTGGTATGATTATGGAGAATGATGATTGCTAAAGCTAGCCTTGTCTGGGTTCTGTTTGTTCCCTGCCTTAAAAACAAGGAGGTATAAGACCCAAACAGCAGCCGGACTGACCTGAGATGATATAGGTCAAGCAAGGGGTTCTCATTATCTTGAAGGGGCTCTAAGGGCAACCATGCAAAATCATGAATCACGATTGGAACAGAACATGGAACTTTGTGAGATCACTATCCAGCTTGCTTGGTCAACTAAGACAGTGGTTCTCAACCTTTTCAGGCCACAACCCCCCAAAATAATCAAATTTGAGCTGGGGACCCCCCAGCCTAAAAGTCCTTAAATTGTCACTTTAGAAATGTGCAGATACCCTGTATACACTTAAACTGTATGTTGATTTGTTTACTGTTGAGTGAGAAAACAATGTTGCACATTAAGCTAATTATCTGGGGACCCCCCAAAAATCATTTGGGGACCCCCCCTGAGGGTCCACACCCACAGGCTGAGAACCACTGAACTAAAGAGACCATCACCCAACCCCCTCATCTCTGTGGCCTTTCTAGACATGTTTATCAAATTGTTACCTGAACCCTGCCCGGTAACGCTATGCCACTCTGCCCCATGAGAAAAGGCACAGGGAGACAGGAGTCATAGATCAGGGAGGTTTAAACAACATAACAAATCCTCTGACCAAAGGATTATAAGCAACACAACAACAGAATGTGGTTTTACTGGCCTATCCAGATCTAAGGTACGCCAGAATGGGTGAACTGGTGTATGTGAGAAACCTGTGCCGAGTTAACCACTACTTCTTTCAAAAATAGCTTATCTACAAGCTCACAACACAATTTCTCTATTTTTAGACATTTGTCACCTATAATGACTAAATAGGCTACCCAAAATAGGGATGCCGGGTTAAAAGAGAAGTAAACTCCAACCCTCTCCATTCATAAACTTGCGGACGGAACACATTCTCATGTCATGGATGAATGAGTGATAAGCTCTATAATTTGCCTGTGTAACAGATGCATGCATTATGTTCAACCGTGACTTCCCTTGTTGCAAATAGATTGGATCTCGCAGCAGACAGAGGGATAACAGGGATCAGGAACAAGACAGGAAGTTAGAAGGTAGATCTCTTCTCTCATCTTTGATGTGGGCTGCGATCTTATCTGTCCTTCAGACAGACGCACCGGATTGTCAAATGTTCATAATGTTCTAATGGTGAAATACATTTGACTACAGGTTGTTCTGACCTGACATATACAGTACAGTACAGTGTCACCTTTCATTCTAGCCAGTGGTGCAAAGTAACCAAGTACATTTACTCAAGCACTGTACTTATTATTTTACTCATTTTGAAAGATTTTGGTACTTTTACTTTGGTGCTGCAAGTACATTTTGATGCAGTTACTACCACATTTTGAATACAGGAGTTGTACTTGTAATAGTAGTTCTTAATTGTGTTCTTGCTACTTTTACTTAACTAAAACATCAGAGTACTGCTTCCACCACTAATTCTAGCTTACAGGAGTAAAATATTCTAACTTGAAGTCCTGGGGCATGAATTAGCCAGAACTTTAAGAATGCAAACAAAACTCAGTCCCAACTAATAGTTTGTTTACTGGATGCATGGCTCAGTCAGAGTTAATACAAACAGAAGAATGCCAGCACTCACAGAAGTGTCCTTCTGGTACTTTTTTTATTCAGATAGGCATGGGCAGCAGGGCAGCACACGTACATGTTTTGGCAGAGCCTGTTCACGCTGAGGAAGGCTCTGCCGAAACTCGTTTGTGAGCTGCCCGTTCTGGGTAACCATGAATTTCTTATGATATGTTACGTTTTCAATGTCCTGTACACACTTTGTATGCATCGGCAAGATGTTAGTACATTTTAAGATAACAGGAGGGTTAAAATTGTTTTATTCACTAAGAAAGTTATGGATTGCAGCTTTAAACTTTTCAGCACCTTTTTCAGAGAGACAGAAAACATCCCAGGCTGCTAACATAACAATATCCCTACAACAAATAATCTAATAATCTTGATTCCCTTTAATTGCAGGAGGCTACAATGATTTGAATATTGAAGCATTTGTTGCAACACTTTCCAAATGCCAGTTTATATTGTGTTTGGCAGCATGCTCCCATTTGAGTCTTTTGCTTGGCGAACATGAATGAGCTAAAAGAACTTTGACCTCCACGTGTCATGTGCACAAATAAATCTTTGTCCCCTGCACCGATTTTCAGCCTTGGAAACAGGGCACCCGTGGAGAAGCTAGGTGTGTGTCTGATGATAGCGTGCCAATTGATTCTGTTGATTGTGTAAACACACGCCGGAGAAAGAAAGAGTCCATTTGACTCGTTGTCTAACATAAACCTTGTATCTCCACATTAAACCTTTTATTTTTATTCCCATAAATGAATGCCTAATTTTTGCTATTTTGGAAAAAGTTAAAGTGGTTAATTAAGTCTGTCTGTGGGGTTTATAAATATTTAGTATTCACAGCTTGTGACTAAATAATAACTACATTGGGTCCATTGGAACACAGGTTGTTTTTTCCATATCCTGAAAAGTAACGGTTCTGCACATACAAGATTTCCACCCGACAGCGACCTCATGTACCCTTTAACAGTGTTGTGTAAAAGCCACCATTTCTTTATGTACTGTATTAAAATCTAGGTGGTTTATTGCAGGAATTCTCAAAATGGTGTCCATAGGTCAAAAACAAATCCGGAAATTGTATTTTTTGAAAACATTTAAATGTTTAGTTTTTGTTTTTACAGGTAGATAGCAGTCTCAGGAGGTAGAGTGGCCATTTGGGAACCGGAAGGTTCCTGGTTTGATCCAGGCTTAGCGAGTAAGTATCCTTGAGTAAGACGCTGGACTGCTCACCGGGGGCTGTTGGTACAGTAGTTGCCCGCTGCTCCTAATCGTTAGGATGGGTAAATTGCACCTCGATCCTTTACAGGCAGGCAAAAATATCCTGCTACTCGATTAACCTACATGAGCAAGATTAAGTCAGCTATTTGTTCTAAATATTTCCTGTTAATTGCCCAGCCTTACTTTAGATATAGTTCAACAAGGAAGATCTTTTCTCTCACGTTGGCATTTCTTGTTTTGGGTAATTCCACTACAGCACTTCCTCTTTCTTTCCCATGCCGTGTGTGAAGCGTGTGAAAGCCTTTCATTCACAATTCTATGCATGAGCCAATCACTCTTTACATCTGCAGTCAGCCAATCAGGTGGTGTCCGTTTTACAAATATCACTGTAGAGGTGCAACAGCTAACTAATCGATTTAATACATTTTATAATCGATCATTTAATAAATGAATCAATTAATAATCTACCAGTTTTGTCATAGGCAAAATGTCAGAAAGACAAAATAGGCGATGCAAGCGATGCAGCACGTTGTGAGCTTGAAGATCGGAAGTGATTTATATATTCTATATAAAAAAGTACAAATATTAAAATAACATATTGGATTAATCTAAAAAGTAATCGATAGAAGATATCCATAGTTGCAGCCCTACATCACTGCCTCTGAACCCATCAGACCCATCTCCTACTCCACCATGTTAAGGTCTCCATTGTCCAGGACTTAACCACTTAAACCCCAGACTTAGTAACCTGACTCTGTCAAATGGAAGAAGCTTGCGACACACATTTTGTTTCACAGCCTACTTCCATCTGAGACTCCTGAAGCAGAATCGATGACAGACGGCATTTTCATTTTTTCAAGCTACTTGGCAGGTGATCCCGCCCCTAGCAGCCGCTGATTGGTTCTAACACGCAGCGGACCGGGCAGCTTTACTCCCTGAGCGATCCCAGACCTCCTTCCTGAAATCAAATGCAAATAAGATTTCCGGAGGGAGGGGGGTTTACCAGGCTACAGACTTAGTCCAATGGACCCGAGTTGGCTCTGTACTTGGACCCCTTTTTATCCTCTCCATAAAATGCCTTTGCCAAAAATAGCTGATCTACAATCTCACATAATATGAGGTTGTTTCCCTCAGAATGTGAATGCTGGGGTTCAAGGGGCTGAGCCTTATTTCATACTTTCACAAGTGAATGAAGAGAAGCTAAAATAGCTGATCTACAAGCTCACAATGCCTTGTGTTGTTAGCTTATAGACCAGTTTTCACAATTTCTGAAGTTGCAAAAAAAAATCTATATATTTATGTACATGATATTGTAAACTAGACGCGTCGCAATTCCGGGGAAATTGCAGAGTGTGGTTGCGCCGACGCCGGTCGCGGGTCGCGGCCGCCGGGACTCGAGGAATACGCCGGGAGGAATAACGTCGGAGGCTGCGCCAATTACATTGTGTCGTCACTCCTGAGATCGCTTGCGTTTCATTTTGAGAGGATCGATCCCCCCAAAATGAGGTTTTTGCATCAAACGGTTACATTTTGAGCATTCGTGGCGCCCCCTATGGATCAAAGTAGAAATGCTTTTGGGGATTGGTTTAGTATACCACCCTCGACATGTGATTCAAATTTGGGATTGACCGGACGTTTCGTTCGTGATTTATGGCATTTTTGGTCAAACGGGCCCCTCCCGCTAACTTTGGAAGCCATTTACGGACGAACGGTAAGGACAATCAAAATGCCGTTTGGATATCTTTACCGCATGGGTCCATAGATCATGTGTACCGATTTGTGTGAGATTAGGACAAAATTTGAAGGAAAAGGAGCAAAAAGTGTGTTTTGAAGGAAATTCAAAATGGCGGAAAATCTATCCTGACGCAAATGGGCGTGGCCTATATGGGGAGCTGCGTAATGACCCAAGGAATCTAGGGAAAAAGAAATTTTGATTTTACGACCTACGGTTCAAGAGTTAAAGGCCAAAAGGTAAAGTGGGCTGTTATAGCGCCACCATGTGGCCGATTGGTGTGATTCTTTTCATAATAATTTCGCAAAAAACTATTAACCTCCCCTCCAAATCTTGTAACTGTAGCCCTTACGGTTTCCGAGAAAAAAATACTTGAATGGGAGTTTTTGCAATTCCCATTAAAGTGGATGGGGAAATTTAATGCACAAATAAATCAATATCAAAAAATCTATCCTGACGCAAATGGGCGTGGCCTATATGGGGAGATGCGTAGTGACCCAAGGAATCCAGGTGAAAAGAAATTTTGATTTTCGGACCTACGGTTCAAGAGTTACAGGCCAAAACGTAAAGGGGGCTGTTATAGCGCCACCATGAGGCCGAATGGTGTGATATTTTTTTCAATAATTACGGACAATATTATGAATTATCCCTCCAAATCTGATAACTCTAGCTCTTACGGTTTCTGAGAAAAAAATACTTGAATTTGAGTTTTTTCACTTTTACATTAAAGTGGAAGGGGGGAATTTAATGCACTAATAAATCAATATCAATTAAACTATTTAACCAATCTCTTAGCAAAATACAAGCGCACGATTCCCGATTTAGACGGTCATTTTGATATATGGCACAACATTAGGGGATGAAAACTGTGGGAGGAGATGCGTCTGAAAGTATTGCTTATCTAAGTTTATCAATAACAATAGTCTGGTTGCCCTGTTGGGCAACCACACTAATAAACGTTTTCTATAGTTGCATATACTGCAATAACAATGTTATGTGAGGCTTCACAAAATCACTCAGACACTCTCACGTCACCGTACATCATTTGGGAACCACTGGTCTAATCCATGGACTGGACCTTTGTGGAAACAACGTAACCCATCCGTCTTGTAGTATAGTGTGCATTTTAGAGGATATACTAATATGGACTTCCTCCAGACCACGGCTGCATTTACTGTAACCACTTAAGAGGAACAAGGAACAGAGGGCTCAGCCCGAGGTGCTCATATCTTATTCATTACAGGTCTGCCTATGTATGAAAACTGTGTACGTGCACTAGGCCTTTAACTATTGATTATTTTCCTATAGCGATTATATTCGATTATGTTTTTGATTAATTTAATAATCAAGAAGTGTAGGTTTTTTACATTTAAAAAAGCTATTACATATATATATATATCAACAAATCAATTAGAATTATGTTATACCTTGTAACACAACAGTATCATGCTAAAATGAATAGCAGATCTACAGGCTCACATTGCGGCCTGTGGACTTTCAACTATTTTAGATTTTTTTAAACATTTGACACCTATAATGACAAGCCCAAAATAAGGATTGATTAATCGATTAAATCATTGATTATCTTTCATAATCGATTAAATCGTTCATGGGTGACATCTGTGTCACCCCTAACGTGCGCACACTGAATTTGAGCAGTACATAAGACCTCAAGTGTGTGTGTGTGTGTGTGTGTGTGTGTGTGTGTGTGTGTGTGTGTGTGTGTGTAGGTTGTTATCAGTGACGAAGCAGGCAGAAGCGGGCTTGTCTTCCAGGATGTAAGTCAGCGCTTTTATTTCTGCAATTCTGAGAAATGAACGCAGGGGAGGATGTGTCGCTTGAGGCCTGCCCCGACAGGCCTACCACTACGGGGGGGGGGGGGGGGGGTTAGGTAGAGGAAACAGTTGAGGCGATACTAACATCTTACAGTCCTATCTCAAAGCACTCACACACCTTAACTTCTTATGCCCCATTTTATACTTTGGCAATTCTAAAATAACAGATCTACAAGCTGACAATGCGTTGCACGTTGTTGTGAAAATAGCTAGATCAGCCATTTTCAAATCAGCTAGCTTGTAGATCAGCTATTGTCAAATGGAGTCTGTACGGAAATAAAATAATTTCAACCACTTCTTTACACCTGTGATGCAACAATAAAGCTGGTTCTGAAAGTTGTGAACAGTTTGATAGAAATAGGGACCCAGAGTTAAAGCTGTAACTTTCCTCTTCTACCCCAGATTTGAACTCGGTTGCCTACGCAAGTGCTGAAATATTTACCATTGCGCTAAATAGGGCCTGCCTGCTTGCTCATGGGGATAAATTGAGTCAATTGAAGTGTGTCAGATCCTGTGTCTAGGTGAGACATGACCTTTGACATGATCTAAATGTCTCAATAGAAGAGCAGGGAGACAAATTACAACCACCCTAATGGTATTAACATACTCTACCATACAGATTTGACAAACTAAAGCGGCACTGCGGCACTATGTAAAAAAAGGTTACAGACTAGCATATAAACAGCCATCTTCCCCAGCCAACCTGCATCCAATCACGACCCAGTAAGACAACTCCATAATTTCATATTTTTTATTATAAAAACAAAACAAAAAAGTGACATAAATAAATAGTAAAACAATGTAAAAATATAATGCTTCAAGGAGAACTGTGGGTCGAAAATAATGCCATAACAAAGATTTGTTCTAAGAGCAAAATTTTCAATTCAGATTGGTCCACATTTTTCTTTTTCTCTGTAGAAAGGAAACATGAACTGGTAGCACCGCTGTCAGGTCAGCCAAGCTGAGGTCACACAGCTAGGACGACCACGTAAACCAAAAGAGATTTCACATGAATGTTGGGCAGGCCAGAAAAGAATGACATTTAAATAACTGCTGAATCAGCCTCGGGTCAACTGGTAGAAATGGCCACTGTTCCCAATTTAATTTCATATAAATATAATATATTAATTTATACGTTTTCCACTAGAATGGCTCTATAGCACATCATAACACAACTCAGGTCAACGTGGGATGTAAAACGCAGCCGACAAAAAGTCAAAACAAAGACATGAACCAAAAGGGAGTCGGCGAATAAGAACAAGTCACTTTTTAGCTGCACGGCTGAAAATACAAAACTTTTTTTGACGGGCGGCACAGTTGTGCTGTGCAGAAACCTGTGCTTTGACATGTCCAGGAAAGATATGCAAACTGATAAGCACGTACTCCCATCATTTGTGAAGGCATTCAGATCATTTTGTACAATCTTAAGAAAAGAGGGAGTAAGTACAGAACATCAGTCGGTTGGAATATGTGCAAACATTCATTTGATGACTTTAATGATCCAAACCCTGAATTCCAAAAGGAGGACGCAACTCGTTTCAAACATGGTGACACCAAAATTAAAAAAAAAAAAAAAATCTCTACTTAACTGGTGCGAAATGAAATGGAGCATGTGGATGTAGACGTGTGGCAGGGAGGGTGGAGAAGATGCCACACGTCCTCTAGCGACCCGTCCTCTAGCGCACCAATAGGAACGTGAGCCCAGCGATGCCCACTCCGGCAGCAGCGAACAGAGCAGTCTTCATAGAGGAGTCGCTTTTCGCATCTCTGGCACAGCGAGAGAACTTACAGAACCCCTCCTGTAACACACAGTGTTCACATTAGAAAAATACTGGTGATTCATCTACTCAGTATTCACAGTTTAAACGGATATATCCATTCGTAGCCCAAGCCTACATACAGTATGTGCCGTGTACAATCTTATGTGTTCTACCAGCAACCTTCCCATTTAAACACTTTCCCCCCTGGCATCACCATTTAAATACTTTTCCCCTGGCATCACTATTTTGGCATGTAGGCAAACTTTCCATACATTGTCTGAAAAAAAACAATTTAAAATATTGTGAAAGTAGAATATCTACAAGCTCTCGCGTCTCACAAGGTTGCATTGTGAGCTGGTAGATCTGCTATTCATCATACAACTATTTGGGCTTAAGTGGTTAAAGTAAGAGGAATTACTTTCACAATAGCAATGATATTAACCTGAAAACCACCAGCTTGTATTCATGGAAGAGTGAGACAGTTTGCATTGATATTTTGACAAGTGAAAATCTTTTTATCATTTATTCACCCCCCCCCCCCCCCCCCCATGCCGAGCGGACTGACTTGAGACTGATCATTTCTGCTATTAAAGGACAGAGTGAAGTAACCGGGGGGCCGTGCTTCGTTTCCTCTGCATTTCAGCTGTATTTTCTTCAGTGTGTTTTTTCAGGGTAGCGGCCACATAGCAGGGAGAGCACCTGTTCACCAGGTGCTACACTGCTGTACAGTCCCTTGTTTTTCTACTCATACCACTGAAACTCTTGAGTTTGGGCAAGCCAAATTCAAAGCACTGAGAGAGGCTTTGACTGTTACTACAAAGTCCATCTGGCAGAGGCAGTTGGATGTCTGTTTGGAACCAGCTGCCAGTTGAAGGAGGGAGGGGTGTGTGTGTGTGTTTGTCTTTTTGGGGGGCGGGGTCAGGGTGAGTCCATTCACAAAAGCTGCCATTGAGCCATAGCTTTGCTAATCTTTGTGAGGCCAGCTCCATGTCTGTGTCTCCCAGGGTCTTTACTAAAAGGCTACCCAGAGACATCATAACTTGCCCCAGGTGCGGTTTCAGCTAAATGAGTGGCACTCAACAGGTATAAAATTAACTTTTGTCTTTTGATTCACAACAGATGAGTCACTCTTACAGTCACAAGGCAGCCCTTGTCCTACCATTACAAATCCCATCTGTGTCATATATCTAGATCGGAGGCCTATGTAGAAGAGCAGTGTGGTTTGGTTTATGCCTTGTTACGGCATACTTGCATTCTTCAGATTCTTGGTTGATGCCGCTCTCTAATTCCTATAATCACAGCAGCCCGCATGAGACGCCTGAATGCTCCTCTCCTCTACAGAGTACAATTTGACATTTTGTAATCCAGTCCAGTCCAACTAAGTAGACTTCACATGCCTCGTTTGCACCTAGCAGAGAGATGTCTGAGTCTACACTGAGCCCAGACACACAAACACACAATGGGCCATGTTTAAACACCGGTGTAAACAGAACCTTATTAAAAAAAAAGAAGATTGCAATTTGATTCAGCCAAACCATGTGGTTTCCAAGAATAGTGGCTCGAGAAAATCTGTTTCGTTTTCCAGCCTATCTTGGGTGTTTTGACACTTGGGGATTAAAATGGCTTTCTATAAGATAAGACAAGATAAACGTGTCTCTTATCTCTAACGACAAGTCTAAGCAGGGAGCCAAAAAACTCCAGGATGACGTCTGCAAAAACTGTACCTGGAATCAACAACTATGACTATGTATACTGTCCGTACTGTTCACAACAAATTACATTTTGAGCTTGTAGACATTTTTGAAACTTTTCGCCTACACCGTTTCTATTAACCCAAGCCATGTCTCTCAGTAAGTTGACCACATGAACCCCAGCATCCCCATTCTGGGCATGTCATAATGGGTGAACATTCAGCAGAAACAGCCTATATACACACACACATGCTCACAACAACGCATCGCATTTCAACACGTTAGCTAGTAGATCAGCAATTTTCGGCACAGGGATTTGGTGTGGAGGGAGAAAATGAGGGGGCTAATAATGATAGACCCCTGGGGGAACCCTTGTGGAGACATGAGCTTGTTAGATTGGCGATTTTCTCTATTAGGGGAAATGTATATGTCTTATGTGGTTAAGAAGCTGAGACACTCTAAAATGTAAAATCCTAGCTTATTTGTGTTCTCGTGGGTCATTGTTGAAGCAGAGTGACACTGTAAGACCTACCCAGCCCTCATTCTCCAACAGCCAGTCCTTCTTCTCCTCTCCAAGGTAATCAGCTATGGTCTCAGCCAGCTTTCTGCAGCTTGCGGGCCCCAGGCCCAGTTCTTGCCCCTGCTTCCGGGCCCCAGTCCCGGTACCGCGCCCCAGTCCCGGTTCCCGCCCCTGCCCGAGGTCCAGCCCCGGCTTGTTGGTGTCCTCCTCCTCCTCCTCCTGCTCTCCTAGCTGCCTGGCCAGCACCCCGGTAAAGGTGAAGAGGGACACCACCCTCCCCCAGTTCAACTGTCCGTCGCCCACCAGCTCCTCCATGACTTTGGTGAGGCTGGCGCAGGGGTCCGGCCCGCACTGGCACAGGAAGGTCTGTGCCAGCGAGTGGAAGCGAGCGTGGTGCTGCATCTCCATGTCCTGGGCCAGGCACCTCATGGCAGCGGCTGACTCGCTGGGAGGGGAAGGGGCTGTCGTTGGCCTCATGCTGCAGAGTGTCAGGTAATCCTCTGCCAGAGCCAGGGTCTCTCTCCACAGCCGACATGACATTTTCTATTGCACACGAGCATAGAAAAGATGATCAGTAAGTAATTTGGGGAAAAAAAGTGTCAGCCCTAAATTGGACAAACTTTCTAAACTTGGGAATCCCTTAAAGTCTAATTCATGCTATACTGAAAAATCAAATACCATAAAATAATCACCAAACCTTTCTTTTATGAATGAGGCTTTATGGACATGACAAGGGCTGGCCAAAGAATTTACAAGTTAAAGAAGATCCTAATAGGCTGCCGAAGTCTGACGTCAAAACCACACCCCCTGGGTCATGAAGAAATGAATTGTCCCATTCAAAAATCTCACCGACTTGAAAATAAAATGAGTCTGAGCATTCTACCAGGTTTTAAATAGATTTAGTTATATTTGATGTGTGTGGAGGCTCGTATTTTTTTTGGCCTCTCTTTGGAAAAATAAAACTTTGGATAAGTACTTTTCTGGCATCCATTTGCGCTTGGTAACCTGATTAAAATGCCTCATTATATGTTTGGAACACAGCTCATATATCAACTGATTTCAACTGCCATTGACAAGTGAATTTCCCCCACGGGATCAATAAAGGTCTACTACGGTATCTTGCTACTAGTTGGGAAATTCCATGTCAATGAGTGACACACAAACCTCTCAAATGAGATTAGTTCCCCTTTTCTCCCCCACTATCAACACGTTTGAGATGAAACTACGGCTAGGTGGTTTCAACATGTCCCATATATAAACAGGACAGGAAACCACCTTTCTGGTGGCTGATGGACACTTCTTCCATCATCTACCCCAATTTGCCATTTTCACATTTTTTTCTCACAACACCTCATTGACAGCTTGTAGATCTGTTCTTATTAATAGTTAAAAAAAAAAAAAAAAAAAAGGTTAACAGTAGCTTCAGAAACAGTTTGTTGTAATCTCGCGATGCCATAACTTCGTCTCTTTAAACTCACTCAGAATCGCGAGATTATGCCTCTAGTGTAGTTCATCAGTAGTATGTATATATAATAAAACATCTCCGTGGCAACTGGCCTTTTGACCATGTGAAAAGAATATGCACATAACAGCATATAGCTCCTTGTCACATCAGTTAACATTAAGCACCCATTGGTAGCACCTCTAGTCACCTCACATCTAGAATACAAGCTGGATAATAATGAAGCTACCATCAAATGAATGCCATGCCATTTGGCATTAGTTAGTTGTTAACCAGCATATAGTCAGCCATTACACATAACACATAAACCAGCAATGAATAAGCATGAGGTGTGTAGTTGTGTGGTTAGCTGTGTGTTGCAGCAGCTGTAATGGAGGTTTGTATTAAAAGAACAAGACACAAAGGACCTAATGTTGCCAGGTCTTGCGAGAGACAAGCAACCAGGTCTATGAAAACAAGCCCAAAAGAAGCGACTATGCAACGTACATACATCGGCTAATTGAAAATAGCCAAGCTTGTAGATCTAGATGCCATTTTCAAAAACTCTTGAAATAAAATGTGGAATATTTGGAATCTTTTTTTGAAACATTTGAACACCACAAATGCTCCCCGTGGCACAATACATTTAAGAAAAATATTTGAGAACGACTGGTTTAATAAAAATACATTTTTAAAAAATGGAAGCAAGCCTAAA